>NW_026542610.1:1200000-2400000 GCF_028750875.1 Macrosteles quadrilineatus
AACTTGGTCGACTTTACGTTGAAACAGGATCAAAACAACGTCCATGATTAGGGTGACGAGGTATGGCGGTTTGCCAAGTTTCCTCACAGTGGCAATGTCAGTTGACTTGATGGTCTGTGCAAAAAAAAAAAAAACACATGAAAGTAAATTTTCTATATGAAAACGCTTGATCTAGAAACTAAGATATTTACACCATTCATTGTAGATTATGTACGATACATGAATAGTATCGTATGGTTTGCTTTGGTTGAGTTCTATCAGCCACTTAAATTTGTAACTCACCAGCAACGCGGCTTCAGCCTCCTCCAGAGCAGGTCTGGCAGCCTCTAGTTTCTCCTCGGCGACAGCCTTATCAGCTTCTATCTCCCTGACAATGGCCGTAGCTTTGTCCTTCACCTCTTCCACTTCTGCCTTCACTCTCTCAGCGGCTGTGGCCACTACTGTCACATCCGCCAACACCTACAAGAGAAAACTGGACATGTTTAGTTGTTCTTTGTGCCACCTTCACATCCTTGGGTGTAGGCTCTACCTGGAACCGTTTTGCACATTACTTCAGGCTAGGCATAGAGGATTGCGGCATTACCACTTCGATAAAGTCCATTGGTAGTTGTCAGGATTTGAACCCGGGACCTCAGGCCTTAAGTCCCGCACTCTACCACAGACCAGTGCATGCAGTTTGCTCGTGCATGAATATGGACAACACTGTAACTAACAGAGACTATGTCAGCCACTGGACAGCATTCTTGAAAGTTTTTTTGTATTTTTGGGTCAAAAACTAGGCATAAAAACCTTTGACTATAGAAAGAACTAGAAATTCCATTTCCAAAGCTGTAGCCAGTAAAAAATTGAACATACAGTTGAACTGAGCCATCAACAAGGTTGCTGATGTGAACTACTAATTTCTGTTGAACATCCCAACTTTTTATCCATGCCAAACTTAAAACACAACTTCTTGTACAAAAAGCATCTTTTATGTCACATAAAATAGCTCAGTAACATTTAAACAAGATAATAGAATTTTAAAAAATAGCCATAATCTTATAACTCATTCAATTGTGCTCTTTTTTAAATAATGAATTTGGTTACAGCATAGATCCATATAGATAAGTCTACTTAATTATCCAAAAGTCAATGATCAATCATACCGGTACTTCCATTTATGATTGCCCCTCACCTCTTCAGCTTTAGAAGTTGCGACTGCAATGTCCTTCTCCTTCTCAGCTAGATCCACACTCAGCTCTTCCACACTAATGGCTGCCTCCTTCAGCTTCTCAAGGCCGACATTCATCTGCTTTGCCATCACCTCAATGTCTGCCAGCCGCTGCTTGTATATGCCTTTGTACCCGTCGAGAAACGAGAGGAACGACTTGGGTGTCACAAACGACTGTCGCCGAAATCTGAACAAAATCAAAGCTTAAGAGTTGTGAACCGGCTTTTAAAAATATGGGTAAAGTAGATAGAAATCATAAGAATATTTTAATAATTTTTTTACTTTTGAAAAAAAATGAAAATGAAAAATCTTTTATGTTAAATTATGATATTTTACTTCACATTTACACAAAAAATTAAAACTTTACCTAATAGTAAATCCACAAAAACATGCTATGTCACTTAAATTTGTTTGACTGTCTGGTTGTCAAATCTGAAATGATATTGCATTAAAATATATTTTATAAATACACATGAATTCTTTTACACAACATATGTTGTACGGACTACCCATAGCTGGCTTGACAGCCCAAGATGCTATCACTAACCTATTATGTTCCATGTAAGAATCAATAACCATACTCAGATATAGATTACAGGGTATTCAACCTTACCAGACATAATCCTCCTTACTTGTTGTAATACTGGACGCAAGTGTCAGCCACAATGTCCTGAACTTCGGCCATGACGTCAATAAGTGAATCCTTAACACTGGGTGAGCTGACGATGGGGAAGTTCTTGAGGAAGTGACTCGACACTGCTATTAACGCGTCTTTGGGCCATCGCGAGAACCAGTCCATCGTACAGCCTGAGATCAATCCAGGGAACTTCATTGATCTGGAGCGGAATTTCTCACCGACCTACAAACAAGGAACAATTATGTTACCGGTAACTGCTAGTTCAATCTCATGTATTTGAGAACTCTACAGGAGCGTTAAATACTTACTATGACATTTTTGGTCAACATGGCTTTGTACAAGGGTTTTTAAGAATTTTGTAATAGATTAACAGCAGGCGTACCTTACTCAAAAAATATGGAATTCGCAAATAAACACATAACACAGAATTTGGGGAGCTACTAGCTGACTTCTTTAGTGGTAGAGTCTTTCTATGTTATTGTAGGTTGTGGAAGGAGCTATACTCTGTCTGAATTTAATGTGCGGTTGAAGGACAAATTTGTTTTCCCCTGTTTTCTCCCTGGCCCCTGCCACCACCACATATTAGCCTACAGCTGATTCATACTGTTCATAATTTTACAACATGTGTCACTTTGTTTACATTTTAGTAGTAAACAACATTGTGATTATTATGATGATATTTTGTGCAGTTTAATATTATTCAGTCTGGGTTTAATTGATTAGTGTTAATTAGAAATAGCCAAAACAGTGCAAAACTTAACTGGAGAAGGAAACAAATGCATTGCAGCACATAATATGGACTCCGAAGATTGTAATATAGAAAATATATCAAAAGATTATTGTAATGGATAATGAACCATTCGAAATGACTTAACAAAATTCCAAGTTCAAAATCAAGAAAGGCAGGACATTATGAAGTGGCTATCAGATAACGGTATTGAACACAATCCAGTCCACACAGTAACAGAACTCCTTACCACCGTGCGGCAGCACAGGCAAGATTTTCCCCCACAGTACGAACTGGATGAACTTAGACAACAATGAAAAAATGCAAAAACTTAAATATAGCTGTTTTATACAAATGGTTTAATTTTTGTGTATCTTTAAACATAACTCGTTCATTCAAATAGTATGATCAATTTGTTATGTTAGTTTATCCTCAGTAAAAAAAATTATAGCAAATAATGTATGGTATAATAAAACAAGTTTAATGAAATGACTCCGTTGTTCATCATGAGTAGGCCTACTCTGATGTTGTACACTGATTATTCAGACATAAAGAGGATAACCCAATGGTTTTCATCCTGATCTGACCTTAGGGCTCCGCTAGAGACCTTGACAAAGTTCCCATTGTCGACGGTATTAAAATAATAACTAAATAAGAAGTGAAGAATCGCTTTAGAATTGTGAAACCAGTTCACCACGATATTAACTAATTTAATAATGTATAGTTACATTACCTGAACTGAAATTGTATTTAAAACAATCCATCAAAAGCATAAAGCATAAATGTTAGCCCAAGATTATCTATATTACAACAAAACATCTAGTGAAATTAAAATTAATACGTAGATTATTTATGTTAAAATAAATCTTCTTGTTTTATTATGTGTGTAGTTCAATCATAATAAACAAATGCTTCCTAAAAACCTGTCTGCAATATAAAACAGATGATTGTTACGGGTATTTTAGTGTAGAAAAGGGTAAATGAGAGGGAGATTTACCATAATAGGGAAATCATATGTTGAATTCCAACCGCACAATTATTTTAGACAGACTTTAGTAAGTATATAACTAGCAAACTAGCATACGTAAGTACTAGATGTATAACTAGTATATATAAGTACACAACTCCTTCCACAGCCTACAAGAACAAAGACCTTACTAAGAAGCAGATTGTGGCTGAAAAAATCCATGAGTTATGTGTTTATTTGTGCATTATTCTCATTTTTGTTTGTCAGTAGGTAAGCCTGCTGTTAAACCCACTAAAAATTCCTAATGAAATACAGTGATTTTATATCCTTTCTCTTAAAAAGTAATCTGTTGCTAAGCTTGTATTTTATTAATACTTTTGGTTTTTGGTGAACACTTATACCTAACTAGTATATTCACAAAAGAATAAAACAAACTAGTAAAAGAAAGAACATTTTTGTCTTATTGCCATCTCAACACTAAAACAAACATCATAACAAAAACATAAACCATATGCTTTTAACAAGACAATATAGAATAGAATATTAGACATATGATCCAATATCACACTTCTCCCCCTTCAGATAAAGCTCCGCTTCTCTTACGTAGCTCACACACAAATAAATAAGAATACTTATGTTTTACAAATAAATATATATTTTGTGTCACGCTCACCGGTGAAAAACACAATACGATGTGGAGGTTATTTCGAGCAGATGAAATAAAGAAGTCGTAAAGATTGTCTCGTGTTGGTGGCCTTTTTGGTTGCTTCCTCTTCATTACTGGCACTAACTCATTGGTGATTTCATCCAGTTCATCTTTTGCAAATAGATTGGCCACCTGAAAAACGTTACAATATACATGTATTGACCAAGGATTATAATGTCCAATTAGTCCAATTATAAAAATAGTGTAAATAGTAGTGTACTATTAATGTATTTATTTTTGTACAACATTTTTTCCCCTATTCATTTTTTTTACTTATAAACTATTAATATAGTGAATGAAATTAAAAGTAGCCTAATCAAGTTTAGGAAGGACTATTGGTAAAGTGCAAGAATTAATAAAAATTTTTGTTAGTACCTAACATTTCCCCGCACAACATTGTACTCATGGGTTTGATGTTGCACTACAAGTTAATTAATTATTGACTTAATAATCGTTTTTTGAATGAAGTGTTGTTTTCAACTTATGAAAGAATTCCCTAGATTTAGATGTTTTAATGTAACAATTATTAAGAGAATCTGGTTTACAAAATAAACACTCTCATTTCAGGAAAAGTTCAAAATATCGAGGTATTAATTAATATACTATTATTGACTATTGGATACTGAAGCTACTACTAAAATATAGTTACCTACCATGAAGGACATCCATATCAATCTACATCTAAAATCTATAGGGTCCAAATGTCCCAAATACAAAATTGAATACTGAAAAATGAAAATGTCCTTTTTATAAGGTTTTGCTGCTTAACCTTACTGAGCTACATAACCTTACTGAGCTACATAACCTTACTGAGCTACATAACCTTACTGAGCTACATAATCTTCCTAATTTAAATTTCTGTTAAAAAAATCTAGTTCTGTAAAGATAATTAACACAATGTGGCAAAAAGATTTTAATTAAAATCAACAATGAGATTTGATTTGAAGAATTACAGATGAGTTTGAGTTTACACTTTAAAGGCTATTTTGGAACTCACTTCTCCAGCGCTCAAGACGTTATTTAGGAACTCTAGGAACGCTTCTTCCTTGACATCATTGTCTGTGAATAAGAAAGTAATTCCTTTCCCTTGAACTCCAGATACTTGATAGAGGAATTTCAAGTCATCCATAAAATTCCCGACATTATAGGATCTAAAATTATCAATCCAAGAATAATTGATTGAACAGTGAAAAACCAATAGTTCTTAAATAGAGTTAGATAAGGTTGAGTAATTCAACTACAAACAAATTTTGATCACAATATATTGCTGTGAACAAAGTCATTTCAGTAGCAGCAGTAGTATAAATATTCTTTCATTTTACTATATAGTAG
The DNA here is from genome assembly GCF_028750875.1 of Macrosteles quadrilineatus. Classification (NCBI taxonomy): domain Eukaryota; kingdom Metazoa; phylum Arthropoda; class Insecta; order Hemiptera; family Cicadellidae; genus Macrosteles; species Macrosteles quadrilineatus. The sequence goes on from NW_026542610.1 coordinate 1,205,580, forward strand.
TACTCTCTGACAGTGAAAGTTTTGTAGCTAATTGACAGGAATAAATTAGCCAATCCTACAGCCAACCTTTTGGAAGATAACCCCTCCTTATTCACCACGATCCTTCCTCTCTTCTCTTATAAACAATATTGCCACAGAACAATGTACAGCAGTCAACTCAAAAAAATACAGCATCAACATTTGCTTGGAAAGTCTGACAAAAAATGAATTCAAAACTTCTAAATAATAACCATTTAGAAAAAGAGCTCTTAGAACCTGAAATGGTGTTTCGTGCACTGCACCCCCCCCCCCCCCCAATCAAATTCTGACCAAACCAAACTTACTCAGGCATATTTAGTCATTACCTGGTCAGTGTTATCTGGTGTGTCTGATAGTTGGCTATGAAAGACGCCAGTCTTGTGAGACTCTGTTTGCCTGAGCCGCCCACCCCAACCAGCATGGCGTTGCCCCGAGCCGTCCTGATGATCCTGGATATCTTCATCAGGTGAATCATCGCGTCCTTGAAGAACACAAGGTCCATGGCCATTCCTCGCACACATTCGTTGTACTGCACCATGTATGTCAGCAACTTCTCTCTCAGCGACTCCCAACTGTCAATAGAATGGAGTTGTTAGTGGTTTCACAAACCTTTTAGTATATAAAAATTCAATTGTCTTAACTCCAATCATATATATTGCCTACCATCCCAATCACCTGAAAATGGTGGTGATTTTAGTTTTTAGCAATTGGTAATCCGTTATTTTAATGTGTGCCAATTGTATCCATCATAGACAAGTCTATTGTATTGTGTATTGATTGGCCTCTAGTCATCTGCCTACCGCACCTATCTTAATTTCCATTAGTCATGAAAATCCATTCATCCAGATTTTTGCGTATCCTGGTGGGGTTTGGTATTAATTGATTCGAACATTAAATATAGGGTTCATTCAATAAGTATCAGGACCGGTTCACTGTAACCTCAAAAGAGCAGTGGAGGTTACAGCCATTGGAGCAGTGGTCCAACCATTTTTACTGAGTTTTCCAAGCTTTAAGCAAAACTTCACAGCCTTGCTTGACGGTACGCTCCATGTTGGCGTGACGACACAATGAAAAAAAAACTCGGCGCCAATATCGACCTCCTGTCTAAACGAATGCCTGTAGGCGACTAAACCAAAGTGCTCCTGAATGGTGCAGGAAACCTCTATCGAACCCAACTGGTTGGACCCCTCTCCACTGCTCTTTTGAGGCTACAGTGAACCAGTCCCAATACTCATCGAATGGAGGGTGTATATTATGTTTACAATTGAATCAATGTTAAGTTAAAATTAAGTAAATACAATTATTGGAGTTATGTACTAGACAAAATATGAGCAAAATGGTTTACGAACTATGAATAATTATGATGTCAGGAACCTATTTTAATCTCACCAAAAATCATTTTAGAGAATTAGGCAAATCTTTACCTCGGTATTTCTTCATATATCTTGGGAGCTTCCAAGACAAAGTCATCAGGTTCATCACCAGTAGGCTCGGGAATGTCTCTCAGAAAATCGACAAAATATGTTTCACTATCATCAAACAGGTGAGCATCTTCCCCAAGGTAAGCAACAGTCGTGTTCAGCAGGTTGTTTGAAAACCATTTTGTGTCCGCTTCATTTGTAAACCTATGAAAAAAAAAACTATAAACATATTAAGAGTTCAAATTTGTACTAAACTATTGTTCTAAGTTTGAAGGGTGGTTATAATATTTGAATGTTGAAAGTTAAACTTTTTAAATTTCAGAATATTAGTTCTACTGAAATAATTTCCAATGAGAGTACATCTTTTAAGAACAAACATAATTAGCACCCTTCAAAATATAAACACTGGTTGAGATTTAACTACACAGTGCGTTTTAGCCAACAAATTTTTTAGACAACCAGAGATGCAGAGCTTTAGGGATTGATATCTAAATTAGAAGAAGATATTAATCCTGGGTATGTAGATTTTATTTGTGAACAAATACAGTTAATTTTGTCCAGCCGTCTTTTGGATGGAAAGAGACAGACACCTCATATAAGTAGGCCTACTAAAATATAGCGAAAATCACCTTTTCATTCACTCATCAACAGTTTATACAACTGACCTGTCCGCAATAACTCTGTAGCACTCGTGTCGCCACAACTTGAGAAGCATCGTAGCGTTGGGACACTCAGCCTCCTGTATTTTCAATATTCCCTCCCATATGCGGGAGAGATCCCTGAGGTTGAAGATGTAATGGAACTTCGCTGGAGTCGGTAACATCTTCACCTTCGTCTGTTGCCAGACCATACGGGTGAGTGGCACAAGGCGAGGCAGGAACTCTACGATTTCCTCTTGGAAACGGGTCAGACAAAAGTAGCCCTCGCCAATCACACCTGTACACAGACACTAGCTTACTTTTTTATTTTCCAACTTAATATGAACATAAACCATGTACTCCTGCCACTATACGACTGAAGAAAATTATTAGGAAATAAAATTGTAACTAGGTATCTTTTGTTCATTGAATAGTAAATAAATATAAATAATAATAATATAACAAAATATATTATAAAAATACAGATAGCACTGCTATCTGGTGTATTCACCTTCTTGTAAAATTGTACAGTACAAGATTACATATATTTCAGCATCTTGGATGATAAATTAATTGTATTACTTATATAGGTATATATGTAATATCACCAACACATACAATGTGAATCAGAAGATTTATCAAATGATGGAAATTTACAATATAGCACAAACTTGATCCATGCATAACGAAGAGTATGTCAGGAAATGTTGAATTGGTTGAGTATATTTCATGTTACCTTATCAAATTACTTAGATGCATAGTAAATACAGAAAAAAGGCCAACAACCAGTTTTTGGTTTTTTGTTATTGAATATAATCAGTATTGTTGTATAAAAAAAATAGCTAAAAACCAATTTGATAGTAGACCATAAATGTGTAACTGTAAGAATCTCATGGGACATTCATTTTGCAGGAGACAAATTCACAATAATCTTTTGAAAATGCTATAATTAAAAAGCATCTAGTTAAACTCACTGAATATCTTATCCATGGACTTGTCCGAGGGCAAAGTACAGTTGAAGATGCAAAACTGGCGCTTCAGTCGAGGAGGGATGTCGTTTCTCCCACCCCCAGGGTGAATCATGGCTGCCAACAGCTGTGGGAAACATAAATAAAATTATAATAACAACAATTAGGACAAACTAAATCCAAACCCTCCCAAAAAAATCCCCAAAAATTTCCTGTTTTTTTTTATAGTGGATGGTGTTTTTAACCCAGGGATAGTTTTCCTCACCTGAGACCTGTTCTTTACTTTGTCCCCTGTACATAATATATAGAGAATGTATTATTTTTGTCAACATTTTTGAGTTTGAGTTTTGGATGGATATATATCCGTTATGTTTGGGTCCCCCTGAACATTTGTTGCATTATTCTAAAATTTTGATTTGTTATAATGGTGGTTTTCCCATAAAAAAAGGAATTTTTACAAAAACGGCTGGAACAATTTTGATTAGTATTTAGAATTTTATAGTCCTATTGACCCTAACAAAACGGTACAACCTCCATTGCTGTAAAAATGGGAATGTTGCTGGAAGTCAACAGTCCCGGAAGATCAAATAATTTATACCTGTGCCGCTAGGTCAAAAACTACAATGTTTGCAGTGTCTGTAGATCAAAAGTCCCAGTAAGTCAAATAATACAGTCCGAGCTAAAAACGTGGTCTATGTTAAAGCAATTGACTTATTGGGAATTTGACCTAATGCAACAGCAGTTTTAATATAACGAAATACGGTAAAATACAAGTTCAGTTTCGCTGAGTCAACAGTGCCGGAAGATCAAAAGCAATAAAAATGAACGTCGATTCAGTGTAAAGTAGACCTCCTGCAACGCTTACTACACTAACAAAACTCGCTTTTAGTTACTTCGTGTTTTGTCATAATTAGAATAGAGCTAAAATTATCATATTTGGTACATAGCTTATCTATTAATGCTTCTTGCCAACTGTTTGGTCAACACTGTAAATAGGTATAGCCTTTCGTCAAAATTTGTGGCATAAAATACCCGCAAGGACGATCTGAAAATTTCTGGTTATTATATACGTTTGTAAAAGGAGATCCATTTAATTGTAGAACTATTTTATGAGTTATAATGTAGTCTACATATAAACTGTGTAAATGTATTACGCCTCGGAAGGGTTGAAATTGAAACCTGTCCAAACTATCATATATACTATTAAAACGTAAATGGGGTTTTTTCACGATTCTGAATCAACCAGACAATGGATTTTAATTAGTTTTGTGTTGAAAGAAAGACAATTTTGAGAACTAGGGAATTTCAAAGCCATAATTTAAAATTAGAGTCCCAGTTTTTTATAAATTAAGTTTTAGTTTTTAAAAAGTCTAGCAGCCGATGCTAACCTTCTCCAATAAGTCAATGCTTCTAGCTAGCTTTTAGTACAATATAATTTGCTTAACATAACAGCTGTAACATTCAGCATTTGTGACACAAATTCAGCATTTGGAAGAAAATTCAAATACATACTTATGGTTGGCTTATTTATACTATGTGTAATGCTGACCATTGATACATTTAATTCTTCGGTACGAGGATGGCAGATTAATTAAATATGCATAGTAAAATACAGTAGTAGGATGTTCAAATTATATTTAAAGTATTCTTTGTAATCATCGATTTGTTTTAGTCCAATATAATTTGTTTTAACTAACTAACAGCTGGTTGAATGTGCTATGTATACTTATAAAAGGCAAAGCCCTCACTGACACACTCACTCTCACTCACTCATCATCACTAATCCTCCCACTTCCCATTTACCTAGGAGGCTGAAATTCGATACACCGATTCTTTGGGCATTAAATAGGAAAACTAAGTAATTTTTATTATGATAGGGCATTCGAGCTTCGCCCCAGTGGCTCTGGAGTTTCCCATGTTAACCTTATGATTTTTCATATTTAAAAGGAATTAATTAATGAATCTTAACAGCTGTGTCAATTAAACAATTTATGACAACAGCTAATTTGCAACCAAAAGCTGAGTGAGCGTTTCGAACGAACTTCAACCTGGAGGCGAGTTAACCCCAAGGCAAGTGAGCTCAGCGAACGAGCTCCAGCCTAAAGGTGAGTGAGCGTAGCGAACGAACTTCAACCAGGACGTGATTGAGCCATGCGAACGAGCTCATCTTGAAAATTAATTAGTTAAACGGGGCAAAGCCAGCGGGTACAGCTAGTTATTCTACATAATTATTAGGTTTTTAGCGAATTTCGCATAAAGGGAATAAGCTATTACCGTAGTACTCATGGCAACACCTGGGCTCGGGACCGATTTAATTTTTTGTTTTGAGTCCCTAGAGGCCAAAAACACCATCCGTTCAAATTCATATATATGTAAGTGTATAAGACATTTTGGGGACATGACTTTTTCGGGTCTCAAGAATTTATACGAAAATACACTATTGCAATATTTTGAGGACTTGAATTTCCGTATGTGTATAAGACATTCTGGGCACTTGACTTTTTCGGGACTCGAGAATTTAGTACTTTTCGAGGACCTGTGCAATTTATTCCATTCCAAATGCAGCGCGTTATATCTTCACCCTTGTGTAGGCCTCCCATTCACTGACGGAATGTCTCGTGGCGTATGACGACCGGATATAAATAGTCACTTTATTACATTTACTGAAACCTCCTTAGTAGTTGTGTTCTTACAACCCTGCTTAAATTTGACTATGGAGAATACATATCTCAAAACTGAGCTGCACGCAATTCACTTTTGTTTCTAAAATCAATTCAATATCTATAACATAACTATTTTTCATTGTCAATGTTTTAAACGATGATGTAATTACAAATACATACACGTTTCGAACTATGGAACGAGTTAAAATAATAACTAATTTGTATTATGTTGTTGATTTATACTTAAATTGATGAAATTTGTACCTGATTAAGAGTAATACTGTTCGCCATACATTCCATACTGTTTCGTAATACCATACATAAATATTTTGAGTATAATAGTGGTTGGCTTTCTAACAAAAGGTAATACAAGTTTTCCATTAGTTTGTCTTTTCTTGTTATTGTGATGTATACACACTGATCTGCAGGTAAAGATTTAACTTTGAAAAAAGCTCAGTTGCTACGGTAAAACATATCAATTATATATATGAAATCATTAAAAACGGGTTTTTTCTTTACTACAGTGCTTTAAGTTACAACGGGGAATGTGTAACTATTTCATACAACAGAGTTCAAGATCAAATTTTTCGCTTTAGTGTCCTCTCCGTTGCGAAGCGCGGTTACAAGCTAATTGATAATAATTGTATTTAATACAAGCCAAAGGTGTCTTATAGATTCCGAGTAAATTATTATAAACTATCAAATGGAGCATGTAAAGTGCATTATAAATAATCAACAAACCCTAACATAATTGACTATTGATTCAGTTAGGTACTGATTCGGGAATTACAATTGCTGATGATAACTGCATGAATGCTCTGACCTGAAGCAGTGTTCTTCTTTACTTCTTACCTATAAAACACATGGGATACAGCCTTTCTTCACTGATCACGTAATGCGTGATTTTCTATAAAGTCTTGGAAAAATAAAAGGAAAAATAGATAGAATACAGGTGTACTGTATGTGGTTTACACACAAATATTCATCAAACTGTGTGATAGTTTGTTATAGCAATGAACAATTTGAGAGTATCGTATTGTTTAAGTCGATGGAAATTCTCTGTTGATCCTGTTTTACAAGCAAACCAAAAAGATACAGTAAATCACCACTCTATGCGACATATTCTAACCAGAAAATTGTAATCGTATGATTCTATAAGCATTGGTAGGATTGCAAAGTACTACACAAACATCATTTCAAGGGTAATAACAGTCACAATTTCCACTGACTTTAAAAGAGTCAACTAAACTATTATACTAATGGACACACAACTAAATGGAACAACTAATGGAAATACTGACGATGTACATATAAACATTATACACATAATACAATTGACTGGGACGGGTGGCGTCGTCCTGTAATCCAGCTACTAGGAGGTCACGAATTGTGGATATTTATAGGGATGCACTGTGGATGCGATGCTCCCTGGTGTGGATTAACGTCCGCACTAGTGAGTACTACGACTATCCGCAGTACTATCCTGATAATTAGACCAATTCGTAAATTACAAGGAAAAATGTGGTTCGGATTCCACTATAAACTGTAGGTCCCTTAGTTGCCATTAGCTGTATGGGCTATTAATTAACAGCTGTGTCTAAGGAATATGTCGGCCTTAGTCACTAACAAGACTACAAGATCGCGCCACTCATCCTACACTCATCCTTCACTCATATTTGGGTTAAAATACGCACATAGTGGCGTCCCCATCTTAACTAATTGATAATTGATAATTGAAATGGAACAACTAATGGAAATTCTCACGATGTACATTCGTTCGATATAAGCATTGAGTATACACGTCAGTACATACGTGTATACCCAATGATATAAGCAACGGTTCTTGCAATTTATTGCTTATTGTTTTTTAGAGTTGTTTTCGGACTTACTCTGTTTTCGGACTTACTCACACTCGTATAAGGTTTTCCACGTTTGTCATTGATAATGTAGCCATGTTGCTTTGAAATGGCGACCATACAAATGTATGCATTTTAAGCCAAGTATGAATGGAGATGAGTGTGGGATGAGTGGAGCGATCTTGTTGTCCTGTTTGTGACTAAGGCCGACATAATCCTTAGACACAGCTGTTAATTAATAGTGCATACAGTCAATTAATAGCAGCAGAGGTCAAGTTTGGTATCAAATTAAAGGTTTTATTCATAAAAATACATTGCCGCAAACCCAAACTCAAACGATGATGATGATAATAACGTTAATGATGTCGCTAAAACGTATCGTTTGAAATTTAACAGCTGAAAATAAGTGAAATAGAAAAGGTTTTGGTTAAATCCATCAAATTGTAATTGGACACTAGTAAATACTAGTGCACTTGTTGCTACCTCCCCCCTTCGGTTTCATGTATTCCTCTCAATCAGTTTGAATCTAGGAGGATTAAACATTAATGTTACCTAATTAATGTTAAATCCTCCTAGATTCAAACCTGAAACACCCAGATCGAAACTCGCCTGTCGTTATTTTACCATCGCCTTTTTTTAAATATATTTTTCAAAAAAGAAAGATTATATTGATTTACTTTGGATTTTAAAAATGTTAACGTTTTATTTTGTTAAAGATTTATGGTGATACGTAAATATTGTGGTGTAGTAAAGTATATTATATTGTAGTTAAGTGTTAAATTTTGAAATTTTAGGGTGAATCGAGATGAATCTGTTTTTATAACATGGGTCTCTCCTAGCTTAACATACATACCAAGTTTCATAAACATCGGTTGGAAAAGTGCAAAGATAAATATTTGTATGTAAAAAATACAAAATGGTGGATATCTGGTTAACGAAACGATTTCGGAAAAAATGTTATCCTTGATTTTCTGTTTATTTTGACTCAAGGAATTACTAGGTAAAGTATCTCCCCGCTTATTTTTAACACCCTGTTTATGATGTATTCTTATAAGTGAAAAATGTAAGCTGGTAATACAGAAAAATGTTTTATAAATAATATGAATGTACTGGTGATCTGTATATTCATCTTTTTCTTGTTCTTAGAACTGTGAATTAAAAGTCCACTCAGCAGTCGCATCGTACGATGTAGTTCTTTCCATGCGTTGCGAAATGCTAAATTTGCCGTCCTCTTCAACCCAAGTTATCTATTGAACCACTGATTGTAAAAAATTCAAAAAAATTTATTTTACGCATCACACTTTTGGCTACAACTTTGCCACAGACAAAACCTCTCTAACCCAAAAAAAAAAAAAATCTCGCATGCTAACTTTTTCATGTTAGAAATCACGATTTAAAACTATTTCACCATACATATCAATTTTTATTAATTAGATCGGTAAATAGTTTAAAGTTCCAACAAAATAGTCATCGGGTAGGACTAACCAAGAAGCTCTGTGCCAATTTTCAAAATTTTAGCACAACTTTAAGTACACCAAAACGCGAAATTATTGAAGTCATGCGTCGAGAGGACTATCGTTGTTTTTAACAGATTATACTTTTGACCTTCCGGCACTGTTGACTCAGCGAAACTGAACTTATATTTTATCTTATTTCGTTATATTAAAACTGCTGTTGCGTTAGGTCAAATTCCCAATAAGTCAATTGCTTTCACATAGACCACGTTTTTAGCTCGGACTGTACTATTTGACTTACTGGGATTTTTGATCCACAGACACTGCAAACATTCTAGTTTTTGACCTAGCGGCACAGGTATAAATTATTTGACCTTCCGGGACTGTTGACTTTCTGCAACGCGTCCGTAAAAATTACGGTTTAAAAGTTATTGTAACTTTTGGGATTTTCCCATATAAAAACCCATAAATTAACATAACAATCAGACTTTTGTAAAAAAAAGCTTGACTCATTTTGATTAAGGGTTAGTATGTTATGGTCCTTATTATACTAAACAGAATGGTACAACCCCTATTGCTGTAAAAATTACAGGTCAAAATTTATTGGACTTATGTTCATGATATCAAGGGTTGTTGGCAAGCTAATGGGAGAAAGTATGTGTACTGATGCCGTTTATTTCTAGATAGATGGACACAAAACTAAAGTTTGGTTTCAAACCCGTTATGCCATTATCACACAGCTAAAAGATATTATTAGTGATACTGTAATGAGATTTGAAACCAGAGATTTTCTGAAGAGAAGTTTGTCACTTCTACCATTAGAATACTAGGTAAAAATATTATATCAACTTGAACAACTCCGTTCAGTTTCATGTTGTGCAACATGAACTGTCAGAACGTTCTTTCCTCCTACCTGTCTGTCAATTCTTTCAATGATCATATAAATATTGTAAAACTATCTCTTGCCACGAAAAATTGTTACAAACAGAGATTTACAAATATCTACTGCTTTATTCACACTAAAGATAATGGAGACCTACAAAATAGACACTAAAACCATGATTTTAGCTTAATAAATTACTATACTGATCTATACCAACTATACTAAGTAACAACAAAAAAACTAATTGGTCTATTCTGCAAGGGAATATTCCTCCATAGAGATCTTATTTAAAACAGGTCACTCGATACCTTAAAATACATAAATAATTTCATATACAACAAATCATCGAAGCTCACCTGAATGTCTTTGATGGTAAGGAACTCGCCGGGTTTGTCTAGAGAGTAGAAGCCAACCATCTCCATCATCTGCCGGACAATCTCATTGGTCACCTGGTCCCCCCATTCGTTCACCACTGGCATGTTGATGTCGTCAATGAACACCGTCATCTTACGGTTGTTGGGAGGGCCATAAGTGGAGCCCACTCGCTTCTCTACGTAGCTCTCAACAATCCTCTGGAAAAAGGGTGAAAATTTTTTATTTTTTACATTTTTGTAAGAGAAGTTGTAAAATTCGATTTTACAAACACACTTTACTAATAGTTACTCAGGACCATGAATGAGAGGAGTTTCTCATCCAAGAGAACATGCTATGACTTCAGTATTTCACTGACTGGTTTCCTTTTTAACAAATTCGTTCACATAAAAATCTCTTGTTCTTGTTTGCTACTTTAAAAGTAGGCTTACTAAAAACTACAATAATACAATATGTTTATTTAGTAAATTTGTTTTTGAGCCCTCTGAATGTTCCTAAATGTTTTGAACGTCTATGTTTGTGTGAAACATATGTTTATTATCCTTGTAGAGAGAATACCTGAAACATGTTTGGAGTTGTAGCAGAGGAAAAGTTGAGACTTTTACTGAGTTGAACTTCCGGGTCATATCCAGCCATGTAACTCTTTATCATAACAGTTTTCGCTGTCCCTTGTTCACCTAGACACAAAATGTTTGTATAGTTTTTCTGTAAAAGTTAAACAATCAGTGATTTTTAAAGGAGTTAAACCACATGATCTTTGTCATGCAGTAATGTTGTAATAATCTATTGTAGCAATAAGCTGCAGAGATTTATTGTTATAGCATTTTAGAAACTGTAGTTAGCACGCCACTTATTTATCTTTTACTTGAAAAATTTAATGTGTAATTGTGTTTTTTATTAAACATTTATTTGCTGTATATTGACTTTGGAGGAAATATGTTAACATGCCTATACAAAAATAAAGCAAGAAGACGCAAGAAAATTATCTAACTACTAATGAACTTATGCATGAAACATACACAACTATCAACGCACATCAACTAACAAAGCTCACAAAAGCCAACTAAAAAAATTACAAACACTAGAGAAAATAATTGTGTAAAAATACCAATCAGAAGAACAGCTTTGCACTGCTTGGCGATCGTGTGTATGAGGAACGCCGTACGCACATTGTCTACATTAGGCACAAGTATACTCGAGTACTCCGGTACTGAGTCTGGCGGATAAACGTATTCCTCCACTCGCTCCGACCAATGCTGCCAATCTCCTGTCTCGGCAACAACATACTCGAATATCGTCTCTCCTTCTTTCAACTTGGGCCACTTCAGTTTGGACGGATGTTGCAAAATGAATTCTTCCATTTTCATACGTTCATCATTCTCCAAAACACTGCCGAGACTCCACATGAGCGTAAACAGGAAGAGTCTTTCCAAGTGGAGATCGGAGAAGGTTTTGTGTTCGTCTTCGCTAAGTAGCAGTCCAGTCAAAAGGTCCGTGGCTTGTCTGATGTAGAGAGCTTCGAGGATTTTCATCTTGGCGACCAGCTTGGTCTGTACGAATGTGTGAAGGTCTCCGTAGATTTTGTGGAAGAGCTGGCGTAGTACGTCGGCTTCTCTTTGTGATCGCAGTTTCAGCCAGCCGTCCAGTACAGGCTGCCAACTCAGTACGGAGGCAGACATAAACACCATACCCATGCGGCTGACTGTGGCAGGCGAGGCATTGTCCAGGTTATCAGGCTCAAAGACCAGTTTACTGTTTGGAGCCATCACTATACGATCTCCGTTGGCCAGAGTCAGTGTCTTGTTGTCGTCCAATACAGAGTTGAGGTTTTCAATCCACACAGCGTCAACTGGGCCATCCAGTACTATCCAGACGTATTCACTCTGTTTGATCTGGAAATGTAATTGCAGTTAGAGAGTCTGAAGATGGTTTCCTAAAATTAATGTATACAAGAATAATAACTGAGATTTGGGTATCGTATGGATCAGGTGAAATCAAACATTTAAGAACATTTAACAAAATTAAGCCTCTTGCTATTTTGATAAGTGGTTTGCAAACTGTAGTATTGTGTCATTTCAGAGTTCACAAAAAATCACTGTTAAATCAAACATTAAAACTTATTTGAAATATAAGTAGCACCTCTTATGGCATAGTACAATATGATTGGATGGACATTACTTTATGTGATCGCATACAAATAAGTACCTTGTGTGAACGACGCCATAAAGTAGAAAATATCCCGTCAGTCCAATCATTGGTGGCGGCATCCAACCTCCCAAACATCTGTGGAGCTGTGATTGCCTACAAATAAAAAATATCATCAAACACATCCTTTGACAAAATACAAACTTGCACAGAGTACTGTACAAACAAACAAAACATTTAACACTGTTAAAAACTCATGGGATACTCAAAGCATGATTTCAGTTCAGAACGAGGCAAGACTTTTTTCTCACTATGTAAAATCCAATACACCTCAGTTATTTTAATTACTGTAACAGCTTTTGAGAGCTAAAAATATTGTATACACAATTAATACAGTACAACCCTGCTAGTCTGGCATTGGTCCAAAAATCTAAACAAATATGGTATGCTGTTATTTTTTTGGCAGATGTCGGGCACGATCGGCAGATGTTGTTAGCAATAAACAGATGTTGGGTGTAATTGGCAGACGTGGGGTAGTAGGGTAGAATCGGATAACATAGAGTGTCCTTTCATCATGACATAGACCAATGATAGGGAGACGTCGGGAACGATTGGCATGCTTCTGAAAAGATTTCAAAGTGGAAATCCTGCCTGAAGATCGGGAAATATTTCATCCTCAGAAACAGATTTTTTAAGTTCTTGATCAACTCTAATTATCCTGTTTGAATTCAAGCTAAGTAAATATTCCTGGATGAACCACGTCAAAGAATATTTACACTACAATCAAATTTAAACCCAATTAATTATCGTTAAAGTGTGCTTTCAGCATTCGTGTTACAATAAAAACATTCAGGACCAACCTTAGGGTTCATCCTCATCTCCTTGTGAGGACGACCACACTCTGTCAAGGCTCTCATCAACACCTCAATACACTTAGTCTTGCCAGCGCCTGTCGGACCCAGGGTCATCAGACCATGTCTCACCAAGGAGGTCTCATACAACTGTAACACAACAAGTAACAGTCATAATAAAACACTACATAGCTGGGTGTAATTGAGAATACAAAAAAGTCTCATACAACTGTTGTAGCAAAAGTAACTAAGACTGGTGCTGTGCTATGACAATACTACATAGTTCGGAATAGTTGTGAAAATTTAGTTTATTGTTCATCCATAGGTCTAGATATAAATTAATTACTCATAAAACCCTCAATATCTTGTTTTACCTGAATGATTTTAAGGTTCCACGGTGGATGGTTGACGAGGTTCTTCTCATTGCATGCACTAGCTATTCCCTTCTGAAGGTCTTTGTACACGCTGGTCGTCAACTTCAGTCCAACAAACAAGTCTTCAATGAGAGACAGGAACAGCGGCTCGTCCTCATCTACCAGCTTGGATACGTTCATGTCTCTACCATGGGCAAAACAAGTTAGTTTGACCGTATATAGAATGTCAAAAAGATTTTTGCTACATAGAACTACATTCCAAAAAGCTCAATAAGTCTGAACTTACCAGTAACATTTTTTCCATTTTCGGCTTAGTTTTAAGCTGTGTTTTTAGCCATTACGAGATTTTTCAAACATAACCAAACCAAAATCTCTTTGTTGATATTTATGGAACTTGGTATGAGTTAAACCTAATTGAATCACCTACCTCAACACTCTCATGACTGTGGTGTCCTCTGTATCACTTGGGTTTGCTCTCTTCTGAGCTCCCAGAGTCCTCAGTACAGACAAGATGTTGCGAAGGCCGAAGTCGTAATGTCGCTGTTTGCTGAGTTGTTCCTCGCACAGCTTGTAAAGCACAAAGAACTTCCTGGCCAACGGAACGTTGTCTTTGAACCCGCACGACGCCAGTTTCACTCTCATTATGATCTAAGTAATGCAAGAGTATGTTAGGGATGTGTGGAAGGACAAAATGTGGATAAGTATTTTACCCACGCCAATTTTTAAAACTAGCCTTTTAAATTCCAGTTCCTAGGATTGAAAAGTGCCACTTTACCGCATTGTTATTTCACTTTACAGCACTAGTGTGGTAAAGTAATGGACCAATGAGGTCCAAACTTCCAATAATCTAATGTAATATCTCTAACCTGTCTGTCTGGCACCATCATAGCCACGCTGCGGAACATGATCTTAAGATTCTCCGGAAGTTCTTGACGACCTGCGTACCCTGGGTTCATGGTGATGAACAACCCAAACTCTGGGTTCAACGTCACAGTGTCCCCATCACTGAAACATCAACAATTACCCTGTAAAAAAGTGTATTATATGATAGCTTCTAAATATTCGACTATATTTTTTAATTGGAGAGATTTTGGTAATTCAACAAATATGAAACTCAAACCCTGTCGGATATAAGTGGTTAGATTAAAGAAGCATTGCACAAAAATTAATGTTAAATTAACGCTTAGAAAACGGAGAAATCAGATAAAACTTCATGGATGATTAAACGAAAATTTTAACTGAAAATATACACATAATTACTACAAATACAAAATCCCAATTTGAATTATCACAACAGAAAGTTTGTTCAAAATTAAACAACGTAACAACGCAATGTAAGCAAATAGTTCAATTCAAGTTTTTGTCTGTACTCACAGGTATCTAATTGCAAAATAACAGAGACATTTTTATAAATTCTAAAAACCTCTCAGCGGTACAAGACACTGCACACAACATACCTGAACAAGAACGTGGTTTTTCGTTCTTTCCGAGCAGTCAACACGATGTGTATCTGCTGAGCTGCTACTGACAACACAGGCAGCTCTATGCGGTTGAACTCATCAAAACATCCCCACGAACCTGACTGTGCCAACCCTTTGTAGATACGGCCGAGACCTGGACATAACCCATCAGTGTCACTTATGTTTCTTAGCTATTACTGTTTGTCCAAAAATAAACTGTATAGAAGAATCTTGTGTTTTAAAAGTCTTGAGAAACTCATTGCATACGTTTAGTCTATTGTGTTGCGAGATAATTGCAGACATTTTACATCACATCCAGATCACAAAATGGTGTGAATATTTTTTTTGTTTTAACAATTTTTTATATTTAATATATTTTAATGTTTTACCAAACCCTCAATGATATGAACTTACCATTAACTTACCATATAAATCAAACAAGGAATCCTTTATTCTGGGATGCATACAATATGTTTGAAGTTTCGGCTCTTTTAGAAAATAATACAAGATGAATTTACAGTTTAAATATTGCGTGTTTGTTTACCGTTGAAGGCTTTTTTTCAATATCCTCCCTTCTCGTACCAAGAAACCAGGCTCTAGCTTCAAACTGTTTTACTCATTTCAAAGCCTATGTCTAAAGGGTTTATTATACATAACTAAAGCTATTGGTAATTGCCAATTGGTGGGGTTTAAAACATGGACCTCCCTAAACAATTAAAGCTAGAACTTCAATAGAAGGTATTTAAATAAACTTCACCATAAAAATCAACCATCCCTATACATATTTAATCAAACTTATCTACTTATTTACCATCAATTTTTTTAATAGTAAAATGATTCTTATAACTATTTCTCTCACCCCTAAAGTCCATCTGGTCAGAGCAGTTGAAGACAACCACATATTTGCCAAGAGATTTGCCCATGTCTTTGGTAGTCTCGGTCTTCCCAGTACCAGCTGGACCTGCAGGGGCGCCTCCCATGGACATGCCTGTCGAAAAAAAATATCAAACACTCTGTCACGGATCATAATTTAATGATAACACAAAATAGTTGTTCATTCAGCCATTTACATTAGTACAATATCTTAATTGGGTAGCTGGGTGCCTGTCAATCAGAGGATCAGGGGCGTACCCAGGGGGTCCCAGGCTTTGAAAACATGCATTTTATTTTTGACCCCCCCCCCCCCCCAAAAGGATGTGATCCCCCACCAGTCAGATGGCCCCTGTCCAAACTCTAACCCTGGATACGCCCCTGCAGAAGGTTGTTTAATTGATCTCAAGAAAAGTCACCATCTTTTGATGGTTCCAAACTGGAACCAGATGACATTATTCATTGGATATTTAATGAATATTTCTGGATAAAGATAACAACTGGTTTTAGTCGGAAAGAAAGCTACACAAGCTAAAAAAAATTAAATACATTGAAAACTCATCCACTTTCAAAATGATTTTAGAATTTAGTTGCTTGGATTTATATTTTTCATCGAACAGTCAAACAGTAACAAACCTGATCATGCATTCTTCATACCGTTGGATTCCTGAAGGGGGTATACCACCCAGATCTCAAAGCTCAAAGCCCATTATTACAATATTTGTATATTGTTGAAGCAATAAAGAATTTGTCTATTGTCTATTGTCTATTATTAATTTTCAACTACTACCCCAAAACCTTATACAATTAATTATTATATTACATACAATTCATCTCATTAAATATTGTCTAATTTCTAAGTACTGTAAATGTAAACTTCCCAAAGTAATTAGTGCTGAAGCTATGATATTACCTATTGCTTGAGCAAGGGTTATGTAGCATCTGTCTGTTAGTGGAGTGATCACTAAACGTTCCGTACAACCCATGAACTCGTTCTGGTACGTAAACACGACATCGGTGATGTGGACGATGCATTCGTCTGTTTCCTCATTGAAATAAAATCTTTCTTGCTTCAGCCATTCAAAGTCATCTTTAGATCGAATCTTCATTCGGTACAGATCATCAAATATGTCTCTAAAAAAGTATGGAGTATGAAATGAAAGTATGAAATGTTTGAATGTTGAAATGGTGTTTAAAAATAATGCAGTTCTGTTTATGATTTATGAATGTGTTATGTTATTTTTATTGATCACAGCTAAAATCAGTGTTTGAATTTTCAGCTTTGTAAACATTTTTGAAATTAAGTACAGTTACAGTATAAACAATATAGGAGATGTAAATGTAGATGTACAAACCTAATACTTATAAATTTAAATGACTGTGTTAAAACGTCTGTATTTCAAGTTTAACAACCTTTAGCTATTAATAAACCAATCGTATATAATCTATCACACGTGTATTTTGCAGTAAAGTTTTCTCCTCCAGAATAGATTCGTCAGATCTCTAACAATTTTGCACATTAAATAAAGTACAACTTTACTGTAATCTTTAACATATAACTTGACGATAAATAGTATTAAAGTTATATGAGGGTTAAAGTTATATACCTCTGATGCACATGGATTGTGACCAAAGTTTCATATTTTACTCTTTCAAACTTGGCCAAGTCCAAAGCGGTCTGATCAATCAGCTGATTTAGAAGAAGCAGCCAGTTATCATTGGTCTTCCTCATCAGTGACTTGTCATATTTGCAATTCTGCAGAGCAAACTCTGAATCTCTTGTCCATAACATTTGAAGCCCCAACAGTCCGACCTACAAATACAAGTTAATCACACTCAAAATGTAGAAATAAAACTATCAAATTTGCCACATCTTGCTACCATTCAATTGAGCTCTGAAGCTTCCCATCTACTTGTCTTGAAACTTTGAAACAACTTGAAACTTTGTCTGCTGAACCTTATAAACAATAAATTTGAGTGCACTTTTCCAAAACTGATTGGCTGACAGTCTAGATGTTGTATAAACCACAAAAATATTCAGCTAACTTCAGCTAATATCAAGCCAAAACAGTGCATTATAGTTTCCTGTCGCCACAGTCATAAATTACTTCACTGTCTGACTTTGGTACCAGTGGTGTAGTCATATATAATAATATCTGCCCTCCCCCCCCCCCACCAGAGTCAGAACTCAAAAACTAAAAAATATTCCTACATAGTGAACACCAAATTAGAATCATAAACTTAAAATAAGTTTAAGAGTGTAGGGGTGGTTTAATTGTATTTTGAACTAAAAAATATGCATACTTGTTTTCATTTTGACTCACCTGCGCAGGATACCTTGACACCATATCCAGTACTGTAAACTCTGGCTCTTGCATGTATGCATACACATTGGCAATCACAGTCTGCAATGATAGCTTAGCTTGAGCTAGCAGATTACCCAGCCAATTCTCGACACCTCCATGGCACCAAACTTCCTTTTCCAACTGAATTTTCTCCTTTTCCCGCGAAATTATAGATATTATTTTATCGTATTCTTTCTCATCAAACTCCACTCTGTAAACGTTCTCAAAAACTCCTTCTAAATACGCTTGGATCGTGTGGGAGTCCGAAGCCTGCCCCAGGATTTCCAGCAGGGCCGGATCAGAAATAAAGAAGAACCGTGGAAATATCAACCTCTTCTGCTCTAGATAGCCAGTAAGGGACTTCTGACATGTTTCTAGCTGCTCTCTCAAATGGGGGAGAAGTTGTCCCATCATTTCGTCCCCGACACACACCTCGATCACATTTGCAATCTGTCTGGCCCGGGTCATGATGCGGACCCAAGATTTGTCGATGCTTGCGAACCTTTTCGCTTCGCCAGGCAATTCCTTGGCAATATCACCACCGACAAACACCGCTTCCAAATACACCCAGAGATTCTGCACGACAAGCCATGTTTCCAAAATTTCCGCTGTCGTACCCAGCTTCCAAACCCACAGCTGAATTTCTTTCTTGAAAGGAGCGTTGTATCTGTTTGCTGCCAGTGAGTTCATGACCATAAGACTTTCCTCAATGAGACTGTTGATTTCTTGGGTTTCTGTTCCCTTTAGTAATAGTTCACCTCGTGTTTTGAAAGTAGAGAACTGCAATATTACACTTTCCCAGTTTGCTATTACTTCTTTCAGTTTGGCTTCAATGTCTCTCTCCTTTAGGGCACTGAGACAAATGTCCTGGAAATTGGATAATTATTAGGCTTTGAGTATAAATTAGTCATTAAGCTACAAAGAAAAGATAACAACACAAAATCTGTATGATCATAGAAGGAGGAATTTTTGTAATAATCATGCTGATAGTGGCATAGTAGTCAAAATTCACATTTAGGCCTACTTGAATCATCTCCCCCTAAATACAGATGGTGCCTAAATCAATGCAGGATTAGTTCACTTAAGTACACAAAGATGAAAAAAATCGCAAAGAAATCTACATAGAGAACTGTATAGTATAGTCATCTGATATAAATACAGGGTGAGCAAACACAATGCAAACTAAGTGAGACTGTAATAGATGTATACTTTAGTTCACTTAAGTATGTATGTATAGATAATGATAACTAAAAAAAAGAGTCCAGTTACAAACAGTGACACTAACCTCAACATCATCTTTGTACTTGAGCAGTGGAGCGTCCATGACCATTTTCAACGTAAACTCATCATTCTCCACATCAAACACGACTCCCAGCAGTTTCTCAAGTCTCAGCCAATGTCTTTCCTTCATTGACTTGTTAGCCATCATCTCTAGTAGAGGGCAGCACTCGTTGAAGTCATCTATTTTCTTTTTCAGCTCTATAAACGCCGGCCAATCCTTGAGTCCTTTAGGCAGCTTGCGGCACCTAAAGTGAGCACTCATATTATATGAAGTGTTATAATAATTCTGTACGTTAATTCAGAGGTTGTTTATAAATTGAGATAAAGATGATGAACTGTAACCTCCTGGGAACAATGAACCCTCGTCGCAATTTAATTACACTGTGTTATAGCACTATCACAAAAATTATGATTATAATAATACACAACATCAGTATTTTTCTACTGATGGTTTCTGCCTAAAATAAAGCATAGAGGTATTTTAAGTTTCCAATCAGTACTTGACCAGAACAAAATGTAAATAATTATACTATTTCTGAATGTTTTACATCATAAGGTATAGTTTTCTGTAGGATTTGCATTCAATTGTATAAAATCCTCCCAACAAATACAACTAAAATCTGACCCAATAAAATCCCTACCTGTTCTGGAAGTCTGTCAACTCTGACATGATCTCCTCAATGTTGACGTCTTGCCAGGCCAGTTCAAAGTAACCGTCAATCGCCTTGTTCACAATCAGATAAAGCCCGTACAGTTTCTGTAGCAGGTTGAATTGTTTCTTCCGCTCGATGAGCACAGGGTAGTCGTGTACAGGCATGCCAAACAACTTCTCTCCACTACTCAACACCTCATAGTTCCGCCAAAGCTCGTCGAATCGGCCTTGGAACAGCAACACCCTGCAGAAATAATCAGAAATGTTGACTGAAATCTAACAAAGCTAATTAAACATACTCATTTATACATTTATCATATTTTGTTCTATTTCTTATTTAGATTAAAATTAAAAGATCAAAAGAAACTAAACTGTTTTAATCAAGACACTAATACAAGACAATATTATTAAAGAAAAAAAAATAAAATCATATGGTTAAATATTAATTAAATAACCTTAGAGGTTAAACATCTTTCCCTTTGAGTTTCTTTTCAGGGTTTAGTCAGGAAAACGTTTCGTAGGTCTTATAATTCTGCCTCTTGATGATTGTTTTATTGCAGCTTCTTGATTGGGAGTAGTTGATCGTGAAAAAGGTTTACTTTTATCTTGAGTTATTCTAGATGGTGTAGTAGTTGTTCTTTCAGCAGTATTTGATAGGGAAGAGTTGTTTTGAGTAACAGTAGTAAATGGCAGAGGATCTGACGTTGTATCTTTGATGGATAAAGGAATAGGATTGTTCGGTTTGGTTGTATTACCTTTGTAAGGCAAAAGGTGGTGTCGATTCCTTCTCAACGTAGTGTTTCCTGTCTTAACCCAGTATGACCTTGGCTCTTGTCCTAAGCTGATAATAATACCCTCTCTTTTTAGGTCTTGGATCCATACTTTTTTACCTACAGGCAGCGATGGAAGTTCTTTTGTAGCGTAGCGCCTATCGTAGTTTCTCTTGTAAGATGCTCTGTAAGTATCTTCTTTTTCCTTTAGTTGAGAGAGATCGGGTTTGATTTCAAGTTTTTTAGGTAAAACAGGCAGGTTATCTCGCAGTGATCTGTTGTATATTAGCTGAGCAGGACTGTATCCACTTGTGGATAGAGGTGTATTGCGGTAGGTTAGGAGGGCTAAATATGGGTCGTCTTTGTTTTTCTTTAGTACACTCTTCGCTATTTTGACTGCAGCTTCAGCTGCACCGTTACTTTGGTGGTAGCTTGGACTGCTCGTCACAAGTTTAAAGTTATAGCTTTGAGCAAACTTTTTGAATTCAGAGTTTTCAAGACCAGTGTAGCAAACTGTGTACCACAATCAGATCGTAGCTCAATTGGTATACCGTGACGGCAGAATACAGATTTGCATTTTTTGATTATTTCAGCAGTTGACAGGTTCTTTAATGTAGCTATTTCAAAATAACGTGAAAAACAGTCAGTGATTACTACGAACCATGTTCCTTCAAGTTTAAAGAGATCAATCGCTGCCTTTTCCCAAGGACGAGATGGAAGCTCACTGGGCAAAAGGGGTTCATGATGTTGTGTTCTATGTTCAGTACATTTGGGACAATCATTAACAAATTTCTCAATGTCAAGTGACATTCTTGGCCACCACATACTATTGTTGGCTCTAAGTCGACATTTCGTTATGCCTAGATGGCCTGTATGTATTCTTGTCAAAATTTCTTGTCTAAGAGTTGTCGGGATTATGAGACGTTCTCCTCTAAGCAATAGTCCGTCACAAAAAGAGATTTCATCCCGAACTGTGAAGTATGGCTTAAAATTATCGGGAATCTTAGTTTTATCAGGCCATTCAGTTGAGCAGTAAGATTTAATTACCCTGAGTTCTGAGCTAGCCCGCTGTGCCGATGCAATTCTATCAAGAACCATGTCAGTTACATAGGCAATGTTTCTTGTTACTGTGTGGATGGCCAGTTCAACTTCCTCATCTAAATCATAACTCTCATTAGCTGCTACAGGACTTCTTGAGAGACAATCAGCAGTGGCTAAATGTTTGCCAGGAGTGTATGTCACATTGTAGGAATATCTCATCAGACGAAGTCTTAGTCTTTGAAGACGGGGAGTCATATCATTGATCTCTTTAGTAGTCAAAATACTTACCAAAGGTTTGTGATCTGTTTCTAGCGTGATGTGCTTGCCCACAATGTAGTCTTTAAACTTGTCACAGCTCCATGTTAATGATAGAGCTTCTCGTTCAATGTTAGAGTAGTTTCGTTCGGTTTCGCTCAGAGTGCGTGAAATATAAGAAATAGGCTTCCAATTCCCATCTGATTGTTGTTGTAAAAGTACTCCACCCAGGCCTTGTGTAGAAGAGTCAGCAGAAATCATAGTCGGTTTATTTTTATCATAGAATGCAAGTTGAGGTGGAGAAGCCAATAATTCTTTCAATTCATCGAATGCTTTTTGTTGTTCACAACCCCAACACCATTCGTTTTTTCTACTTAGTAGGTCGGTAATGGGTTTTTGTAACCGCCTTTTGTTAGGTATGTATTTGCCAATGAAGTTCACCATACCAAGTAACCTTTGAACTCCTAAAATATCTGTTGGAGGAGCCATTTTTCGTATAGCTTCGACTTTGGTCTCATCGACTTTGATTCCTGATTCAGATAAATGGTGACCTAAGTAGGTTAGCGAGGTTTGAGAGAACAAGCATTTGTCTTTGTTTAGGGTGAAGCCAGCACCTTCAAGTTTGGTAAGTACTTCTCCTAAGAAATAGTCATGTTCTTGTTGAGTTTTCCCCCAAACAATTATGTCCTCCATATGCGCAAGTGCATTCATTTGACCTTTAAGGGTTCGATTCACGCATTCTTGGAACACTTCTGGTGCAGATGTTATTCCAAAGGGTAGTTTCAGAAATTTAAAACGTCCAAACGGTGTCAGGAACGTTGTCAAATCTTGGGATTCTTCGTCCAATGTGATCTGCCAGAATCCGTTATTAGCATCCAATTTAGAATAGCATTTTGCTTCTGAGATTTGGGCAAGTGTTATGTCGATGGGTTGAATAGGATAGTATCTTCGTTTGACGCATCTGTTTAATTTAGTAAGATCTACACAAATGCGAACTTTGTTAGAGTCCTTCTTTGGCACAACAACCATTGGAGAGCACCAGTCTGTGGCATGGTGTACCTCAGCGATCACCCCCATTGACACCATTCTTTCAAGCTCTTCTTTAGTAGATTCCCAAAGAGGAAGAGGAATCCGACGAGGCGTGTTGATTGCAAATGGATTGGCGTTATTTTTCAGTTCTACTTTGTATTTGACATCAATGGAACCTAAGCCTTCAAACAGTTTGGGGTGTCTGTCATACCAGTCATTACTGGATGGCTGTATTTCGTTGATTCGAGCAAGTAACTGCAAACTTGTAATTGCAGGTTTACCTAGAAGTGGCTGGGAAGTGCCCTTAGAACATATATAGTGAAAAGAACATATATAGTCTCATAACATGTTTTGTGATTATGTGATAATTTTACAGTAGCAGTTCCTAAAATTGACAGAGCTTGACCATTTGCGCCACTAAATGTTTTGGATGTGGGAGTGAGCCTGATTTTCTTATTCAGTTTAATGTCGGAAGGCAAAATCGTTACGTCTGCTCCTGTATCAATTTTGAAAAGAACATCATCACTGTCATTCATATTTAACACTACGGACCATGGATAATCACGCAAGTTTTTTCCTACAATGCCAATGAATGTTGGAGGGTCTATGTACTGAGAGCAAACATTTTCAATGGGTGTTTCAAGGTCAGTATCATCATATTCAATTTGACTGACTTTGTTTGATTTGCAAACATTTGGAAAATGACCAACTTTTTTACAAAACCCACATTTGTATTGTTTAGCTGGACAGTTGAATCTTTTGTGTAAAATTGTCGAACCACACCAAAAACATCTCTTTTCGACATGGGACAGGCTTTTATTGTCATTAATCCGCTTAAAATTTTGATCATTGTTTGATTTATTGGGAATAATGTTTGTCTTAATTAAATGTTGAGTATTTTTATTTATTAATGCTATGTCAGTCAAGTTAAGAGTTTGTTTCTGTCTTGATAGTTCTTCAGATCTACGGATAGTGTTTATAGCTGTGTTTAGTTTTAATTCGGGTTCAAGTTGAAGACGATCACTTAGTGTTTCGTCCCGCATACCAATAATCAAAACCATCAGAATCATCTCCTCTTCAATCTGACCCCAATCACAGTTTTTTGCATGATTGTGAAGGTCTGTGATAAAGTTCTCAATCGGCATGGAACCTTGTGTAAGTTTTAGAAACCTAGCCCGTTCAAAAATTAAGTTCTTTTTAGGAAGGAAATGATCGTCAAACTTCTGTATAACAGCTTTGAAATTAGATTTGTCATTGTCATTTAAACTGAATGAATTAAGTATGTCCTCTCCCTTTTCCCCCATACAGTAGATAAGCATGTCAATCCGATGCTTTCCAGAATGTAGAGCTAAATTACTAAGGGAATAATACCTCTCAAAACGAGTCTTCCATGTCTTCCAGTCATGAGGGTTGAAGGAAAAGGCTTCAGGAGGCTTAATGTTTAGGGATACGGGTTCTTCATT
This sequence comes from Macrosteles quadrilineatus, assembly GCF_028750875.1. Classification (NCBI taxonomy): domain Eukaryota; kingdom Metazoa; phylum Arthropoda; class Insecta; order Hemiptera; family Cicadellidae; genus Macrosteles; species Macrosteles quadrilineatus. Next base: position 1,230,389 of record NW_026542610.1, read on the forward strand.
CGACTGCGCCATGTTCTATTTCTTATTTAGATTAAAATTAAAAGATCAAAAGAAACTAAACTGTTTTAATCAAGACACTAATACAAGACAATATTATTAAAGAAAAAAAATTAAATCATATGGTTAAATATTAATTAAATAACCATAGAGGTTAAACATATTTATATTAGCTGAAAACGATTTTAATATTACCGTTATAGCTACGTGTGTTTATATTCTTTAAACTTTGTTTATTGTTATAAGCCCAACTTTAAACTAATTTGTATGAAAAATAACAATCTATTAGTAAACTGTTGCTTATACTCCATATTACAACCAAAAAGTACCAGATTGTAAAATCTATTATTAGTCCAGGAGCTGAGGGGGGTTGAGCATGCATGAAAGTAGTACGCAATGTTATTGCTGATTATTGTAATATGGACTGTGGTGATCAAAATTACGTATGTCGCCTATTTCAAAAGTGGTCGATAAGGTGGGGGGGAGGGGGCAAACATGGCGGTTTGCGCTATGCGTTAAAACGCTGATAGTTCGAAAACGGTAAAAGATAGAACATCGGTTAAAACGTCGTTGTAATCCTAAAAATGTGGACAACAATAATGGACATTGGGTCCGAGGTCGTATCTCTATAAATAAACAAGTTATTGTATAAAATATGTAAAAATGGACTTTTCGTGTAGATTTTTTACCGAAAGTAGAATTAATTTGTGAGTGTTGCAAAGAAGTAATATCAAATATCTTTGCTGATAGTTGTAATATGGACTGTGGTGATACAAAATACGCATGTCGCCTACTTTTCAGGTGGTCGAGAACTTGGGGGGAGGGGGGCAAAAATGGCGGAACGCGCTATACATCGAAATGACTGTAGCTCGAGAACGGTACGAGATAGGACATCGGTTAAAACGTAGTTTTAATCCAAAAAATATTACCAATAGAAAAGGTCATTGGGTAAAAAGTCGTATCTTAACTAATAAAAAAGCTATAACAATAATAAGTTTAACAAAATCTACATCGTACAGCTATTTTTTTCGTAAATCGTAAAAAAGAGAGAAATATTAAAGCGACATCAGCATACTCAAAAATTACCAACATGACAGACATAAAAACAGGCCTTTGATTTTACAATATTATGAGAAGTATGTGCACAATACAAAGTTAGGGTTAAACACTCCATCTATATACAGGTTGTTTTTTTGAAAACTTGCATCTTTATTTATGTAAAAACCGCAATAGATAGAAATATGCAGTTGGCGGGAATCATCTATTGACGTAGCGGGCACAATTTTTTTGAATTCAACGTTACATTCACATTCCCCCCCTTTCCCCCCTGCCGCCAACTTATTTTTTTTTTAAATAGCAAGGTACCCCTTGTGACATATCAAATAAAAGAGCATAAAAAAAGAAAATGTTTGATGAAAAGAAATTGAAAATCGTTTCATAAATTTGTGAGATATTCCCCCCCTCCCCCCCGGAACTTAATTTTTTTTTTAAGCAAGGTACCCCTTGTGACATATCAAATGAAAGAGCATGAAAAAAGAAAATTTTTGGTGAAAAAAATTTAAAATCGGCTCATGAATTTGTGAGATAATCCCCCCCATTTCCCCTACCCGTAACTTGTTTTTTAATAGCAAGGTACCCGCCCTTGTGACATATCAAATGAAAAATAAATTTCACCAAACATTTTCTTTTTTCATGCTCTTTCATTTGATATATCACAAGGGGTACCTTGCTATTAAAAAAAAATTAAGTTCCGGGGAAGGGGGGGGGAAATATCTCGCAAATTTATGAACCGATTTTCAATTTTTTTTCATCAAACATTTTCTTTTCTCATGGTTTTTCATTTGATATGTCACAAGGGGTACCTTGCTATTTAAAAAAATTAAGTTGGTGGCAGGGGGGGAAAGGGGGGGAATGTGAATGTAACGTTGAATTCAAAACAATTGGGCCCCCTACGTCAATAGATGATTCCCGCAAACTGCATATGTCTATCTATTGCGGTTTTTACATAAATAAAGATGCAAGTTTTTTAAAAAACACCCTGTATCTAAAATCCAATGTATGTATGTTTGTTTGTCCTTTATGGACTCCGAAATTGCTCGACAGATTGTAATGAAACTTTCAGGCATTATTAAGCATTATTCAAGGATGGTTTGTGTGAAGTTTGGTGCAGATCTGTCAAAAGGGCTCCACCCCAGTGGCTCTGGAGTTTCCCATGTTAACCTTTGAGTACTCATATTTAAATTGAATAAAAAAATCTCAACAGCTGGATCAACTAAACAATTTGATTCTTTGATGTTCAATAGCATTAAAAAGTTAATAGGCTTACCAACAGGGTGCATCACTATTATTTTTTTTTATTTATGACAACAGGTAATTTGCAACCAAAAGGTGAGTTAGCGTAGCGAACGAGCTGACTAGAAGGCAAGTGAGCGCAGCGAACAAGCTCCAACCTAAAGGTGAGTGAGTGTAGCGAACGAATTTCAACCAGCACAAGATTGAGCCATGCGAACGAGCTCATCTTGAAAATGAACGAGCATTTGACATAAAACCACATTAGGACAGGACAACGTCTGTCGGGCCAGCTAGTTTGTACAATAAATCAATAATTCAACCATGAAAAATTCAACCAATGAATCATACTTTCGTAAATGGACACATTTTCAGGTCAGAATGTCTGAAAGTATTGCTTTAAATAATCTCTTATTGTGGACTATGCCAGAAGTTGTAAATCAAATAACACAGGACACCACAAATACAATTAAAACCTAACATTAAATACAATTCAGATAATAACTATTAACTAGACAACTGATACAGCATCGGTTATTTCTTGTTGAATTTATAACTTCTGACATACTCCACTGTGAGGGAATTTAACTATCTAGACATTCTGACCTGAATAATCATATAACAAATTGTTCCAACATTAACTCCAGTAGTCTAAAGCTTGGTTTGTCAATTCTTATGTTAATCCATCATGTAATTAAGGCATATAAAAAGGGTTAGGTTTTTAAAAATTGTGATTTATATTTTTACGTCATTATCTCACCTGTCGCTGGCCTCTTTCGCCTCAAGACCGTCCACCATGGGTCCGTCAGTCTCAAAGTCAATGTCAAACTTCTCTACTTCGGCAGCGAATAAAGCTACTTTGGCAATCAACTCATCTTGCAGCGGGCCTTGGCTGGCACACAACGACTCTTGCATGTCTTTGGACTGGAACAGTTAATTCTTTTAGTTTGTTGGTGAAATTCTCACTCCATAAGTCATCCAAATCTAATGGCTACGAATATTAAAGAGAAAGGTCCATTTCCTGAAATGTAGAAGATTAGGAAAGCCAATGTTCATTGAATCATCAAGTATCTATATATATAATACGTGAAGCCGTTTTTTTAGCCGTTTTTTTTTGTAATGGTTTAATCCTGACATAAGTCAGGATTGTTTAAACTGGACCTGGTATGCCTTGATGATTTGGCTTGTAATAAAAGAATACTTAACCAAGACCTAAGAAACACACATGTAAGAAACACTACGTTCTAAACTCACCCTTCATTTATTATTTTTTTTACTTACCGTATTGATATAGTTCTGACATTGCCTCTTTTAAAGTTACAACAGATGTGATTCAACTATACATGAAATGAACAAAGAATCGGTGTACCAAACAGTAAGTTATATTAACTCGGAATTACATTATTTCACTCATATTTCTATAAAAATAAAGTCACACAATAAACTCACATATTGGATCAAGTTTTCAAAGTTGAATCGCAGTCCATCTACTTTCTCGATATCTTCGGGTGGAACTTTTATGTTGAACTTAGCAAATATTGCGTAAGCTTCCTCAATTGCACTCAACTCTCTATCCAATCTGATAAAGTTTCCTCGGATGGCATCAAGGCAAGCCATTGCTAATCTCACCTGCAAAAAATCAGCCACGTGATTGAACATTCTCAAATCTGCTAAAGGCCTTGTCAAATCCTTTTTCCATTACAGGTTTTACATGGTAAGTTTTTAGAATTACACAATTATAGGGTACATCATCTATTTCAGATCCTAAGTTGCAATACATGCTCAACAAGATTATATTCCAGTAAATCATGGAAATTGTTTATTAACTAGATTAAATCTGTTAAAAAATAACAATAACAGTAACCTACCAGCGAGATTTAAGCGGAGGAAATGGTGACAAGTTTGTGTGTGGAAAATATCCCAATGTTAGCACACTTGAATACTTGATATTTATTTACTTTAAGATTGTAGTAACATTACAACAATATAAGTATTTTATTAAATACCTCATCTAGATCTTTAACTGGCTTCTTGAGCAGAATTTCTTTTTTCTCCTCCATAAAATCCCAAAGTTCGGATAACTTCTTGCGATAAGCGTTGAGAAACAGATTTGATAGTGTTAGTTTCCAATCTTTCCATTCCACTTTGAGAGCCAATTTCAACTGAGCTGTAGAATCAATTATGAACTGTATTACTTTTTGGTTTCATAATCATTATCTTATTCATAAAGAATCCATAGAAAAAGTATAACCATATTACCGGTATAAATTTATGAGGAATAACCAAAGGCCTTTGATAAAGTTGAGCACTGGTGGCAACAGCAGAAACACTTATCTTAAAGATGAATCTAAATTTTTAAAAGGATAGAGGGTCAAATCATCAATCCTCTTAGTTATATGGATGTCATAAAAAGGTAGTTGAACAAATTAATTTTTGATACATTGGGAAGACAAAAAAACAATAGTTAAAAGCATATATAATTCAAATTTTTTGTCAAATAAAGTTACATGAAAACAAATCCAACCAGCATAGAGTTCTAGAGCTTTTTTTCCTACAACGCTAGGCACAAGCCCAGTTTTTTTTTCACAATTACTTCAGGCTAGACCTAGGGGTTGCGGCATTATCACTTGGATAAAATCTATTGGTGACTTGGTGGGATTTGAACCCAGGACCTCAGGGACTGAAGTACTGCGCTCTAACCACTACACCAGCTCGCTTCCCCTTCCCCAGAGCTTAGAAGTGTATGTAGCAAGACCTCAGCGCTAAACTTGTTAGTGCAACGTCTTAACCAAATGACCTACCATGCCACTGTTGATCGAACACTATAATGCAACAACACTATAAGCACACTAGAGCTTGCAGGTTAGATTTTATGAACTAATTCCCCGAGTTTTACTAGAATTTAGGACTTAAAGTGTTAAAAAGCGATAAAATTAAAAAACTAGCCTATGTCTATAAGTTTCAAGATTGTAAATTTATCTCCAACCTTCCACTTAAGTTTTTTTTACTATGATAAACAAACTTAGTTCACATCACACCATGAAGCTATACAATTGAGAACAATTTTGCCTTACTTGTAAGCATCTCAAGAGGACCAAGAATATTCATGCTTGAAATCTCTTCAATATCTTTCAAAGATTTTTCCAGTTTTGCAAACTTGTCTTCAATCACAATTGTGTGGGGCTGGGAGTCAACAAACCCATTCATCTGATCGTTGCGCTTTTCTGACCAAAGATAAGAGTACTTCTGATAAGTCTGTAAAATAGTAAAATTTTAATAAGATTAGTTTAGTGATAGAGTAAATTTGAAAAAAGAAATTTATGTATATGAAGTTTTTTATACAAGAATAAGAACTAGGATACCTTTTCCTACTGCAAAGATATCAGAAAATTTTATTTATCTGTTATTTGCTTTAGCTGCATAACATTTGGGTAGAACGATTCAACGATTGTCAATTAATGAGATCTATGAACTGCTTTTATCTCTTTTCATATTTGAGTTTAATTATGTAATTATTTAATTATGTTCACTTTCCTTAATATTCAATAGAATCCTAAGCCTACTGCTTTTCCAGCTCCAAAAAAATATTATGGCGTATTAACGTAGTATCAAGTAAGATGCAAAAACAAACAAGTCAATAACAAAATACTGTGTTCTCTTGAAAAACAAGTAATTTAACGTAATAAAGTAATCTACTTTTCAAATTATCTTTTCCAAAGCATAACAGGTTAAATCTGTCTTTGAAAAATATGACGAGAATTTGTGGCTCTGCTTAAAGGACCCAAACTGCATGGATACCTAAATTAAAAAAAAATATTTGTAAACCTTAATTTTATGTCAATTTAGGGGTAAGCTGTAAACATATTTCGCATTGTAAACAGGATAAATTTTCTACACTTACCTTCAACAGTTTGGTGACGTCCGGTTTTATGAGCAGTATGATGCCTTGCAGTGCGATGGTCAGTCGTATCACCTCTTTATTCTCCATCACCTGTTTTAAGTAGTCTCTGCGACCTTCCATATTACTACTGTCAGACTCAATACTGGACACTAACTCTACTACAACACTCTTGGTGGCTGCAAACATAGAATGGAGAGTTAATTAATTTTGGGTAGCAATGTACGTCAAAGCAGACTGAAGAAATGTACGCTAATGAAAAATTTTCAAAATAAAATCGTAACAAATATTTTCAATTTAGTCAAACGAACGATAATGACATGGACACCAAATAACAATTTATTCATAGACTATTGCTCGTCCTTTGGTATTAAAACAGTGGCGATTCCAAGGGAGGGGGCCACAGGGGCAAACCCCCCCCCCTTGGACGCCAGAAAAATAAATTTAAACATCCATTAAAACTTAAAACATTAACAGAGTTTTTGGACACAGTTCTAGACGTTAAAACTGGCTTTAGAAAGTCACCAAACGCCTTTTAAAATAAAAAATTTTCTAGGTGAGAACGGGGTAGCGGATTTTTATGCCCCTGGAATTTTACCCCCTGGGCAAACGTGACGTCACAAACCAGGGGGTAAAATTCCAGCCGCCAACTTTTGAGTTTCGCGACATTACCTCGATGGATTAAACGCAGAATTAAACATATATTTTCACGGTTGTGAATTTAATCAGAACACATCAAATTATAAAAACCTAGAGTGTACGGCCCGGATTTTTACCCCCGGAATTTTATCCCCGTAATTTTACCCCCCGGAATTTTACCCCCGGATTTTTACCCCCGGAATATTACCCCCGGAATTTTACCCCCGGAATTTTACCCCCGGAATTTTACCCCCTGGCCAGATATATAAATTAGTGAGAATGATTAATTATCTTCATTCTGTTTTAATTTAATAGTAAACATTTTATTATTAAGTAGCCTATATTAATTTATTTGTAACATTAACTAACCGAACAGGTGTTTAATTTTAATTTTGAGATTCTAGTAATTAGGATTCGATCTTTGAAGCTAACAGTTGGTTAATATGACGTATAAACAATCAACTGAATGATAATTGTTTCGAACATTTCTTTACAAAATAAATAAATAAAGATAGGCTACTAAATAATGAAATGTTTACAATGAATTAAAAACAGAAATAAGAAAATCAAACATTCAATTTCTAAAATCGGCCAAGGGGTAAAATTCCGGGGGGTAAAAATCCGGGGGTAAAAATCCGGGGGTAAAATTCCGGGGGGTAAAAATCCGGGGGTAAAATTCCGGGGGGTAAAAATCCGGGGGTAAAAATCAGGCCCGTACATCTTCAGTTGTCTAAACGCTAGTTATATGGACAGGGGGTAAAATTCAGGTTTTTATTGCTAATCTAATTAATCACGCTCTCTCTATTTTCATTAGACTTCCAAATCCGTGGGGGTAAAATTCCGGCCGCGAACAAACTTTTGGCCACTCAGGTTACTACGTCATAGTGACATCAGCTTTGCCCAGGGGGTAAAATTCCAGGGGGATAAAATTCCGGCGACCCGTGAGAACGCCAAAGTCCCCCTCTTTTCTTGGAGGGTCAGGGTATGGGGAACCCCCTGCACCCCCACCAGTAACTCCCCCCCGCCTTGACAAGGTTCTAGAACCGCCACTGATTGTAGAGTTGTTGTCTTTGTATGACAACAGAGTCATAACAGAAGAATCACCATCTTACATTTGTTTATCCTGACCAGTGCTGTTTAGAACACAAAATTAATTTTAAGGGACTTGAAACTTCTCTCTGCAAGTACCAAGTTGTCATAAAGGTCACTCTGTCGAGGTTGACATTTGACTATGATTATTTCATTTGTCACACGGTAGTCGCCCAAAGACCTCTTCTAGGAAGCCATTTAGCCAACATAATCACACACTAAGGACATTAAAACTTCAGATTTCACAATGATAAGTCTACTTGCAATACTGACCACCATGTCTGGACTTGGTCCTCTGAGCGAGTTGTGCGGCACCCAGACCCCACTGAGGTACCGAACAGATGATCGACAACACAGACTTGGTTATCTTGGAGAAGTATCCTTGCATCTGGTCCAGGGTTGGAACAATCACTACATTGGGGATGTGCAGAACAATCTCAGCCACTAGCAACGGATAGATGTAGTCAGGGTCGTTCTTGTAGTGCTCATACCTGACCATGCCACTGGGGAAATCAACAAGATTATGAGTTCTTCAAGAGTGACAAACAAAGCAATATTCAATAGTCTCAAGTTGTACCTTCTCTTGTACCTTAAATCTTCTACTCTTGTCCTTAACACTATCTATCTTCACAAAATCGTTGCGTAACCTACTGTAAATAAACTGCAATTCAGCTTCTATGGATGGAATAGTAAATAAAATAGCACATTCTGCATGATAAATAAAAATAGATTTAGCTGTGTATGGGTATATTTATGGGTTTATTTATGGTTATTCCAATCAGTGAACATGTTATTGGATAATGACCAACATTTAGACTTATAATGATGAAACCTTGATTAAATATTGGTTATATTAAAAGAAAGTATTAATAAGTAAAAAAGATATAATAGTAACCTCATCATTAGAGAACTAAATAGTTATTTTAGGATTTTTTGAGAGGATAGCAGGCTTACCTGAATGGGAAAGAGTCCAAACTGGCACAGGAAACACAAAACAAAACTTTACACTATATACACAAAACATTAGAATATTTCACTGTCACTGACAGCATTTTCAACTAAGGAAGAGATAGTTTTCTAGATGTCCAATCCAAAATGGTGGCCAGTGAGTTGTTGAGTCAGTGTTGCCAATAGTATGAATTCAAAAAACACAGTTTCAGTTTATCTTATATGCACTATATATATATGAATTAATATGTAAGCCTGCTAGTTGGGTTGGATATTGAAGTGGAGTGGGTTAGATTAAAGGTATTATCTCAGGTTTAGGTTTGGGGGTTGTCTAGACTTAGTAAACCATTGATAAGACAATTCCCATCTTCTCAGTTGTGACTGGTTACATTGAGGGGGCAGTGATTTGACTATTTTGGTTGTAAAGCAGTCATTGAAACTAGGGTTGTTGTGGCTCTGGGCATGTTGTACAACTGGTTTGTCTTTGTATCCAGTAGATACATCTTGTCTATGGCCATTCATCCTGGTTCTGAGGCTATTGGTGGATAGGCCTACATACTGTGCCTCACATTTGTTACATTGTAGTTGGTAGATAATGTTCTTCGTTTCACAAGTGTTGAAGCCTCGGATGTTGTAGTTTTCTTTGGTTGTGGAACTGGAAAATGTTTGGCTGGGTTGATTTATTTCACATGTTTTACACCTCTTGTTATCACAGGGATATGAACCGTTAGGGCGTGCGTTGTTTGGGTTGTTGATGGCCGGGTCAGGAACTTTTGGGTGGACTAGTATTTTTCGGAGATTGGGTGGTTGTCTAAAAACAATGTTAGGTGGATCTTTCAAAAAATTGATGGTGTGGTTGGAGGCCTTGAGGATTTTAAGCCCTCTTTTAAAATGCCATTCAATGAATGTAGTCCTTGGTGGTAGTCTGTGACAAGAGCAATGTTTTTGCTATTTCGTTTTTCATTATTTGGTTGTGGATGGTCTTGCGCTAAGCGGATTTGGTTCTCCACCAGCTTTCTAGGGTAACCCCTTTTTATGAATGCGTCAGATATTTTGTTATTGAACTTGTTTAATTCATCATCGTTGCTGCAGATCCTTTTGCCCCTGATGGCTTGACTGAACGGGATGGATCTTTTGGTGTTCTTTGGGTGGTTGCTGTTAAAATGTAAATATTGTAGATGGTTGGTAGGCTTGAAGTGTACACCGGTTTGTATGAGTCCATCTTGAATATTTATTTCTAGGTCCAGGAAAACTATTGTTGATATGTTGGTTAAGTTCATTCTAGAAAAAAACAATTTTCAATTTGAAGGTAGAAACTACTTACAAACTAAAGGCACTGCCATGGGTACGAGGATGGCCCCATCCTACGCAAATCTGTTCATGGGGAAACTCGAAAAATGTTTCCTACAATCCCAAAAAGTACAACCTTTGTGTTGGTTCCGGTTTATAGACGATATTTTTATCTTGTGGACCTCAGGCTTAGACTCCTTAAAACAGTTTATTGACAGCCTTAATAGTTTCAGTTCCCTTAAATTCACCAGCAACATCTCAACATCAACAATAGTTTTCCTGGACCTAGAAATAAATATTCAAGATGGACTCATACAAACCGGTGTACACTTCAAGCCTACCAACCATCTACAATATTTACATTTTAACAGCAACCACCCAAAGAACACCAAAAGATCCATCCCGTTCAGTCAAGCCATCAGGGGCAAAAGGATCTGCAGCAACGATGATGAATTAAACAAGTTCAATAACAAAATATCTGACGCATTCATAAAAAGGGGTTACCCTAGAAAGCTGGTGGAGAACCAAATCCGCTTAGCGCAAGACCATCCACAACCAAATAATGAAAAACGAAATAGCAAAAACATTGCTCTTGTCACAGACTACCACCAAGGACTACATTCATTGAATGGCATTTTAAAAGAGGGCTTCAAAATCCTCAAGGCCTCCAACCACACCATCAATTTTTTGAAAGATCCACCTAACATTGTTTTTAGACAACCACCCAATCTCCGAAAAATACTAGTCCACCCAAAAGTTCCTGACCCGGCCATCAACAACCCAAACAACGCACGCCCTAACGGTTCATATCCCTGTGATAACAAGAGGTGTAAAACATGTGAAATAAATCAACCCAGCCAAACATTTTCCAGTTCCACAACCAAAGAAAACTACAACATCCGAGGCTTCAACACTTGTGAAACGAAGAACATTATCTACCAACTACAATGTAACAAATGTGAGGCACAGTATGTAGGCCTATCCACCAATAGCCTCAGAACCAGGATGAATGGCCATAGACAAGATGTATCTACTGGATACAAAGACAAACCAGTTGTACAACATGCCCAGAGCCACAACAACCCTAGTTTCAATGACTGCTTTACAACCAAAATAGTCAAATCACTGCCCCCTCAATGTAACCAGTCACAACTGAGAAGATGGGAATTGTCTTATCAATGGTTTACTAAGTCTAGACAACCCCCAAACCTAAACCTGAGATAATACCTTTAATCTAACCCACTCCACTTCAATATCCAACCCAACTAGCAGGCTTACATATTAATTCATATATATATAGTGCATATAAGATAAACTGAAACTGTGTTTTTTGAATTCATACTATTGGCAACACTGACTCAACAACTCACTGGCCACCATTTTGGATTGGACATCTAGAAAACTATCTCTTCCTTAGTTGAAAATGCTGTCAGTGACAGTGAAATATTTTAATGTTTTGTGTATATAGTGTAAAGTTTTGTTTTGTGTTTCCTGTGCCAGTTTGGACTCTTTCCCATTCAGGTAAGCCTGCTATCCTCTCAAAAAATCCTAAAAAATCTAGGCCCTTGTGCTCTATGCTACACCCTTGAACTAAATAGTTAGTACTTCTGATGAAATAAAAGTTTTTTTTGTATAGTGATTTAATAATTAAAAAGTAAATAAAACCACCTGTCCTACCTGGATGTACCTGCACGGTCTCTGAGAGTTTTCAAGGTGTTTCTCGTCGCTTTGGTTATTGAGTCCATATTTTTACGATTGAAATAACTGTACACATCCATGCAATCGGCTTTCAAATCCTCAATTGTATACTCAGTTGTATCTTTCTTGTACTCTGAAAAAGTACAAACATGTATATGATAAAAAACAAAGTATCTAACTTGTTGACTTAGCTTGAGTTTGTTTGTTGTTTGTTGTTGTTGTTGAGTTTGTTGAATGAGTTTGTTTGAACTTGATTCACTGAACACTGTAGTAAATAAAACAACATAAAACATATCTCTATAGTTTGAGATCAGTCAAATTATAAACTGCTAGAAATGGCTGGTGCTATTGTGAGTTATTTGGGTGTTCATTGTTTGGGCTAACCTTATACAATCTGATGTACGACAGACTCTTTGTAATAGTGTTACTATTGTGATTACTATCGGAATCTGATTCTCAGGCGAAAAGGTTATCCACTTTCCAGCTTCGGCTGTCTGCACTAATCCTTTTATGTTTTAAGTACTTTCTGCACAATAATCCCTTAGATTGTCCGACCTTCACACCTGAGGATGCTAGGTTCCAGCCCGGAACTGTTTTACCTTAGCTTTCTCTAATACAAGGCCGCAGTGTTGGTGTGTGGCAACGTCGCAACGGCATGTCTATTGCCATGGTTATAACAGTAATAACAAAAGTGTAAACATAAACATTGCCTATATGCTCCATTATAAAATAGTGCAACAGCTGTTTCAGTTTGACAGGACAGCGGTGTTGCCACTTTTGTTTCGCCGCAGCCTTGTATTAGAGGAGGCTATGATTTTACACATAGCTTCAGAGTCCTAGAGGGTCGGGACATGGATAAAATCCATTGGTGATTGGCGGGATTTGAACCAGGGACCTCATGCCCCGAAGCCCCATGCTCTAACACTAGACCCCCAATCTCCCCTATCTCTAAGATTATATCACACCAATGCTCCAATACTAGCCATTGGTATCTCATTCACAACTAGATACCTTCTCCGTCGTCTGCTGCTCCGCGAGGTTTGATGGCAAACACTGGTCTGTTTACTTTGTTCATGTCCAACCAGTTATATTTCTCCTCTTGGTCGATGTTGGGATCCTCGACAGAACTTACAAATTTATTTATCAACTCTATCACAGCCTCCTCAGCGGTCTGAGACCTGCAAATATCACAATTTACTATCAGTCCTTCTATCTTGTCTCACTTTCAACATGCTTAGGTAATATTATCAAACCGTACCAGCGGTTCAGTAGGCCTATGCCTAGGTGTCTAAGGGATGAAAATATATGTTTTCCTTTATTTCACAGTCCTCAGAAAATTACTTTACAGTTCAAAATTCATCTTGTAAAGCGGGTTAATGGGTTTTTTTTCCGTACAGGCAAACAAAATGTATGCCAAGTTCTAGCAACTGTTTATTGGATGTGACAAATCCCATACTCGCATGCAATTGTGTGTTGGCTTGGCATTCCCTCTAATAATTTTTAAAACACTATTTTATATTCCCCTTTGTTATTCCTTCAAGGTAATAAAAAAAAAAAAAAAAATCAAACACAGACAATTCTACAATGCCACCATATGATCAGAATTTGTTTATTTTCTGAGTTCTCAGTTTTGTTCATACTAACGAATAGTAGTGTCTATGTATACCCATCTATGTATTCCATACCTATAGCACATTGTGGATGTCCAAGTGATTTGTATTTCTACTCAGCCAGCTTAGCCAATCGTTAATCAGATACTTATCAGCTGAGCTGTAATGTATCCTCAACATATTACTAGTTGTGTAGGTTGTTTGTTTAGTCACAAAGAAATAAGATACGACACTCAACGGTACACCAAAGTGGTGTCTAGTACTAGTGCTGGTGTCTAGAGAAATGACGCCCCTCCACCCCCTCGGCAACATGTACTACAACATTTAAAAAAGACTCTGTGCCATGTGCGATAGGACTTTCCGCACATTGCTCACCGTTTAGGCTCTTCCCTGCTCATCAAAAATATATTTCCGCCTCAACATACCAGAGCTGAAAGTGTACAGTTGTCCCATAATTCCTATGTAGGCTACCTTTAGTACAAAAACTATTTAGTCTCACCTGGTTTGCAATTCCCTAGACACCATCACAGCATGGGCCTGGTTTTCTATGTACCACTCGTGAGCCTCCATTGCTTGCGGAGGAATCAACAGCAACATTTGCTCTCCGATAATCTCCAACGTGTCGTCCACGCGGGCTTCTTTCATGTCGTTTACCTGAGGTTGAAACATTTATTTTGATGAAGTTGCATGCAAATGTAAACATTGTTGGAATAAATTTTGACTTTTTATAAGATATTTCCAGTGAATGGAAAGTATAAACTATAAATGTCTTACAGATTATGTCCTGTCCAAAAAACATTTCTCATGTATAGCATTTTAAGAAGAATGTCATAAGTGAACATTATTTGACTGTTCTAAATCCTTGATAACTTTTAAAAACTGAGCAAATATTTTAGACTGTTACAGGTTTGAGTCCGGTAGCGATTAAGTCCCTTTATCCTGGGAATCACCCTTGTTTAAGGAAAGAAAATTTTTCCCACCGGTACTTTAGCTGTGGAGTTTAATATTAAAAGCTGCTTCAAAGTTGAATTAAATAAAGTTACATCATTTTCATCCTAAAAAATTAGTTCACAGTTCAAGTCAATCGTCAAAATAAAAACAATCTAGATAGCTTTGCCTTTGAAAAGAATCCGATCTGTTCTTTGATAGGTAATCAAAATTATCTCATACCCGTTAAGAGTTATCACAACACATTTTTTCTATTCGTCTCTTTACCAAAGAGTCAAAGAATTCCTTCATAAATTTGACACTTATGCATACATCACTCAAAAAGTGTGCTACAGTCTTAAATTCTATTTCCTTCCTTAATATTCTTACTGTGATATTTTATCTGAAGAGAAAAATTCTATAATTCACGCTAAGTAAGTTGTCCTAACAGGTTGGCTTGGTAAAAAAATTTGGAATATCCAACAGAAATCTGTAGTTTACATCATGACACTCATTCAGTTACAAAAAACATGTTATTTTTACTCCAAAACTGGTAACAACTTAAGCATGAGGATGGAATGTCTATTGGTACCAAAGAATGTCACCTCTTTACAGAACATATCCACAGAGTCTAGTGTTTCTTTGATGCCAGCCAACATCTGAGGGATGGTGAGAGATGTCCAGGATATGTTGCTCAGACAAGGCAAGAAGGCTTCGTCAAGCCGCATCATCTGCGACTGAATCAGGTTCACAAATATCGGACACACGTTTCTCCTGTAGACATTTTGTGTACCTCAACTCAACAAAGCATCACCATAGAATACTACTGACCTATGTGGTGACCAAACAGCCAGCCAGTGAAGTGACCTTAGTGATAATATATTCCAGTGGCCGTTATTGAACCCGCAAGGCGCAAAGTCTTGTTTAGAAGCCTAGGATGCCTTCACTGAGCTTCCGTGTTCAGTATAATTAAACTATATTCTGTATTAAAAATTGTCTTCAACTTTACTAACCACGATCTACATTGAGATTTTAAATTACTATTACTATTTAAAATATCTGCTTTCAATATTTCTACCGAAACCATGCAGTCAAACTATAGCAGTAGTTAATGCAGAACATTTCACACATTTTATTAAAACGGATCATTAGAGAATTTAAATTTTTTCTTACAAAACGTGATGTTTCTGTGAGTGAAGCTTATGTCAATCATTTTTATGGAAAGGCCAATAGTAAGATGTAGTTTTTTATACAAATCCAAAATAAACAATACTTTTTTAATCCTAAAAGCTATAAAATAATTAAATACACATTTTTGAATTTACAAAAAATGCATGTTAAATATTCTTCTCAAAAATAATAACATAAAGCGATCTTACAACATAAGACTCCAAAACTATTTTCAGTTTCCAAGACACTATCTCAAGTTAAAGGAAAAATGTCCTTCATTCTTTTTATTTTATCCTATAGTTTCAAACTGTAGTTCTTGAAACATATTACCTACTCAAAAAGTAGGCACAGGCAGGGAAGAAAACCTATCAACCTGTCTCATAAGAACAATTGTAGTTTAAATTAGTTGCTGTTTCTTAAAAGCAGTCACGGTCAACTATTCTATGACGTTATCAGAAATTATCTTACAATATAAACTGTTTTATTCTATAATATCCCCTCTGTCATTGTACCACACACTTTGACGCCAAACCCTGTTTTATCCTTCCTTACCGGTGCATTGAAAATGGTTAAGCAACAATCAAGAGTTTATTTACTGTATTTAATTAAAAAAGTTCCTCAAGGTGTGAACCTTGTATGACTAAATCAATTCTAATACAAGTTTTCCCAAGTGTATAACTTACCTAATTTCAATATTGCGAGCAACCAAAGCCTTAACTTCCTCCAGAGCAAAGAAAATTCTCGGTCGACAGATCAGAATCAGCAACGCCAAGTCCGGAACAGCTTTCTGCATTCTCAGGAAGTTCTCCGTCTCTAAGAACACTTCCATGATGGACAGATGGAAGTTCAGCTTGTAAGAGCCTGGTTTGTCCCCAACTTTCAACAGCGGCACACTCAGACAAGTTTGGACCTGTGCATATGTTATGGCAAAGATTACACTTCTGAATACTTTATTTGGGTAAGGCTAGTTGTTACTTTACACAGGACCATTTATCAAAAGCCCAATATGATCAAGGAAAGCTGGGCCCAGTTTCAAACCTTCAAATGGTTGATGTTCAATAATAATATATCAATGACAATCAATATTACACATTGATGGAAATAAAGAAGTTTTATATATGCAAGTAACAGTACCTTCATCATGCACTCATACCACCCTCTGTGGTGGATCTCTTCTTCGTAGGCTAAGTCCAACTGAAGCTCTTCAAGCACATTTGAACACTTCATTCCTAACTCAGTTTCAAGAGCTGAAGCTCCATCTTCCTGTAAACAAACACTTACAAAGTCTAGTCCCTTGATAATCAAACACTTACATGGTCTAGTCCCTTGATAATCAAACATTTACATGGTCTAGTCCCTTGATAATCAAACATTTACATGGTCTAGTCCCTTGATAATCAAACACTTACATGGTCTAGTCCCTTGATAATCAAACACTTACATGGTATTGTCCTTTGATAATCAAACACTTACATGGTCTAGTCCCTTGATAATCAAACATTTACATGGTCTAGTCCCTTGATAATCAAACATTTACATGGTCTAGTCCCTTGATAATCAAACCCTTACATGGTCTAGTCCCTTGATAATCAAACATTTACATGGTCTAGTCCCTTGATAATCAAACATTTACATGGCCTAGTCCCTTGATAATCAAACACTTACATGGTCTAGTCCCTTGATAATCAAACACTTACATGGTATTGTCCTTTGATAATCAAACACTTACATGGTCTAGTCCCTTGATAATCAAACGCAAACACTTACATGGTCTAGTCCCTTGATAATCAAACGCAAACACTTACATGGTCTAGTTTCTTGATTAATCAAACCCTTACGTGTTATTGTCCTTTAATTATTATCATCATTTATTATCATCAACTAAATTGAAGGATAGTCTACACACACTAGTTTCTCTTACCTCAAACATAGCCATAATTTCTTCCACCCTCTTATTGATTTGTCGAAACCAAGCAATGGACCCAGTTACTGGGGGACTGTTCCTGGGAATGGCAGGTATACTTTTGTTTTCAAAATAATAGTCATAAATGTAATTCAGCTCCTTATAGAAGAGAGACATTGCTTCATCATATGACTGCTCCATTTCCAGGGCTGGTAAATGCAATTTTTGAAATCTGTAATCATGTTTATTTAATTTAGAACAATAATCACGGTACTAGGATTGGTCTCCAACTTGCTGGGGTCGCAACCATGCAAGCTAGTTAAAATAACTTAAACCAACACCAAGCACTTTACTTCAATGACTACTGTCATTGACTTAACACTACACCTATGGAATGAAGTCAGTGCTACTATGCTATTATTTTCTCCTCACGTCTATGTAACGATAGTTTCATTATAGTGATAAGGAAGCAAGGGAAAATGGGTGCTCTGACCATTTAAGAGTTAGCTCGCTTGGTTAAGACTACAGCTTGCAGGAGAACTTACTTCAAGGACATCCCTCCTTTTTTAGTATATCCATATACATTTAGATATGCATTAAATTAAATAAAGGGTAATAATAAAATAACCAAATACCAGATGGAGCCATGACTAGAAGGTTTATTATCAACCATTAAAAACCAATTATATTTTACTGCTTTGAACCAGTCTTTATCAGGCGAACAATCTTAATCACTCAGCTATTTTCACCAAACATAAAAAAATAATTGTTACCTTTTCATCAAAAGCAAGCGGTTAAGAAGATCTGGACAAGCAGACAAACTATTCTCTTTGAAATGTCTCAGGTCCACTTCAGCTTTACTTATTGAACTTTTGAATATGTCGTAGTCTTTATCAAAATCAGGCTTGCGGTGGTTCAGAGCATCGTAGGGCTTGGTAGATATTATTTGAAAGATGGTTTTGAACTTGGCTGAATGTAGTTCGATCCCTTCCAGTTTAGAGTTTTCTAGTATGGAGTACAGAAGGGCAGTTTTTAGGACATCTCTCAGCTAAAGAAACAAACAATCAAGTTGTTAGTCAACAATTTTATACAGCAAAAATATATAAAACAATCAATTTTTCAAACATTTATTGCCCTCTTGAAAAAAATGCTATGAAAACACATATATTTACACACGTAATGTTTATAATAAAAATATTGGTAAAAAAATTATACCAATCTTTAAAAGAACTGACTGAGAAATAAGGTTTCATTCTATTAAGGCTCTCTTTTACTGAATTAAAAGACCACAATTCAATTATTAATAGGCTGTGTTTTTAACAAATCCATTTGTTTTTGTTTTTTTTAGGCTTCAGGTGTGATTATTAGACTAAACCTTGTGTCCATAAAGTTTAATTTTGAATACCTACTTTAGAACTTCTTCTAGTGATGAGTATAATATTTTCAGAATCACTTAAAAGACATGAGATTTTGCTACGCCTCGAAGAAATAGGCTTACTGGCTTGCCTGGGTTCAAGAAAACTAAACCTCACCTTGTACAGCCGAGTTTTAAAAGTTTTGAACTTCCCAAAAACAAACATTTCTGAAGCTTCCAAGTTTGTTTCATCTTCATCTTCTTCAATTCTGAATTTGGTTTCAAAATACACATCACGGTACCTCTTGTAAAGCCTCAGGCAAACCTAATGAAATAAAATACTTAATTTTAACAGTATTTTTGTAAAAGAACTTAATTATTACGTTGAATATTGTGTATAAACAAATTTGCTAACAAACTTTAGTGTTGTGAGAGGTGTCACTTAAAAATACTAGCGCACAAAAAGAAAGTTAAAATGAAGTGTCTGCTAAAGTTGACAGCATTTAAATTAAAGGATTTAAACCCTTGTTAAACCTTTATGTAATTCACAGGGGCAGTGGGTTTTGAAAGATATTATAACATAGGTAAATGCTTGAGTAAAAGCGTGAGGGAAAAAGTCTTGCTAAAATCTTCCACGATGACTCTGACGTAAGTTTCACTTGCATTACGTTGAAAGTCCATGGGACATGACAGCCTAAGATGTTTAAAGAATAAATATATACAGTAGAGTCCCGCAAACTCGGCACTCGATAACCCGGCAGTCTGGATAACTCGGCCATCACCTGGCTCAGAAAATTAGTAATTTTTTGAGTCCGAGTTAAACATGGACTCAAGCCAAATCATTTGCAGCTCGTACCAAGGATTTGTTTTCCTATATTTGATGACTAAATACTAACTTGTAATATAAATATAAATAAAAGAGGCAGTTTATAAGCTTAAAAATTGTATTGTTATTATTTTTAACCCTAGTTCCCGATAACCCTGAATTTCAAAAACTCGGCACCCTTCCAGTCCACATTACGCCGAGTTTGCGGGACTCTACTGTACTTAAATTTGCTTATTTCAAACTCCATTCAAAGTAATATGTTTACAATTACATTTCCTTCTAATCTTTTCATAACAAATGTGATTTTGTGGCTTTTTACGTACATGAGTTGGCATATATGTTTGCCTACAAACAGTATTTTTACAAGATGGTGTGTTGTGTTCGAAAAATTAGGAAAAGCTTGTTAAAAGTATCGCTGAGTTAAAAAAAAAAATCTAGGGTTATCCGGCAAATACTTACACACATCTTTCTGATAACTTCGCTTTTTTTCTGCTGCCAAACCGTCTTTGTGTTATTTTCAGTTAAATACAACAGACACGTATTCAACATTTGATTGGTAACCTGAAAAATTATTCTTATAAAAAATAAGCTGACCAGCTAGTATTGATTGTCAATTTTTATTTTTCCTATTCAATTAAATGTAGTTTAAATATTTGATCCAACAAGGTAAAAAAACATGACGGTAATATAAATTGTATTACAAACTTTAAGCACATGTTGATTTTTTTGTTTTGTTTTTGACCTTAAACTTATTAAAATGCATAATTGACGAACCCTGATAGGAACAGTGTGGGACTTACTCGCACTAAAACCCTTACAAGTTGTAGAGGACTGGATTGGAACACTTCCACAGAACTTACTTTCAGAAACATACCCGTCATCTGGGAATCCTTTGTCTCGCTTTGCTTCCCCATCATTATCATTATCAATTGAGATGGAAACACCATCTATGTGTGTATTTTAACCCAAATATGAGTGAAGTTTGAGTGAATAATGGAGTGAGATACCTTGTGCATTTTTTTCACTGACTAAGAGCAGCTGTTTCATTAGTTTGGATCATTTATTGAAAGTCCGATGATCAAGGGCACATTGAAGCTTTAACACCACAACTGTATCAGCTGTGTCAGGTCTGAACTGTAATGGCTAGCCAAGTCTCCACCCTCAAAAAATTCATACTCAGACATTTTGCTTTCCTTTATATTATAACTTGAACCACAGAGAAGCAAGATACAGAGGATAAGCTTATGGGACAACCGTGGGCCTATAGCTCTGGTATGTTGTATATGGTATGTATATGGCGGAAATGTTCTCTAGTATCGATCAAGGAAGAGCCCAAACGGCAATGGCCACATAGCGTATTTTTACAGCAGTTGTAGCACACAGGGTCTTCCTACCGCTGTAGTACGTGTTGCCTAGGGGGGAAAGGAAAGTGGAAGGGGACGACGAATAAAATTTCCTCTTGACACCAACGACTGGTGCTAGACCCCACTTTGGTGTACCATTGAATGTATTACGTTTTTTACTTCTCTGTGCCTTAACAGTTGGACAGTAATTTAACTGTTTATAGGAAAGAATTGTAGTAAAGAATATAATCAATTACTGAGGATTAGCAATGTAAAAAATCACACTTCTCCCTCACCTTGACCAACATTGTGGTGATTCGCTCAGCTGTGTTGAAGAATCTTGACATTGCGTAAGTCATGCGGATGGAGTACAACAGACTGGGTAGATACTTGGTCATCTCCTCCGGGGACATTCTATACAGAGGCTCCAAGTATTGCTGTAGAGCGTACAGGTACTTGACATTGTCCGAAGCCTCCGCCTCGCTGAACGTCACCCAGTTGTCGAAAAACTTCCATTTCTGTAGAGAAAATAAGTTGAGTTGAACTTTGTCGCTGAATAAAATATTTGACATGAATTGATTGTGAGTCCAAAATTAATAATTAATTAAAAATATGAATAGTATCAAATGTAGCAGCGGATTATAAGATTTAGGATAGACACTGTGGTTCAAGTCAAATAACGGTCAATAGACAACACAATGGAGAATTTCATTATTATGATCTCCTAATATGAGATTTTCTGGTCACAGTGACAAACTGTAGTACCTATCAACAAACATAGTATCAATAAGTAATATTTTTTCCTCATTATTAGTTTGGGATCAAAACCGACAATAGTGTACTCAATACATTAGTTTCCCTTTATTTATGGATTCAATGATGTTTGTGATTGAGATGTATTTCAAAGTACTTTTAAAGATAGTTATTCTTACCTTCCCCTAATGTCTTAGACACTTAGTCACTCATGAGTGACAGCAACCCCAGTGGCTCCACGTAATGGCCAGTGGTATTAATGAGTATTTTCTTCTAATAATAAAATTTGAAAAAGACATATACTGTCAATTGAATCTCTTTTTCTCAAATTCTAAATCTCCCTTAGCCACTGGTCTGTGCCAACAAGATTAATTTTAGTTCTGAAGACTAACCAAATTTTTGCTCGTAGCCTTCCTGGTTACGAACCACCGAGCACACATCTTACCTTGATCACTTTAGACTCAGCTTGCAGTAGAAAGGTGATGTAAGTTACACATTCCGGCGCCCTGCTGTGTTCCAAGATACTGGCAAACTTTGCCAAGAGTCTGCGCCAATGGACCAGCTCTGCTTCTGGCGCCACATCAGGTCTCTCACTGCGCAATTGCTTACTCTGTGTTAAAACCTGCCGCAGACAGCCACAGATAAATAGGTTATAGATTATTAACATCATAAACATAGTGCTCGTTTTAAAATCACAAGGGAGATCGTTTTGAACCCAGATATACAATTGGGCTATCGATTGATGATGATGATACTATCTAATAACTAACATTATTTCAATGTTAGGTAATAAATAACAAGAACGTAGTTTGAAGTGTTTCCTTTTTAGAAAAAAACTTTGAAAAACCAATGAATTACCAAACACTATACATAACCTTATTTTTTTAAATATGGAACATCGTGATGGGAAGTGTTGTTCATTTGGATTTTACCACAGGTACCTATGCATAGACTCTTTAAAACTATATTCCTCCCTAAGTACTCTCACTTAGTTTAATTGCAAAGTAATTTAAGAAAACAACCAAATTTACGACAGTTTAAAATTAAAATCAGTCATTGAAATCTATATAATTAATACGCTACATGAAACTTTGTCGGTTGAACTCCTCCGCCATTTCTTAACCGATTTTATCCATTGACATTGAAATTGGAAAGAGCGTGTCGCGTAGATTTGAAAACTGGCCTTACATTTTTGAAAAAAGTCCCTTGGGTTCTGCCCCAGTGGCATTGAAAGTTCCCATGTTATCCTTATGAAGAACATAATTGTTTACATTTTGATCAGCTGTATAATTTAATTTCTGTTATTTATTTCTCAATTCAATGAAACGCATTGAGTAAATTTGTTTACTATTTGAGTTTGTGTAAACATAACCCCCAAGACGGATCGTGTTAGTATGGTTTTATCTTAAATTTGTGTATTTATGGTTGTTTTGTGTCGCTATGACGGATCGTGTTAGCATGATTCTAACTTAAATTTATGCATTTATCGTTGTTTTGTGTACCTATAATTTGTTTATTTGTTGTTTTTTCTTTTAAATGCCTCCGATGCAACGAAAACGAAACATAGACAGTGGCGCGTATTAGGCTTAACTCATCACAGTCAGCACCTGACTCTGGACAATCTCAACTATTAGGTTACAAATGCGCCCTAAAACTACTCCAAAACGACTTTTCGTTCTCAATTGGCCGGTTGGCCCTCTATCAATGACCTGTGTTGCCTGTACAGTGAGGCATTTAGAGAAGGAGAAAACCGGCCGGAATGCTTTAGGTTTATCAATAACGAAGATAAACATGGTCTGAGTTACACACCGGTAATCTTTGAGTTTACTCTTTTAAACTCATTGTAGCCTAAATATGACTGTTATTCGTTTTGAAATAACTCCTGTAATACATTGCAATTGCTCGAATTCGAGCAACATGTACGCTAGTGGACATTAATTTCTTTGATTGAGGACAGTCCATGGTCCCAGGTAATC
The DNA here is from genome assembly GCF_028750875.1 of Macrosteles quadrilineatus. Classification (NCBI taxonomy): domain Eukaryota; kingdom Metazoa; phylum Arthropoda; class Insecta; order Hemiptera; family Cicadellidae; genus Macrosteles; species Macrosteles quadrilineatus. The sequence goes on from NW_026542610.1 coordinate 1,254,099, forward strand.
TTATCCACAATATAGGTAGCCTACATTAGTGAAAATTTATTTGCTTCACTCGACCAATAAAAGCCTGCTACCGATTCTCTTATACAAAATCCTCTAAAAGTTTCCAATAATGTTTAGTACTCAATATTTTATTTACTAGTAAACATTAACCCAATTTTTATTGGTCTCTTTTGATATTGGACTTACCCATTATATAAAGAAAATCAGTTAATAAAATAACCCAATAAAGCATTAAAATGAAAAGTGTTTTTATAAAAGACTAGCTGTAACCCGCGGGCTTTGCCCCGTTTAACTTCTTAATTTTCAAGATTATCTCGTTCGCATGGCTCAATCACGTCCTGGTTGAAGTTTGTTCGCTACGCTCACTCACCTTTAGGTTGGAGCTCGTTCGCTACGCTCACTCACCTTTAGGTTGGAGCTCGTTCGCTGCGCTCACTTGCCTTCAGGTTAGCTCGTTCGCTACGCTAACTCGCCTCCAGGTTGAAGTTCGTTCGCTACGCTCACTCACCTTTTGGTTGCAAATTAGCTGTTGTCATAAATGTAAAAGAAATAATAGTGCTGCACCCTGTTGGTAATCCTTGTAACTTTAATGCTATTGAACATCATAGAACAGAACCAACTTGTTTAATTGAAACAGCTGTTAAGATTCAATAATCCCATTTCTCATAAGGTTAACATGGGAAACTCCAGAGCCACTGGGGCGGAGCCCGAAAGGATTTTTGAAATAAGAATATGCCTATATGTTAATCGGGAATGTGAGCTATCATCATGCCAAATTTCAGCCCAATCTGACCAGTATTTTTCGAGTTTACTTTTCCCATACACACATACACACATACAGCAACCACCTCTTTTTTATAATAGTATAGATAGATAGATAATGGCAGCATTAAAATGTGAATGAATGATATAGCGGCCAAAGTCCTTCATGCAAGGGACCGAGATATTAGCTTACACGACTTGAATGAAAATATTTTTAATAAACAAATTTCTATATTACCCATTCAATTTTTTTCATCCAAGCTCGAACAATAGTCTCAACTCGGATAATGACATTCAAATCAGTTACTTGCTTCATCAACATTTCTGGTTCTTTGAGCCTTTCAAATAGTGTCAGATCCGATTCAAACTTCACTGCTCCGTCCAAGTCGGTTTTGGTCACTGAAGGGTGAATTTACATGAAAACAGCTTTATGAATAAGTAGTGAAATTTGAGTGTGAAACACATATGGATCTGCCCTATTATATAGTTTAACTAAATTAAGCTATAGAAATTTTCCCATCTGAAATTATTTAATGAACTCAGTTTTGTTACTATGCCACTCTCACAGCTACAGCTTGTGTTAACTGTCAGAACCATTAATCCCACTTAATTAACAATTATTCAACATGGTGACATCACAGTAAGTGAGTGAAAATTTAAAAACGTACGTTTTCATGTCCCTGGCCTTTTACTTCGTAGATACTGGATTTGTAGTTTATTATTATGTATTTTAATATTTTTTGGGACGGGGGCTACATGTTACACACATTTATTTGGTTTTAAATAGGTTCTAGGTATTTTTTTCGTATTTTTAAAGTCTCGAAATTCACGACCATGACGTGTCCCTAGGGTACATTTTCCAACTTTCACGCTGTTTTTAGACTAATTATTTATGCCGAAATATATCAAGCCATATTTTTATGTCATCAATAGTTATTAAACTTACAAAAAAGGAGCATATTATAATTTTAGTGTCATTGCAAACTGACTACCATGACAAAATAAGTCTGTCCCTCGATTTGGCGTCACGACCATTTGGGAAAAATTTTCAACTTTGGAGCACGACAGTGGCAAGCCTGGCGTCGATTGCGTCAGTTCGTTTTAGAGACTAGTTCGGGGTGTACGTCAAGTTTGTTGTGCCGGTTGTTTTGTGTTGAAAGAAGTAGTTACAAGATTAATAAAGGTAATTTTGTGTTTTTTGTAATTTTGGTGTGTCCATGACCATACATAGTCATTTGATGAAGTAGACGTGGGGTTAATTTTTGTTGATATGATATTTATATTGCTACATTAACCTAGAAGTCCACTTTGTATCCTCGAACATGAGGTGCAGGGCTACCGCCAGAACAGAGCCAAATAACACGTAATGTCCCGACCAAAGTTTCACGACCATCGCGGGTTTTTTCACGACCAATCCAGCCTTATGGATTATACTGTGTTTGGTCGTGACAATAACTTAAATATCATTGTAAATTGAACAGTTTAGTTCAATTGAAACACATATTTTTACTATAACTAACAGTATAGTTGAAGGATTGTTTACAAAGATTTAATTTTTTTCAGACAATTCACGACCGTACCGCTTGTCCCTGACCATCACGTTGATGATTTCTATCATAAAAATTTCAAAAATTAAAATATCATCATATTTCAATGTTTTATACACAAAAGAAGTACACCTCTATAAAAACATAACGATTTTTCGGGTCTCAGGTAAGTTTTTTCGAAGTTATACAAACTTAAAAAGATTTTATTGGCTTTTTTTCAACTTTTTGGGTTTTTTTATTTTTTTCTAGAAAGACCATATATACCAAAAGCTTAGTGAGCTGTTTATTGTATGATGGTCATAAAAGTAAATTAATTAATAGCAAAACATAGTTACAAAAATAATATTAACTATTTTTAATATTCAGTTTGATGTCCGTGATGGTCGTGACATAATTTCGTGTTTTTCCATCAAAGATGCTCTATTAATAAAAAATCACCAAAGATATTGCGTTACCATGGACATTTTATGAAACTTCAAATGTCAATGAAATTAAAAAAATAAAAAAAGTTTCAAAAAACGGAACAAGAAATTTTAAAAGTGCTTTTCCTGAAAACGTACGTTTTTAAATTTTCACTCAAGTATGAAGTTCTCAATGGGATGCAAGCAAGATTTGAAATTAGTTTTGAAAGCTACCACAAATTTATTGTAATTTTATATTTCCACCAAACTGTAGTTTACTAAGTCCAATCTTCTACTCTTTTAAAAATCAATAACAAATCTAGCTTACCAACTGGATGTGTTTTTCCTTACTTTTCAAAAAATTGACATATCCAGAAAAATCATTGAGGAAGTTATTCCTGTCGGCTGGTCCATTGACAGATTTGTTCATGTCGCCCCACGCAGAACTGCGGACTAACTGAGGCTGCGTGACCAAGTCATGGATGAGGAAGACAGATCCTACAATGGCTGGGTTGTCTTCATCCACTTGGAAAGCTGAGTACAGCAACTCCTAAAACACAGGTTGTATCACTAACTTTGTATACATCCCCTCTGCATGGACCAGCTGTAGCCAATTTCTCGTCCAAATCTAAAATAGTTTAATGAGGCGCTTACCGAGTGGGCAAAAAATTGGAACTTTTATCTTCTTGATGATTGATATGAGAAAACATATATATCCTATAGTTTACCTACCACTCTTAAATAATGGATATGATTAGTTGTGCTAATCCAGTTTGTAACTTACTTCAGCAGAACTTCTGTTCTCAGACAACCTGTACACAAGCACAGTTGTTCCAGCGAGATCAATGTCTGAGCAGTCAGACACAATTACTCGCTTCATCAGTTTATCTTTCGCTGATCCAGTAAAGAAGCGCCCACTTTCTGTAAAACATGTTACATCGTTACCAACATTTATATTGTACTAGCTGTACCTGCGGGCTTTGCCCCGTTTTACTTCATAAGTGAGCTCGTTCGCATCGCTCAATCACGTTCTGGATGAAGTTCGTTCGCTACGCTCTCTCACCTTTAGGTTGGAGCTCGTTCGCTGCGCTCACTTGCCTTCAGGTTGGCTCGTTCGATACGCTAACTCGCCTCCAGGTTGAAGTTTGTTCGCTACGCTCACTTGCCTTCAGGTTAGCTCGTTCGATACGCTAACTCGCCTCCAGGTTGAAGTTTGTTCGCTACGCTCACTCACCTTTTGGTTGCAAATTAGCTGTTGTCAAAAATTAAAAAAAAATAATAGTGCTGCACCCTGTTGGTAATCCTTGTAACTTTAATGCTATTGCACATCATAGAACACCAACCCACCAACTTGTTTAATTGAAACAGCTGTTAAGATTCATTAATTCCATTTAAATATGAGTACTCATAAGGTTAACATGGGAAACTCCAGAGCCACTGGGGCGAAGCCCGAGAGTCCAATCAGAATAAAAACAACTTAGTTTTCCTATTTAATGCCTAAAGAATCAATGTACCAAATTTCAGCCTCCTAGGTAAATGGGAAGTGGGAGAATTAGTGATGAGTGAGTGAGTGAGTGAGTGAGTGAGTCAGTCAGTGAGGGCTTTGCCTTTTATATATATAGATTCAAATTCCAATTATCTTTATTTATAGCAGGTACAAAAACAAAACATTACAATAAATAGGGTCAAGTATTGTTGTACATAGTGTTTAACTATGTTATTCATTAATAGTAACGTTGTCAATTTTAAAACTAATTGCCTAGAGGTGCCTACTTTCAGGGCAAATGCAGGGACATATTTCCGAATAGGCGGACTAGGCGCCCGCCTAGGGCGGCAAATTTAGGGGCGGCAAAATTTTGAGGGTAAAAAATAAAAAAACAAAGTTTTAATCTAAAAAAAATTTAGCAAATAATTTTGGGAACGGCAAAATAGCCATTTCAAATATTTTTATTAAGTATACAACTATTTCAGAACGCATCCAAGTCAAACAAACGTCAATAGTTTATTACACAGCTTGTCCGTGCTGCCCTATTGGTCTGGCGGACACGCTCGCCGCGGGAGCGGGTCGCCGTGCCGGCCGCTATGTCTAGTGACAAACGTAGAAAACACTCCCTTCTGTTTACTTCATACACCACTACGCAGTGGCAGCACTATAGCTGAGAGATTCTTGGAAAGTGTGAACTAAATACTTACCACTGTACCAAACTTAACTAATTTAAAATTGTATATTATTCTTTCAGTAAAAGTACGTAATTTTTCTTTGCGATTCATGTGTTTTTTGTAAGAAAAAAATAGTTTAAGAAAACATATTTCTTTCATTTCAAATCAAAGCCAATCTCTCAAGTGGATCTGACTAATAGTGTTCAATGAAAAGCGTTATAAGAACCATTGTATACAGACGATTTTGTGTGCCATTTTAAGCCGCAAAATGGGATTGTAAAAATACTGATTAGATAAAAAAAAATGGTGCATTCCGTGTAGGCCTATCCAAGTCAGAATGTTTTGCAAAAAAACGGCACAAAAAACGTCCGTTAAAAGGGGTCGAAATAGTATATTTCGTACCTAGGGCCGAAAATGAGGTTTCGCCGGCTCGAGATAGTTTTTAGGTTCAAGACGAAGTCAACCTAAAACGATCGAGAGCTGCAAAACCATTTCGGTCCGTGGTACGAACGCCATTTTCCACCACACTATACCTTAATAGCACTATTCACCACAATAATGATGCACACTGATAGTCAACACAACTAGAACTTTAAGGTTATGTGAAGAAATAATTTGAGGAATCAGCAAAAATTAAAATAAATAGTTGCTAGGCAGTGGTGACAATAAAACAATTCTATTGCAATGCTATGGATACTGATTGTGTATTTAATATGCATTCATGTTTAAAAAAGTAAGCGATCAGCTGATTTTGCGGCCCTAGGGATGTAAGAACCTGCTCGGTCCCCAAATGACGATGACAGCTGGCATGGCCAGCAAAACGTAACTTTCAGCCACCAATTAACGCATGTAAAACAGCTAAAAACATCATAGTGTGGTGAAAAGTTATTAAATTTGTTGATGCAGCATGCAATATTACCGATTATTTTTCCACAAAACCAGCTGACAGGGCATGTATTGGCCAAGGGGGTGATATTAGTGAGGTCAGGGAGTGCGTTGAAAAGTGGGAGCGGGAGGGGCGGCGGCAAACTTTGTTGCCTAGAGGCGGCAGATACTTAAATACGTCCCTGGGCAAATGGAACTATAAAAGAAAGTGTAAAACATGATATATGGATGGGTTGGATTTCGATCTATTTATAATTTTAGATATCTGCAAAGTCTTGTGGCTAGAGTCACACTCTTTAGCTAGACATAATAATTTGATAGCAGCTAGAGCAATCAACTTACGAGGAGGAAAAGACATAACATTCTGAGTTTTTTCTAGAGAGGTATTTTGTCTTATTAATGAGTTTTGTTTTATATAAGCCAGCCTTATATTGTTATTCAATCTTAAATTTTTAATTTGTCATTATACCTTGAGGAGGGGGGAGTCGTTCTGCACAGTTGAATAAAATTGCTTGCGGTCCTCCGAGGGAAAAGAAGTTATCCATTATTGTCAAATGATGATCAGAATCAAGGATGCCTTCCTCAACAAAGGATGGGTCCTCAGCTAGATAAAACGCGACCATTTCAATAACAGTTCTGAAAATGCCATGAATCCTTCCTCCTCTTTCCAACCGTGCTGCCTTCATTTTGTTCTGTAATCAAAACAAACACCATTAAGCATATTGTGCCAGTCACCATTAAGATAAAATATGTATGGACGATTGACCAAATCGGTTCAATCTAAGTGAAAAAGTTTAGCAGAAACAATAATCTTGACATTAAAAGCCAAATTTCTAGCTCTCGAATCCAAGTTGCTGCTTTATCTCGTTTATGGAGTTAAGCTTTCCCATAGGGTAGTGTTCATTAAGAGAATTGGCAGAATGTGTATTAACCCATAATGTATTTACATGTGGATTGTTTATTTACAAAATCAATAATATCTAGGCCTATTCAATTCAATTCAATTCAAAAAAATTTCTTTAATTGTTTCATGTACAGCAATACAATAAATAGTGTCACAGTTCCTTAATCTAACTCAGTACATTGGATTGAATTTACAGAAATTGAATTTACAATTTTTTATACAGAACTTTTTATAGGCCTATATGAGATGGTGATCGGTCACACTCACCATCTTATGGATGTATTCCTATAAGTGTAATTATTTTTAAGTGCATTATACACATATTATACACTCAGTATATGAGTGAAAATTTAAAAACGTACGTTTTCATGTCCCTGGCCTTTTACTTCGTAGATACTGGATTTGTAGTTTATTATTATGTGTTTTAATATTTTTTGGGACGGGGGCAACATGTTACACACATTTATTTGGTTTTAAATAGGTTCTAGGTATTTTTTTCGTATTTTTAAAGTCTCGAAATTCACGACCATGACGTGTCCCTAGGGTGAATTTTCCAACTTTCACACTGTTTTTAGACTAATTATTCATGCCGAAATATATAAAGCCATATTTTTATGTCATCAATGGTTATTAAACTTACAAAAAAGGAGCATATTATAATTTTATTGTCATTACAAACTGACTACCATGACAAAATAAGTCTGTCCCTCGATTTGGCGTCACGACCATTTGGGAAAAATTTTCAACTTTGGAGCACGACAGTGGCAAGCCTGGCGTCGATGGAGTCAGTTGGCTTTAGAGACTAGTTCGGGGTGTACGTCAGGATTGTAGTGCCGGTCGTTTTGAGTTGAAAGGAGGAATTACAAGATTAATAAAGGAAAGATTGTGTTTTTTGTAATTTTGGTGTGTCCATGACCGTACGTAGTCATTCGATGAGGTAGACATGGTGTTAATTTTTGTTTATAAGATATTTCAATTGCTAGATTAACCTAGAAGTCCACTTTGTATCCTCGAACATGAGGTGCAGGGCTACCGCCAGAATAGAGCCAAATTACACGTAATTTCACGACCAAAGTTTCACGACCATCGCGGGTTTTTTCACGACCAATCCAGCCTTATGGATTATAGTGTGTTTGGTCGTGACAATAACTTTAATATAATTGTAAATTGAACAGTTAAGTTCAATTGAAACACATATTTTTATTATAACTAACATGATAATTGAAGGATTGTTTAGAACGATTTAGATTATTCCAGACAATTCACGACCGTACCGCTTGTCCCTGACCATCACGTTTATGATTTCTATCATACAAATTTCAAAAATTAAAATATCGTCATATTTCAATGTTTTATACACAAAAGAAGCACACCTCTATACAAACATAACGATTTTTCGGGTCTCAGGTAAGTTTTTTCGGAGTTATACAAACTTAAAAAGATTTTATTGACTTTTTTCAATTTTTTGAGTTTTTTTATTTTTTTCTTGAAAGACCAAATATACCAAAAGCTCAGTGACCTATTTATTGTATAATGGTCATAAAAGTAAATAAGTTTATAACAAAACATAGTTATAAAAATAATATTAACTATTTTTAATATTCATTTAAACGTCCGTTATGGTCGTGACAGGATTTTGTGTTTTTCCACTAAAGATGCTCTTTTAAAAAGAAACTACCAAAGATATTGCGTTACCATGGACATTTTATGAAACTTCAAATGTTAATGAAATAAAAATAATAATAAAAGTTTTGAAAAAAGGGGAAAAGAATTTGCAAAGTGCTTTTGCTGAAAACGTACGTTTTTAAATTTTCACTCATATTTTTACACTCAGTAGATACAATAACATGTACCATACTGACTAAATATTTATTTTAAAAAAATAACTGCTCAAATAGGCTAACTCATAGTATTTGTTTCGGCCTCAAAGACAAATGACAGATCCCAAACCTATACAGTTACTTGAATTTAAACACCTGCTACAAAAATGGTTTGGAATACCAATCCACTGACGTTGATACCCCAACAACAGGGGCAGTTTTGGCATTTGATTTTGAAATTCTTATGAGATTAAAGAGATGGGTAGAATAGACACTCTGGGAGTACAGTACATATGTTTTACATAAGTTTTAAATTATACTTTATGGGAAAAACGAAAAAACTAAAATTAAATGTTAATATTAAAAAGATTTAGTTTTAAATTAAACAAACTTACATGTAAATAATTTAAATATTAAGATGATCTCTTTAAAAAATATCTTGAGATTTTCTCTTAAAATCAATTGAACACAAATAAAATAGTTATTTGTGTAACTAGTGATGAAAGTAGCACTTTGCTGCACACGAGAGCAATGTTTACGGAATGATCTCGAGTGCAGCAAAGGCCTTTTTCACTCGTGTTACACATTATATTTTTCCTACAGTCACTAAAAAGCATATAAATAATTAGTCTTTCAAACACTATACAACACGTTTTTAGGTTCAGCTGGAAACACAAATGGTGCCCTAGTGAAAGTAGTACCCGCGGTCCGTATCACTCCGCTATTTTTCCTCGGCAAGAAATGTGCTCCGCGATTTTAGAATATAGTTCCGTATGTTTTTGTAATTTGAAGTGGTTTCCGCGCCTAAAAAAATGCTTTAAAGGTATTTTCTTGTTTATTAAGATCGTAGGAATGTTTGAAAAACGTTTAAAAGAAAAGTCCAGAAAGTTCAGAAATACCGAAACTATAAACACGAAATGACAGGTTAAATCGTAGTTATAATAGTCAATCAGCTGCTCATAGTATTATTATCTTTAAGTGTTGCCAACCTATTTCCAAGCGTGCACGGATTACTTGCATAATAGAACCACGCTGTTTTGTGTTGTTTCGTTGGAATCCTGATGTGCGGCAAAGTATAAACTGTAAGACAAAGTATAAACCGTACGGCAAAGTATAAATATGCAGCAATTAGCAGCTTTCTGTACTATAAACAGTACAAGGAAGCCAACTTTGTCGGGTGACTGTAGGAAAACTATTTAGCAGCAAAGGGTACTTGATTTCTTTAAGTGTTTTGTCATTATTTAAGGTGTATTATAGTTGACCTTTGATAAAGAAGTGAATAACATAACTTAACAATAATTTATTCTTACCAGTTTTGCCTTGACCGTTTCCTTTTGTTGAGATGTTAAATCATCTTTGTGCTGACTTGATTGATTTGATAGAACCAATGTGGATGTTCTTTTTGGGGAGCGTTTGGACAAGTTGCTGTACGGCCTTTCTTCAACATTGGCATCGGGCATGGAACCTTCAGTCCTGTCTGAAGGAATAGTTTCTGTTTTCTCATATGGGACTGTTTCAGTCCTTTGCTCCTGATCTTGGTCACTCTTCTTATCTAGAGTTGAGTAAAAACAAGGAAAATAAAAAAGTAAGGAAAATGTACTCCACTCTTGGTAAATGTAAAATTCTTTTGTTGATATATAGAAATATATTTTTAAGGAAGAGATTTTATACTTTTATTAGACGTGATATTCATAAACTATTTAGATATGATTAACTGAAGAGTTGTTTGAATTTAAAAAGAATGCACCTATTAGTTCTTATGTATTACAAGAATTCATTAAAATCTACGCAGATCATCTAATCAGTGTTTCACTTTCTGTTAAATCTATAAATTAGAACAAGTTAGCCTATGTGCTTACTTAGGTAAACTAAAAAAAAAACTAATATTTACCATACGAGTACCTATGTATTATTGATTTATTTTATTATGCCTGTGGATATTTATAGGCATGCACTGTGGATGCAACACTCCCTGGTGTGGATTAACGTCCCTACTAGTGTGTACTACAACTATCCGCAGTACTATCCTGATAATTAGACCAACTTAATTACCAGGAAAAAATGTGGTTCGGATTCCACTATAAACTGTAGGTCCCTTAGTTGCCATTGGCTGTATGGGCTAATTAACAGCTCTGTTTCTAAGAAAAATGGCGGCCTTAGTCACTTACAAGACTACAATGTATAATTTTTAGATACCGGTACAATTCATCCCGCTTACTCCCGCCCAAACTATCAATCATTTATTTTAGATGGGCCTCCCAATCTAGCTCTGGTATAGGCAGATGATCTCCTCAGGAGTTCCAAACTAGACAGGATTCTAACCCTTACTATACAATGTCTTCTCCGAGACAGCAAAAGCAGCGAGCAGGAGACACAATACTTTAGACAGATTGGCCTTTGATTATGCCACTTGTAGACCCTAACGCAGTAATTCTTAAATTGTACTCCAAATCAGGTACAGTTCTACGCCAACTTGTTTGTAATGCTTGGGTACATATTTTTTAATGGAGGTTTAGTTTCATGCAGAAATATCTGTAGAGAGCTCAAAATGCATGGTCTAAATAACAAATTCCAATAAAAAGTAATAAAAAACAACAATTTTGAGGTTATTTGTGTTGACCTATACCATCTACCATTATCAATGAAATAATAATTATTGAAAGTATACTATGCATTCTTTTGACTAATCTACCTATTATTTAAATATGCACCATTACATTCTAGGAAAAAATGAGTTCAAGTTTTGTACTGAATCAATGTTGGGTCTTTACGTATTATGGTATCGTTCTAAAAAAATATCTTACCATCATTCATCATAAACAATGTTGTTGATATGTAAGTTGAATACACAATAGATATTATTTTGCATAAAACAAAAAGTTCATTTTATCAAGTGCCATTTTCAAATGAAAATTAAAAACAATTGCAATTGTATTGCATCATAATAGTATCTTCAATGACAAATGATCAGCTGTAAATTTGTACATACAAAATAAAAAATTGCAAATGCTAAAGCCTTTATGATTTACTGCTTACTTAGCCAAAATGCATTATCCGTATAAAAATGTGGTATTGTAATGTGATCAAACATGGCTTTGCTATCAAACATTTTTTCCTTTTTTTGAAATCCTGAGAGCTTAAGGCATTTATTACTAAAACCATTTGTGCACTGTAAAAAAAGTCTATAACGGATAAAAAAAATTGATACCACACTATTTCAAAATATAACTAGAAATACCATAAATATATTTGGAGGTTTCCATGTTTTATAACATTTTCAAATGGGGGAAGGGCTACTTTTAAAAATTCCAACAAATCGATAACAGATTATAATTCTGTAAATTTTCATAATTAAAACACTAGTTTAGCAAACATTTTTGGTATTGTATGATTCAAGCTTGAGTTTTGAAAGTTACACTAAAACATAAATTTGTAATTAAGGGGATTCCTTAGTTTTATTTATCAAATTAATCTTTTTTACATTTATTTTAAAACTAACTGGCCGTAATGGAAAGTTTTTCATCAAGTAAATTATGTAGCATACTACAATCAATAAAATTATGTTAAAGAAATAATTTAAAAGGAAATTTTTAAGAAGTATCAAAACAATATTAAAAAGGGCTGATTTATTATTTACATAGTTTGACATACATGTAAAAACTACCTTCATTTGTGAAATATTATTATTTTCTTCTTTTTTAAATCGGTCCTTAACAACACAGATAAAAAAAACTAATTTAAATTTACAATTTTTCAATGGTGCAGTACGTAATAAATTGTGTAATTTATCTGTTCCAATTTATCCGTGTAATTTATCAAGTCCAAGGCTTTGGACCTGTAAACCCTTTAGTACAAGATTAGGCCTCTAACGTAGGGTGAACTTTGTCCTCTTTATCTGGAGAGCATTGAATCAACCTGTTCCTGCTAGGTTATAGCCTGCAACGATAACACGAGAAACATCAGTATAGTACCGTTGTGCAGTGGAACACTAAGGACTAGATCTGTCTTTACAAGCAAATCTACAAGTATTGTGTTAAGTACAACATTTTTATTCAGGTTCATATAATGTTTTTTAAGAAAGCAGGGTATTATCCTCCCTTGATGAGGAACCCCACACTTTGCATGAAGTGTATAAAAACCGATGGTTCTGATAAAGCTACATGTGTTAATTGTAATTATTTATTCCATGTTAAATGTCTTGATCTTGAACCTTGTTTATCAGTGATCAGCCAAAGTCATAATCCACAAGATGTAGTGTCCTGTAATTGGGTTTGCAAACAATGTACTAATACCAACGAAATGACGGTTTCATTTGCATATTTCTTGAACCACCAGTTGATTCGGAGTGTAGAAAACTCAAAAAATGATATCTGCAATAAGTTAGAAGAGCTCTGTAAAGAAAGTGAAAGACGATAATGGTGGGGGAGAGTCCACATTTGGCAAATAGTGAAGATGTTATGGCATGAATCACAGATTAGGTGAAACTTAAAAGGATTTGTTGATTCATGGAAACTTTGGTTACGATTCAAATATTGGTGGATATAGAATGTTTGCCTTTTATATTGTTAATAATTTTTGTTTAGGATGGTGATGCCCAGCATGTATACACGCATTTAATTGTTCAATGATGTATTGTGATTTGTGAATATTTAGTTGAAAAGAGTAAATTAGAGTGTGGATAAATAATTGTAATCCGTCTTATTTCATTACTTAAACCCTCAATCGACCGTAAATATGGTAAGAGTTTTAATATTAGATTTAATGTATGACCTTGGGTATAAATAGTTTGTTTTGTAAAGGTGCCTTGTCTCAGATATATATTATTAGATTTATATTAATGTTTTTTGGATAACATTGATAAATTAATGATAGTCAGGTTATTCTGATATAAAATACCAGAAATTCCCAGCCATTTTTATTTTACATAAATTAACTACAACAAGCCAGTAAAGCTGGTTAAATTATAAAAATATTAATAAATTAAAAACCTAAAACTCACTTGGCAAATACTGTAATATGTACGCCTAGTTCTTTAGTAATGACCAATACCGATTCTATATCGGTTGATTCATCATATTTAGTAAGATAGTTTTTACCAAATTTTTCGATAGTTAAATCTTTTGATGAAAGTGACGACTTTTGCTTGGGGTTCATTCTATTAGCCATTTTACAGGGTTTGCAAAAGCTAAGTTTTTCTCTGAGTAAGAATATGGGTTAGATTGTCCATTAGATGAGTCTAGTGAATTGAATGAACATTGCTATCACTTTGTAATCAACCATTATTTTTTTGTAACACTATAAGACATTGACTTTGGATGCTAAAAGTAAACTTCTCATCCTATTATAAAATCTGAAGTCTATATTGATGTGCGATTTGTGTTTGTCGACATTTGTGCACATTCAATTTTATTTCTTGTTTGTCTCTTATTTTAAAAATAATTTTACTGTGTACCTACCAATTTAAGATTGAAAAGTTAACATACCTACCTATCAACTGTTCTCTTAATCGCTATCGCCTTACACTAAATATGGAGTTATCCACTATGCTGTTATAAGTATGAAACAATAATTAGGTATGAAAAAAATTCCCTTAATGGAGCAGAAGGATCAGAAGACATTACCGTGTATTTTTAGGTTTTTACATTATACATAATAATCAAAGCAAAATGGAAGGGTCAAAATCTGTTACGTGCCCACAACTCCAAAACTTGATATGAACATTAGTGTACAAAACGTAGTTTTTCAATGGTTTAGTAGAATGGAATCATTTCCAGGTATTTGTGAAGGCAATTTTGTTGTTCTGGGAGAGATCACTGTTCGCTGTAGCGTCGCCAGCAGCGGCCCGCGTTAATGAATCACTGACTTTGTCTAACAATGAGTTAACGATTAGTTTTAGTTCAGTTACTCAAAAAACAAATTTTAAGCTGTTCGAGAAGTTTGGTTGGGTTTGGTTAGGTTAGAACAGTATCATCTAACCTAACCTAACCAACCAAACTTCTTGAACACCTTAAAATTTGCAGTAGTTATTCTAATATTTTTTGTGTGTTTTCTCTAAATTTATATAACATGTGATCAAAAACCTTTTCTAAAGATTGTATTTTTTCATTATTTATTACCTATAAAAGATTTCAAAAAGTTATAGAAGTGTAATTTGAAAATAAAAATAGAGTGGTGAGCACGTAATGGATTTTTATCAATGGAAGATACTGCCATAGGTATAACAGCACGCTTACATTACTGACGAAAATGCACAAATAAACACATAACCATACAATTTTCGGAGCTACTAAATCCTTCTTTAACACGTTCGCTGCTGAAAACCTTTAAACAGGCGCTCGCCAATGGCGGCAAGGCCCGGGCGGAGCCCCGATGCGCTAACTGAATCAGCAATTGCTATTAGTAATGAAATATCTCTGCAAGACGATTCACAAAAGAGCAGTGGTGATTGTTCTGCGTTGCCCCGAAAGTGGACGTAGTTCACTGAAACACCCAAAGGTAGCAGCACTGCCTGGATCAATAACCAGAGTCTTTGTAATATGGCTTGAATAGAGAAAATCTCCGAAAACGGGACAAAACCATTGCTAGACGGGATTTTACGGGCAATTTTAGTACCAACCTACACCAGAATAAAGCTCACATTCTAAGCTACAGGCTGGTAACGATAACAACGTTGCCTGGCAATGGCTGAGCTCACATTGAAGCAAGGTTGTTGGCATTGGAGAAGGACGACATTTCCCGCCCCGCTTCAGTGAAGTTAATACAGCGCGCAGTGAATGTGTTAATTGAACATTTTACAGTACTTAACAAGTTGTGGAAGGAGCTAGTAAATAAGTACACAACTCCTACTGATCACTTGGAGGAAAAACTTCACTGAAAGCTCAAAAAAGCACGTTAATTATTTAACTAACAAAAAAATGAGTTGCGCATAAAAATTAAAGCTGTTGAGACGGTTAGTCACCAACATTATTTTCTAAATCTTGGGATTATTTTTAAAAGTAGAAGACAGCTGGTGCATGGATTTCACAATCCTTATACCTGTGACGGATCATTGGCACATAGTGGACACAATTCTCAAAGACACATAGCCTATTTACTCAATCAAAAGATTGAACTTGGTGGACTCGGTATTTGCAGCTTGGAGACTCTGAGGCTTGAGATGGATAGAAAATGGTTCCAGCTCTTGGTTCCAGACCATCTCTAGGGGAACTACGCCTGTCGCCGGGTTTTTTTTGGTAAGGCAACTTTTTCTTTATTACTTGATAGAATAAAATTTGAGATTGTACAGGTTAATTACTTCTTTTAAAATCTGCGATTGTCTGGTATCCATTTAGATAATTTTATTGTTGTTATTGAAAAATATAATATATTTGGTGAAATGTTTAGTGAGTCGGTGGCTCAGTGGGTAGTGTCGCGGACTTCGGGCCCAAGGCAGTGATGTCGTGGGTTCGGATCCTGGTCACTGCCACTAAAATTTATCAGTACAGTTCACCTTTGTACTGTACCGGCTCACTCCTTGCTTTGCTGTAAACGTTCCACGCACGTGCGCTTAGTCTATGTGGACAAGCAAATGCAAGGTTATAAAAAAAAATGTTAAATAAACTATGAGTAAATAAACTCGCATAGCTTTCACAGTCAACAAAAATACCAAATAAAAATATCAGCATTTTAAAACCACATACCAATCGAAATAGTTTGCGAAATGGATGTCTTAAATTTTTCCATCCATCATTGTATTTCTATGTCAATGGCATTAAAACAATAAGCTACTTGAAAGTAAAACTTATTATTACTAAGCCAAAGATTTAGGTTTAGGCCTATAGTGTGATAAATTGAAGTATACATAATGATAATATACATTCATTGAGTGATAATCATTTAGATTAGATTAATTTAATGTTATTAGTTTACAATTTTTACATATTTAAACTGTTTACCTCTCACACTAATGACACTATATAGTTGTTATTAATTGTAAACGCCCTCCGTTACCAAATATGGACGAGGCATTGTTCATTATCTTCTCAGAACGTATCATTAACAAATTGTTATTGTCGTTAAATTTTTGTCTGAAAAGAGGCTTGTAGCAAACGTTTAACTAGTCAAATTAGATGTTAAATCATCTCACAGAGAGAAATAGTGTTTCTTTTGTTTGGCTGTTCTACCTCTAAAGACAAAGGTATTACAAATAATTCAATCAAACACAATCTATGGCAATTAACAATCTAACTTTATTAAAATCACGTATGAAATCTAAAAAATCCTATTCCCTAAACATGTATAAAACTAAACAGTAATTTTAATCAGGGCAGTTTACAGTTTCAGTAAAAAGTTTGATCTTCCTGTAAAAATAATATAATGAAAACGTAATTTCTGCTTTAAATTCTACAGTATAAAAGTATACAAAATAATCTTAAACACAACAGTCTAATGGACGGATTCGTTACAGAGTATAATCGCAGTCTGTACACTTTACAACACAGGCAGTGTGTATCATAATATTCTACAAGCGTTTTTGAAAACATTCCGTTTCTTACGCCCCTTTAGTTTACTTGACCTAAGAACAATCGTTCCATTTGAGTGATGCTTGTGATTTGGCGATGGAGGACCAAAGGCACCTGAAACACATCAAAATGAACATGAGGTTTTTTAAACAAATTGAAGTACAATAATGATTTATGATACTTAGTCAAACCCCTGTGCTATCATCGAGTTTCACACTGTTACTTGAAAGATGTAGCCTGTGATAATTAAATTTGAAAAACTCTTACTAAAAACGTAATTTTCAACCAATAAGTTGGACAAAACTTTTTTTTTCTTTTCTGGACCCAACCTTTAGCTCCAGCTCAAATACCAATTGTCAGTCATTAAGAAGGGGACGCCACCTAGGTGTGTATTTTAACCAAAATTTAAGTGAAGGATGAGTGTAGAATGGTGATGATCCGTGTAGCGTTGTTACTGACTAAGATCAGCTGTTTCTTTAGCCAGGATCATTTATTTAAAGCCCAATGATCAGGAACACCTGGGTCCGGTTTCAAACTATCAAAAAGCTACTGACTTCTTCAGGATCATGACCTTTTGATTGTTAGGCGAGCACTATAATAGACTCCCTACACTGCAATATCTTCCAAAACTAACACCGAACCAAATACACTGACCTACTTGCAACAACAAAACAGTCAGCACAACAAGTTATCAAACATCCATCAAACTTGCACAAAATTGTCAGACATATCCTCTTTCTTGCATAACCCGCCTGTTAGTACAGTAATAAGGGTAAGTCAAATAATATATAAAAGACAACGCTATAAAAACTTTAGAATAGTAAGATTTTTGGTTAATGGAATTCCTCTTTTTACCTTGCACAGCCCCTTTCACATGGGCCTCTAGCATGTGCGTTTTTGTATCTGAAGAAGGGTGTTTGATTTTTGACAATAGTGTAAAAGACAGAACGTTTAACAGGACGACTGTTTTGAACGGCAGAAAGGTATTATCATCGAAGGTATTATCAAAAGGTTAGATGAGGTTAGATAGGTTAAGTTAGATTAGGTTAGGTTAGCTTAGGTTAGTAAAGTTGTAAACACATGAGTAAAGTATCAAAACAGTTCCAAGGCAAAACTAACCCAGTTCAGTTGTTGAGCATAGATAATGTAATTTATTTCATTGTTAGACTACTACATAGATTTTATTGGAAAAACAAAATATCCCTTATACTGACTGCAAAGTGATTGATTAACGAAGATACTCACTAATGGTGAGAGGGTGGATGCCGTTGTTGCCCAACATGTATTCATCCTCCTGATCCCTTAGCTCTGCCAGACACCGAGCGGCCAGGTGACGGAACACTGCGTTGACATTGATGTCTTCCTTGACTGACGTCCTCAGCAGACGACAGCCTAGAGCACGAGCAAGCAGGTCCGCCTCTTCCCTGGGTTGGAGATTAAACCATTCAAATTGCTTTTATTGTTGATATTAATGTAAATGAGACAAGAGAAACTATGGTTAGGAATACAACCACACTTTTATTGAGTTTTAAATCTAAATAAACAGCCAACTTTTTTACTTTAATGGCTGGAGGTAGTGTTTTATTTGCGTCGGTTATTAATAAAGATCTACAAAGATCTCCTATCACAAAGAAGTAAAATACTTCAAATCCAATACTTGAACTGTGTTTCCTACTTCCCCAATACTATTCTAGTCGCTCCAACCTCGAATTCAGTAATATTAAAATATGCAACGCATAGGTTATGTTGTACCTATTAGCAATGGAAGTAAATATCAATGCTCCTTCAGTACAAAATGTGTTCCGTTATTAATTTTCTGTGGCAAGGGGGTGGCCCCTAAGGAGATTCATTGCCATAGGACGTGTGGGTATAGAGGAAGGTGTATGTGCGTAAAAAAGTGTGCCTTAGTAGTTTATTAGTTCAGGGAAGGTTGAACACATTTGCAAGATCAGGCCGGACATCAGGTTTCATAAGAATTTTAGTTTTTTAGATAACCAAGATTTACAATTGTCAATGATAGTCTTGAGGACATTCTCTAGTTTCCCTTTTTTGCACAGGTTTTAAATCACTTCAATACCAAAATAGTGGTTAGGTTGATCCGGAACGAATAGGTATCAGTTTTCCCCTTGATAATTAAAGCAATATGATAACAAATGTATGAGCTGTTAATGATTATGGTTTGAAAAAGAGGTTAATAATTCTTTTTAGGGGAGGGACTTTGCTATATGTTACGGAAAATTTAAAAAACTTACGGATTGACGACACTCTGGTCCAAGAGGTCTATTTTGTTCTGCACCAGAACAGTTGGTATCTCCCCACACTCATCTTCCACCTGGAGACAATCACTCTACTTAAGAAACATAATACAAAACCTCAAGATACCAGATAAAACATACCTTATGAGAATTCTCATCCTTAAGGATCAGCTGAAAACCATTTTTAGTTCTGTCCAGTGCACTGTAGGGGTTGTGTTTTATTTACAATTTTTTTCTTGTTATTTCAGTCATTTAAAACCTCATTTAACCAAATAAAACAATCCAATCATAAACAATAACCTTTTCATAGTTATTTAACCAAATAGGAAGGCATAAATCTTGAAAATAACTGTAAAATAATAGAAACAAAATGTTGTCGACACTAACAATCAGTGTCACCTCACATTAACTAGACACCAAAAATTAGCTTCAAAATTTACAATAGGATGAGAAGTCTACTTGTGTTGGTTAGTCTATGATAGCACTACAGCTAAAACAAAAGACAAAAGAATGTAGATGTTTATTGAGAAAGAAAATATCAATAGCCATAAAATAGAGTTTTTATTGTCAAAAATTCATAAATAGATTCTTCATCTTTATTTCAATTTTGTATTTAATAATTTTGTAAGCTTCTCAAATTCACTTGTATGTTTAAAAAAAAATGTGTTTCCCTATAGTCATCTGACAAAGTGGCCTTCCTTGCACTGATTATAGCACAGAAAGTTGCTAATTGCTGCAACTACTAACTTTTGCCGCTAACTTTTTTCTCTTTTTTTGCTTTTTTTTCCGCACACCAGTATTCCAAACCAAACAACACAAAACAGTGTGCTTTTATTAGGCATGTAATAAGTTTACGCTTGAAAATAAGTTGGCAACTTTTAAATATATTACGACTACGATCAGCTGGTGCAGCGTTTCTCATTTTGTTCAATGTTTGGATTTAACCTAATCAAAAAAAGTGTTGTACAGTTTTCAAAGGACTAAATATGTATATGCTTACTCTAAAAACAACAAATTAATCCTGCAAAACCAGCTTACTCTTCCTCCAGCTCCAACCTAGTAAAAACCATCTCAGTAAACAATTGACAGCTCATTATGTAGGGAAAAGACAGTTGAAATTCCTGCCTTCCCTTTCACATATAAATCTAACTATAAAGACAAAGGTCTCATGAGTGAAAGTGAAAGTCAGAGTAACTAGTAACAATAAAGCCTGGAGTCTGAGGTACAATTAACAAGTAACACCGTCAGTTGAGGTTCCCACTCCTGTGCATTGCTGCACTTCCACATGTTCACATTAATTAGCAACATTCTCCCACGATCAGTTCTTCCTCTTCCTTCCTTGGTGGCATCGCTCCCTTCGATCGTTTTTAATTTTACCAAGCACCAATGATTGTTTTGTAACAATAAGGATGATAAATTCACTCTACTGATAAATATTTCATTATCTATAATATAATTAATACTAAGTGTACAATGAAGTTTTCTGCTTGCAATATTGAGCGGAGCAAGCATTTAAAAAAATGTAATTTATAAACACAAATTGATTTCTTTTAAACAGTAGTCATTGTACTACTGAATTTGTCACATAATTTGTTACTAAATTATTGTTAAAACAGTATGTGGTATGTTTAATGAAATTTTACATTGGTTCTTCGATCATTTAAAAATACGCCTACTGGTATTATTCCAATTTTTCTTTTCTTTTGTCCCGCTTTTAAATGTGCTTGTATAAACATATTTATGTTACGTCTCTTTTGTTTCCTTTTCATTGTTAGCATTTTGATAAACCAACATAGCGACCAAATCAATACATAAGGACCATGTTAAATTTCTAAAAGTTTGATTTCCTGTTGGACAGAGCCAATCAATACACAAGCTTCAAATACTCACTATTAGGTGTAGCTTATATTTCAAAATTTTGTAAAAACAATCAATATTAGACCCCAAAAAAATTAATTTTTCAGTTTTGATTCACTTTTGTTACACATACACAATTTTTGAGTGGTAGAAACATAAGTAGAATCAAACCCTATTTCGAAATGAAGTTACCAAAAAAAATATTACATGGGGAGCCAAATTGTAACAATTAGGGGTTTTTACACATCTCAAGTACATAGTGGTGGCTTACGTATATAAAAAATATAACTTTAAAAATACCATTAACAGTAAAACCTGAACTCACTGTTGTACTCTATTAACCCATACAAACAGAATCACAGTGAAACAATTGAGAAGGGAAAAAGCAATCTTGAAAATTGAGGGAATCATTCTGCAGGTCAGACGGGGTAATTTGCGAGTGGAAAGGAAAATTGGACCATAATCCCATAATGGCTACCATTCTGTGGTCAAGGCTACACATCTAGCATCTCATAACCTTCAGGGAGGTATTATCATGGAGTGTATATCACCCTTTGGTAAAGTGGTGCAAGTATGAAACTAGAAGTGATTGATCTGTTTATTAGCATTGCAGGCTAACAGTTACTTACTGGCAAACATAAGGAATACTATTCACGGAAGAGAACAGAGCGGAATACAATGTGAAGAAATTAGGCTTTTGAATGGTATTAATTAGGTATAGAATAGCGAGTATACCAGGCGGAACACAGTTACCCACATCGAGATCAGAAGAGTCAGAGTTGAGGAGTTTATTATGTGAACAGAAAAAAACAAGACAACAAGACTTAGATGTTTTTTTTTTTCTTTGAAGAAGAATGCTAGAGAAGAGGATTAATAGCGAAATGTAGTAGATGGGGATATAGGGAAGGAGATTAAAGGAATACCTGTACAAATGTGGTGGGAGGGTATGATTAAAAGATCAAGAGAGGGCAGATGATGAAGGAGGAAACTTTAATGGGACGTGAGAAGATAAGGAGGCTTTTCAAATCAATCCCATTCCCATATTAAAGGTGCAGCCAATTTGAAAATTAAAAAAGTTGAATTGAGCAAACACACAGTACTGATGTTAATTAATGATTTCTGAAGTATACAGACTTTTCAACATCGCCAAACTGAATGAAAAAGTTATTGCAAGCTATTGTATTTTTACGTCATAGCAACAATCACAGCAAAACTACTAAGTGAGAAAATACTAGGATTTTAGACTGTAGAAAACTTTGAGAGTGACTTACTCAGCTACACACTTTTGAATATTTTTAATTCTTTTGCAAACTCTACCTTCATTTTCCACGAGTGAGCAGCATCAAATGAGTCCCTGTCTGTGGTAGAGAACGCCAACACACAGGCCTGAGCGCCACGATAGTAAGCCTTGGTGATGGCATCAAACTCCTCCTGACCTGCAGTGTCCCACAACATCAGTCTCACGTCTTCTCCATCACATCTGTAGAGAACATACAATCATGAGTCCCTGTCTGTGGTAGAGAACGCCAACACACAGGCCTGAGCACCACGATAGTAAGCCTTGGTGATGGCATCAAACTCCTCCTGACCTGCAGTGTCCCACAACATCAGTCTCACGTTTTCTCCATCACATCTGTAGAGAACATACAATCATGAGTCCCTGTCTGTGGTAGAGAACGCCAACACACAGGCCTGAGCGCCACGATAGTAAGCCTTGGTGATGGCATCAAACTCCTCCTGACCTGCAGTGTCCCACAACATCAGTCTCACGTCTTCTCCGTCACATCTGTGGAGAACATACAATCATGAGTCCCTGTCTGTGGTAGAGAACGCCAACACTCAGGCCTGAGCACCACGATAGTAAGCCTTGGTGATGGCATCAAACTCCTCCTGACCTGCAGTGTCCCACAACATCAGTCTCACGTTTTCTCCATCACATCTGTAGAGAACATACAATCATGAGTCCCTGTCTGTGGTAGAGAACGCCAACACACAGGCCTGAGCGCCACGATAGTAAGCCTTGGTGATGGCATCAAACTCCTCCTGACCTGAAGTGTCCCACAACATCAGTCTCACGTCTTCTCCGTCACATCTGTGGAGAACATACAATCATGAGTCCCTGTCTGTAGTAGAGAACGCCAACACACAGGCCTGAGCACCATGATAGTAAGCCTTGGTGATGGCATCAAACTCCTCCTGACCTGCAGTGTCCCACAACATCAGTCTCACGTCTTCTCCATCACATCTGTAGAGAACATACAATCATGAGTCCCTGTCTGTGGTAGAGAACGCCAACACACAGGCCTGAGCACCACGATAGTAAGCCTTGGTGATGGCATCAAACTCCTCCTGACCTGCAGTGTCCCACAACATCAGTCTCACGTCTTCTCCGTCACATCTGTGGAGAACATACAATCATGAGTCCCTGTCTGTGGTAGAGAACGCCAACACACAGGCCTGAGCACCACGATAGTAAGCCTTGGTGATGGCATCAAACTCCTCCTGACCTGCAGTGTCCCACAACATCAGTCTCACGTCTTCTCCATCACATCTGTAGAGAACATACAATCATGAGTCCCTGTCTGTGGTAGAGAACGCCAACACACAGGCCTGAGCACCACGATAGTAAGCCTTGGTGATGGCATCAAACTCCTCCTGACCTGCAGTGTCCCACAACATCAGTCTCACGTCTTCTCCGTCACATCTGTGGAGAACATACAATCATGAGTCCCTGTCTGTGGTAGAGAACGCCAACACACAGGCCTGAGCACCACGATAGTAAGCCTTGGTGATGGCATCAAACTCCTCCTGACCTGCAGTGTCCCACAACATCAGTCTCACGTCTTCTCCGTCACATCTGTGGAGAACATACAATCATGAGTCCCTGTCTGTGGTAGAGAACGCCAACACACAGGCCTGAGCACCACGATAGTAAGCCTTGGTGATGGCATCAAACTCCTCCTGACCTGCAGTGTCCCACAACATCAGTCTCACGTCTTCTCCGTCACATCTGTGGAGAACATACAATCATGAGTCCCTGTGTTCTGAT
Organism: Macrosteles quadrilineatus; assembly: GCF_028750875.1. NCBI lineage: Eukaryota > Metazoa > Arthropoda > Insecta > Hemiptera > Cicadellidae > Macrosteles > Macrosteles quadrilineatus. Next base: position 1,278,240 of record NW_026542610.1, read on the forward strand.
TGCAAGGTGAACACTATATGCATTGACATGTCATGGTTAAACACCTTTTGATGACCTCATTTACAAGTCCTCAAGACATTAACTTCAAAATGGAGCCACTAAGTGATATGAATCCAGGTAAGTTCAACTTAAGAAAAAGTATCACTTGGCTTTACAAATGGTAATAAAACCTTTAGCCTATATTGTAAACATTTTACTTTCAAAAACTCCTCAAAATTTGGGTGTACACATTATCAAATTTAAAAATCATACAGGTTTGGGCCGCTTTCCCAAAATGCTTCTATACCTCCTTAAAAATGCCATTGGCGTAAACAAATACAAAATATGTATGATTTTTATCGCTGGATTCATTATTTAACTTTATGTGAAACTTCAGCCCAGTTGGTTCAACAGAAACTACTATTTCTTTGAAAAATCACAACCAATAATAAGCATAGAACTACGGAGTTAAGTGACAAATGGAAGTACAGTAATGCTAAATATATGTTGGAACTGAAATCTGTATCCCTTATTCCTGTTTGATGAATTTAGTATCTTAGCCTACACCAAACTGTTTACCGAAACATGATTGATTCACAATACACCAATGATGAAGGAAAGTGCGTTCAATCAACTAACAGCATTACACATTCTGTTTGATGAGGCTGGTGTTGAGGTATACAAAGACACCATCATCAGTTATCCCATTGTCACATGTAGGACACTGTGTTCCTCTTTGTTGTTTTCCCTCCATTAGTCCATATTACACCTGACTATCACAGTATACCTCTTCTACATCATTCCTCTTGCGAAGTATAAGATGTAGAACAGTATTTATAAAATTAATAAAACGTATAATCTGCCAATTTCCTATCAACTGGGTAAAATGTACAACTGAAAGGACGTTATTACCAACCGATCTATGAATATTTCTCTGAATATAAATTGTACTCAGACACATGTCTCTCATTATTTAAAGACGTAAAGATATCACTAAACATATTCACTGTAAAGATATCAAAATGTAATCATCCTGAGTTTATTTTTTTTTATAATATTTATTTCAATACGTGAATTTTTAAATGCCCTCCTTCCTTCTATGTGTCATCTGTATGTTTCCTATTCTTGGGTGAGTGTAAGTTAGGTAGGCCATAGCACAACTCAAATCACAAAATGGAAAGAAAATGTTATGAAAAGCGGTAGTTAGGTTACAGTGATTATACCTAATGAAAAGAAGGAAACTGGCTCAATTCTGGGGAATGTTTAGCTTTTTGATGATTTAAAACTTGATCTAGTTTCCCTTTTTTATCAGCCCAAATTATAAACATTACTGAAAGAATGCTACTTACTGCATACAAGTTTTCTCAATACCCTTTATCTTTGCCTACAAAAATACATCTAATGTCATTTAAAATTAAAAGGAAAATCATTTGCAATCTTCGAATTAATTCCTCTCGTACTTATATCCCACTAAAATATTGTGGCTAGTAATTCTTCGTTGTTTTAACAGTTCAGCGAAACAGTCACTTAGGAACTCCATTTTTGGAATGACAGATTGACAAAACCGAGTTAAGAATGTTTTTTTACCCGAGCAGATCATTACAGTGGCAACCTGGTTCCATAAAGTTATTTGAGTTACAGCCCAGATTCCACCTAATGAACTGCTCCGAGATCGACTCATGTGGAGTTCAGGTTTTCAAATCAGGTTTTCCCGCTCGTTCTATTTCTCTGTTTCATTACCGCCACTTTCCTCAGCTGTTCGGTGAATTTAAATGTTTCAATTACCTACTTGTTTCCTTACCGGGCAGATCTTCGCAACGATTGCATGTTGGTACAAATAAGACTCTAATGGTCCAGTTGATTTATTGTTTACCAGGAGTATTTTGAATGACAGCGAAAGATTGAATTTGTGATATAATTACTGTGATCTGCTTGATGTTTGCTTTGGCCTGCTTTGTTTTCTACAGAGATATACCGATATACTGATAATGTAACGTACAAACCAAACACTATACAACTTTCATCAGTCACACAATGCCTATTTACACCCATCTCTTCCTCAGCTCTTGCAAGACACTCAGTGTACATTTTTTACCCAACACACAAGACTCCACATGGTGCATGTCTAACATGATGACGACCGTGAAGTAGGCTGACACAACACCCAATAACCCATATATCAGTGCAACCTACATCCATCTACATATCAGTCACACTATGCACCTAATGCACATACTGTACTTACCATCCTTGTATATTTTACATTGGTACTATCCAAAAAAACTGTTTTGGGCAAAACAACATTGAACAACATAAAATCTTAACTGGTTAAGAGTTCAGGGACTTATTTCCTGTTTGTCTTTGAGTCTGTTGTTTTGATTATGAATAGGTTAAACAACAAAACCTCTTCTGGCAGGAACAATATTTACCCTAATTTGTTTAAAGAAATTTAAATCTGAACTGGCTCATATTTTGTTGCATTTCATTTACACTGTGTTTAGCCTACCTACATTGAGCTTTCCAGATATATGTTTGGTAAAATTTAGCTGAGGTACTGGTTTAATTTATAATGTAGGATAAATTAAATTAATTACATAGTCTCTAGGCAATGTAATGATTTTTTCACAGTTAGGAGACATTTAAATTGTCAAAAGGTGCTAAGAGATACCTCATTAATAAATGCACAGACTATCTTTTGAAGATTTGGAGTTAGTTGAGATAGGGAAAAACCTATTGTGAAAGTAGGTAGTTGGTTTGCCTTTTAACGGAGTTTTTAATTTTTCCTACAGTTACCTAACAATGTACAAGTTCTCTCACTGATTTTAGAAAGCAAAGTGGCCAATTCGCTCATCAGTGCTAAATTAATTACTTTGTCTCACTCACTCCAGATTTGCAACGTGAAGGCACGAAATAGTGAGCGCGTAACATGCAGACAAGGTCTTTATGCGCGCGAAATACGTTGGCAGCACTGGTTGTAAATCAGCTGGTCAGCTGGTTGTACTGTTTATATCATTAAATGTAATATTAAAAGTTCACTTCTGTGTAAAAATATGTCACGTTTATTTACCAATTTATTTGTTTAAATGGTAACTGTAGGAAAAATATTATGTGCAACTCGAGTGCAAAGTGCAATTGCCTCACTCGAGAAATTATTCCTCATTTGCCTACGGCTCGTGAGTAAGTATTTCTCTCGAGTGAGTCAATTTCTCCCTTTGCTCACTAGTTGCACAAATAACTATTTATTTATTTATTTGTTTTTGTAACATTGTAGAGTAGAAAGCAAAGCGTTTGTACTTTCTCAGTTTGTATTTTTGCATAGTTTGCTTTGTATAAACACACGTTACTTTATTTTACTGTGACGATTCAAAGCTAATAAGTAATAAAGACATCTACGACGAATCACAATTTAGCCTAATTTAAAAATGGAAATATTTTCATTTTGTGAGAGAAGAAGAAGTTAGCAACTAACATTTGCGTCTTCCCATCCCATTCCATACCTCGAACTGCTCAATAATCACTTCACTGTCGACTGTCGCCAAAGCTATGACTGAAATTCAAACTGTTCCAGCCGCGGAGATTCCGGTAGTTGTCCAATTACGTCACTGTACGATCGCCATCGCTATTCGCGGCCAATCAGCGGCATGTACAGTGTCCTGTGTAGGCCTACAGGCGCCGCTAGGGAATACAGGATCATGGAATGTTGAATGCTACAGCAGGCCAGTGACCTTGCCACAGTTAAATGGCCACACTCCGCCGCGCGGCTCAGCGCGTACATCTTGATACAGATCAGCGTTGTAGTAGATGTATTCATTTAAGATTTCCTGGAATCTCAGATTCCTTAATTGTGCAAAGATTTGGTTTGATTCCTGAGTTCGTCTCCAGGCTTACATACCATTTTTTGTCATTGAGCTACCAATTAATGATGCTATCTTATCTTACAAAAGGACGATGTTAAGTAACACAATCAGAGTTTGGACCGATAACGCAAGAACAATGTGCCACATCTTCTATAAGTATAAAAGAGGATGTTGGTATATTTCGCCAACAGTGATAAACTCAGACACCGCTGAACCGATTGCCACGAAACTTGGTACATACGTGTAGAATTTCATGGAATAGGTTTATACACCATAAACGTCCAAACGTCCAATCGGCTCCGCCCCAGTGGCTCTGGAGTTTCCCATGTTAACTTTATGACAAACTAGCTGTACCCGCGGGCTTTGCCCCGTTTTACTTCATAAGTGAGCTCGTTCGCATGGCTCAATCACGTCCTGGTTAAAGTTCGTTCGCTACGCTCACTCACCTTTAGGTTGGAGCTCGTTCGCTGCGCTCACTTGCCTTCAAGTTAGCTCGTTCGCTACGCTAACTCGCCTCCAGGTTGAAGTTCGTTCGCTACGCTCACTCACCTTTAGGTTAGAGCTCGTTCGCTGCGCTCACTTGCCATCAAGTTGAGAAATGGAATTAATGAATCTTAACAGCTGTTTCAATTAAACAAGTTGGTTCTGTTCTATGATGTTCAATAGCATTAAAGTTACAAGGATTAGCGTAGCGAACGAACTTCAACCTGGAGGCGAGTTCGCGTAGCGAACGAGCTAACCTGAAGGCAAGTGAGCGTAGCGAACGAGCTAACCTGAAGGCAAGTGAGCGCAGCGAACGAGCTCCAACCTAAAGGTGAGTGAGCGTAGCGAACGAACTTCAACCAGGACGTGCTTGAGCCATGCGAACGAGATCATCTTGAAAATTAAGAAGCTAAACGGGGCAAAGCCCGCGGGTTACAGCTAGGATACACGAGAAAAGAATGTTTATACTGAGGAAATATACAATTCTGGAGGCTCGTAACCCATATTATTTTTAGAAAGACTACACTAATTACTGTACTTATAGCGTGACGGATTTTGACGTATACAAAACCTAATATACTGGCAACTAAATAATATACTTACAATAAAATAACATATTCCAACCCTTTCATTACAGTTCATGCAACTCACCCCTATTACTTGAGCATGCAACGTGCTGAGGCTTAACTGAATAAATATAACTGCAGCCACATCGGCAAGTCACCAACATGAAATATGTACCACTGTTGTATTTTTAGACTGTGTAACAGTTAAATGGCATAGAACATGACTGGTACACTTGTCGTACAGTTACAATTTCGCCATAATGTATTCATGATGCACAATTTAGTAGCCAGAAGGCCGGGCGCTGGACGTTCGTTATGCATTGCGTGCAGACCCGACTACTATTTATAGCTCGGTTCATTCTGATTTATAAATGTATACAGTCGGTCGCCACTCGCCTTAGGATGTAAATGACTAATCTTACTTTCAAACGTAAGGTTCTGATTAGCTGGCCTACTTGTTATATACACCTCTTGGTCCTCACTCCTCACGAGTAATATAGGTATAAAATCGTTCATCGACACCTTGATTTATAGAACCACAGTACAAGTATTATTTTTTGTCCCAGGACGCTAGGCACGAGCCTGGGATTTTTTTCCGCATTACTTCAGGCTAGACCTAGGGGTTGCGGCATTATCATTTAGATAAAATCCATTGGTGACTTGGCGGGATTTGAACCCGGGACCTCAGAGACTGAAGTCCCCCGCTCTAACCACTACACAGCTCTCTCCCAAGATAGTATTCACATTATATGATAGTATAGTATAGTAATTGAGTATATTATAGCATGATAGTATAGTAATTAACAAGATAGTATTAATAGCACATATAAACTTGGATACTCGTATGCGATCAAGAGTATTCTAGATTAACCATGCATAAAATGGTAAAATAGGTCTCCTTGAAGCATTATTTTAAATCCCAGTGAACTAATGTGATAGGCTGAAATGTATCTTACTAAAGATCATACTCATAATCACATTTATTTGATATGGGGACGCCAACTATGTGCGTGTATTTTAACCCAAAAGTGTTTGGAGGATGAGTGTAGAATTGAGTGTGTGTCTTGTGTAGCTTCGTTACTGACTCTAAGACCAGCTGGGTCCAGTTTAAGCCATTAAAAAGTTACACGCTTTTCTCAGGATCGAACCGGCGACCGGCGGTCAAAACGTAATGGCGTTTAAGTGAATAGTTTCAGTTTTAATACTGTATCCGAAGTCACGTGCCATATACAGATCCTTGACTAACATCAATTCATTCCCTTATAAAAGAGTTAGAGAACGCTTAATCACCTACATAATGAGTCTTTTACGAACAGTTGAGTTCACCGTGTGAGGTCTCTAGGTTCAAACACCTTGTAACGTAAAATAAAGAGAAACTTCTTACGACTCAGTTTATATTTATGGCTCTTTCAGCAATGAGAATAAATGCTTCTAAAACGTAAACAGGAATAAGAAGTCATTTGATGACACTGTGTGCCGAATCTACCAGAAAAGTGTTAAATTTTGTTATAGCATAAGGGTGAGCCTTGGCAATTGAACAATTTAACTGGAAGGAAAATATATATTTGGGAAATAAAGAGGATGAGTTATCGAGAAATGCTGCCTTTACAAATGGAAGTGTATCACCATGTTCAATTCATCATTGATGGTGAAAGACCTGGTGAGTTCGGCCTATTTTTTAATACTAGTGCACCTGTTGCTCGAATTCGAGAAATTGCAAAATACTGAAGGAGTTTTTTTTAACGAATAACAGTCACAATTTACGTTGACTAAAAAGAGTCAACTCAAAGATAATATGTAATCAATCACTCCACTCCAGCTATCGAAACTAGAAACGAACTCACTCTGAAAACGAACGCTCACTCACTCCACTCCATATCGAAACTGAAAACGAACTCACTCTGAAAACGAACACTCTTGTGTGTGTCATGTGTTTACTATGAACAGCTGTAATTAATACAAATTATTCGTTTGTTTAAGTAAACAAAATCTTTTCTTCATAAGAAATACATTGGGATTTTGATGGCCTGTGGGGCAAAGCCCGAAGACTTTTATTACAGGAATTTGTGAAAGGGGGCGTCTACACAAAAAATACTTAATTTTGACACCTCGTTTGTAAAAATCCGTCCATTATTAACGGAGGAGTAGTGTTTCGTAGAAATCACATTCACGTATTATATATAAGGATTTCATTGGGCTCGTATGTTACTCTCTAATTACAATGGCGAACTGGTTCCACGAGAAAACCTTCATACAAGACGAGGACTACCAATCTTGCATGGGACTTACATCAATGTCCCATGGCAGATCCTATATAAATTACAGGAACTACATGCATATCCCATAAATCCCACGGTGTGCGATGGCGACATAGATAACACCATAACCACAATGGTGTATTGGTGTAATTTCAATGCAACATTATGGGAGTGCAACGTACGGTCACGGCTCTAGCCCAGGGATACCTTGGAGTAGATAAGGATCTTGCACGACAAGGCTAGTAGAGGGTGATATGATAATGAGACTAGCAACCCTACAGTCTGGTCTGACGTAGTGTTATCATGAGATAAGGGAGGAGTTACCACCCCTACAAGTCAACACGGAATTCTGCAAGCTTGGATTCACTTGCATTTAAACATGGCAAGTTTTACGGTACGGAACGAATTTGTATAGTGGAGTTTATGATTAATTTCCTAGTGCAATTTCTTAATCGTATGCTTAAAGTATGTGGTGTACTTCTAAAATATGATAAGTTAAGATCGACGATAGTATAATATATTTTTGTATGTCCCACCTTCACATCGTAGGACGCTAGTTTCTAGCTCGGGACTGTTTTACGCTTTACTTCAGGCTAGTCTTAGAGGGTTGCGGCATTACCACCGATAAAATCTATTGATGAATGGCGAGATTTGAACCCGGGACCTCGGGCTCCTAAGTCCCGAGCTATTCCACTAGATTAACTACCTCCCAAATGATATATTGGTGAATATGGAATGTAGCCTACTTCGATGTGGAGTGCAAAACTGCAAAGCATGCCCAAAGTACTCACTAGTAACCATAGGGTTGCCTATTCGATCCTGAAATGTCAGAAGCTATTTGAGTCTGAACTGGACTCTTTTGTACTTCATCATTGGACTTTTAACAAAATTACCCATGATTAAAAACCAGCTGATCTTCCTCAGTAAAAAGTTGTAGACAGATAATTTTAAAGCGAGAAATACTGTATACTGTATACAACCAATGCGGCATTTTTTAAACTTGTTTATACCTTCAGGTCAGTTCAGTTGGAGCTATAACACAAGTCCCCGTTAAATGTTTTCAACCGCACAACACCTGTACATAGTGTGGTGCCAATGCAGATGTTGGCCGTCACCGTGTGTGGCACTGGCAAATGACGGACGTATCCAGGATGACGCAGCGGATTCTCCGTCGCCTAGCAACTGATGTACGACCTACGGTCGAGGTATGTCTGTACACAAATCTTTTTTCCGCGAACAGACAACACAATGTTGCAAAGAGGTTTACCTGCGAAAGTAACGGATGCGTTGCAACGATCCGTCTCTTTAAGCTACACCTCAAGTCGTAACTCAATCGCATCCAGTATAATTGCAGCTTGTCCAGAAGACGAAAATGGATTGCTGAAACTCATCTAAACCCTCGGCGAGTATTTTCACCAGTTCAATGACACCTTCATTGTTGAAGATCAAGGGTTGGCAGTACCATAGATAAAACATACTCCCTTAAAGTCTATGACAGTACTTTGACCGTGGAAGCCTGCCTTGTAGGTCCTTAAGAGTACTCGGAGGCTAGCGGCCATCTTGGATAGTTTCAAACAGCTGCTGAAGAGTTAATTATCATCCAAAAATAGTTTTTCAAACACCAAAGTGATTATATTTCGATGGTTAGAAACACACGTATGATATGTCCATTTTACCAAACTTTCGGGAAACGCAAAAAGAAGTTTTGTTTCTAACATGTTTTTAAAATCCTTAATTGTACTTAATACACTAGGGTGAAATATGAATGCCCATTTAATATATTTTATGTTTTAAGTAGTTGTTTACCCTTATTTAGTCTACTTTGAGAGAAATTAAATTATATTTTGGAAGAAGTCGGACACGTAACTCTTGTGCACTAAGAAAACCTGGAACCACGGACATAAAACATCTGTGCATAACATAAAGTGTCTAAAAATAGATTGTTTAAAATGAATAGTTTAGATTTCTAGATAATAAAATAACTCCTGTTCTGTTTTGAACATAATAAGAATTCTATTTTATTAAACCATATGACAACTTTCAATTATTAATCATTAATAGCAAGTATTAGTAAAAAAAAAACATGTGACTAAAAACAGTAGAAAATAAAAACATAATATTAAATCTATAACAGAGATTAAAGGGCTGGTTTGGCATTTTTACACAATTCATTGCAGAATAATTATGAAATTTTGTATCATGAAAGTTAAAAAAACATTTTGAATTTATATTTTATAATTAATCAATCAGTAATCAATTAATTTACTGATTAATTTACAATCAATTTAATTTATTTTAATCAATTAATTGTCAAACTTCAGCCATTTCAATTTCAACCAATTAACTGTTTTTCCTTTAGTATTGATGGCCCTATTTTGGATGACAAGTTTGCCTAGGCTTGTTAGATCATAAGTCATTACAATATAGTTTGGAATTTTAACATTGGAAGGTTTGGGGTTTTTCCTAGACATCTCAAGAAGTACACCCCATTCCTCAGTCGTGTAAATCTTTTTGTGTTTTTACGTGCGCTCTCAATTGTAGAGTGCATGGAATCCGCTTCAAAGTACGTGTGGCCAGGTTCCATGTACTACATTTCCACAGTTTCAATGTTTGTCTTATTTACAATATACAACATTGCAGAGCCTATGAACTGATTTCTGTTTTGCCCTCCACATGTGTCAGAATAGGTTGTAACATGTTTGACATGAGTAGGTAGGTTTTTCATGTATATGGTAAGGCCTGTACAGATTTCACTTGAACCTTTCATTCCATTGCTCTTGTCCCATACGTAACAGAATCCATCTGAATTAGAATCTAAAATTGTGAAATTGTAAACAGAAAGTTTCCGTATATAGTAAATTTGACAGTCCCCAGCAAATGGTACCATCAACACAGCTTGTAAATCAAAAGTAGCTGTTACTTGATCTTGTTCATTAGTGTTCACGTCTTTCTTCTTCATGTCCATTGCTTCTGTTTTTTGCCTTGTTTGTTTTCGTAGTCCTTACCAAATTTAGTTTTATCTTCAGCAGCCCGATACTGATTACATTTGGAACATTGATCTTTTTTAGGGACAAACGTTGTCAAGGGAGGATCATAGGATTTGAACACTGAACGAAACACACCATTTTTTACAGGATTTATGTTTTTCTTTGTGCAAACTCATTACATACTATCTGTAAAGTTCAGAAACAATTAACTCTGGAGAGAGATAGAGTTTTTTTGGAGTCTTTCCTACAATAGTGCGACTCCATCCTTGGGAAACTGTCTATGTTTTTTTAACATGTTCTATTTCCTCAGGCTTTGAAGCATTTGGAACGGGCCTGCCTTTCCTATTATCTTCTCCTAAAAATACTCCACTTGAAGATGTTTTTTCCAAAGCCAGTTAAATTATTTGAGACTTTATCTGAAATAAGGCACAAAGGAACTTTTGACATACATTCTGTGTTTCTTTTTAGCACTTCTGGCTTACCTGTAGGAGAACATAGCAAAGCTTAATTATTTTACACCTTTGTAACTAGTTTGTGATGAGCTTTTCCATCTGTATTCCGCTTTAAAATCTCCAACATCTTCAATCTTCGACTTTTAGGATCCATTTTTAAACAATCCTTTCTTTAAAAACTGATAAAGCCAACATAGAAGAATAAAATCTTACTGCACAACAGTTCCATGTCCAGATGTTTAACGAACTGTTGGAATTAAAGTACAAGCGTATTCTGCACAACAGTTTTATGTCCCGGACATGTGGCATGTGTGCATACAAATAAATCTGGTATGTACTTACAATCAGCTGCTTGACCACAGAGGAATAAAATCTTACTGCACAACAGTTCCATGTCCAGTTGTGTAATACCCTGTGTGAGCAACACAACAACATATTCTTCTGCACAAGAGTTTTACGTCCGGACATAAGATGTGTGTGCACACGAGCCAAGATACCCAGTAATAAAGTTACTATTACTCTGTAAAACTTAAGGACATAACACAAGTGTGCACTTTATAATGAGTCAATACTCAAGACTCTGTATTTTCTTTTGTTATTTATTTAAAATTGTTGGGTTATATTGGACATATAACAAGTGTACAGTTGGAAAGATGAAGACTCCACCAATTCAGTGGTAGCGGTATCTCATTTTGCAAAAAAATGGACATACTACATGTGTGCTTCTAACCATCGATTTTCTTGTATACAATGAGATTAAAAATGTTCTTTGTTTTTTTAATTGATTTCCAAGGGAGTTCATGGAAGCCAACGTCCATCTTGGATTTGCCCACCATAAGAGCAATATTAATTTCGTTAATTTTAAACAGCCGCTGAAGAGTTATTTACCATCTCGAAATATTTTTTCTGATACCAAAGAAATTGTATACGCTGTAGGGAAAGTGCATGATTGATATCATGTTTTGAATTAAAGTAGCATTTACATTAGCGGTACCTATCTATGGACTTATAACTCTTGCTGCAATCACTGACATCTTACTAGGTATAATATTCGGGTCCAGTGTTACACTATACAATGTTTTGACGTGTTTTCATAGTCAATTACTATGTAAATCTCACAGTTCCGTGCCAAAATCAAACTCAAGTCTCCACTTTGTTTAGGATCGAACAGGCAACCTCATCTACTATCGTGCTACCCCGTCAATATAATCGACACCAAATAATCTTCCCTTCTTTGGGGTTTAATTCTGTACTAGGGCAATTCGACGTTTTCAATGGGTTACAAATACATGAACGAGGAAGGTCTAGAGTTATGGGGGTTAAGATGCATTACAACTGACGTCACTAACTGCGTGACGGCCGTTAGTGATGCGTGACTAGAAGGAGGAATATCCAAAAACACGTCCAAGGACCAGCCTCTTCCTCATTACGGAAAACACAACAATCACAACATCGATAGACGCACGAATTCACAGTTTGTACAACTTTCTAACCTGTTGCTACAATCGACGTTTTCTGTTGTTGAACTCTCGGTAATACAGGGCTTCTTTCTATTTCAAGGTCTGAATCCATACCGTTGGTCATAAGTTACGCATTTATCAATTCAATGTCAGTTCTGAGCAGACGTTGAAACTCATCTGTCAGATCATCTGTTTAGGGCGAAACAATAAACAAAGTTGACAATTAATTTCAACCCTAAAACTTGTCGTCTTGACTTGCTCGGTATTTAATTATTATATGAATCCAATCCTCAAAAGGCACTAAACGAGACATTCATCCTTAGGCACATGCTGGTACGGTGGAGAGCATAATTCAAAAGTATTCAATAAAAAGATCCCATAAATTATGAACCACACTGGATCCATTTCTACATCTTGGGAACAGGAGAACCGGCCACCTCTGGCCCTAATCCACATATAGAAGTTTGGTTAAGTTAGGTTAGGTTAGACTATATAAATATGGACCCTGAATTTACGACTGGTGGCCTGGATCCCTACACTCATACATCATTACGCTCAAGATGAAGGGTCGTAGGAAGAGAGTCGTCCTGCTAACAGAAGAACACGTATATCTCTCATACTATATACATAATACAGTCCATATTTATTGGACGTTATGGTGGAGAGCTCTAAGCTTATCTGGATACCAAGGTTCGAATTCCACCAAACAACAATTACGTTTAGCTACGTAATCACCAAATTACGTTATGACCCGGTGAAGAGCTGTGCTAAAACTTTAGGTCCAGCTACGTCTAAAAAGGGAATTGCCTCTCACACAACGTTGCCTCACTTTGTGTTTAAGAACTTCATTCCTTCATTCAGGGGAACGAGCTGGCCTAGTGGTAGAGCGCGGGGCTTGGGAGCCCGAGGTCCCAGGTTAAAATCCCACCAATCACCAAAGGATTGTATCTATGTGATAATTCCGCGACCCTCTAGGACTAGCTTGAAGTGTGTAAAACAGCTCCGAACTTGAGCTAGATGTGAAGGCGGGATATACAAAGATATATGAAACCAAACATCAACAAAATAACGGGAGCGAACGATCTGTAACATTGCATTTCCTAGACAACCAATTACCATCAGTTCAATCACATCACTTGAGATGCAAACTTGGACTTACACTGGACCAGCGATGACTGTATTACAGGGTGGCGAGTTTATGTCTGTATATCAATGCTGCTAATAGTTGAGAGGTGTGAGAACGACACTAGTATGGCGAGTAGCCAACACGGACGAGTTTTCTCAGCAAACGTTCAATTATGCAGTGCTAACCGTCATGTTTAGTATGTTTAACCTGGATTGGGTTGTGTAATGAATTGCATTTTCAGATGTGTATGATCACCAGCGAAGTTATTGTTTTAACAAAATTCTTAGTTTGATTAGTTCAATTTTGAACATGTATTCTTTTAATACACACATCTATCGTAGTAAACTTTAAACATAAAATGCCATTGTAGGCAATCCGTATCGTCCTTCAAGGTATTATACGACTTGAGTCCTAAACATAGCGTAATCCTATTAACATAAATAAACAAAAATAAAAACAGTTTCAATCCCTCCCAAAAACCCATATAGATAAGCGCACATTCGTTACTGCTTTTCCTGCAACAGGTTTCGCTAAGCGACTTAAAACAATAATTTGAGCTGTCTGACGGAAAACTTCCGTCAAAAATATCTGCCTCGAGATGTTTGGTCAATTAAGACCCACGCAACCGTCGATAGCCTAAAGAAGACTCTTTCTTTTTCCAGAGACACTTTAGTGTCACAAACATATTACAAAGTTGAATTAAATTCTACAGACAACTCTGAAATCGAAACACCAAATTGTCACAATATAACCTCGCCTAACAATATCATCCAACACAATATCTACCTTGTGCCCTACATTAGTTTACGGGTACAAACCCTACCCGACCTTTCTGTTTCATACCACAACGGGACCTTTAACGACCTGACACTGACACACTGTCCAGTGTTGTGTTATGTGTCATGTAAACCGCGCTCCAACGATGTCTAACAACCGAAAACGATCGCGAAACACTGCCAAACCCGCCAGTTAACACCCACTTATTGAAAACCAACAGTTGTAGCCGATGGTTGGGCTAAATTTTATATCAGTCGTTATTTTACATTTTATAAATACTAATAGTGGTGATTTGGAGCAAAATATTACCGGTCGGAGCAGGTACCCAGCAGGTTATGAAGGGTTACGGTACATAGACTCATGTTAAATGTAGCGGAGACACCCGTAGTTGCTTCACAGTAAATTACTATGTGGAATGATATTTATTTTACAGATTTTAAACAAAAATAAAAAAATGTTGGATGTATCAAACGTCTCCCAGAATAACTGCATAGAGTCAGGAGATGACAATTTAAAATATTTTTAATATTAGGAAAATCAGGGGTCTTCTGGTAGGTCACTGGGATGAGTTTTACTGGGGAGTTTACATTTTATTCATATGGTTTGGACTAAAAAAGACGACCTATGAATTTATTCATTACAGTCTAAAATAACTTTGCACCACAAAGAATATTTGGCCCGACGGATCACAAGTTAGTGACATGGTTTGGATAACTCAAAGCACTAAAAGCACTAAAAGTTGACTGGTCTATACAGTAGTTCAAAATAATTTGTATCAGTCCGTAATTGAACGCTTGACGGGTTGCAGCCGCAACTGGCTCACATTGTGCATGCGACACACACAAGTGACAGTTAACACACACGACACGCACACATGACACATTCGATTCTTGTCTTGTCGTTATGTGTCTGTTGAGTCTCCTCGACTGGAATACCAACGTTGTTGGACATCAAAGTCCTCGAATACAATGTTAAATTCGATACCTACACTTGCATGTGGTCTTTAATCAAACGCAAATCCAATATATTGTGATTGTCAAAAGCTCATCAAGATCCTATATGGTAGGTAGACGCAAACAAAATATTATGTTCAGATTAAAAATATTCAAGTTGCGTTTTACAGTTGTCCTCTAAACTAAATCCGTCGTGGGCAAGATGTGAGCAATGTGTTTACATTATCCTCGATAAAAAATATTACACTAGCGCTAATATCTGAATCAGAAACCCACCTAATGGCCCACGGTCAGTATCGAAGTGTGAATAGTCCTATGACCATCCTTGGTATGGTAGCTATATTTTTGTAAACTTTAAGCCCAGTCAGTTCAGTAGTTTTTACGTTAAATAGTAATACACATACAGACACCATTAGATTTTTATATAATAGTATAGAGGTATAGATGTAATGTTTTCATTAGGGACAAT
Source organism: Macrosteles quadrilineatus (assembly GCF_028750875.1). Taxonomy (NCBI): domain Eukaryota; kingdom Metazoa; phylum Arthropoda; class Insecta; order Hemiptera; family Cicadellidae; genus Macrosteles; species Macrosteles quadrilineatus. Next base: position 1,293,607 of record NW_026542610.1, read on the forward strand.
ATCATGACTCGGAAGTCTTTCTGCAAATTGTGTGAAGCTTCGCAACAACTATTGTTCACTCAATATACAAAATCCATCTATCTATCTATATCTATAAACTTATTACAGTAAGGGGTTTCTCTGTTTATGTCCCTTTTCCAGCCATCCTATAAAACAGATTTTTGAGGTGTCATTTTAAAGCTTATGATCTAGCGCACCTGCAAATGACAATTAAAAAGGAATTTCCTTTTTGGCTCCCCCCCCACGTAATTGATTTCTAGAGTCCATTTTCAAAGATCCAGTTATGCTGACCAACTTTCTTTATAATCTATCTATCTATATATTAATAGGCAAGCATGTTTCTTTAAAACCTTTTTTCTCAGCTCGTGTGCATCGCAGGGAAAATCTATGCATACTGTTGGAAAGATATTTTCCTGTAGATGTGCAGAATGCCTTTAAAAATTAAAATAGGCTAACAAATAAGCACAAAAAATGAATTTAAAAACTTCAAAAAATTCACATGGATCATATGGGTTGCCATGATGGTGACGAAATAACAACAAAATGTAAACAGAAAATCAAAACAAATGGAAGAAATTCCAATCACATGTTTTATTTACAGTGTGGGGAGAAAATAGAGAAGTCTATACATTAATTATTTTTGGTCGAGTTTCGACCACAGGACGACCACTAGTCTATATATATAATACGCTAAGCCGATTTTTGTGAACAGAACTCCTCCCTCATTTTTGGACCGATTTTGATGATTAAAATGTCAAAAGAATTGCCCTGATCTGTAGTTTTGCAAAGTGTTTTTTGTTTTTTGATATCTTTATTAGTTTGGGAAGAATCTTCCATCAAAGTTGGATTTTATCCCATAAGATTAACATGGGGGAATCTAAAAATTTAATTGGAAACTTTGTCTCCAGTAATTTGAGAGAACGGCTGGGCGTAGCAACTTGGTAGGGGTGTCAAAAGAAAGGTCTTGGTCTGTAGATGGGTTATCAAAAGAAAAACGAAGTAAATTCCCTTAGGGCTCTGCCCCAGAAGCCTTTAAGAGTCTGTGGTACCTAGGGCCTTGGTTCGAACTGACGGTGGCGCGCTGGGCCGAGTTGGTCCAAACTACGTAGGTCATTTTGGTTTAAAGCAGGACGTTGTTTTTCCAGTTTTAGACAGAACGTTGTTCCCGCGCTTGGGTGACAGGTGTGTGAGTTGGGTCCTAGGTCGGCGGCCGAGGGTGTTTACCCCTGTGATCGACCGAGCAAAACTTTCACTTCTAGACCCCAAACCCCGGGTGCTCGTTACCTACCAGCTACAGCCAACAGTCGTTGTGTTTCGACAACTCGATCCCACAGATAGAGCACACGAAGGTAGAAGACATCAAAATATTAATATTGATGTTGATGACACATACGGAAATCGATAAAATGAAGTATCGGTATAGTTTTTTAAACACAAACTAAGCACTTTCTGTAACCCAATTGAATATCATTTTATTTTAATTTTGTACGAGGTGTTAGCCCGTCCTACGTACGGGAGTAGTCAGTTAAAACTGTGTATAATTCAGAACAGCTAGCTTACACGTATAAAGACAAATTTTATTGCAGCCTACAGTAGAAAGAGTAATTATCAAAGTGAGAAGTGTATAGGCCTAGTCAACGATATCATCTTCCATCGCATACCTGCCTCTTCCATAATCAATATCACCACTATACAATTTCTCATACTATACACAATTTCCAGTAGGTCTGAATAGAAACTCCATAAAATAAAACGAAAACATCCAATAACATTCACAGTACACATAATACAACGTTGGTGTCCTGATATCATTAAACGAATCGTCCACACATATCATTTATATCAATTTCACTGCATCAATTGCTAAAAAATAAGTGTAAATAAAGTAAAGTAAAAACAACAACATATAGTTTGTTTTGTAAACAGCTGAGTCAAAAATAAAATAATATTCATTTAAAAAAAGAATCACATGTTGAAGGAATTTAAAAAGTTAACACTCTAGTAAAGCTAGTGACGTAATTAATTGTCTATGTTGATTATCCACCGTTATCAGTTCTAATATCCTTGATAATTAAACCACCCTCATTGAATCAATGTACATCGTAATTCCCCATATTCATTTATTTAAACTATAAAATATTCAGTTGAAATAAAAGTGATATTTTGCATACATCAGCGCCACCAAACGTAAACACAACTAAACAAACACACGCCAAACAAATTTTTAGATTTCATAAAAAGATGGTTAATCTAATTGCAGTATCCTAGGTCAATGATGACGTTATGTTCAATCTATGTCATTCATCTGTATATATTTGCATAAAACCCGTCTGAGGTTGTGGTGGTAATTTAAAACCGTGATTTGTGATGATTCTTGATCTCCTTTTTTATGACATCAATATTTCCAGGCCTGATCCAAACAAAGTTTAAGCATTCAAAAACATTAATTGTAAACATAAAGCTACCAAGATGAATTAAAACATGTAAAAATTGTGATTTTCCTACCTTCCTCAAAAGGTTGAGCAGTAAAATAATTTGCATATCCCTTTTTTTAAGACTCGTGTACAGACCCTCGACTTGTATACATCGATGGTGTTACTTATCTCGGTGGTCTACTAATCTTACTTATTTTTTATAATCAATGACAAAATCAGAGTAAAGCAAATTATATTATACCAAAAGTTAGTTTAGAATCTTAGCGTCGGCTGCTAGACTTTTTAAAAATTATAACTTAATCTATAAACAAACTGGGACCCTAAACTAAAATTATGGCTTCGACATTCCCTAGTTCTCAAAATTATCTTTCTTTCAACACAAAAATCATGAAAATCCGTCGAGTGGTTGATTCAGAATCGTGAAATAAAAAACCCCTGTTACGTTTTAATATTATAGATAGATGTAAATGACACAATACTTTCTCTACTGCAGAAAACACACAGACTCGCTGAATTTCAATTTACTGAAAAAGCAAAAACCTACATACCTACATATTAGTGTTTAATGTACGTCTTTTGTTATTCAAGCTTATGCGTATGGTTATTAAGGAAATTTCCGTTATCATCGATTGCAAGGAAAATCCAAATGTTCATAAAAAAATTACGTGAACATCAAGAAGGGAATTTCAGCTTAAAAAATAATATATACAGTTTAACTAAATCTGGTATGTCAACCATTGAACACTGCATTTTCCATATCTTATATATTAAAAAAAATTTGGTTTTTCTTTTCCGAGTTCGTATGGCTCTTCTACCCGACCGATTTTAATGATTGAGGTCTCAAATTGAAGGTATGCACGCACAGATTTGCCATCAAGCATCGGCATATATTTATCTATAATCCTACTAGGTGTATACGCAAATGAAATTTGCTATCCATAGATTTCTTATGGAAGATAAATTTGGTTTTTTTTTTCTGAGTTCGTTTGGCTCTTCTACCCGACCGATTTTCATGATTGAGGTCTCGAATTGAAGGTATGCACGCACAAAACCTGCCACTAATCATCTACAAATATTTACCTACAGTATTACACGACCAGAACACATAATTTGATTTATTTTATAATTCTTACTTCAATTTAAGATGTACCTTTACCAGTTATAAATTTTAATTTTATATATTTTAGTCTAAGAACTTTCAGTTAAAGACTGGCTTTCATTTAAGCTATTATTTATTCAAATCGGACGAGTTTCAAGCAAACGCAAGGTGAATAACCAATATAAAAATTATTTTTCATAATGTCTATATTTTTTAGACACAAAATAATCAGTAAATTATAGTATTTAATTTTAGCTATTGATCGTTTGAATCAGTTAAGCTCAAGATACTGTATTACTCAATCGAAAATTATAAATTTGATTATTTCTCGGATATAATAATTATTTTAACGCTGCGGAGCAGCATAGGTCCTCTAGTTAACATTATTTAGACGAGTTTAAAACTTTTTAATAGGCCATAAGGAAAAAAACTACTTTCAAACGGACATAATGTGTATTCAAAATCAATTTTATACGCAAAAATTATACAGTAAGACATCAATTAAATTTAATAAGCAATAAGGTGCAGCACTAACGATAACTAAGCTATAAATAGTGATGTGTTTGTACGTAAAAATGATTCTTACTGCTACCACCGGTTCTGAGGAAAAGTACAAGTCAGTACCAAAAACCAACGTTTACAGTTGAGAAAAGAACTATAGTACTTACGACTAATTCAAACTGTCCTTGTAATCAAACTTTATTATAGGTGTCATCCCGTTGGCAAATATATAAATAAATAAATACACAGGCCAAAAAACATTGATACATTAACAACGTAAGGCTTTAAAAATTCATGTTAGTTTGTTCAAAAAATCTTTCACTTGATGTGGTATCAGTGCCAAAGTTATTAATCTCCCTGGTTTTTTTTTTAAAGTTTTCGAAAATCAAAGTTATTTCCCATTAATAGCATTATTTGTAAGTAACTTTTAATGTTAACATAATAATGACTGTTTGAAGAAACCACCTTTATCCAAACAAAGGTGTCTTATTTAAAAGATTACGTAGTCTCTAAACGATGATCGGTATATCTAGCAAACATTCGGAGGAAATGTGACTAAAAACGCACAAATCTGGGGTTTTGGACGTTTGTAGTTTTACTTCCTAAGTAGGAAGGCTATGTATTTTAGGGAAAAGTACCGATATCGTTATCGAAATGTGGTTGTGAATAATTAGGCCTGCGTAGGGCCTACCCAAGAGATGGGCTATGGACCATGATTTGCGGTATGTTCCAGCGATTGCAGCACAACTTTGATGGAAGATCAAGCCCGAACTAATAAAGATTTCAAAAAAATAAAAACACTTTGCAAAATTACAGATCAGGACCATTCTTTTGACACTTCCATCATCAAAATCGGTCCAAAAATGAGGGAGGAGTTCTGTTCACAAAAATCGGCTTAGCGTATTATACAGGGTGAGTCTTCTATTAAGCTGTCCTAAACAGATTACAGACGAATTGCTTGACATACAGAGATGAAACAAAACTTTTCCCCACTAATTCATACCCAAGGATATTTTTACGTTGTTCCTTGGGTATGAATTAGTGGGGAAAAGTTTTGTTTCATCTCTGTATTTCAAGCCGTACGTCTGTAATCTGTTCAGGACAGCTTAGAAGACTCACCCTGTATATATAGAAGATATATAGAATATATATATATAGATAGATTGGGAGAAATTTGACAAAAATCTAACAAAATTGTGTTTTTTGATAGTTCGTTATTTTGTTTTCAAAGAAGCGAGGCCATGTTTATATAGCCATAGATAAAACATAAGTATGCTTTATCTATGATATAGCCAAAGACACTCTCATCAGTCTTAAATACAGAAAAATGCTTTGAACGTTGATCGGTAGGCCTACACTAGTTTTCTAGGAGTATGCTGCGTAAAATGACATTTTGGCGTCACAGACAGAATGACAGAATGTACAGACAGAGGTCCAATCCAAGATTTTAACCAAAGTGTTACACCTCTTAGAAATGGGCAGGTTTCCTCATTGCCAAGTAGGTACTGAGTAACTGGCGGCTATTGTCAGTCGGGTGCGAGGGATGTGCCGCGCGGCGGACCGAGCCTAACAATAACCAGATTCCAGATGTGACAGCAATCCATGAGTTGTAGGCTATTGCCAATCGGCTGAATTGGAAATATGTTAAAAAAAAATGAACCAGTCGTACAGTATTATTTAAACACATACTGTGTTTGGAGTTAGGCCTATATCACTAAATACTTTAGTTTTATGTTAAGAGTTCAGAATGTAAGTGTTGACAGCACATTACACCTAGGTACGAGAACATTATACATTTACTTTATGTAAGCTACCATCATCATGGTTCATACTATCACAAGACAACTTATTTTAAACAATGCCCACACTTTTTAGATAATAAAAGATAACATTTAACACAATGACAGCCTTATCAAATACAGTACAATGTTCATTTTGGGATGACACCTAGGTTTGCATGTCTGTACCTATTTTGTTTTGTTTATTTCAGCTTAACTGAACCAATAAATGCTTTTATTAATACTTCTGAAGTCAAACGGGGTAAAGCCTGTGGGTAACAGCTAGTATTTTTAAATTCAAAATACGCGGGGTTCAACTTCGGCCGTCGTAGTAGTTCGGCGCTCTGCAGACAGACGGCGCGCTGATCAGTGGCTCGCTCGTGTTACTTCTTTGAAAACATGCATGACTTTAAACACATTTAATTCATGAAATTTAAATCTTAGCTATTTGAAACTTTTACATGAAGGACTTGATAATATTTTGAAGGGGAATATGAAAGCAAAAATTGATAAAATGTCCGTTAATAGGTTGAAAAATAGTGATGAATTTCGACTTATATTTTTTTAATAATCTACGAATCTAAAAATAAAAATAAATTTATTGTTTCATATTTCACTAGGCATTAAAGCATTCTTTAAATTGAGACCAAATTCAAAATTTTACACCAACAAATAAACCCGTAGTTTGTGTTTAAATTTAACATTATTCTTATGGGACTAAAAATCCAATATGGCGGAGGTACCACAGACTCTTAAAGATCCCTCTACAGATTTGTTTACATTTTGGCCATGTGGATAATACTTTTTAATGAAACAGCTGTTAATTTGTAAATTGTATTTTAAACAAGACACATTAATTGGGAGTTACTGGATTGTCCAAAAGAAGCATTTGCAATGTTATTTTCTGATTTTAAAATTAATTTTTTTCTGTATCATGTTATGTTTTGCAATATATACCATGACGAAATCAGTGGAAAATCCTTTTATCACAGTAACTCTTAAAATTATTTCTTATTGACCTTATATCTATTTTACGGGTTGGTGACTGCCCTTTTCACCATTTTTGTCTTTATTTTTATCATATTGTTCTAGACAGATCATCATAGGTTCATGAGATTATTGTCATACATGTTTTCAATCATTGGAAAATTAAGCAGCTACTGTCATGACAGTTGGTCATATTCCTTTTAAACTAGATCACATCATCCTTTATAAGATACGTTGATTAATAATGCATGTAAACGTCAATATTTACGTAACAGCAAATTTACAGTATTTTTGCTTTTTGGAAATGTCCCATTGCTATGTCATTTGCATTATTTGTTGTCAATGAAGCCGCATATAAATGAGGAGGCCCCTAACAGTTTAAGAATAAAAGCCAACTTCACTTCAAGTATATTCCACTACACCTCACATTCCGTAGAGAGATTATATTGACAACTTTATGTAATTTATATGACTGAGACAACTAACTGACATCCCCCATGTCAAAGAATTCCAGCTTTAACAGTAACCCCACAACAAATTTCTCAAAACTGTGATAGAGGGTTATTCATTAGCACAGAAGTACGATATGAACTGACGCGACGTGACGAAGGAAAAATCAAACTTACACTGTAATGGATATCTCCCGTTGAAGTTAGAACGTGTCTTCCCAACAAACAGATATTTTTTCAAATAAAATCATAGATTAATCTGCATTACACTGATGAAATCACGGAAGTGTTTAACTACAAAAGATCCACCAATACGATTTTAATACTATTTAAAGTTTAATCCAAACGATGAGATACCAGATAATATACTAATAACTCCGATGACGTACAGTATGGGAGATATTTTATTCATTGAATGATTAACCATATTTGGTAACTATCATTATTGTTTTTACACTTATTAATCTTTAAACAATGCTAAATGCTCAAAATATGTACAATTTCACTCAATTTATCACAGTTAGATGAATTAGCGTAATCCTTGAAAATAACCGTCGATTTCGACGGGTTTCACCTAGTACTTATTTAATACGCAAGCAGGTTTTTTGTGACAATTACTCCTCCGAAACTACTGAACCGATTGACATGTTTTTGGTGTCATTGGATGGAGCGTAACGTGAAGTTGTGCAGGAAACTTTCTTTTTAGGGAAATAATTAGAGAGTGAGGCCCTGGGGCCCTTCAAAGTTTCGTATTTCTCCATAAGATTAACATGGGAAACAAAAATTGTTATGAAACTCCAGCTGTTGTCAAAAATTAAAAGTGAGAAGAAGAACATATGTTAATTGTAAACAGTCAATAAGTTTGTTAATTTAACAGTTTGCTATAAACATTTACTGAATTGGTTGAAATGAAATATTTACTATTTGAATTCGGGTTGGCGTAAATATTACGATGGAAAAAAGCCAGAAAGCCTGGATAAATTGATATAATCTGTTATGTACATCTTGAGTATTACCGTATTACCATAATCTTTGAGTCGAATCATGAGAAATTATGACTGTTGTTCGGTTTAAAATAACACCTGTCATACTTAGCAATTGCTGGAATTCGAGCAACAGGGACACTAGTACTTATTTAATACGCAAGCAGATTTTTTGTGACAATTACTCCTCCGAAACTACTGAACCGATTGACATGTTTTTGATGTCATTGGTAAGAGCGTAACCTGAAGTTGTGCAGGAAACTTTCTTTTTAGGGAAATAATTAGAGAGTGAGGCCCTGGGGCCCTTTAAAGTTTCGTATTTCTCCATAACATTAACATGGGAAACAAACATTGTTATGAAACTCCAGCTGTTGTCAGAAATGCTGTTCTGTTATTTAATTTAATTTGTTTACAAGGAGAATAGTTTCTTGGTGCCATGTGGTCAATGAATTATACTTTTGCATAGATTTAAAATGCTATACACTATATAAAATGATAGTACTGTAATACATTAAGAGATCTTCGTTTAAATAATCACTAAGCACGAGAGCCTTTGCCAATATGTTTCCTGTTAAGTGTGTTGTAACTGTTTCTTATAATATATTACTGTATCTTAATGTAAAACCGAATTATTCTTTTCTGCATTCTCGCCCCGTAGCGAAGCACGGGCAGAGCAACTAGTAATTATTTAAATGTAATTTTACAGCTGTTCCTTCACATGAATGTTTAACAACACCCAGATTATACACAAGAGACAAAACAGTTTATGAAAATGTATTTGAAAAGGCTACTTTTTAAACAACTGTGACCTGAGGTAGTTAAATCCCTCTTAAAAGTGAAGATCTAAAATCAACAAATGTATTCCAAATAAGTAGTCACCTAATAACTGATCTAAACAAACATTATCTTGTAAAGGTAAAGGGCATTGCACTGGATTCATTTTGCCACGGGAACAAGTTTTGGGCCCTGAACTGCGCAATTTAAGCACGGGTCCCTTCGTTATTATTTGTTTTCTTGGTCCGGGGTCCACAAAAGCCAAACGTAAATCCTGGTACCTATTTATTAAATTTTTCAATTAGCTACACAGGTATTTGGTATTGTTTGCTTACTCTATCTGCCGCTCTAAGAAGTCGACGCCGATGGTCTTCTTGTAGTCTTTGGTAAATGTCCCCTTGCAGTACCTCTGTATCATACTGGATTTGCCTACTGCGCCGTTGCCTACGATCACCACCTGTAACAGATAATTGATGGAATTGATTACTGTGCTATTCTACAGTACTACAAACTATTTATAGCTAAAACATGTTCAGCATTCCATAGCTAGTCCGAGTAGTTTCGCAGACACGTTGCAATACCTGTAACCCAGAAGGAAAACACTCCACACTCCAGAAATCTAGTATAAAAGTCCACTAATATACTTTATCCCAGAGTACTTCATAGCACAACTTATACTTCTTTCAATTTGTCCAAGTAGCTATCTTTTACCCTATATCCAAGTCCAATAAAATTGTAACAAATGTTTGGGGATATATGAGTTATGTTAGTGTATTGGGTTTGATTATGTTTGGAGTGTCCAATCGGATTTGATCGACCATATTTTATATGTATTTGCCGTCTTGTGAGTCAACAGTATACCGTTATTCATAGATGAAAAACAACCTATCTTAAGAACACTATTTGGTAATACGTCTTTCATTTGGTAATACAGTACTGTCCATTCAAGAGCCCATCGATTAGTTTAGCAGCACAAAAATAAGAACTTTTAACAAAAAAATCACTTATAAATAAATAGTGTAAATATAAGTTTAAGGTGATATTAGACGAATTTTTATCACCTTCCGTAATATTTTGAGGCCAAAGGTCCAAATACTCGTTTCCTTCATAAGTAGCCTAAATTCTCTTTTTTAATTCTTATTTGTGCTGCTCGACCAATCATTGGGATGTTTTATGGACGGTATTACCAAATTCAAGAAAATATTGTTTATAATATGAGTTGTTTTTCATGACGAAGTTTGAAATATTTTACAATACATTTACAACACACTAGTACGAATAGTAGCCATTAACATTTTACAATGTGGTACCCTACCTAAAATTAAAGCTGTTTGACCTCACGGTAATGGGTAAAAATAAGCATATATGTATCCCCTGTCAACTTTTCATCTTCACCCCACGGTCTAACACTAGTAAGTGACGTAGCGTGCCTGAGTCTGACAGTCAGCTGTCACTTGCAATGTTCCAATACGATATTTACGGCTGTTTTACGACTACCTAATCACACCAGCACAAGTCACTTACCGTTCATTACGACGACGACGTTTATGGAACACTTTCTAGCGAAATTTGCATATTAGGTGAACATTTTAACCTACACTTCAAGTAATGCAGACTTCTATGCCTGAATTTTATAGCACAGAACGCAATAGGCCTACCCACGTAAAAAATAGTCCTTACAAGATTTATTTTTTTAGTTCGTTTCCTAAACTGTAATGATGACAACATTATATTATCCCTAGTATACCTGTTCCAGTCATGTCCCTAGCGAGTGTCACATCAGTTCCAACCTTATCCCTATTTCGTGTCACGCCGGTTCCAGCCCTGTTTCTAGAATGTGTCACACCTGTTCCAAACATGTCCCCAGCAGATGTCACACCTGTTCCAGCCCTGTCCCTAGTACATGTCACACCTGTTCCAGCCCTGTTCCTAGTAGGTGTTTCACCAATTCCAACCTTGTCCGTAGTATGTCACACTAGTTCCAACCTTGTCCCTAGTACATGTCGCACCTGTTATCTATGCAACACTAGTCACACACCTGTTACACCGGCTCTAGCTTCGCCTACACCACTTACACCCATTACTGCCACTTCAGTATAACTGAGGACAACTTTTTGTGCGAATTCATTTACTTAATTAGACACTCAACGTTCGACATAACTGTTATTCTTAACTAAGATTAGGAGCAACTTGGCGTCGGTCGATAAGAAGCAACCACGACCCGTTTGGATCTGATGTCAAAATATCCCCCTATCAAGTTGTAGAACTTAGCTTAGTTAGCTAGCAGTGACACTCTTACCAATCGTTACTATAGATCATATAGACTGAAAAAAGCATCTAAAACGTTAGTTTATGAACACATTTTTGTTTTGTATCCTAATTTAAAAACATAAATTGGACATGCTCCTTAAAATATTAATCATCATTAAATGTGTTTTTAATTCATAAAACTGTGCTATTTATAAAACGTAGCTTATTCTTAATGTCTTTATCCCAACCAAACAATTTAATTACGAGCAAGATACGAGTATTTTAATCTAGTATTGTTACAAAACGGCAAAGCACTAATCGTAAAATCCACCCTAAAATAAAGAAACGGTCGAAGCGCACTTCTATGATGAAGCACATATACAAATAGGCTTCTCAATTTACAATAGAAGGAGAAGTATGCCTATACTTACACACAGTCGTATCAGTAACCGCATAGGAATTGGATCTTTAAGGGTCAGTAATTGCATATATATAAAACCACTGTTAAGAGTCTTCCTTAGTGGTAGCCATGTTGGATTTCTTCCCCATAAGAACAATGTTAAACATTACATCATTTGTAGACACGTAACGGCGTTATTTGTTAAGATATAGCTTTGAAATTTATAATTTGTATTTTTAACATAATAGACTCGTGACTGAGGTTTTTGAATTTCGAAAATCCATTTTCATTTCCTTTCAATAATTAGCTTAATTTTAAGCTAATTAATAATCAATTATTCATTATAAAAATTAAAAATTGTGAAATAAAAAACGTCAATCTCTAGAGGACCGCAATTCCTTAAATTTAACTCCTTATCCATAATTATATGACAATTTGCTGATGAGATATTTGGACCCAAAGTTAACATTGTTCTTATGGGGAAGAAATCCAACATGGCTTCCACTAAGGAAGACTCTTAAGTCATTTTTAATTCCTTTACTGAACCTTCTGTGCCTAAACACTTCTGTCCTTGAAGTTCCATTGAATGGAGATGGGATACGCTACGGCTACAGGCGTGCAGTAAATGTCCCTAATTAGAGCTAATTCCCTCAGTAATCGCACAGCCACAGCGACGGTGTCGTCGTCCAGCAACAGGCCTCGCTTTAAAACGCCCACTTTTATTGTTGAACTCCACAGTTGCCATACAACCGATTCAGAAATTCTAAGAGGCTCGAGGAAACAGCTAGGTCAAGTGACATTAAAAATTGCACAGTGTAGTATATATCGTTCGAGGCTCTCTTCGACTGAATCTGTAATTGCCTATAGGCACACGTGTAGGTCTACTGCGAAACATTTCAAGGAAATACGTAGTAGTATCGATTAATGAAATATATAGTAATATCTTTGAATTTGTAATTTTAATACAAATAATTACAAGAAATGGTTTTAAGTAGGCCTATACTAAGCATTAAAGTCGGTCGTAATGAAATAAAAAGTAGATAAATTTTATATTCAAAACTAAATGACGAGAGTCAAAAAATGTCATTATTAAATTGTTATTTCTTAACTAATTTCATCAATGTCGAGTTGAGACGTTGGACAACTACAAACCCATCGAAGTATATTAAAACAATCAAACCTTGCCTACAACAACAGAACCTTGACAAGTACCTTTCTCCTACAAATCCTTGTAGGCCTATTTATACGAAGAATAATATTATAGCTGAATTATGTTACAGACACTGATTTAAATGTTTTGCATACCCTCGTTGTTTTATTTCAGTTGGAATATTGATATCATGGTAATCAAAAAACGGATCAATTAATAGGAAACTGGGTTTTATTCAATCACATGTTGAATCAATCTCGAGATCGGTAATCTTCGGTTTAGATTGTTACGAACATAGGTATCCCTGTAAAATAGGTGCTGCAATTCTACTCAAGTTTTCCAACTAATCAAATTATAATTAGTTTCCCCATACGGCAAATGAAACAATAACAAATGGCGTGGACATGAAAGTGTTTGAGACAGGGAACTACTAAATAAACATACCCATTGTACGACAATGCTCGGTTTTATAAGACGAGCGTTTTTCTCCGGTTCCCGTCATTATACGTTACATTCCCACAGTTCTGTTATAAGCGACTGTTCCGTGCAATTTAGACTCGGTCCTGTATAATCATTATGTAAATACTACCATACTGTTGAGACATTACCATCATATTAGCAGCCGAAACACAGCCAAGTTTGCCATAGTCTAACGTACAATTTATAGGAAAAATCCTATCCTATATGAGGACGTAAATGAGCAATGTTGTTTGCTTGTATGTATGCATGCTTGCTTGCACAAAAGTCTCGAAAACGGCTTCGACGATTTCCTTAAAATATTAGGTCTGGTAAAGTATATTTGGGTCTAAACAAAAATGTTCTTGGAAAGGTGAATGGGAATTGCACTGCATTAATTTTGCCTCCGAAACAAGTTTTGGACCCCCCAAATCTGCGCAATTTTTGCAAGGGTCCTTTCGTATTAGGTTGAAAGAGGATGCTAACCCCCCCCCCCCCAAAAAAAAAAAAACCAACAAACAGACACTGCAGCAGAAACATCATCCTTATTAGAGATAGGTATAGATTAAATTGTTACCGACGTGGACGGATCGACTGGACGGGACCATTATCCGCGGAACTCGCTCGAGCTCATCAACCGTAAGTGATAAAACGTAAACCATCGCTACAGCTCTATTGCACGCCGACAGAAGTGTGTATGGAACGTGTCAACCACTACAGTCCTGGGCTACTTTTTACCGGAGACGGCGAAGTTTAATTACAAAAAACTGACATTCCTACAGCATCGGCCTCGAGTAGTGTAAGTTTAACTGGAACCGGACAGAGCGGTGAAACTGGGATCAGAGTGTCAGTACTATACAAACGAGACACTCTTTATGTTTTCAGTCTTTACGTGTCCCATTCATTTTAGTATTTATCTACGCCAATTGCATTTTTTAAAGCTTTTTTAGGGAGTGGTACAAAGCCTAGTATTGTTACTATCTAACGTCAACATATTGTCATAAATCATCAATTAATACTAGCCCATTTACAAATGACATTTGGGTTCAGTGCCGTTGATCCCATTCGCAATCAACCCAGCAATTTTCATATCTGAAGGTAGGCACGATAACGACTCAGCTACCCAGCAAACTGTTCTTTATTATGTGGTGTTTAAATAATTTACGTATTACAGCTCGTAACCAAAAACTATTGCTGATAGTGAATTGGAAAAGATAATACTAAACATCGTGTGTAGTGTGTACCGGGGTCAAGTGAGAAAGCCTATAATTGTAAACAAACCCATTTCAAAAATCTTAGGCCAAGTTATGCGCGTTCAAAATGTTTACGGGAAGATTCTAGAAAAATCATGCAAAAGTTTTACAAGCTCTATGAGACGAAACATGTTTAGTTTATCAGTGTTACCTTCGGACCTATAAAGCATTATTTGTTAATTCTAGCGATCAAGATCTATAATGAAGTTTAAATTATATTATTATTTATTACTATAGTTTACTCACACTCGTAGAAAACATTTAACATCCGGAATAATTAATTACCGTGCTGAAATACTTACTCATTCAACATTTCCATTTAGTAGGCCTACAAAAATAAAAGAAATAAAAAATACGTACCTAGCCAAAGCTGCGAAGAGAATCGTAAAAAATGCATGTTCGAAAGTAAAATTTCACTTTTAAAAGAGAAAAGTGACAACATTATTTCACAACAGTGACACTTGTCATTGTTTACGATCTTATCGCGCCATATTAAACTAATGGTGGGAGCGTTGGTGGAGGTTTTCTTGTCAACGTGAATCTTTTTGTCAAGTTATAGATGAAATAATTTTTGGTGGCTAAATTACGTTTACTTTATACCTGCACCTAATTAAAACTAAATATTTTTTTTGCAAATTTGGAAGGAGGGAATACTTTGTATCAGCCCATTTGAGTTTAAAGTTAACTCTAACACGGAGTTTTTTTTATAGTTACGAGATAGTGTAATGTTATTATAACAGTATAACTTACTTATTAAACATAATCTGTATTTTAGCAAAATTATCGTATGAGTTTTTGAGGAGGTGGTCTCCAACAAAATGAAAGTTTTTATATCCTGACAAGCCTATATTTTTTAAACCTAGAGTTAAACATATTTGTAACAGGCTAGATTTGAACCCGGAACACCAAGACACAAGTCCCGCCCTCTAACCACGTTGTAGGATATAGCTTCCTGAATCATGATTTGTTCGATTGACATAAATAAAAAATCATGTCGTGCTACGTTCGTTGTTTAAGCATTGACGGATCGCGATTACACGGGAATGATTGCACGGGTTATCTGATGGTTAACCCTTACCTAAACTGATAATAACTGTTCATTTACATTGAATCCAGATATACCCATCAAACAAAATGTACATTAATAGAGAGGATAACTGATTTTCCTTACAAAAACAAAACATCTACTTAGAGAACTTCCTACACAAAGTACATATTAAGCCCTATGTAGTTTGATGTGGCTTCACTGGGCGGTTGGTGTGCTAAAATCATCGATGTATAGGTTATATACATCGATGGCTAAAATTACCTGAGTTTTTTTCATAAGTGTTGAAGAGAGTTATGAATAAATATGTAATTTTTGGTCGTCTTTCAGTTGCAGTCGTTTTTTGTATACAGGTTGGATAGAACAAATTGTTAAAACCCGGTAAATTTTAAATAGAATTAGAATCTATATGGTTGATTTTCAGAGTAGGCTATGGAATATGTGTGGAATAAGCAAATTTCGTACAAACACTCTTCTAACTCGTACACAGTTACAAAATAATAATTGTTCACAATCAAAATGTTACACCTCTTGAAATAAAAACCTAAAACATCTTTGAAAGGAAGACTGTAGATAGGAAGTTACCGACCGTACTATACTGTACCAAAATATTTTTCTGGCAAAATCAAAATTCTTTTCAACCCATTGCTTTAATGCTCACAACAAAAGTCAATAAATAGCTCATCTAAAACAACAAACTATCTCCACTCCCGGTTTCGGAGCCCAAGGTGCCGAGTACAAATCCCGCCAATCACCAATGGATTGTATCTCAGTTATAATGCCGTGACCCTCTCGGACTGGCATGAATTAATGTGTAAAACTATTCCTGAACCTAGCGTCCTAGGATGTAAATGCGGTACACAAAAAGTGTCCAAATCGCTGAAGCACGGCGGTTCAACTGAACACTACAGACTAGACTGGAAACCGATCATTAGATATCTCCCAAAACTAGTTTAACACTGGAGAATCTAGATTTACGACGTGAAATTACAGTCCACAAGTGTTAGATAGCGACTGAGACATAGACGAAACGTACACAAGTAAAGCTATTAGTGGATGTGGTTTTCTAATAGTCTAGAATTAATTTGCATTCCAGGTCGTCCGAGATTGCAGAGCCTCGGGTATGTTGGGTGAGTGAATTTGAGACGAGGTCCATCCACAGCGAACATCCCTACAGAAACCCACGATCTGTTCAAAAAACTTCATTTTCAAATAGTTTTTTGCCCTCCAAATTACTGTTTTAGGCATTATTTGAAGGTCGTCGACAGAATTCAATAAATAATGCACACGCGAGACCCGGAAACTAGAACGGACAAGTTTACAAAATACACAAACTACTAAGAATTTTGACATACCCGAATTCAACCGGGCTGAAATACAAGCTCGTCTCTTCAAAAATGTTTTATGCATTCAAATGAAGTGACAACCTATAGGTCAGATGATAGTTCAGGTTAAGAGCCGAAACTAGTGGCCACTACGGTAACAAAGGATTACTACAGGATTATTACAGGTGTCATAAACAATTTTGAATGTTTAAAAATGATTTAGACTAGGGCTACTAGTATTATTTCATTTTTTAATATCTAATTGTTGTGTTTTACTATATTATTCTCGAATAATTTGAAATCTGAAATCTTCCGTAGTATGCATAGCATTAGTTATTACCACCACATGCTTTAGACGTTAAACAACTTACATTATACATTACATAACGTTATACATTACATTTTACATTGTTGTTGACGTACAGTATTAGAATTTAAACATACAGTACAAGTAAATAAGTTCTTGATCAGCATTGTACGTTTTATTAACCGACTTCCCCACCACCAACAAAAGGAGGAGGTTCTCAATTTGTCTGTGGCGATGTTTTTTTTTTCTATGTATGTTCACCAATTTCTCTGTGACTCTTTTACCGATCAGTGTGGTTCCACGACCAAAATAACCAGGAGTGTTTCTATTTGGTACCTTATATATTATGTTTAAGTATAATATTTGTTTCGGTGAACAATTCTGAAAACCTTAAATATTCAACATTTATTTTGTTTACATTTGTGCAGATTGTTTACAATTGTGCAGAGAAGGCAATAAATAATAATAACATTCCTACAGCTGTTAGTTGAAACCATTTAAATGAAGCTACAGACAATTCTTCATGAAACAGTTGCTTCATATTGATCAATAAACTATTTCTTGCCATGGAGCCTAAATGAATTACATTGAGAAAAATGCATTTTGTTTTAGTTACTATAAAAAATGTATTTCAACGTTTGACCTGATTTGTGTATACAGTAATTCTGTTTATAGTATTGAATAGTCTGACTTACAAAAACATATATGTTTCAGTGAATAGCTGTATGATATTGACAAATAAAGGTGTATTGTGAAAACCAAAGCATTCGTAAAACAGGTCTAAATATGAATCAAATGCAATTATTCCTTACACTACCTAAGAAGTGTGACAGTGCATAATCGTCAATTGTCTTAAAAGTGTTAAATATTTTAGTTACTAAACATGCATTTGCAGATGTGGAATGTTTATTGATATTCTCTACCCAGTTACTATATCATATCAATACTATTATGCCTGCTTCGGAAAGTCCTAGAGGAAGATGATTTGCAATTTCGACTAGGCTATATCTTGAGCAAACAAAACCCCCTACATGACTTACACCACTTTTAGCTGAACCAATCTTTCATATAATATTTTCCAAAGGTATTATACGTGTTAATGACCAATTTTCCACTTTTGAGAGATTTTTTAGTGCTGGTAGCTGAGGAATAACTTTCATATTGTTCCAAAAGGCTTGAGACGTTACTGTATTTCTTTTTATAATGTCGAAGTACACCAATTGCAGGAAACGATGATGTATGGCATTTCAATGTATCTAGAAAAGACAATTAGTTTTTCATTAGGCCTAATGTAATGGACAACTCTTTCTTTCTTAAGGAATATCTAAAGATGTTTATTTTCATACCCATTGATTATGTAACCTGAACAGGTGACTCAAGCAGTTTTAAAATAATGATTGTTCTGTGGAACTTTTGATTGTTTCGATTGTTTCAAACAGTTTTGCTTATCAAAAATCCTCAAGTAATTAATATATAAAACGACAGTCACTAAAAATCATGAAATAATTTATTTTTGTAAAAAAATACAACCGACTTCAAACGCTCTAAAAAGAATGAAATAATTTCAATAAAGTAAACTTTTGTATTAGGCAAGCTCACGTATTTCAAGTCGGCGCGGCTCAAACTGCAAATATGATTGAAATTAAATTTTGTGTGTGTATTTTGAAAATCAATAAATTGTAGCTGGATAACATAAATATATAAAACACATACTGAACTGTTTTGTTTATATATTAAAGGAAATATTTTCTTGTATTTTATGTTAACTTCAGAATAAATGCATCATTAAAATAACACACACAAATGTTCTATATGAATAGGAAAATAATTTAGTTTGATATTATGGTAGGGAAAAGAAGCTAGTTTAGTATTAAAACGTTACTTTTCCAAGTTAGAAACATTTAAATGCGTTATAATCTTTTTAAAGATACTCGTTAATACCACTATAATGCCGATCTCTGATTACGGTAATAAAATAACACTTAACGCATAATTATGAAAAAGACATGCAGATTAACACCTTTACTTATAGATAGTCACCTGCAAGTTACCGCAAGTCAAGGACTATTTGTGAGAGGCTCTTACTCAGGACTTTTTCAGCTTTCCATAGAAATAATCGCTGCAGTGCACAGAGCATTCTAATAGTGTCCACATTACCAAGACCAATATATACACCAAGCCGGTTTTACATATTAATTAACTATCGTGAAATTATACGACGAGTTACAAATATCCCAAAGGCACAAAAAGTGCAGATTCTCAAAGAGAAAGGATCACCCAAGGCACGCAGGATACGACCGTATGGGTAATGAAGCGGCAGCAGTAAAATGGAAGAAACGAGCTTTCCCTTCCTCTCGTCACAATATTGGTCGAGATGTAGTATAATATTTAAATTTCAGTAAATCATCCACAAAAGTACTGCACCTCATTTTCTGATTTCTGAAAGATTTTCTGATTTCTGACCTTCTCATTCTATGCGAATAATTTTTATAATAAATATCAATAACAAATCTAGCAAGAAGTTGAAAGGTGTGACTTTTATTTGACAATTTTAGATCAAGTTCGAATATAGAAAATCATTAACCGAGTGACTAATATTTTACAAAATCATAAGTCATAAGTTATAAGTCATAAGTTCTTTATTCCAAAATAACAAATTTTAAATTAATTTTAAATTTTAAATCAGGTTGTTAAATGATTTTTAAAAGAGAAAGAATGATTTAATAAATTTAATTTTGGTCGATTGGATTGAAAATTGTGAAAGCGATTGTAAAACAGTGCAACTTGAATGGTCGGTTTGATCGAAACTCAATAAACGATCTCTGGGATATCTTCATTTGAATCAAATTATATTTCATCGTTAAAACTTCCATGTTCGCCAAAAATTTGACAGGAGCTTTAACCTAGCCCAACAATCAAAGCTACCCAACTAGTTTTCAGAAGTGAACTTTGAATCTGAAGCACCATTGACAACTCTGATAAACACATTGCGACTATTGATATTGAACGAACTGTTAGACTGAAGTAGCTCCAGACGATGAATGCGATAATTTTAAATCAGATGTTTTGAAAAGGAGAAAAACTACAGCAGATGATTTTGGAACAGGATTAAACATTAGAATTTGTTTCAACATATTTTCATACATTGTTCATATAATTTAAATTGAGTATGTTTTGTAAACAAGAAGAGCATTGACGTTTTGTGCTAATATTTAATTGAACTTTTAAAGACTTATTTGGCACAAATAATTCACTGACTTGAAATATATAAATATTTATTTCGTCAGGTTAATTAATGGAACCGAGGCTGAGATAGTAGTTAAAGCACAAATTCCGCGCGGGTTCAAATTACCCCAACAAACAATACACTCACTATAATGCAAAGACCGGGTTGTTCAGAGCCCTCCTATCTAGAAAACAAAAAGGACAGGTCTGTTATAGGGAATATAAATTCCCTTGGCCTTAACCAAGGGAATTTTATATTGAGATCTCCTTCTAACAAAAAGCTTCCGTCGACATTTTTATAAATTCACCGGGAACACCTGGTTCCTCATTACCACCAGTCGACTAGTCAGCGATCTGAAAGCTCTCAGGAATTGCTAATAGCTCCGGGTGTGGCTAAACTCTTTAATTGGTGTGCATTCTAATTTGAACGTCCTGAGCTGCGAGCTGCCAGGCAGTACATCGACCTGGTACTCTGCTACTCATTGGATTTATTGACGTTTTGATTGAGTTAATTAGTCTCTCTTGGGTTAAGTGGACTTTGAGTAATCCTGTGTTGAGTAAACCGACATTCCGTTGAGTTGGGTCGGAACTTGGTTTCGATTACATTTCATTCCTAGTGTTCTGATTGAATAATTCAAGAGTTGTCAGGTTTAATCCCCCTTAATACTTTAGTAGACTTTTGGAGTCCGGAAATTTGTTATTTAGGTTAAGCCCCAGTTTAGTCATTTAGTTGTAGTAGACTAAATTCTTGAACAGAAAAAAACGCGAAATAAATTTCTTACACAAATTAAAAATTGAATAGGCCTACAATTAAATAGTCATACAATTTATGATTTTCAGACGATGGATTTTACGTTGAAATTTATGATTTTCAGACGATTTATTTTACGTTGAAATATAAACTAACGTTTTTTGAACTTAAAGCTTGTATTATGAAAATACGTGGCAAAGAAAGATTGATCAACATTTCTTTAAATAACCCCCAGTTTAGCACATACAATATTTAATTATTCAGTCTCAAACACTGTCAATGGTAAAATGCAGTAGTTTTTAGTAACATGTGTTTTAATAGGTAAAACCATAGATAAAAAGACTTCTTCGGCGAGTCTATAGGAAAACCGTGTTTATAATTTCATAAAACTATATAATAATTTTTTTAAGTTAAAAATATGGTAGTAAACTAAACAGGTTGAACCAATAAACTGGGATAAATAAAGAAAAAAACAAATCCTCATAAAAACTGAATTATTCGAAGACAATTTTTAATTTCTCCATCATCGCTTCTTCACACTCATAATAAATGCTAACGACGTGATAAAAATGACTTTATAAATGATAATGTCCAGCTTGGGTCAACGGCAGAAGGTCGATATTGTCTGACCTCCGACCTCTACTGTCAATATTGTAGAGATAAACACAAGCGACACGCCAACCTGACATTTTAAAAAATATCTGTCACATGTCATACAATGAATATTGAGACTACGATGGTCCATCATAACCTTACAAACGTCCTTGTAGACCTCCGACCTCTACTGTCAATATTGTAGAGATAAACACAAGAGACACGCCAACCTGACATTTTAAACATATCTGTCACATGTCATACAATGAGTATTGAGACTACGATGGTCCATCATAACCTTACAAACGTCCTTGTAGACCTCCGACCTCTACTGTCAATATTGTAGAGATAAACACAAGAGACACGCCAACCTGACATTTTAAACATATCTGTCACATGTCATACAATGAATATTGAGACTACGATGGTCCATCATAACCTTACAAACGTCCTTGTAGACCTCCGACCTCTACGGTCAATATTGTAGAGATAAACACAAGAGACACGCCAACCTGACATTTTAAACATATCTGTCACATGTCATACAATGAATATTGAGACTACGATGGTCCATCATAACCTTACAAACGTCCTTGTAGACCTCCGACCTCTACTGTCAATATTGTAGAGATAAACACAAGAGACACGCCAACCTGACATTTTAAACATATCTGTCACATGTCATACAATGAATATTGAGACTACGATGGTCCATCATAACCTTACAAACGTCCTTGTAGACCTCCGACCTCTACTGTCAATATTGTAGAGATAAACACAAGAGACACGCCAACCTGACATTTTAAACATATCTGTCACATGTCATACAATGAATATTGAGCCTACGATGGTCCATCATAACCTTACAAACGTCCTTGTAGACCTCCGACCTCTACTGTCAATATTGTAGAGATAAACACAAGAGACACGCCAACCTGACATTTTAAACATATCTGTCACATGTCATACAATGAATATTGAGACTACGATGGTCCATCATAACCTTACAAACGTCCTTGTAGACCTCCGACCTCTACTGTCAATATTGTAGAGATAAACACAAGAGACACGCCAACCTGACATTTTAAACATATCTGTCACATGTCATACAATGAATATTGAGACTACGATGGTCCATCATAACCTTACAAACGTCCTTGTAGACCTCCGACCTCTACTGTCAATATTGTAGAGATAAACACAAGAGACACGCCAACCTGACATTTTAAACATATCTGTCACATGTCATACAATGAATATTGAGACTACGATGGTCCATCATAACCTTACAAACGTCCTTGTAGACCTCCGACCTCTACGGTCAATATTGTAGAGATAAACACAAGAGACACGCCAACCTGACATTTTAAACATATCTGTCACATGTCATACAATGAATATTGAGACTACGATGGTCCATCATAACCTTACAAACGTCCTTGTAGACCTCCGACCTCTACTGTCAATATTGTAGAGATAAACACAAGAGACACGCCAACCTGACATTTTAAACATATCTGTCACATGTCATACAATGAGTATTGAGCCTACGATGGTCCATCATAACCTTACAAACGTCCTTGTAGACCTCCGACCTCTACTGTCAATATTGTAGAGATAAACACAAGCGACACGCCAACCTGACATTTTAAACATATCTGTCACATGTCATACAATGAATATTGAGACTACGATGGTCCATCATAACCTTACAAACGTCCTTGTAGACCTCCGACCTCTACTGTCAATATTGTAGAGATAAACACAAGAGACACGCCAACCTGACATTTTAAACATATCTGTCACATGTCATACAATGAGTATTGAGCCTACGATGGTCCATCATAACCTTACAAACGTCCTTGTAGACCTCCGACCTCTACTGTCAATATTGTAGAGATAAACACAAGAGACACGCCAACCTGACATTTTAAACATATCTGTCACATGTCATACAATGAATATTGAGACTACGATGGTCCATCATAACCTTACAAACGTCCTTGTAGACCTCCGACCTCTACTGTCAATATTGTAGAGATAAACACAAGAGACACGCCAACCTGACATTTTAAACATATCTGTCACATGTCATACAATGAATATTGGGACTACGATGGTCCATCATAACCTTACAAACGTCCTTGTAGACCTCCGACCTCTACTGTCAATATTGTAGAGATAAACACAAGAGACACGCCAACCTGACATTTTAAACATATCTGTCACATGTCATACAATGAGTATTGAGCCTACGATGGTCCATCATAACCTTACAAACGTTCTTGTAGGATAAAAAAAAACCTCCATTGGTTTGTTATACTGACCGTATTCAAGATCTTTACATTTGATTTGCATTCGTTTCTCAAAAAACTATTATTTTTAACTACAACATAGCTGGTCAAAACAAATGAAACTTTATATATTTTTTTATAACCAAACTTTCAGCCCTTGGCTTAAAATATCCTTTTTCATTAGCTGATTGTAATTTTATCGTAAATAAAAACTGTCTGTTGTGTCGTTCAAAGAGAATAACCTGTTGTGCATGCTATTTTTATATGCACGTGGCATTTTATATTAAAGTAACTGAAAGATGTCCACACCCATCTATGTCTTCTAAAATTTTTAACAGTGGAAAATCCATCATAACTCTTAATGGATTAAAATATTTTGGTAATAGTCCAATCAACTTTCTGTAGCCAGCAATTTATTGTGACAGGTTACTGGGAGAGCGAATTACTATCTGGACCAGTTACAAGGCAATAAACATGTCGAATCAGACCTCGCGGATCATACATAGTCCGTTCATCCTAAACAAATTACACGTTGCTTTGAATAAAACTTCTACCAAACACTGAATTTGGATTCCTCTTCACTCACCTCAACGTAAATCTTAGCAATTACAAGCTTATACATATTCAATATTTGATGAACACGGCAGTTAACGATAAGTGTTAACATGATTGATGTTTAGGTACCACTTTTTCAAATTCCGAACCGATACCGGTTCCAGAGAAAAATTTACAATCGATTCTCGGTACCGAGTACAGTCGGCACCCAACTAAATACTTTTAGTAGCCTACTTACTAAATAGGACTTAGTTTTCAAACGTAAATTCAATATATTTGATCAACGACGCCGAATAACTGGTTTTGTATAGGTTTCACAGTACACGTGTTAACCAACGAGCACATAATATAAATATTTATATTATGAGCTCGTTGGTGTTAACCCATTCCGCATTCCGGCATTCGGATGGTTGGTAATTTTTAATTTTCCATGTAAAAGTCTCTTCGGTTAGCTTATAACTCCTAATACCGCAACGTAGACAACCAATTCCTACAAAAAGATGTAGGTTTACAAACCATCGAAGTATGTACAAACCAATCTGTATGATTGCTAGGTCTTCTGAAAACACAATATGTTTTCCGAACAATGGTCCTCGGTCCTGGCTGAATTGACAGCTGGTTTTAATCTGTAACTAAGGTACACAAGACGTCCATTGTCCGCTCATCAGTTTCTCAAAATTAAGTAAAACTAGCTGTTAGCCCGTCCTACGTACGGGAATCAAGTAGTCAATTAAAACTGAATATAATTCAGAACTGCTAGTTTACACGCATAAGGAAAAATGCTGGCAGTTTTAATAGGTAAATCATCTTGTAAGCTAATACCACCTGACCATCTATTTCTTTCATCCGATTCTATAACCGGCCTATGCCTATACGATATGCATTTTAAATCCGACCATTTTACATTAAACAGCAATTGTGTCGATTTGAAAGTGAGATTGGCGGTCGATTCACACACACACACTGGTTTAAAGTAGCCACCTATCACCTTTAATAGCATATTATCACTTGCCGTACCTTATTAGCTAATACATCTTCAATATTTTAAATGTGAAAATTAAGGAATAAGTACGATTGAGATTTTCCTATATAGTCCATGGTGATTTTGTGTAATTGTTTTTTTACAGTAGATATAAAAACCCACATTATTCTCTTAAGTATTTTTGACCCATAGCGAAGCACGAGCAGAACGACTATAAAATGATAGTGAAATTGGTAACAACTTCAGAGTGAACCGAGGTTTCTACCAGGTTGTACTTCATGGATACCAACAATTCTAAGCTACAATCAAGAGAAATCAAGTGATTTAGCAAGAGGAATCCGTGGAATGAATCAAACACATAGTTATCATTACACTCGTTTGTACCAGCACCAGAGCGACCAGAAGCACTGACGTCGACCGCGGTCACCGAACCATCTCAAGGCCAACACCTTATCTCTTATCTCATTCCTCATTCCGCCAATTAACCAACTATCTCCTTCTACCTCCTCAGTCCTTCCCAATCCCTTCACGCGTGTTCACTGCCGCCCGCCACGAGCGAACGTCTTCATGGCGAGTAAATGCGGCAAGAGTTTTTCGTTGAGATAATATTATAATACTGTACTGTAGTAATACTTCAACACTTAAATTCTCCAAATACATCGGGAAAAATCGCGATAACCGATTAGCTTTCGAATCAATCTGATATGAATAGAATATTCATAACCTTACACAAGTATTACACTTTTCAACTTAATCGATTTGTATCAACATTTTGACAAATTAAGCTTTAATATAAGATATTTTAAACTGTTTTCAAAACAATAATAGGTCATAAGTATTAAACCCGTATCATCTCATCTACGTAAAGACATCAATTAAAAAAAAGCAATATGGTATTTATGATACCTAAAAGCATTGACTATACACAGAACTAAAAGTTACATTAGGAACAGCAATATTAGATTAAAATACAATCAAATTCGACGAGTTACCAGCAGATAAAAATAATATACGACGCAGCCAGTTACTTGTTTAAATTGTTGCAGTGGCAAACCCATGTTTAAACTTGATACAAAGTAATGAATCTACATACAAATCGGATTGGATAACATCAGTCATAATAACCGTGCAAATACCATTGTATAAGGTCATATGCCTAATTTAGCTATTCCTGAAAAGTCAGTTCGAAAGAAACCTCGATTCACGAAAGAAAGACATTAATTGCCATCTTGAATACAGTAATAAAGAATCGTGCATAATTTCTCCCTCCGCCGAACGCACCTTGTTAGGAAAACTACTGCCAATTAATATTTTCCAGCCTACTGAAAATCTACGCCTCTCACTTTCGTAAAATAACTTTCTAATTTCACTCGCACAAGTAAATTACGATCGTGTTTTTGATTGAAATGAACAAGGCAATTTGCATCTTTTGAACTAAAACTTGTATATTGATCGTTGGTATCCTTAAACATATCCGGTCATTAGAACAATCTTTGAACACTAAGTAGTAAGTAGAGCTGAAATTTCTAAAAAGTCAAGGAGATATTAATGCAGGGGGTCGTTGATGAAATAAACATTTGTTACTTATAACAGTTTGGATAGTTTGACACGAATATGATGAACTAGGAGTTATGTCTAGTACAAATTCTAAACTGAAAGTCGTTGTGCCCTTAAACTAAACACTCTCTCGAATCACAAAACAATACACCGATCCAGCCACAGGACATAAGCTGATTAAAATTCAAAGGAACTATCTTTCACAATGAGGCTTTTTTGGATTCGATTTTTCTGTGCGTATTTTTAAGCGAAGACGACAAAAGGGAGAGTTTTGAATGGATGAGCGGTAACAACAATTTTTGACGATTACAGTCGACAATTCCAAAGCGTCAATGACTAAGGTAAATGCAAGTGTCCGCCGTATCATTAGGACTAGCCAAATTACCAGACAGTCCTTGCCTAATCGCAAACCATGGCTTATCCGACTGCACGCTCCAATAAATTTGCAGTTTACGTCCCGGCTCGAACGATACAATTGGCGTGTCTTTCATCTTCTATCCTCAACAGTGTTAAGATTAGTCTACTAAATTATTGATAGCAGCAGTTTCATGATTATCGGTTGGTATCAATCGATTATCTACTAAAATATAGGTAAACAAATAAATCACATTCTTGGGTAACTCAAAATGACTGAATTATAACGCGTTACAGCTATAGTAGTGTTTCTTCTCCTCCCTTTGGTCAACGACAGGAAGGGTGTTGGTGTAAGCCAACCCGGTAGCCACTGAACCACAGAGACAATCTATGCATGTCATTATGGAATAGTTAAATTATGGGCAACATTGGAAACTGAACTTTGTACAAACATTAGCAGTTAATTGTCCAATAACTTCTATTTTATCACATGGACAAATGTATAGTATTCTCATAGGTACAACAGAGATTAAAAAAGAAAAGGATAGTTATAAATCTACGAAAAGCCTCACTCAGAAAAAGCTGAATGTAGCCTCACTCGAGGGAGTATTGATAGGTAGTCTTGTTAAAGAAGTAGATGGTTTCCTCACCAAGGAATGGTGAATAGCCATGTAATGTGTTTACAAAGATGAAGTCATAGGATAACTCCAACAATTCACATAGCCTCACTCAAAATGTAAACCATCCAGGTCAAAGAGTATGATAATCTCAAAAAAAGAGTAGTTGGAAGCCTCACTCAGGGGGTAGCTTGTAGCCTCACTCAGAGGGTAGTTTGTAGCCTCACTCAGGGGGTAGTTGATAGCCTAACTCAGGGGGTAGCTTGTAGCCTCATTCAGAGGGTAGTTTGTAGCCTCATTCAGGGGGTAGTTGATAGCCTAACTCAGGGGGTAGCTTGTAGCCTCATTCAGAGGGTAGTTTGTAGCCTCATTCAGGGGGTAGCTTGTAGCCTCACTCAGAGGGTAGTTTGTAGCCTCATTCAGGGGGTAGTTGATAGCCTAACTCAGGGGGTAGCTTGTAGCCTCATTCAGAGGGTAGTTTGTAGCCTCACTCAGGGAGTAGCTTGTAGCTTCACTCAGGGAGTAGCTTGTAGCCTCGCTCAGGGGATAGCTTATAGCCTCACTCAGAGGGTAGTTTGTAGCCTCACTCAGGGGGTAGCTTGTAGCCTCACTCAGGGGATAGCTTATAGCCTCACTCAGAGGGTAGTTTGTAGCCTCACTCAGGGGTAGCTTGTAGCTTCACTCAGGGAGTAGCTTGTAGCCTCGCTCAGGGGATAGCTTATAGCCTCACTCAGAGGGTAGTTTGTAGCCTCACTCAGGGGGTAGCTTGTAGCCTCACTCAGAGGGTAGTTTGTAGCCTCATTCAGGGGGTAGTTGATAGCCTAACTCAGGGGGTAGCTTGTAGCCTCATTCAGAGGGTAGTTTGTAGCCTCATTCAGAGGGTAGTTTGTAGCCTCATTCAGAGGGTAGTCTGTAGCTTCACTCAGGGGGTAGCTTGTAGCCTCACTCAGGGAGTAGCTTGTAGCCTCGCTCAGGGGATAGCTTATAGCCTCACTCAGAGGGTAGTTTGTAGCCTCGCTCAGGGGATAGCTTATAGCCTCACTCAGGGAGTAGCTTGTAGCCTCGCTCAGGGAGTAGCTTGTAGCCTCGCTCAGGGGATAGCTTATAGCCTCACTCAGAGGGTAGTTTGTAGCCTCACTCAGGGGGTAGCTTGTAGCCTCACTCAGGGAGTAGCTTGTAGCCTCGCTCAGGGAGTAGCTTGTAGCCTCGCTCAGGGGATAGCTTATAGCCTCACTCAGAGGGTAGTCTGTAGCTTCACTCAGGGGGTAGCTTGTAGCCTCACTCAGGGAGTAGCTTGTAGCCTCGCTCAGGGAGTAGCTTGTAGCCTCGCTCAGGGGATAGCTTATAGCCTCACTCAGAGGGTAGTCTGTAGCTTCACTCAGGGGGTAGCTTGTAGCCTCACTCAGGGGGTAGCTTGTAGCCTCACTCAGGGAGTAGCTTGTAGCCTCGCTCAGGGAGTAGCTTGTAGCCTCGCTCAGGGGATAGCTTATAGCCTCACTCAGAGGGTAGTTTGTAGCCTCACTCAGGGGGTAGCTTTTAGCCTCACTCAGGGGGTAGTTTGTAGGCTTACCCTCGTGTTGTCGACCTCTCACGTAGCGTGACCACGGGTCAGTATCGACTGAGTCCATCACACGCCACGCTATCGCTATCTACGCCATGATTACCATAGGTCAATGTCAAGGTACGGTATTCCCTCTTTTATGTTGCGTCATACTTGAATATATCCTTGAGTTTCTTGTTAGTGCAATTTGTTTGTTAGTGCTCAGTTTGACGATTTGAGACACTATATACTATACAGAATTTAACATTTAAATGACACACCCAACTCTTATCAATCAAATTCTTCTCAACACAATCAACACCTAATCAACACTAATCAATATATCAATCATAATATCAATACTTGATAGGTATCAATGAAAGTGAAAGTAATTAATTTATTCCTATGGACAGGGCAAATTAGCATTGAACTGCGTTTGTCTGTAGGCTTTCAAGTATTGGACATAGTTTCTATTGAGCATGCGACTCTTTCTATTCCCTTTGAACTGGGAGGGGTTTTAGCCAGTAATCGGAGATTAGTGTCCTTCTGCGTCCCTTCCTCAGCATTAGAAACGTTGCTAGTTCGTCCCACCACCAAAGCTCATATCATAACTACAAATAAAGATATTTGTCTTGAGGTAGGCTACCAGTTGCTGAGAGGTTCGACCAAGAGTATTCACCCCATAATTCTGTCCATAGGTACAAGGTAACCACACCTCTCCGCCTACAATATCAGAATCACACTGCGGCAGAGGCTGTACAGTGTTGAGGGTCACATTTATAAAGCAATCACGTCCAGAAGAGCCAGCTACCGGTCGTGTCTCCGTGTCGGTCTCGGGAAATCGTCAATTAAACAGCTGTTTTAGCCAGTTAATCTGTATGTGGGTCACTGGGTTATGGACCGGTCTCGTGTCTCTTCATACCTCGGCTGTCATTACATCTCTACCAACCTCTCTCTCTCCCTCACTCTCTGTCTCTCCCACGCCACGCCGTATGTATCAATAGTCAGAGTCGATACTGGATACAGGTTACAACTGAGGTTCGAAGAATAAAATCTTTGGGTGAACTATGAAGTGTGGCTGAGGAGAACAAATAGAGATGCTATAGAAACTTAAGCAAAACAAAAGAATACTGCCCAAACATATTCACTTCAGAAAATAACCCTGGACTAGAAATAAAAACAGAACCATACATACAGAGTGCATCCCTTTTCCGATGTATGATACATTTCATTAAAATTTAACATATGCCTATCGGAATTAGAACTGTTGAAAATATTTTGAATACCTTGAGGAGAAAAAATGTTTCTTTCTTAACTGCATTTCTGCCGTAACTAGGAATTCATCACTGTAATATTACGTTAACGTATCTTTTAATAAAGCGCCACACGTATATTTTGGTGCTTAAAAAATGAATTAGCTCTCATGTGTGCAATTAATGTTTGAAAGAATATAGTGTTTTTAAATCAGCTAGGACCAAAATAGTTCAAATCGAAACCTGAAAGATATCTCGTTAGCTCTTTGAACGAGTATACTCTTAGTCTGAGGTAATTTTTAACTTTTCTTACCTCAAATTTCACTTTGATTGGATCTTTATATTTCCTCTGTGTCAGGTTTGGATTTCTTCTCACTTAGATAAAGACGATAATTCATTTCCAATCACTGTTTCCCAACACAATTCTACAGTATAAAATATAAACAATCGAACACGATACAATCGTTACACAAAACTTCCCAACACGTTGGAACACAACTAACTTATCTAAACACGATGCTAGAACAAAGAACTAATTACATTCCTAACATTTCGGTTAACGACTAGATTCGCGCGATAAGTTCCATAGACTCCCGCCAAAATGACCCAACAGCTGACCGGAGACCAGCTGATTTATTTCCATCCCGAGGCATTGTTCAATAAATAACGCAATCATGTGGAAGTGCTTTCACAAAACAGCGGTCACGAATTGAATCACGTTTCTTCTCACGTCCTGAGCCGGTCTTGACGACTACGGAGACGTTCCACATTGCTCGGAATGTTTACAAATTGCGGTTAAAACTGTGGTTGCTATACTCGCGGCGATGTCGAAGTGCGAAAGTAAACGCCAAGTGTGGTAGCGGAATAGAAAAGAAAGCGTCGTATCCCATGTTTCGATCAAAATCAAACAAAAACGTACGTGCTGGCAGATAAGTTCTACCGATCATAAACCAAAGGATTGGTAAACAATGGTAGAAATGTTAAAGTAGATATGTGATGACTAGCTAAATAAATTGAAATAAACCCAATTATACTCTCAGAGGCCAATCTCTATTCTATTCTTAACAACTGACGGATATGCAAGTGCATTGCTATGACTATCGGGTTCTAGAATACATGTATGTGCTGGAGTCTTATAGCTCTCCAATATAACAGAGCATTAAAATATGCTCCTTACATGCACCACAAACGTTTTTCAGGCCCCTTCTGGCGATTCAATCAACTTTGAAGAGAGAATAAAAATGAATTATAACCCGGGTTTATAACTCTTCTGAAATACGAATGTATCTATTTCATAGAAACAATAATTCGTTCGTCATTTACTGAACCAGTAAATCGTAGACTCCCTCCCGCTTGTACGCTAAAACTAGTGTACGTTTATAATGAAAAGGAAGAACCTCCGAAGAGGAACTAGGAATATTTTTCGTCAAAGCAGTCCAGCGAATGATTCTCCGATTTAGCCAAGGTTGGATGAGTACTTAATTTCTGCCAACCACATCTCCCTTGTACACATCGTGAATATAGTTACGTATATCATCTCAAAAGTTTTTAGTAAGAGCGAGTCTACTGTATCAACACTTTGAGGTAGAGGTACTGCTAATACTGTAGGTAGAGCGCGGGGCTTGCGTCTCCTACGTCCCAGGTTAAAATCTTGCCAATCGCCAATGATATAAGCTGCGTGGATACAGCTACTATATAAACCTAGCTCAAAGTGTAAAGCGGTTCCAGGCTAGAACCTACCATCTATGTGAGGGAAGGACATCAAACGACAAAAAACGTTAGTAAAGGAGGATAAGACTATATCTCTGCGACACTACACTCCACACAGTTTGAGCCTGAAGTAGGTCTGTTCTGAGGATGTCGGGATGTCCTGTAGACCGTGCAAGTTACGCAACATCTGGTCTACTGTATCTAATAACGGACCACGGCGGTGACTGCATACTGCATAGCTGGTACCACACCTCTAACAATAGCGAACATCGGTGAATAAAGATACATTTAGATACATTTAGATAAATTTAGATACGTGGCTTTTGAATGTCAACATAACACACCGGTATCCGAACTACGAATAATGATTCGATTAATGAGTATAAATTAAAACTAAAGCACCTAGGTGGGATTTTTTTCTTCACGGTTAAATTTATCGTAAAACTAAGTAGACCAGCAACTCGTACTATTGTAACATGATATTAATGATACTGTAATGTAAAAACTGTAAGATCCAGAATAAAAATCAAGGTCGACGTATATAAAAGGAAGAGCGAATCCGGAAGAAGATATACATACTGTTACTGTCTTCATTGGGTCGAGAAAGGATGGAAGAACACCAAAATAAACTGAACTGAGTGGTCCACTAATATCATAAAAAATAATAATCAGTAAAATTATACAGCTCAAACAATGCAATAGTAGTTGTATTAATGCTATTGATAAACATGATAAAATACACTATTGCCCTAAAATATTTTCTCAAAATACAGCAAACGATTTAAAATAGGCTAATTTGTACTACAACAAGTTACCAACGAATGTATAATGTAAGTCAAAATTTAAACCCAATACAAATTTTAGGTTAAAATTATCAATGTGTAAATCCCGCAAGGAATCCACGCAACGTGAGAATAATCAGTGTTCTAATCCAGGTAACGAACCGTACTAACTGTGGCAATTACTGTATTGCTGTACTCGTCATAATTGCAGTGATTGCAGTTTTCCCGCGCAATGTACAGCCGTAGTGCGAGGAGGGAATGTCAGCAGTTCGGTGGTAGCGACATCAAGAGCATTTGCGCGGGTAAAAACCAGCTGGACGACATCGCCTTCCTACAGCAACAGCACTCAGATAACAAGTGACGTTAGGCAATTATACCACTCGAGGGCTGAAATTACATGTCTATATCTGGACTCTGGTTAACGAACTCGATCAGTAGAGGTGCGTCGGACACTTTTGAATAAACGGTATTATAAACTGACATTGACTTTGGATACTGCAAATAGTCTTCTAAAGTAGTAAAAGCTTGTTGTGCTTTGTATCTGGTTACGCCTAATGCACAGATTTCAGTTCTATATTTTTTCCCACTGTAGCGATATTTTAAAATGTGCAAATTACTCTTTAGAATACTAACTGGGTTACAGATGACAGTATGCCGATCAATTGTTCAATACGATCGTAGTTTTAAAATTGGTAAATTAGCAAGAAATGAACAAAGGAAACCTCAAAAAACGGAGAGAGTACAAGTCATAACAGAGCGGTCGGAAACATGCCTTCAGCTGATCCATAGATTAATCCGAGAGTTTCAGTTTTCTGTGTCGGCATAGTTCGTAAAAATTTGTACTACTTTAGTTAAAGATAGATTTTATGGTTTTATGTTTCTATTAATGAGTTATTTCTATTAATGTTTCCATTATTATGTATTTTTTTAATTGAATAAGTTTTGTACGTTTTCGTAACTATACTGCTGGAATAAAGATTCATTGCTCTCTAAATAATTAATTAAGAACACTCAAAAGGCTTACAACCGATCTTAACACAATTATTAAAGCAATTCCAATTCATCTATTGTCACAAAAATACGAATATGTTTAACAATTATCAATATACAAGTTAACTACTCGTCGACAATTGATGTATGCTACATCTACGACAGTTCCATAACACGCTTTCTATACTAACAACTCCTTATATTCGGGCTGAAATATGCGGTTTTTACATAAAATAAAAATGGAAAATCCACCCCCCCCCCTCCATCATCTGTAGGGTAAGGTGAACGGAAGGTTAGCGTGTCTCAACCCTATTACACGTCAAGCAGTCCTCTAGCGATCAACTGATAGCCCTCGTCTTCAACCCTTCAATTATCTATGTTTTACATACAAACAGCCGAAATCCTTGTGCATTTTTAACACCCCTAGACCTGATTTACACCACAGCACAAGCAATGAAAGGATGTAACTGTGTTTTGAAGATTGACAGCGTGTATTAACACTGTTTGTTTTATGAATGAATGTCAGTTTATGGTTAACTAAAGTTGTTAGGCATACATGTTTACTAATTAGTTACTTACACATAAATCTCACGATGTGTTGTTTGAAACTTAATGGGATAACTATGGTTTAAAAACGTGATTCAGTTTCAAAATTCTCTTTTCAACATAACCTCGTAATCACGGAATTGTTGTGAAAAGCTGAATAGCTCAGCTGGTTAAAACATATTGCCCGTCTAATCCTCAAGAGATCGCTGTTCAATTATGAGGATATTCAGTAGCTTTTTATTGTTCGAAACTGGATCCACCGTCCTTGATCATTAGCCTTTTAATTTTATAGCCATACAAACAAAGCTGGTCTTGGTAAGAAAAAAATAAGTGACTTCGCTCTCTAACCCCGTCTAACACCCACCATTCATTTATGTTTTGGTAAAATTATGCCCATTAGTAGTCCCTAATTGGCAATAACAATAAAAATGAAAATCTATGGAGCTCACGATAAAAATCTAAGTAAGACTAATGTGGCATTCAATTAAAAAGATTGGAATCCATTCGTCAAAACAATTTTAAAATCATTTTATTGCAGGATTCTTAGTGGACACGGACCAGGACGAGCAGGATCGCAAGAACGTCAAGGTGACCGGTTTCTGTTCTGTAGGCGTGGAGTGGGTCCTGGGTCCTCAGTGAAACGTGTAATTTGCCTGATGTCATCAGGCAGCTTAGCGATATTTTGGATACCAGTACAGCTAGCTCTAGCCGCCTCATCTACTGGCATATCTGAAGTGCGTTGTGGTTCCTGGCCGTTAACGAGCAGCGACTATTGTCGATTTTCTCTCGTTAAACACGTCAATGTAGGAGTATGTTATCTATAGCTTTATAACAAATCCTGGTAAATAGCTTGCTCTGTGATTTCACACGTTGTGGAACCATCGTTGATTTCGTATTCTTAGTACTTTGACTTTCACTTCTTCTTTTTTTTAGTACTTTGATTTCGTAGTTGACTTTGGATTTTGGATACCGAATACGCCATTCCATACTATTACAGACCAGATGTAATAGTGCGTGATTTAAAAAGTATAGTGAATATGTAGGGCTGTAGAGTTATCTTGTAAGTCAGGGGGTTTATTCACGTGAATGAAATCGCGAATTGATTTCAACCATGTTATAGTGGTGATATAATGATTCCTAAACTTTAAACTTTAGCTCCATCTATCTAAAAGCTAAATACTGATAGGCCTACTGTAGTTCCCAGGGAAAGGCAACTATCAAAGTAGCTGTTCCGTCAGACGTGATTAAAAAAGTAGTTTAACGTTATCGTTGGTATTTTCAGTTCAACGCAACTAAAATACAATGTTTCGGAAATCCTACACGCCTTGAGATCAAAACTAAGAGCAGATGATCGGCAAATATAATGTCTCCTTTAGTGACTCCCCAACGCTTATTGCCGTGTGCTCGCTTAGGTAGAGCAATGGCACTATAGATCATTGACATATGCATACGTCACTTCATCGCTGCGGGCAGCAGATTATGCATAAATATGCAATAGTTCCCAGATCGACGCCTACTACATTATCCTTCCATCCACCTTCTGTCAATCCATTCTCTGCAGTCTTTACCTAGCAATGTGTTTGCAAGGTATATGCTCTAAGTATTTATCTGGACAGAGTTTAATATAATAACCATAATATGAACAAAGATCAATTAATACATTTTGCTTATTCACATACTACAATACCGGTATGAAAATTAATAAATTATAAGTATGTATATTACAAAGATTCAGAAGTTGAAAGATGAAATCTATATATTTCGTAGGCGTTTATATTGCCGTTGCTCTAACATTAATTCCTAGCTACATCTTCCCACAGACAACATACTACTAGTAGGTAGTATGTTGTCTGTGGTCTTACCGATCTTCCAAGCGCATACTGATTGAAGGAGTCTTATACACTAAAATGTCATAAAGGTATTGTGTTAAAGAAATTGGTAGAGTTAACTAGAGTAGTAAAAAGTAACTCTGCTGTATCTGCAAGTTGTGTATAGTTTTCAAGATTAACTAGCTCTGGATACTCGTTCTTGTAACATGGGAGAACACGGAAAGCCTATAGTAATTTAACATGGGAGAACACGGAAAGCCTATAGTAATTTAACACTACCGGCGCTGTAGAAAAATTGGAGAAATTGAACACTACTATCATTACTCATAGAATCATATTTTAACGACTGATATAAAACAAAATATACTAATCGTGTTATTTCTATCACATACCTTTCATACCAAAAAGGATTTTAAGTAAGGGGATTAAGTTTGAGCTAAAAACTATCTTAGAATTAAATAGTAGAAAGTAGTTGTTTGTCACATCTCTGGGGCTATAACGTGTGTGGCAACACAAGGCCAGTGTACGTGTAGAGTGTGATAGAATGAGGCAACATTCCCTCGCGTAGTAGACACTGACCAATCCATCCACACTCACAGCTCTGATTGTCAACTTTTGTTTGTCCATTACATGCACTCTAATCAATGTCTCGGTACGGTAGTGAATTGTTTATTCATTGATTTCCATAAGAACAATAACTAGAAAAAAATATTGATGAACCTTTCTACATACCGGTAGCTTCTATGCAAAATGCAACCAAACCACTGGTTTGAATGAAATGATACTGTAGAGATGAAGAAATAGAATAATGCTTCACACATTTTGCAAGATACACATTTTGTAATTTTATTTTGTATAGTACTCTTTCAAATGCGGTAAGATTTTCAATCTCGCTCAGGTAGTACTGCAATGGTGGAGTTTCTTGGGGAACTTTCAGTGTTGTATTGTGATAAATAAATCGGAAACATTGTTAGTTTTCACATAAAAATGCGCATACCGGTACTAACAATAAGTTCAACGATATAAGTTAGGCTTTAAGAAACTTCCAGAGCTGTTTATATAGGTAGTACTGATAAAAACAACTCTGTAGCATTTTATATACGATTTAAAATAAAAATGTACATATTAACACACAAGTTAAATACGTGCTGCTACACCCGGCGCTTGATAACGAGAAGAGGACGTGGAAGAGGAAAAGAATAATGCTGTTCCTAAATTTGCTGTACAAAATAGTTACACATCTATTATTCATGTTAGAATATCAACTTAACTTTACCACCCAGTGAAGATGATAACTTCATGTTTTAAACATACGTATGCTCTTCTTTTTACAAAACAAAATTATAAAACCCAAAAGTGAAATTTTACACAAATCATTGGGGGATCAGATCTTTGAAATTCCGAGTTGGGAGTTTGGAGAGGATAATTTGATTGATGACTATTTGCAATGATCACAACCTAAACAACTGCATTGATCTACTATTAACCTACGCTTTGTTTATATTTTTTACAAAATGTATGTAGGATTACAACATAACCTAACCTAACTGAACCAAACTTGCTGATATGAAAAAAATAAATGAAGGTTTACTAATCGAATCGTAGTAATTTTCAATCGATAGGGTAGCCCAGTTAAGATATTGTAACCGGTCTCCGTTACATCCTGCCCACTACACCCCCTTTCAGTAATACCCCTCCCCTGAATCATTCTTACGCTCTAGGGAGTCAAACGGCACTTGTCAGACGGTTTTGACAGTTCAATCCCCACGGCAAAGAATAGAACAGCACTCGTTTAGTTACCCATGATTGATTGAAGTCCGGTTATTGAAGAGGTTAAACCAAATCTGGAGGTTACCGATACCACCATAATGGATTTAAATAGTTGAAAAATGAGCTTTTAAACAGTATCTTGAACTGATTCAAACAATCAACTTCTCAAATGAAATCCTTTATTTCTTAAAGCTGGGTTTTCCTAGACGCGGAAGCGGAGCACGGACTCCTCTTGTCTTAGGTACCCAATTTAATGTTACTGTTTTCCTAGAAGTGGAGCGGAATGCCATGTTAATTGCTTTTCCGCTCTCCGCCCTCCTCTCCCTCGTCAAGGAAAACCCAGCTTTAGAGTATTTTAGGACCAAGAAATATAAAATAACTAAAATAAAGATGGAGTTTAAAATTTATTGCAGATAAGTCCTAAAACAATTATAATTTTTGTTCATACGTGATTTAGCAGTGTGCTTCAGGTATATCCAATCTTAATAATCAATAGCTCAAATGAAAGCTGGTATTTCACTAAAGGTTCTTAGACCAAAACATAGGATAGTGTAGTTAGAACTGGTGAAATACATCTTTAATTTAAGTGAGAATTCGGAAAAAATCAAATTTAAGATTTTTGGTAGAGTAGTACAGTAGATAAACTAATACCAAAGCTTGATGGCAAATCTGTGTGTGAATTGAATACTTTTAATATAATAGGCTACCAAAATTGAAATTGATTGAAAATCGGTCGGGTTCGGGTAGAAGAGCCAGACAGACTCGGTAACTATACTTAAAAATGTGCCTTTGCTAAAACAAATAAAATAAACATGGGTTGAATCCTTACTTCAGTTAACGTTACTCAATACAAGGGAAGGGTGTCTATGCCAACATTATCTTGGTAGTGCAGTACAGTTAGCTAGGAGACGTACAAAGAGTTTAGTTCACGCCTGTTACATGGTATTTGAGACAGAACGGTCTACATTACTACAACCTGCTCTCATGGCACAAGGATACTAAATAAACATTAAAACTGAGCATCATCATATCAACTTGGTTAACATGATCGGGTCCAAATCAAAACGTTGTTGGCAACAGGATGACATCCAAGGATCCAAGTATCATTACAGAGAGGATAATAAGATGTCAAAGCAAAAGTACATCATGGGTAGAATAGAATATTATTTTATTGTCCCAATAATTATACATTTACATCGTTCCAGCACAGCTGGAAAAACAATAGACATCATCAATAAGACTAAATTGTTAGATACAGTATCTAATATCAATAAAACAAGGCACAACAAAGGAGCTTACGAATAGATCTTTTTTAA
This sequence comes from Macrosteles quadrilineatus, assembly GCF_028750875.1. Classification (NCBI taxonomy): domain Eukaryota; kingdom Metazoa; phylum Arthropoda; class Insecta; order Hemiptera; family Cicadellidae; genus Macrosteles; species Macrosteles quadrilineatus. The sequence continues at coordinate 1,333,464 of NW_026542610.1, forward strand.
AGAGGTCTGTTTCTTTTAACCTCCCGCTGTTCTCTCCCCATAAGCTCAGTGTTTCAACACGACCAAATAAAATTCTGATCACTGAGTCGAGAAAATTTCATTTTATCCCACTGTAGTATGAAGTATAATGAAAACCCTGTTTATACTGCATGCACTTCCCTGCTCTAGCTCTTCTAGAGTGCTGCTTGATGTACCTATCATTTTTAAATATATTTTTAAACCTTGCTTTAATACTGTGCTAGGGTTGATTTTTATCCTAAAAGCTTTAGGCCTATAAACAATAAAAACAGGTGTCAGAACCATAGGTACATCCCAATCCATCTTACAATCAGTTTTTATCCCGCAAATGGTCTAAAATTACCACTTATGGAAACCCTGCAGGCATTTTTGAAATCGTTTCCCCGTTTAACCAACTACTCCTAAAAAAGATGAAAAAAAACAATACGTTGCAACACAAATAAACATCCCGATTACCTATAACCTACACTTTACCTTCCTAATCTAACCTTAGATCAAAATACTTAATGGAGCCACGAATACTCATAAACCCCGACCTACCTTCCCCACATGCCTAAATTAGATCAGTGTTCAATCTGCGTTATATTAATATGTGTAATAACTTACTGCACCGTCGATGTAGTTCAACATATAACTTTTGAGTATTATCAGATTAAATAGCGATTTCAATGCGGTTCGATATATCGCTTATTAAATCCTTATTTCCTATCAGCTGGCAACACAAATAGGTGCCCAAGAGTAAGTAGTCACCGGTCCATATCACTCTGCTACTCGTTCCTCAGCAAGCAATTTGACTTGAGATATAGTTCCGTATATTTTTGTAATTTGCAGTGGTTTCCGCGCCTTAAAAAAATGCTTTTAAGGTATTTTTTTGTTTAATAAGATCGTAGAAATGGTTTTTCAATTGTCAATTATTTAAGATGGGGACGCCACTATAGAAGAAAAGTCCAGAAAGTTCAAAATACCGTAGTTTTTGTCATGAATATAGTATAATTTTGTTAGTGCCAAACATGTCTTTATAGTGTGCGATTTTAATATCTGTTTACACAAACGAGTTTGTTTTTCACAATAAGACATAATTGGTAAGTATTTATTTCGTAGGCCAATTATAAAAGCTTACATTGCAGAAAGTTGAGCCTAACTAGAAATCAAAGGTTTTGCATTCTGGAGTAACACCTTCCAGAAGTTATGAGTTGGCATTATCGGAATCAACGGCTTTAACCCAGTAGAGCACAAAACAAAGCCTAGCTGCATTTTTCTGCAATGTATCCAAGCCATCAGAGGGACCTAAAAAGTCAGTAATTACTGCCATGTTGTACTCCTACCACAAAAATCTGCTATACTAATCAAATTGGTTGTACGAAGATAAGTTACTATAGGTTAAAAAAGAAAGATAGATATCCGATTGTTAAGATTTTTTAAACTTTCAGCTCAGAAGGTGATGTTACTTAAGGATAGACACTGCGATCCTCTTATGTTCCTACTTGAAGAGGTTTAAATTTGACAATTTTTAAGTTAGTAAGAATAGCTCAGATACTCACCTTGTCAAAGAATTAATTATTCATTTTACATGTTAGGTAATGTGATGGGTCTCAAGCAAAGGTATACTGTGGATAATATGACAAAGTTTGATCAAAGTTTCACCATGTGACAAAATCTAATATGACACACACTGAGGAAAAGTATATTTCGGGTATGATGACAAACAAGCAAAATTTAAGAGCAGGTAATATGATGGTGTGCAAGCAAAATTTAAGAGCAGGTAATATGATGGTGTGCAAGCAAAAGTACATTAGAGGTATTATTATGGTGTGCAAGCAAAGGTACATTAGTGGTATTATTATGTAAGAAAAATTTTACGGGTAGCATTATGACATGCAAGATAGGGTATGCTACGTTCAATATGTAATCCATGCAAAAATAAAGAGTGGGTAATATAATGGTGTACAAGCAAAAGTACACTACGGGAAATATTGTGTCATGCAAGCAAGAGCACACTACATTCAATATGTCATTCAAGCAAAAATAAAGAGATGGTAATATGATGTTGTGCAAGCAAAAGTACACTGCGGGTAACATAATGTCATGCAAGCAAGGGTACACTATGTTTAATATTATGACATCCAAGCAAAAGTAAAGAGTGGGTAAAATAATGGAGTGCAAGCAAATGTACACGTTTGGTAATATGATAACATTAATGCAATAGTATATTTCTGGTATAAGGTTGAGGTGAAAAAATATTATAAAGTATAAAAAGTACATAGGCCTAATTGTTAACATGATGGATAAATTAACATTAGGCTAGAAAATCATTTTGCAAAAATTAACCATATTTTGTGTCATTGAAAGTGACTATTCAAGAAAATCTTCCATTTTTAAACATCTATAGACCAGAATAAAGTATTTATACAAGTAGCCTACAACATGATGCATGGTAGAGATGCCGCACTCCACTAACTACTCAGATTTGTCAAGAAATCTCTACAACAGGCAACTGAAGACTCAACGGTGCTAACAGTGTCAGTGCTGATGGAAAATGAAGAACGTCAACAGAATGATAGGGAACCAGAAACATCCTCCAGCACAGTGTCCAAGTCCACCTGTAAATAATGTGCATTCTACTAATGTCCTGTAAAAGGTCCTTTATATTATGGGTACACGTCAATCAGTTCCTACTCATAATGGTATATAGGCTTACCTCTAACAAACAGGATGATAGTTTTAAATTTTCTATTTTTTATATACATAGATTTATAGTTTTCAGAACACTGGCAAGAGAACAAATCAAAATTAGGTTTTTGATTTTAATATTACATTTTTTGTAGCTTCTATGAAGGTGTCTAAATCTACATTCTATGAGGCGTTAATTAGTAAATTAAGGTCTCTATTGAGCTCCTGACGCAGCCAAGCGAGCTAGTTAAAATCAGACCAACATTGTGTTTTTTTTTTTTTTTTTTAGCGAATTTCCTTATATATAGAGAAGTAGCTAGTGGTGTCCCCAGAGGCCAAAAACCCTATTGGTTCAAGTATTGTTATATATGTGGGCCCTATGTGTCTGTGAACGGGATTAAGTAATTTTTTACCTGATTTTGATGAAATTTGACTTTAAGTTGTAAGGTGGGATAAACTCGGATGCGTTCCCCAACCATCATGATCAGACCATATGAACGGGGTATGGGGTAAAAATTGGTTTTTTCCATTTTTGACCCTCGAAACAGAAAATTTTGTTATTTCCTTCCAAACTATTTTGAAGATCTTAAAAAACAAATAATTTGGTATATTGAAGTGTTTTTGTATGGTTATTGGTTACGGAGAAAATTTAAAAAAATGTTAACTTAAAATTGCCATGTTATCATTGGATACTGAAGTAGACATCCCATCCACAAGGACCAGCTGCTGCTAATTTTTACTAAAAAAGAATGTGGTTGTCTGAGCTGGTCACAGAGTGTGCTAGTGTCTTAAAAATTTTATTTTCTACCTTATTTTTTAGTTGTTGACATAATTTATGGGTCGTAACAGTAGCTATAGCTCACAATAAGTCGTTCAATCGGCTTGACTTGGTACTTAATAATCTTGATTAGTGCAATCTGTTGGTGGTTCACAACAACTATGACGAATTTGATTAAAACACTGGCAACAACATTAACATGGGGATGGAATGTCTAGTTGTATCAATAGTCAAAGATGTTGTTCTTATCTATCTTATCTACCTATAGAGAATAATTAGGCATAAACTACACAATAAAAGAATTCGTAGCAACAAACATACCGGTAGGCCTACTCATAACATAAAACATAGTAAAACCCAGAAAAATTGAAGAAAACTGACAACTCCCCGATTAAGCGATCGTGGTGAAGGCACCAGAAGCAAGTACCTAAGTAATCTGTTGTAGTTTGCTTATTTATGGATATACTTTGATCAAAATTGGCAGTTATTTATTTTATACTGAACTATTAATATTCAACTAGAAAACACAACTTATTGTCCTCTCTGTAGGAACAAACCCAGCTGGCCTACTAATTAATAAACCTAGAAGGTTAAATACAGTGGATTTAAGTAAAAATATGATCAGGCAAATGGAAATTTGCTTAGTATGCAGGTTTGCTGCGGCATTTACCGTACTTTATCTACTACCATTCAAATATTTTCACCCCGTCCCCCATAGAACAATTAGTCTTGTCATAGGATTCAAAAATGTAGTGAAAGAAAATATATAACTCAAACGCCAACGATAATTTGCGTCTATAAGTTAGGCCTAATTAGATTTATTTTTGTCTCAGTCTTGTCTACCACTACCAATTTAAGTTAAGGGTGCGCTCTACCTCAGCTTGGATTTCTCAATACGAAGTTGTCAAACGCCGATGTCCCTATATACCATTGCATTGAACAGCGCCATGAAGAGCGCTTGTAAGCCTTTCGAGTCTGCGTGATTACATAGTTATCCTTCAACTTTTTAGTAAACTAACTGCAGGTTCTTGTTTTTAAGAATCTATTTCACTTTTCCTGTTTTTTTATTTTTTCTCTGCAAACTATTTTTTGTATGCGTTAAAACTTATGATAAAAAAACGCGTACCGGTAGCCATTTTTACCAAACTTTGAGCCCAACATTTTTAAAATTATCAAAATTTTGAAAATTGGCAAAACTACAATAATATTTAACGAAAAATATGACACCAAGATCTTTTAAATCGGTTCACAATTGGGGCTATAATCAGTAAGAACTAAACCCTTTGCATTCGCGCGCCCCAGACGGGTAGAGCGCACCCTTAATTATAAAGGGTGGATATAAATGTGCGTTTAAGGGGTGGAGAAAGTTTGGAGACAGTGAAAATAACGAGTTCGTCTCTTCTTTGAAAATGTAGCTTAATGCTCAAACAACCTTTTGAGGCATTTGACTGTGTTGACAACAGTTATTCTCATCTCAAAAAGTTAGGCTACAACAATATTACATAGGATAGGCCCAGATCAGTTTGCTATTCCCCTGACAAAATTCCTGCACGGGCCCAAGTACCTTCGTAGAAAACAGCTAACTTAGAGGGAGGAATCTAAGTCTAGATGGCAATACAGCATAACAGTAGGCTACGTATGTAGAAATAAATCATGCATGTGCTTAGGTTTACCTTGATGGCAATTTCCAGGTCTTCCTCTCTCATCTTGATACTGTAAGTTAAACACCACTGACGATGGGCATGTTTTGTTTCTGCAAAGAATAAGACAAATAAAGAATAACACAGTTCATTGATTACCGTAACTTTTTTTAATGTATGGCCTACATTTAAAGCTCATCTTGTCATTGAACCCTTGTAGTCATTGACACCCCATTCAAGTTTTATTGGACTTGATCAATAAACAAGAAAATTTTCGGAACTCACAAAAAAAATCAATGTCAACTGTGAAAATGTAGGCCTAGGTCTATATATATTCACTCTATAAATGTAGAAAATCTCAATAGTGAAAAACTTTGTGTTAACAAATTAAAACCATCACAAGTTTACCTCATGGTCTTTGAGGATGGTTTTCATCGCAATTTTTTGGTCTAGAAATTCATTGGACGAAAACCGTATTTATCTTATTACATTAGTTTTCCTTTTGCGGTAGGTACCGTAGTCGTTAAGTAAGTCAGCTTTTTATACGTGTTTGAGGACTATATAGTTTTAGCTAGATATCTCTATGCGGATATGCTAGGGTTAAGCTGTAACCACGGGTTGCTTAGCAAAGTATGCTACCTAAACTTTGTCCTCTTGCGATAACACCACAATGATTGTGCTTCCAGATAGGCTACATAGAAAGGCAAGATACCAATCTAAGTGGGCCTCTATACAGTAGGTAACTTACAAGTATGTTGGGGCAGTAGCTTCACAACACAACTCACTCATATGTAGGCCAGGCCTACACATACAATTACAAGTCACAACTATGGAGACTGTGGCTAGTCAGGCGATCGGCTCGATGGTTTCCCACACTCATTCCAACATGTGAGGGGGACGGCTTGAGTGGTGGTGCTACCGGACCGACCACCCGACCTGACATATCCATGACAGACTGTTGAATATGTTCGACAAGACGTTGGATCCCGACAGGCTCGACCAACATGTTGGATAGTGTGTGGGAGGCCTAAGTTAGTGTCTATACAGTTCCTAAGGCCCTGTCACAGAGCTGGTTTTCTAGCCGCTAGTAACTATGTATGGTTTTTTTATATATATGGTATGTTTTAAATATATGCACTAAATGGAGGTAGAATATAAAATATAAATGTGTAGACACTCACCAAAAAGTTCCTGAAAGTGCAATTATCCACTATTCTTTCCACACAGGGCCAATACACTAAGAAAACATAGCGTAGACAACCACTAATTTTGACACTAACACTGTGAGCACAACAAACTAACCAATTTTAGGTAGGTAGCCTAGGTAGGCATTACACGTATTTTTGATTTTACACCAAACCAACGAACACACTTAACACAAAAGTAGTTTAGAATGACCGTGTACAGAAACAAAATTACACTTTCAACACTACTTCAACTTCAACAACAAACCGAAACCGCTAAATCGGATGACCCACCAATGAACGAACGAAAGTTGCAACGCAACGCGCGCTGACAACGACAAGTGACAACAAACAACCAACAAACGAATAATGTCGCTTTGCTGCTGTTCAGCTGTTCTCCCAGCAGGAACAGTCAACAATGCCAACAACCAACATTCTGTAAAATCATATGAGAAGGGACGAAAGGAAAGGAGGGAGAAGTGAAATCAAGACTGTGCAGTTCCAAATGAGTCTAGAAGATCGCAGCACTAATCAAGATAAAACCATGGCCTTTTGAATATACAGATAAACCTTGTCCCCAGTAAACAATCAGTACTGTATTGCAACTTAAATTATATTATTTTCTAGGATAGGATTTTATAGGACAGAGGAAATTGCAGTATCTTCCGCAAATGTGGCAATTTCTCTATACACTCATTTTCTGGGAGGCGTGATGTGTAAATACACAAAAAAGTCCGAGGCCCGAGGACATTTCCTTGAGGAATCCACAGCCACGGCCTGGTAGAATTGGCAACGTCGCAAGTGGTGTTGTCTAGCACCAGACGTCCCATAAGATAACATGGCAGACATGTGACATCAGCTCATTTAAAGCTACACACACACACACAACCAGACCAGACCGTCTGGCTGCAACCAGACCGTCTTGGACGGCTCTACACACTCCCAGACCAGACATTCCAACATTCGTAATCAAGACAAAGACACCGTGGTCGATATCTCCAACAAATGGATGAAGACTGTCGCGACGGTCGGCCGTCTTAAGCCCCCCACACACTACCAGACCAGACCGTCTGGTCTGGCGTCTGGCACTTGTCTTATCGTGTGTGGGGCTGTCTGCAGACCGATTTTCTCGGACCAGACTGTCTGCGTGTCTGATGGTTGAACCCTCAGACCACAGACGGTCTGAGGTTCCCCCACCACTATTTTTGTCTGGTCTGTGAGTGTGTTGCGCTGTCTGTCAGACGGCCGACCATCGTGACAGTCTTCATCCATTTGTTGGAGTTCTCACCACGGTCTCTCAATTACGAATGTTAGACCGTCTGGTCTGGGAGTGTGTAGAGCCGTCCAAGACGGTCTGGTTGCAGCCAGACGGTCTGGTCTGGAGGTCTGGTCTGGTAGTGTGTGGGGGGCTTTACAGACAGCAACGCACACTCACAGACCAGACAAAAATAGTGGTGGGGGAACCTCAGACCATCTGTGGTCTGAGGGTTCAGCCATCAGACACGCAGACAGTCTAGTCCGGGGTCTGCAGATAGCCCCACACACGAAAAGACAAGTGCCAGACGCCAGACCAGATGACGCCAGATGACCAGATGTAATGGGGGGCTTTGATTCACACTTTATAGATTCAAATTTAAATTTATGAAGATAAATTTATCAAAATATTGGAAATAAAGCATACAGAATTGAAAACAGAAACAATATTAATTAAAAATCTATATCTGTACATTTTTAAGCGGAGTCAATATTGTTATAGTCCAGTAGCTAATCTTTCTTAAAAACACAAATACCATTAGCTGCTTCCAAACAAAACAGATGTTACAACACCAACACCACTTTGCGACGTTACCACTTCGAAGGCCACGGCCTGCAGTTAAATGTGGCCGTGGGAATCCCACATTCAATTTAATGTTGGTCAGTAGGTACATTGATATTTAATTTGGAAAGTCCTGTTTTGAAGGTAAGATTTTAAAATGAGAAAAATTGAATGGGATGAAAATTGTTAGTATGTTTACTTTAATAAGCCAACGTACCACGCCTTAAACGCTTTTCTAACATCCAAGAAAAGCCAGCTGAGCATGTTTTTCATACATTAACGTAGGCCTATCACATCAAAAACTCTGTGAACCTCATCTGTTCTATATATGATTGTGTTTCCGTCTGAATCCAAACTGATGCACAGGATTACATCGTGATTGCCAATCAGCGCTTGTATTCTTTTCAGAATACGTGTTTCAAATACCGCCTTGGACATTACAGGTAAAAAAACTTCGGTCGGTACTTGGTATGAGCTTACCTGGTCAAGTGATGGCTTCCCATGTTTCGGGATGACTATCAAAAAATCAATTGTGCTCTCTTGAAATTAGATGGTACATGCTCCAGTCTTAAAATTGTATCGAATAACAGCCAATAATATTCCATTCGTGACAACTCTTTGAGTATATTGCCAGTAGGTTGTAACCAGGAGGGCAAATAGGGCAAAGAGCCTCGTCAGAATGAAGATCGCTAATAATGATTGATTTCATTTCCGATGGTTTGAACGTCTTCAATGGGATGTCAAGTTGTAGTTGAGCGTCCAACCAAAATATTCAAGTATCTCTGCCTAGTTGTTTCCTCCATTTGGGTTGAATACATCCTCAAAGTATTGAGCAAAGTCTGCCTTCTCTGTACATTTTGCCCCATCTCCCATCAGATTTTAAAATATGCGAAATTCGAATCATTGGGAGCTCATTCGCTTCGTTGCTCTCTAGAGGGATAATAATCCGTAGATTTCAGGTTAGCTCCGTCCAAAAGGAGTTTTGTTTGGTTTAGTGTTCAAACCGTTTCAAAAGTACCAAATCAAACTATTTATAATAAACAAAACAGTAACCTGCACTCTTGTTTTAGCGAATTTCCCTATAGGGAAGTAGCTATTACCGTAGGTCTCATGGTAAGACCTAAGCCCGGGACCGATTTACTTTTTCATTTTGATGTCCCCAGAGGCCAAAAACACCATTCGTTCAAATTTTTATATCTATATATATATATATATATATGTGTGTCCATCCGCACGATAACTTGAGTAATTTTTGTCCGATTTTGATAAAATTTGGTTTGAAGGTGTAAGGCGGGATAAACTTGAATGAGTTCGCGAACCAGCATGATCGGACTATGGGAACGGGGGTTTATGGGGGGTTTTATGGGGTAAAAATAGGTTTTTCCCATTTTTGACCCTAAAACACGAAATTTCACAATTTCTTTTCAAACCATTTTGTAGAGCTTAAGAAAACAAATAATTTAGTATATTGAAGCGTTATTATGCGCCTAATTGTTACGGAGAAAATTCAAAAAAAATTGTAATTTTGAAATTCCCATGTTATTCTTATGGAGAATAAGTCAACTGTTGTAGTTTGCTTGTTTATAAACATATTTTGATCGAATTTGGAAAATACTTTTATTTCTTACTAAACTATTATCATTTTATAAAAAAAATCTTTTTTACCCTCCCTGTTGCAGCAAACCTAAGTACTCGTTAAACTAATTCTATTTAAATAGGAAATAAATGTGCTATTTTTATGGAGGTATTTTAGTGTAAATCCAATCAGGTTAGTGGAAATTCGCTTAGTCTGCAGGTTTGCTGCGGCGGGGGTATTATAACCAAAAAGTCAATTGCAACAAGTCGTGAAAATTTAAAAAGAGAAAATCATGCATACAATACTAGCGCTTAAACGCAACAAGCAAGAAACATGAGCTTTTAACAGGATTAAATATTGTAGGTGCAATTAGATGAGAGGTATAATATATTTATTTATTTAATAAATCATTATTGAATTTTTTATATTCAAAGACAATATATACACGATTGTTAATATTCCACAGCTTAAAGTATCTGAATCAGTCTGTAGGTTTATATTAATATTTAATCTACGCACTAAGTTAGCTAATGCTGTAACTTATTCCATACCAACTGTATGATACATCCTTAGTTTTGCACTTCCGGATTCCGGAAACTCAATAATTCAATTCATTCGCATTCGCATTCGCATTCGCATTAATCGCATTGAAGCTTGAAGCATTCCATTTTCCATTTCGGTTCGGTCCTAGAATTTGTTTATGCTGTTTGTGGTTGTTGTTACAAGTCCTAAAAGTTTAACATAGGTGTGATTTAGGTGTACGTTTAATCATGAGTAAGTTTAAAATACTCTTCATCCCTTCAATTACCCTAGTTAATTTCTGTAAAATAAGTTAAATCTTCATCTTAGAAATAATAGTCGCCATTTTAGAATAAAAGTAAAGTAGGCTATGGTTATACCTAGGATTAGGAAGGCTTAGCCCAGTTTTATGTTCACTCACTTTCGTGCGCTTTTGTTTGGAATATCATTTATGAACAGAATTACAGTATGTGAATTTAAGTTAGTGCTTGTATGATTTGAATTTTTTTTAAAGCTGAACCTAACTTTTAGAGCATTTTAAGTTAGCCTATTTGTAGGCCTACAAAACAAAACTGGATTTGTTTAAGATCAAGTTGAGAGTTCAAACCCTTAACCTTAGAATGCTCTTGTAATATATGGCTGCACGGCTGCACTTTACTTTAGGTCCTACACTCATTCGAATGAAAATATCGATTATTCGATTGTTTCATTCGATATATCGTTTGGTTGGTTAGATTAGGTTAGGTAACTAACCAAACGATGTATCGAATGAAACTAATCGATATATCGATCGATATTTTTTATTCGAATGAGTGTAGGACCTAAAGTAAAGTGCAGCCTTACTTTACGTCCTACACTCATTTGAATAAAAATATAGATCGATAACTTATATCGATTAAGTTATTCGATATATTGTTTGGTTAGTCAGGTTAGGTTAACCTAACCTAACTAACCAAACAATATGTCAAATAAAACAATTGAATAAGTTAATCAATATTTTCATTAGAATGAGTGTAGGACGTAAAGTTAAGTGCATCTTACTTAATATATTCCAGATTAGTCTTAGGGCCTAAGTTAGGCCTCGTAAAAGTAAACGTAAGTTATTTAACTTATCGTAGAGACTTGTAGGCCTTACTTACTTATCATGGAGTCATAACTTATAACTTAACTTAGGCCTTATCATAGGTCTGCATTCAAGAATATTGGCTTTTCTAAAGGCCTAAGTTAGGAATTTGTAGGTAGGCTTCCGTTTGCAAGACTTAGACTTAACTTATTTGTTTTATAAACATAGCTTACCTAATACCTAACTTAATGTTTTACTGCCAAGATCCTAAACTTAGTCTTCACCTTTTTAGACAGTTTGTCTGAGTATATTAACCTAGGCCCATGTTAATATAGGATAAGAACTTAAACACGTTAGAGGCCTAACTTACGTTCATCCCAACCAAGTAAACTTACCTTTTTAATGGGCCTATAGGCTCACAGTGATTAAGTTACACTCCGTGGAATGTAGGGTGAAGAGAGCGAATAAATTAGGCCTAGCCTAAGCAGTGGCAGCGATAGGTGCGGGGGGCCCGTGAGCCTTGACCGGGATTTTCGGCAAATTTTACCGGCACACGGGCCCGGGATTGTGTGACAGGCTCAGCTACACGGGTCCCCTATCATAACAATATTTATATGAGAATTAAAACATGTTTTTTTTATGAAAATTTGTTCAAACCTATAGTTCAAGTATTTAGTTTACAACAGCTAAACTAACACTATTACTTGACCGATCGATATAAATTATCTAACAACCTAACAAGGGCCCGTGGGCTCTTATCGCCGCCACTGAGCCTAAGTTAGGCCTAAATTAGTTATAAGTTTAAGTTAACTGAACATAGAAATAAAGTAGGCCTAAGTTAAGTTACACTTGATCAGGAGAAAGCTTAAGTTAGTTTCTAGACAAAGTTATAACTGATTAAGAACAGGATCATTAACTTTAATTACTGGGATTCAGTTCCGTAACCTAGAGAACCTAAAGTTAACTTACGCCTACGATGAGTTAGGTATATCAAAATATCGGTTGAAATATCAGATGGATAGGCTATATAAACTAAAGTTAAAGGTTATGTAAGTTATATGAATTTGAATGGCACCAGCATAGCAACGCTGGTGGCGCTGCCTATGAATTGAGAGGCAAAGCTCTCTCCGAGTACTTAACGCTTTTTACTATGCGGTTAGCATTCTGGGTTATAGTACAGTAGCATGTTTTCTGTGTCAGTGTACATGTGGTACTTACAGTGAATGAGAGTACCTAGTACTTAGCTACATATATAGTATGTGTGCTAGGGCTACTTAGTACGAATAGCAGAGGCCCAAAAAAAGTATTGCCCCTTGATGTGTGCTCCCCTTGTGGGGTTTTATCTTTCTTCTTTTATGCATTCAGTTTTACTTCATTTCTATCTATGACTTCTGCCACTTATAGCGTATATTCTGGTTTTCATCTGGTTTGACTTTATTTCTGTATTTATTTATGATTGTATTTTATGGTAACTTATTACATTTTTGTGTTTTGGCTTTCTTGTTACTGTGTGTTTATGTGTCTATATTATTTTGGTTTTGTCTTCGTTCATTCAGTTTGATTCCAGTTAATTTCTTATCTTAGTTTGGGGTACCGGTACCTAAATATTAAAATCAAGTTTTTATTAATTAATATTAATAAATAATAGGCTATTGCAGGGGCGGACTGGGTACTCTATTAGGGCGTAAACCTTGACCAGCCCGAAGGCGCCAACCGGGGGGTCTGAGGGGTATGGAATACCCCCCTGTACAGAGGGGGGTCCGGGGGTCCTCCTCCGGGAAATTTTTTAAAAATTATACCTGTAAACTCGCATTTTTAGGCAATCTAGAGGCATTAACAGTGGAAAATCAGAAATCTAATAACTGACACTATTGGTCAATGTTTGGTTTACAAAATTTAGACTATTTACCCACACGACTTGGTGCTATTCTGACAGTAAATATCCTAACAAAAATAAAAATACAAATGATTTTCTTAGGTTCTTTCGTATTATATTTGTGTTGTGTATTTTCTTTATTTTCCCTTGCATGACTTGGCTGCATGCATACAATATAAATCATTTGCTTCCTGTTTACAACCTGAACTTGCAACTGTTGTATTTTTTGGCACTGTAAATAACAGAAGTTATATATTTTAGATTTCTATGAACTTATTTTAACACAAACAATATGCTTTCACTGTGAACAAAACCAATTTATTGACTTAAACTTTTTTAGCATTACATTAAGTCAAAACTGTAACCCTAAAGTAGGCCTACCTAACCTATTTCTACAAACGAAATAGCCTAGAGAGAACTACAAAGGTATTTTGAGCTGGCTATCTGTAAGTAAAATAGGAAAGTTGACCAAATTAGTGCCATAGTGCATATTGAAATAATTAATTAATAGGCGGTAGCCACATACGGTATTAAAATAATGTTTACTGTTTAATCTTTACTGTGTAATGGTTAAGTTAACAAATACACTGTCACTAAATCTAATTTAAATTTTGTAAAAGTAGTGATTCTACAATACTGCTTTCGTTCATGTTTCCTGTGTAGGTACGGTAAATAATATAAAAATAAATTGAATCTTTCGACACAGAGACACAAATCAGACACTCGCTAAAGAGAGACACATTTTAATTGGCAGCTCACACTCTTTATTTATTTATTACATGCACGGCAAACGCCATTTTACAAGAGAGTTGAGTTGACATTGATAAAAATTAAATGTGACTTAAAGTGAAATAGTTATAGTGTGAGCAATAATTAAATATTATAACAAATATGTATAATATTAAATTATCTTCACTAGTTGTTTACCACAGACGACATCGTGACACCGACCGATGTCGGATGCAGTCGCAGTGCAGTTTTTTTTCGGGTTCGGCGTAAAATGACGCGGGAAGAGGACAGCTGTTTTTAAGTACCTCAGACCACAGAGTAAAGTGCCTTCCACTCGGAGTAGGCCTACACGTACGAGAGAGAAGAGCTGATTTGCTCTCGTTTGTCGACAGTGTCTATTCAGGTCTCACACCCGACTTTATGTTTTGCTATTCACTGCTGAAACTTTTACTCTAAGTTTTTCCTCTTGCTTTCTAAAAACACATCTCGTCTCATTTTTTAAAATTTTTTATGAATTTTTCCTTTAACGAGGGCGCAAATATTGGAATGTTGAGAAGGCGTATCGGCCCACCGGCGGTGGGCCGGCGGGCCAGTCCGCCCCTGGGCTATTGTTATTATTACTGGCAAATATCGTGATTAAGCTTGGTGAGGAAACAAATCAAGGCTAAAAGTACAATTTATACAAATTTAGTTTCTTTTAAAATTTGTTTTATTGTTGTGCCATTTATTTTCAAGATTCATTGAGAGAAGAAGATATGTTTGGTCAGTCTCAGCCATTTGACGAAGAGGCCGAAAAAGAAAACGTTTACTTGGAGCTTGAAAAAGCTCTTACTGAAAGGAAATGCAGAATCATCCAGAAAAAACAGAAAATCAAACGTAAGTACTTTTATACGTACAGCTCCTTTCCCTTTTAGTAAGTTAGCTAAATATTCATTTTTCGCCAACCTATTTTAATAAACAGGTAGGATGATACAAAATACCTTAACGTTGGAATAAAAGGCTACAAATATACTAAAACATCCCTGTTTATTTTAATTTCTAATTCACATGATTATAAATATAAAAATAGGCTAATTATGTGCAGCAAAAAAATGTTAATTCGTAACTTTATAACGGTTAGGCCTATACACAGTCTTATCTTGGTAATTCAATTTTTCGATAAAAAAAACTTTCGATAATTTAAAATAAAAGCTCAGTTTCTAGAGAATCTCTTGATATTTTGAAGTTTTCCCATGCATTTTGATACATTCCGTTTTTTCAAGTTTTAATCAGAGAGCAGGCTGATTTGAAACACGCAATAATTCAAAATAATTCCAAAGAAACCACACTACTCAAAAGTGAAACCGTGGCCAAAACAGTTTGTGTTGTATAGTCACGGCCACTGGTGTCATGACAAATAAATACAAGTCAAATGCTTGCAGCAGTAGAAAGTATGGCAGAATGAAGTCAAAAGTAGCGAAACTTTTGAAATTCCATCAAAACAGAATAAGAAGTGTTTGACACAATCAATCATATCAAATAATCTATAACTAATACGCTACATGAAACTTTGTCGGTCGAACTCCTCGGCCATTTCTTAACCGATTTTATCCGTTGATGTCTCATTGGAAAGAGCGTGTCGCGTAGATTTGCAAACTGGCCTTACTTTTTTGAAAAAGTCCCTTGGGCTTTGCCCCAGTGGCTGTTAAAGTTCCCATGTTATCCTTATGAAGAACATAATTGTTTACATTTTGATCAGCTGTATAATTTAATTGCTGTTATTTATTTTTCAATCCTATGAAACGCATTGAGTACATTTATTTACTATTTGAGTTTGTGTAAACATAACCCCCAAGACGGATTGTGTTAGTATGGTTGTATCTTAAATTTGTGTATTTATCGTTGTTTTGTGTCGCTATGACGGATCGTGTTAGCATGATTGTTACTTAAATTTGTGCATTTATCGTTGTTTTTTGTAGCTATAATTTGTTTATTTGTATTTTTTTTTCTTTTAAATGCCTCCGACGTGACGACAACGAAACATAGACAGGAGGCGCAATAGTGATAACGACCGCAGCTACAGAACGGTGGCGCGTAATAGGCTTGAAAAAGTCAGCACCTGACACTGGACAATCTCAACTATTAGGTTAAAAATGTGCCGGCCCTAATACTACCCCAAAACGACTTTTCGTTCTCAATTGACCCTCTATCAATGACCTGTGTTGCCTGTACAGCGAGGCATTTTGAGAAGGAGAAAACCGGCCGGAATGCTTTAGGTTTATCAATAACGAAGATAAACATAGTTTGAGTTACACACCGGTGATCTTTGAGTTGACTCTTTTAAACTCATTGTAAATATGACTGTTATTCTTTTTGAAATAACTCCTGTAATGCTTTAGAATTGCTCGAATTCGAGCAACATGTACACTAGTATTATTGATTATGTAAGTCTCAAGTTCAAGAAGTAAACAAAAATAACAGAATAGATTTTGTAAACTAAAATATGCTGTTTCATCTGTTAAGATCTTGAGGGATTGAAAGGGTTCTCTACAACATTTTGTGGGTAAGGCCCAAAGTACCAGGCAGTTTTCTTCTGAGCCACAGGATTTTATTTACGTTGTTGTCAGAGGTGCCAACCCAATAAACATTTCCTTGATATTTTTTTTCAAATTAATTTGTAATAATAATTATAATTTTTTAGTGGTAATAAATGGAAGGATAAGGCAAGATGAAGAATTAAAAAGAGCTAGTGATGAAGAAAAGCGTTTTAAGAAGGAGATTGAAGAAGTCAATGACCATAAAAATACAATCGTGAGGAACATTGAAAAGTAAGTTGGAACAAAAAATGTACATTTTAATTGTAGCATTTTGAGATTGTACAATAAAACTACATATCTGTTTTCTAGGGCGTTTAAAAAAATCAAAATACATTTTCAGGATGAAAATCCAGCAATTATATAACAAACCCCCAAATGATCGTAATGATGGTCCAGCAATTGCAGGAGGTGATCACACTTTGCTTTAATTCTTGAAAATGTTTGGAAAGTCAGTTATTTTATTAGTCAAGAATTTATTCAAATTAAAAGAAAATAATTATGTAGGCCTATATCGGTTTTCACACTCGATTCTATCTCGTAAACATTTTACTTGGGTTTTGGATTTGAAACTACTTTGTGCTCATTAAAAGTCGTCAATCGACACCCATTTGTACACTCAGCTCTGCTGACAGCGTTTAGCAGATTATTTGTGCCTCCTGGTTTTTCTGACTGACATTTTTTTTAAGGACAGTAATACTAAATACTTTAAGTTTAAGATAGGTACCTTTTGTACGCTTGCTGAGTTTTGAGCGTTGTTCCTCAAATGAATTTATTTTTACAGCGAACACCAGTCTCGCTCGACACTAGAATTCACTCTGTGTCACCTAACTAACAATCTATCTAAGGAAAAAGAAGAAACCAAAAGGATGA
Organism: Macrosteles quadrilineatus; assembly: GCF_028750875.1. Taxonomy (NCBI): domain Eukaryota; kingdom Metazoa; phylum Arthropoda; class Insecta; order Hemiptera; family Cicadellidae; genus Macrosteles; species Macrosteles quadrilineatus. The sequence goes on from NW_026542610.1 coordinate 1,350,779, forward strand.
AGAGTGAATTTGATGCTGGCATTAAAGACGCTCATGATACATGGAAGTTGTATAAGGTATGTGCTAAATTGAGTGCAGTACTCGCTGAATAGCTACCATTACAATGGATTGTGTTTATTTTCCCTGTTATAACAAAAAAAAAAAAAAAAAAAAAACAGTTCAGTTGAGTGTCTAAAATCTGTTAAGATTAAGGTGGACTTGTCTATCTTATTCAGTACGTTATTACTGTGTCTATTACGTATATTAAGTTTTGAATTTCTCCTACACTATGTTTCTCCTTTGAATTTGAACTCCTATGTTGAATGTCTCCTCAGGTATGGAATTTGACTTTGGGGATTGCATAAAAAATCCAAACAAATTTTCAGAGCCCAAAAGATAATCATACATACTTTATTAAATGAGTTATGTAAAAACTAGCTGTAGACCACTTAAAAAAATAAAATAAAACTTAGAATGCTCTGAGATTTTACATACATCAGGTCACACATAACCATAACATAAGGCCAAAATCAAAATTTGTTTAGTTGTTGTCTTAGCATAAATTATCATTGTTTACTGACAGACAGTTTGACACTTCTGCCAGAAATGAATCTTGTTCTGTGGTTAAGTTTCTATAGGGAGGGGGTTAGTCCCTGGTGATTACTGTTGTTAGTTAACAGATGTTTATGCAGAAAAATGGTTAAGACATAGAAAATATCCATTGTTGGCTTGGGGAGTGAAAAGCAAGGTTTCTTGAGTTTCTACCGTGACAGTGATTGAATTTGAGGAGGCTTTGCTTGCAGGTCAGTGTATTGGTTAAGACACATGTGGACCGTTTTTGTAATTGGGTATGTTTATTAAAAATATAACTTTGGAGCTCACAGATATCTAATTTTTAAAGAAACATTAATATTTAAATATTTGGACTGTTCTAAGACAACATTTTAGTTGAAATAATATAATGTGTACAGTAGAACTCCAATTATCCGAACTCCAATTAACCGAATCTCCGATTATCCGAATCGCTTACTTCAACAATTTTAAAAACTTAAAGCTATAGTAATAAGTTTTGCAAAATATCAAAGAATTGTTATTAAACACATTTAGCCAGTGTGTAATTTTGGACTTTGATGGAACACCAAAATTACACACTGGCTAAACTATTAACTTAATAACATGTATAGAACACTTGTACTAAGAGCATTGTAAACTGTAAAAATGTTCTGATTTCATTTATTATTAATTAAAAGTTATTCCCTTAGTACCGAAAATTAGGATTTATCTTTAAAATTCCCGGAATTCCGGTAAAACTCCGATTATCCGAATGGGGTCTGGTCCCTATTGATTCGGATAATCGGAGTTCTACTGTATCAGTAGCCTCTGGATTGCGAAGAATAACTAATAATAGTGGTTTAAATACCTGATTCTGGCAATCCAATTTCTGTATTCTACAACTAGTTTCGACCAGCTAAGAGGTCATCATCAGGTACGTAAAGGATGATTACTTCACATGAAGGTCGTCAGGATTAAAAGTTTTTGACACATAAACATACACTTTTTCATCCTGACGACCTTCATGTGAAGTAATCATCCTTGTACGCACCTGATGATGACCTCTTAGCAGGTCAAAACTATTTGTGGAAACAACAATTGGATTGCCAGAATCAGGTAGCCTATTTAAACCACTATTGTGAGATAGTATAACAAAAAATATTGAAAATTAGTAGTAGTATGATCAAATATGTATTTAATAGTGGGACTATAATAGTTTTTGTATTATGAGAGTTTATTTTCTAGGAAAAGTATGAAAACTTTCCTCTGGCAAAGAAACGACGAGAGGTAGAGGTGGAGATTAAGAAAGTTGAAATAGTTTTGAAACAAGCAGAAGTAGATACAACCGAATACATGAGGAAGAAACAATTGAAACGAGAAATAGCAGGTACATGTGACTAATAACCTTGGGATGAAAAGATTTTAAATACGGGTAGTACAATTTTCAGTCTTATCACTTCCAAGACTAAGTAAGGCTATCAAAAGACGTTTCATCATGGACATTGGTTAGGATTTTAAAATCCATTCATGATGAACTTATTTCTTTGTTGCAGTCTATATGGTTCATGAAACACGCCACTTATACTGTTCTAAATTACCCTGTAAAGCTGTATTTAATTGCTGTCATAGAGCTGTTTACAACTGGTCGTAATTATAGCTTTGTGAACTGATCTAAATTTCTTCCCTAAATGTCTACCCTCTAGACGATCCAAAAGGGTGCTCATATATATTAGCCCTGGTCTATGACTTACCAGGGAGTATAAGTATGTGTCAATGTGTTAAAGAATTTAATTGAATTGATTCATCTAGATTATTTAAATGGCGTTAAACTGAGGGTGTAGGTTATTGAAATTTGGAAAACTTGTGGGGAACCTGTTTGAGATACATTTTTTGTGCTTGAGTATTATACAATTCTATACAATTTAAGTTGCCAATGAAAGATAACATTTAGCTTCATTTGGTGTCATGTTGTTCAGCATTACACTGATCTGTGTTTACACTTTTCAGAGAGGAGATTTCAGCTTAGTGTGGTTCAACTTGCCGAGACGTACAAAGTTTACCAACAGCTCATGGCAGAGCAGAAGGAGTTGATGGATAAAATGCTGTATGTACAATAACATTTAAATTAAATGACAGTTCAGTTGACAAGCAAACACTTACAATCCACTTTGGGCAGTGAGAAAAATAGCACTTAATTATAACTGTATACTTGTGTTTAAAGCTTTACTATGGTCAGATAATTAATCTTTAGCAACTCTCAGGTTAAAATCAATATTATCAATACAGTATTATCAAATATTGATATTATCACATCAATACAGGAACTACTATATGCATGTATGAATAAAATTTGTTGAAGTGATTTAATTTAATCAAAGTAGGCCTACCACCCAAATTATATTTGGTAAAAATAGTTGCTACACAAATGTACAAAACTCTTCTATTCTGGTCATTCCCAGGTCTTGACATTCCTGTCTTCTCCCATCACAGATCCTCTTCCTCTACTACCTGACACCTCATTCCTCTTTCTCCTCATCTATCTCATTCGTCTCCCTCTCCGTCTCCATCTCGTCATCATCATATCTGAGCTCTCATCTCACATGTTCAAATTATCCAAGTATTACTTGTCTACTGTACCACTTGTCTGATCCCTCCATTCCCAACTCTATACCACCTTGTTTCACTTTTAGTAGTTATTTAAAAAATACTATTTCTCCAGCATGTATTTTCTTTGTTGTAAATTCCTTCCAAGTCTTCTGTCCCATAAAAGCTTACCATTGTTGTTTAATGCATTATTTAGCTAGTCACATACATGTTTAGCTTATGTTCTAGTAATTTGGATTCAACATTTCATTATAGCAAGAGAATTTGAATTTAAACATATTTTTCTCAATGAATTTTAACTCTCCCATTGCATATTGGCCTTTTGTTAGTGCACAGGCTAAGTGTGTACAATTGTTTCACATTTTCAGAAAACTGAAAACTCGTATGGCTGATCTGGAGTCAGGAAAGACAACAACGCGTCAGGTAGCAACACCACAAACAAGTGAGACATAGGTTTTTTGTAATTTTTATAGATCAATATATGATAATTATTATTTCTATCATTTTGCAGATTATTATACAATGCAGTATTAGCAATAAATGAACTTTGCCCAAAATATTTGTTCATTGTAATAACAATTTTTCAGTTTTAATTCAATGGTAATTCATGTAGAAATTCATCGCTTCAGTATAATTTCAAATTCAGGGTAGTCATAGAACTAAAATTGCGGGAAATCCAGGAATTATGTGTGAATTATTATTTTTTACCAAGAAACCCAAATTTTTGTGCCATTTTGTTGTAACATTGACATAAGACGAAGGGTCTAACACCCAGGCACAAACTTTATTTGCTCACAGAACTCCATTAGCACAGGGAAAATGTGACTGTTAATACACTCAACTTGACTAAAATTAGGCACGGTAGATGTTTTCAGCCTGAAATTTAACACATTGGGCCAATCGTTCATTGGTCTGACTTGACTTGAATATATAGGGGACCTGCAGACCTAGTAATAGGTACCGGTACACTTTACGACTGGGTATCACCATTGGGAAAACCCGGTTTTGCTGACGAAAACACTGGTAAAATTGTCTGAGATTTTTTCCTGGAGTTCTGTGGTCAACCTGAAATGGGGATGAAGATCTTGGTTTAAACATTCTTGGTTACCTGCAATTCATGCTTTTAAATTTAAATTGCCTCTTTTTTATAGATTCAATTTAGTTTGCTCATAAACTACTATTTTATATCTAAAAATGTTTCAGGTTCTACTCAAGGAAAAGAACAGCGAGTGGTAAGTTAAAATAAATTAAAAGGTTGATAGAACTTCAAAATATTTTGAAAATAATAGTGTTTATTTGGTATTGGTTCGAATGAGTTGAGATTACGAATAATTAGGCCCATAAGATGCATATTGTTTAATGATTGTTTTTGTTTGGATACCAAAAGAATAGGCTATAACCACCAAGTTAAATATTTTAGATTGGGTTTAAGCATCAATAGCTCATCAAAAGTAAGAGGTAAATATTAGGCAAGGACAATTATTGTTGAATGAATTCTATGTCGACCTTGCTCGTGACTGAGATCTCTGTCTAAAACATTCTTGTATTGCAATCTTTATAATTAATATTAATATTATCTTAATACAGGGTGCTTCAAAACTCTCTCCCGAAACTCAGTGGGTATGTTCCTTAGGTAAAAAAAAACAAAAATTTTCAGATAAACATATGTCTTATCTCGCTTCGTTTTCCGTCTCTGTCAGTGTGTATGTACTTTTTACATAGCTTCCCATAACTTTGAAACCATTTGAGTTACCAACTTCAAACGTGCATGTATGATGACTAATAGGACCTATCCTTTTGTAAAGCATCAAGTTTGTAGTTACAAATTACAAAGAGGATGGAAATTTAATCACTTTACAGAATTGTACTATTACATAGGGTCATAAAACAAATAACAAAGAAAATTTAATTTGTAAAAAGGTAATACCAGCTAATTAGAAGCATTTGCCCAAATTATTAGTTTTAACTTCAGAAAAATTACATTTCCTCCGTTATTTGTGTTATGACCCTATATAAATTGTACATTTCTGTAATGTGAGTTAAATTTCCATCCTTTCTGTGGTTTGCAACTTTATTATAAATCCTATGGCTTTTATTTATTAAGCTTTGTAAAATAAAAATGGCCGCCATTTGGAAATTATACAAAGCAGAAACTTGATGCTTTACAAAAAGATAGTACCTATTAGTCATCATACACATAACAAGTTTAAAGTTGGTATCTCAAGTGGTTCTAAAGTTATGGGAAGTTATGTAAAAAGTACATACACGCTGACAGGCGGAAAACGAAGGGAGATAGGACATTATGTTTATATGGTATTATTTTTTTGTTTTGACCTAAGGAACATATCTCCACACAGTTTTTGGAGAGAGTTTCAAACCACCCTGTATATTATTAATATTATGGTACTAAAATATGTTTCTTGTTTTAGGTTCAAAAACTTCCCGAGGTTGTCAAATTTACAGTCTCTGGATTAGGCTTGCAGGTAAATACTGGTAGTAGAATGGTAGAACTAGCGAAGTAGTCTCTGCAGTCCATGGTTAAAGTAAGTGGACACCTTATAGTAAGTCCATGGGGTAGCTAAGTGGGAAGAAGTCCACAAGCCAATGTTTTAAAACTATGATCATAAACCACATACATATTCAGTTAAAGAATCAATATTTTATAAAAAATAATGTCAACCCAGTATGTACATATTATTTATTTTTTCAAGTGTTTATTCCAATTAACAAATACTCCCTTGTAAATATATTCCATCAAAAGACTGTTGATCTATAAATCTTGTCAAGTATAAAAATTATATACTAAATTTACTGCATGACTTAAATTATGTCAATGCACCACGTCCTACTGTCCTAAGTCCTACTGTCATGGTATCTCATTTTGTAATGTGACACCTAAATCAGTCATACCTAAATTGAACATCTGCACATATCTAATACTAATTATATCAAGCTTATAGCATATTAATCTACAGTAGACCCCCTCTTATCCGGACACCTTTTAACTGGACATCGGTTTAACCGGACTACACTCGGCAGAAATGACATCTCTTTAACCAGACAATTTTTATCAGCACATCGGTTCATCCGTACTAGATCAGCAGGAAGTGGACGGTACTGAAACCACTGTTCTTGTGGGAAAGATTTGAGACCAGTGATCAAGTGTATAATACGTAATAATCATTATTCGCTAATATACAGTATGCATTTAAATGGTCCGTTTTAACGAGTTTTTGGGGACGTCGGTTTAAACGGAAAAACTGTTATCCGGACTGGCCTCGGTCCCAAGGAGTCCGGATAAGAGGGAGTCTACTGTAATTACATATGAACACACTAACTTATAATAATTTTCCAACCATTATCCCTAAAATGTTGCTTAAAATTTCTATTGCATTTTTACAAACGATTGAACACAAAAAATTAATTACAAATAATTCAGTTTGTTTGGTTTGAGAAATGTAACCAACTATATTTTTATAAGGACTCCACTTGAAGTTTATTTTAGGAAAAAATGTTTACTTTATAGGTCATGTCCCCACCTCAACAAGAAGCTGATACGTTGCCTGGAAGAAGTTTATTTAGCTGGAGCGAATTACTAGGGACATCAGCTAAAACGTCCACTCGGGTTGAAAAAATAGTGCCTACCACTTCTGTTGGCTCATCAACTGTGACAAGCACCCCCCAAAAGCCAAGAGATGAACCTCAACTACACAGAAACATGACATCCTCAATGAAGCTGATGAATTTGCTGAGAAACGTCCCAGGATTGCAAAAGAAACCTGCGTTGAATGTCGGTGTAAAACGAAATAGTGGAAGTAATGATGACAAAGAGGTGAACAAAGAAGACAGGCCTCCGGTTAAAAAATCAATTGTTTCTACTCCTCATAGTACCAAAGTCTGTGAACCAAGTGTGACCAAATCTTATGTTAAAGTTGATAACCCTCCTGCGGTTAAGAGGGATGAATGGTTGGATAGAGAAAATAAGGAAAATACAAATTCAAAGATGGTTATTAGTTCTTCAAAGTCACAGACATTGCCCACTGGGGACAACATGAATAAGCTGAATAAAACTCCTGCTTCAAAGGCTTTGAGCCAAAATTTGATGAATATATTGTCCATGAAAGGTGGAATGAGTCAAAAGAGTAACTCTGGACATACTCAGGACACACAAGAAGATGGAAAGGCAACTCTTGTCAAAGCTCCAGTGATTTCTCAAAACCATCAACAGGGAAATTTCAATGAGGTTATGTATCAAAACAGTCAGGCGAAACGTGATGAACAAGATAAACCGATAGAAAATTTTCCAAGTAAGTACTAACCTATCCTTCTTATGTTTTAAACCCTCTCAGCTAACTTAACATTAGAGAACTCAATATAATCAGTAACTGACATATTGCTTTCTAAACCTCCTCAACCAATTTTGCTTTGTCATCACAGTCATACTTAAAATGTCATTCTCATCAAATGTTTCTCATCAAATAATATACAAGGTACACACATTTTATATCAGTCTATAAACCTCCAATCTTATACTAGACATCAATGAAACAAATATATTCAACTTAAACACATTACAATACCTTGCTAACTAATGGGAGAAAAGAATGGAAAATGTAATTAACCATGAAAGGACAAAATTTCCAATGAATAATATGTTTTTATGACGATGTATCCATGAATCAGGGATTTTTAATTGGCCACAGAATGATATGGATATGAATTCATATCATTTATACTCCGCGCCAAAGCTGGTGGCGGCTGAGGGATTAGGACGGCCAGGTCGGTGAGCAGGTCCGAACTATGTAGTCCTACCTGGCGGTCCTAATCCCTCAGCAGCCACCAGCTTTGGCGCGGAGTATAGGTGAGTCGGTGGCTCAGTTGGTAGCGTCACAGACTTCGGACCCAAGACAACGATGTCATGGGTTTGGAGCCTGGTAACTGTGACAAACATTTTATCAGTACAGTTCACCTTCGTACTGTACCGGCTCACCCCTTGCTTTGCTGGATAGATTCCACGCACGGGCAGTTAGTCTATGTGGACAGACAAATGCAAGGCTTAAAGGTCGCCAAGGTTAAATTGCAGTGATTTAGCTATTTGGTTCAGTGGTTTTCAGTGGTTCAACATGGTTTTAGTTCATTTATCCAACTTGATTTTCTGATTGATTTTGTGATACACGGAGACGATTGCTGAACGTCAGTTATTTTGTTTGTTGGATAGTATTGTTGGAACCAGGTTCACCAGCTCCCGATTTGATTCCAGTGGAGACAAACTCCAACAGCCAGCCATTGTCTCAGGGGAACATCTCACAGACTTGCTCTCCTATTGAATTCAACTTGTCTGGAGGTTCAGGTAGGCCTAACTATAGCTTGGCTTGTAAGTTCAAATATTGTACTGAAGAAAGCCCTGAAAACTCCTTTTTATGCACCAGCAGTGGTCAGTCATTTATTTAAAAATAATAGTTAAATGAATCATCTGAGTGTGATATAGTCTATACAATAAAAGCCCACTGATCCTGCAGCCAATGGTCAGGCACCTTTAGTAATCCGACATTGAGGTGTGCACCTGCTGGGAGGAAAACTACATCGGTTTTGGTCATCTCCAATGCCCCCAACAGCAATCAAAAGTCAAAATGCGTTACACTTGCAGTGCATACTCAACCCCCTATAGATGCTGGACTAAAAACAAATGATCAAATCTGGAAAAAATGAATTGTTATAATATAACTTTATTTATTTCTTCAGTTAAAATAGTATTGTTATGTGAGTTTGTATGTCAAACATTTTACAGATTTCATTTCTCCAATTGATGAGACTACAAAGATGGCTTACCAACGTTTGATGGCTCAAGCAGGACCGTATCCTACACAAGAATATTCTGCAGAAAACAGCGTCAACAGTCACAAACCACCCTCTGAGGTATGTTTAGAAGACTGACCAAAGAACCTCTTATATCTGACAAGTGAGATACTGTCAAATACACATGTATGGTAGCGATACAAATACAGTGGCTAACAATATTTGTCAAATAAGTACACTCGGGGCCCCCCACAAGTTTGTTCACCTGGCCCCCCTCCCAATAATTTTAAAAAACATAATCACAGATTTCCACCCAAACTTGCAATTATGACATCTCCCGAGGCTTCATCATCGTCTTCCATGATAGCGGCAAAACCGTGATTGCAACCAAACCTAGGACATCATCATTATCATCTACCGCGATCGCGGTCCAATCCATAATGACTCCCGCAGTAACGGAAACATCTTCTTTTCCACAATCGTGGCAAAATCCTAAATATATCTCCGGCGGAAAAAGAAACGCCATCATCGTCTTCTGCGATAGCGGCAAAATCTTGAGTATCTCGCACGGTCATGGAAACAAAAACATCATCTTCCACTATATTGCAATTAAACTGTTTCCAAAGCAAACAGATTTCGAACCGACCTGATTTTGGCCCAAGACCCATAGCTAAAATTTGTTATCCGACTCAAAGCAAACAATCTGGTGTGCAGCCTCCTAATAGTATCAATGAAAGAATGGAATTATTTATTACCTAGTGTCCTAGCCTCCTCTGTTCGATTGCCAATTTGATCGTTAAAAAATGGTCAAGTTCATTCAGTTGAATCAGAATAGAGGGTTTTGTCTGGTGTGACCTGTCGGGGGCTACTTTCGTTCTAAATACGGATCTATCATAGCGCCTTCACATAGGCCACAAGGACAGTTGATGCAACCCGCATGACTGATGACTACTTTTTACTTAGGTTAGAAGAGAATTTCTATTGCTTGGTCAAGTACTGTTAGTGTAGCTGTTGTAAACAACTTGTCCTAGCGCTCTTACTGGTTTTACCATAATTTTGTCATAAAAAACATATGTTAATCATCATACCTATACATATTGTTGTGATAGGGGACCCTTTTGGCAGAGCCCACCACGGACCCTGGTCCCGGTAACCTTTCCCGAAAATCCCGGTCAAGGCACACAGGCCCCCGTTATCGCCAGCACTGGCGCCATATTGAGACTTACACAGCCTAAAGGCAATCAGACATTCTTCCCATAGTTCCCTCTTGTCTTGGAAAATGGCTGCAATTAATCACTCAAATAACATGAGGGGGTTGCATCAGAGTAAGTTACAGGGATGAATCAGGGTAGGCCAACTCCAACTGATACTGCCAAACTACATTTAAACTATTCTACTAACACGTTGGGTGTGCGGCCCGTTCCCGATTGGGTACGGTGCTCGGCGCCCGTAGGGTGTGTCCAGACTCAATCGGGAACGCTCGGCACTGCCTTTTGTATATCTTTGTTTTTGGAAGGCGGATCTAATGCACGTTAGCTTGTAGTGTGTGACTTGCTTTTTGTTGTGGTGTAGGTTGGTAGTAAATTTCCCTATAAAATTCCCGTCTGGCGAGTGGCAAGCTTAAAAATCAACTTGTTGTCCCGTCTTTCTCCCTCCAATTGGCAATACAATGGGACCGGATACGATCCAAGCAGTGCTGCTATCTGTGGGGGTTTTAGCGAACTACGTCAACTCTCGTCGTAAAGCAGGACATCACCAAACGTTATTTGCTATTCATCAGACCAAAATTTGAAAGCCAATCACGCTGCGGGTTGCGCCGCACTGGAGCTACGCCTGCCATTTGATGTACCGCATCGAACGTGTTAACCAATGTTTCGTAGAAGATAGAGTTTGTTAATTTATTCCTCCAGTGTTTTATACTTGTTTATTCATTACTCTGGTGTTTATTTTGACAGGAAAACATTGTACGTTCTCATTACTTCATTGGCTCTCCCAGTCTTAATACACCTCCTGATGGCCCAGGTATATCTATGTACATTGTAGCTTTTAAGTTTTAAAGCATTGTCACACATTCTAGAAAGGCATATCTTTTACCAACCATACTTTGTACAACTTTACACATTTGTAGCATATAGCCTAATTAGTCTTGAGTGTCTACATCAAGACATGATGTATTGTGATGCATTGCAGTTTGACTGCAATTAGAGGTCAAATCAATATGAGCAGGATTACGTGGTAAGTATTTTTTAACGAGGTTCTGTTCAGATTAGGCAGATTTGCAAATGATAAGAGGAGTTCAGGTGAGAAATATTATTTATAAAAGTTAAGGTATATTAATAATTTGGTTATGAAAGGCTACATAGTGGCAATAATTATTTCAGTAAATTAGTGGTCATTTTATGAGTGCACTTTTTCATAAAAAAAAATATCCACTATTGATTATCTCATTAGGTTATAATTAAAGGATGTTAAACTTATTTGGAACTTGTTATTAATTAATGTGACATTTTCCAGTGAATGACTACCAGCCTGGTCCATTGGAGCCGTTCTCCCCTCCAATGATTGAGGGTGCTTATGACAGCAATGACATGATGGCAGCTATACAATCCCCACCCCCAGCTAACACAGGTAATGGTTTAAACATCACTGTCACTCAAAACATGCAAAATCCTACATCTCAAAATTGCAGGAGAAAGATATTTACGACTAACTGTGGTTTACCTAACATTTATTTACCATCACACAAATAAATTTCTTGGAATTAACATACAGTAGATCAAAGTTTCAATTTGGGATCAAAGTTACTTCTTTTGGATATGCCATTAAATGTCACCAAAGCTCATTGTCATTAACAACATAATAATTATTCAGTATGCGTACATGTGTACTGTCTCTGGAATCTATATAATTAATACGCTACATGAAACTTTGTCGGTTGAACTCCTCCGCCATTTCTTAACCGATTTTATCCATTGACGTCTCATTGAAAAGAGCGTGTCGCGTAGATTTGCAAACTGGCCTTACATTTTTGAAAAAATCCCTTGGGCTCTGCCCCAGTGGTTTTGAAAGTTCCCGTGTTATCCTTATGAAGAACATAATTGTTTACATTTTGATCAGCTGTATAATTTAATTGCTGTTATTTATTTGGGTCGCCGGAATTCTATCCCCCTGGAATTATCCCCGCGGATTTGGAAGTCTAATGAAAATAGTCAGAGCGTGATTAATTAGATTGGCGATAAAAACCGGAATTTTACCCCCCGTCCATATAACTTACGTTTAGACAACTGAAGATGTACGGGCCGGATTTTTACCCCCGGATTTTTACCCCCAGAATTTTACCCCCGGATTTTTACCCCCCGGAATTTTACCCCCTGGCCCATTTTCGAAATTGAATGATTGATTTCTTATTTATGTTATTAATGAATTGTAAACATTTCATTATTTAGTAGCCTATCTTTATTTATTTATTTATTTTGTAATCTCAACCAAGTAAACAGAATTCGCTGTTTTATTTTGACCATACTAACCAACAGTTGGCTTTAAAGATCGAATCCTGATACTCGAATCTCAAAATTAAAAATAAAAACCTGTTCAATTAGTTAATGTTGCAAATAAATTAAAGATAGGCTACTTAATAATAAAATGTTTACTATTAAATAACAACTCAATGAAGATAATTAATAATCATTCCCACTAATTTATATATCTGGCCAGGGGGTAAAATTCTGGGGGTTAAAATCCGGGGGGTAAAATTCCGGGGGTAAAAATCCGGGCCGTGCATTCTAGGTTTTTATAATTTAATGTGTTAAATTCACAACCGTAAAAATATATGTTTAATTTCGCGTTTAATTTATCGAGCTGATGTCGCAAAACTCAACAGTTCGCGGCTGGAATTTTACCCCCTGGTTTGTGACGTCACGTTTGCCCAGGGGGTAAAATTCCAGGGGGATAAAAATCCGCTACCCCATTTATTTTTCACCACACTATGATGTTTATGGCTGTATTACATACGTTAATTGGTGGCTGAAAGTTACGTTTTGCTGGCCATGCCAGCTGTCATCGTAATTTGGGGACCGAGCAGGTTTTTACATGCCAGTGCCGCAAAATCTGCTGTCTTTTTATTTTTTTATTTATTTGAAAAATTACAAAAATCTTGCAATTCTCTACCTTTCTATATAAGACTAGCTTGCTTGAAAAACAACTTGAAACAATTATCTTAAATAAATAAAATATATAACAATAAATAACATGCATTAAATACTTCTCAACTTTAACAATAATATAATTAAATAATTGTTATAACAATACACATAACTAAATAAATAGTTAAATAATTTTTAATAACAACAATATTAAACCAGTTTTAATGGATTCCTTGAGATGACAATACTAAAATAAATAACGTGCATTAAATGATTTTAACTTTAACAATAATATAATAAGTAAGTAATGTAATAAACAATGTTTAAAAGGATTCATTGAGATAACAATGCTTAAGCCTAGATTTCAAGACTCTAATACTAGTTTTATTTTCTATTTCAGTGGGCAATCTATTAAAAAACGTTGGAACTAGAAATTTTAAACTTCTTTATGAAAATTTGTTTGTGGTCTTAGGAACAATATAAAACTGTTTACGTGAATTGTATCTATGGTCATTTTTTACTTTAAATTCATTTGAGAAATAGTAATCAAGTAAAATTATATACTCAAATAATACATCCACTGGTAATACCTCAACTATCCTATATCCGAGCAGAGGGTTTTCTGACAAAACAGTAGAGTCAAGCTTAGTCATAGTTTTTATGATTCTATTTTGCACAGTTTTTATTTGATTTATGGCTGTGGGTGATGCTGATCCCCATGATCTTAAGCCATATCTAATCACTGACTCACAAATTCCTGAATATATGATTTTCATTGTTGCTAATGGTAAAAAATCTTTTAAATAGAAAAATTTTGCTGCACAAACTCGTAGCCTGTTTGTTACTGTCTTAATTTGTAAATCCCATTTCATATTGTGGTCAATTGTTATACCTAAATATTTATAATTCACTAAATTCTGTAATGGTAGCACATGCAGCATTTTCAAATTGTTTATTGTTTAAGCAGTCATGACAATGGGATTTCACATTTATTTCTGAGCATTTGTATGACGGCGAATGTATGTGCATCAACTTTGATTTATCTCCATTTATAGCTAGACCATTGTCGTGGCACCACATGGTTAAACTTAAGAAATCTAGCTGCATTTTTCCGGTAGCTTCCTGAATGTTTTTGTGGGTCCGCTTACTTAAAACATGCATTTTAAATACACAATCAAAATCCATAGAATTGTGTTTTTGTCACCGTTGCCTAGCAACTATTTAACTTTTTTTATCTTTGTTGATTCCTCAAATTATTTCTTCACATAACCTTAAAGTTGTAGTTTTGTTGACAAGGCCTATCAGTGTGCATTATTATAGTGGTGAATAGGGTAATAGTGTGTAGTGTGGTGAAAAATAGCGTTCGTACCACGGACCAAAATGGTTTTGCAGCTCTCGATCGATTTAACCCTCCCAGTGTTACTTGACGAAAATTCGACAAGCAGCACACTTTGTGTAGTGTTACTTGTCGATTTTTCGACACGCAGACATCGTTTACGGCGAAGGCTCTATGACTGACTGAATCGGATTGAACTGGATCGAGTTAGGTATCGTTCTTTCCGTTATATTCTAAGCTTTCTCCAGAGGTCTGTCTCAGCGCTGTATGTTCTCCTAGCCGATCGTAATTGTAGCAGACAGCTGACGTGCGTGTATTTGTACACAGCTAGGTTACCCTTGGACCGATGACTGATGTGTTTTATTATGTTTATCATTGTTTTAGTGTTAAAAATCAAAAGTAGTGATATACATGGTGCATTATAAGAAGATTTAAGTGGTTTTGAAGTGCTGGTTGATGATCCTGAAGAAGTAGGTAGTGATATTGATGTAAATTATCAGCCAGATTCCTAGCTATGGTTAGGCTATGCATTCTTAGCTAAACGCTATTTACTGAAATCTGTTTTTTGTCCATAACTTATTTATTTGCAAATCTACTTCCTTATATTATTATATATTTGTAATCTTCATAAAATTTAGAATAAAGTGGCTATTTTCAAATATTTATAGGCCTATAATTTATACAATTTCATTGAGCGCAAACTTATTTTTTTTTCAATTTTTCCAAAATAATTTTTTTTTTACCTAAAAAAAATTTTTGAAACAAATATTCCTTATGTTTTATGTATGATATTGAAGCCCATGATTTTCCAAACAAAATGGTATATAGAACATTAGAATTAACATTGTTTTAAGCTTCTCAGATCCGTTTTAATAAAACCTTGCAAATGCGCCAAAAATAGGTGTTAATGTCCACCTATTTTTGGCGCATTTGCAAGGTTTTATTAAAACGGATCTGAGACGGTCTAAAACGGCCTAAACTATGGACACTTGGAGGGTTAAGTTCTCGACTTCGTTCTGAACTTAAAAACTATCTCGAGCCGGCAAAACCTTATTTTCGGCCCTAGGTACGAAATATACTATTTCAATTCAATGAAACGCATTGAGTACATTTATTTATTAATTGAGTTTGTGTAAACATAACCCCCAAGACTGATCGAATTAGCATGGTTGTATCTTAAATTTGTGTGTATTTATCGTTGTTTTGTGTCACTACGACAGGTCGTGTTAGCATGATTGTAATTTAAATTTGTGCATTCATCGTTGTTTTGTGTAGCTATAATTTGTTTATTTGTTGTTTTTTTAATGCCTCCGACATGACGACAACGAAGCATTGACAGAGGCATAATTGTGATAACGACCGCAGCTACAGAACAGTGTGCTGTGTAATAGCATAGATAAAAGGAGTACTTATATCAATATACTTATATCAATACTTGATATTTATATGATTGACTAGCTGTACCCGCGGGCTTCGCCCCGTTTAACTTCATAAGTATTCGCATGGCTCATTCACGTCCTGGTTGAAGTTCGTTCGCTACGCTCACTCACCTTTAGGTTGGAGCTCGTTCGCTGCGCTCACTTGCCTTCAGGTTAGCTCGTTCGCTACGCTAACTCGCCTCAAGGTTGAAGTTCGTTCGCTATGCTCACTCACCTTTTGGTTGGAAATTAGCTGTTGTAATAAATAAAAAAAAAAAATTAATAGTGCTGCACCCTGTTGGTAATCCTTGTAACTTTTATGCTGTTGAACATCATAGAACAGAACCAACTTGTTTAATTGAGACAGATGTTAAGATTCATTAATTCCTTTTAAATATTAAAAATCATAAGATTAACTTGGGGAACTACAGAGCCACTGGGGCGGAGCCCGAAAGGGTTTTTGAGACAAGAATATGCTTTAATGTTAATCGGGAATGTGAGCTATCAGCATGCCAAATTTCAGCCCAATCCGTCCAGTAGTTTATGCGTGATTGAGCAACACACACACAAACATACACACAAACTCACAAACTTTCAGATTTATAATATCAGAAAGATAAAAGGAGTACTTCTTTTAATCTATGGTAATAGGCTTAATCACAGTCAGCACCTGACCCTGGACAAACTCAACTATTAGGTTACAAATGCGCCCTTTAACACTACCCTAAAACGACTTTTCGTTCTCAATTACCTCTATCATGGACCTGTGTTGCCTGTACAACGAGGCATTATAAGAAGGAGAATCCCGGCCGGATTGCTTTAGGTTTACCAATAACGAAGATAAACATGATCTGAGTTACACACCGGTAATCTTTGAGTTGACTCTTTTAAACACATTGTAAATATGACTGTTATTCGTTTGGAAATAATAATAATTCCGGTAATACTTTGCAATTGCTCGAATTCGAGCAACATGTACACTAGTATGTAATTGTTTTGTGAGGAAACTCAAAAGATATAAGTATTTTTTTTATAATTTGAATGAATTTAGACCCACTCATTTTTATAATACCTAAAACCTTAAACGCCACAAACATTTAAAGTTTGGACTTATTGGTTGAGAATTAATATTAGGCCTACTCACTGGAATATTTCTTGAAAGACCATTACATAAATTGACAATTTATGTGAGGTGTAACTCAGTTTGTTTTTCCCTGTCAAAACAATGTTCAAGAATGTTGCATCGCAAAAACTCCACTGTATAATCAGATAAATTTATTATTTTCTCTCAACTCACGCTAGAATATAGATCTACACATAACTTCCATCGGATCACCTTGTGCCATAGTAACGTTTACCCTCCCATTGAATAAATTTAGCTCGTCTAATATGATCACAAAAATGTGTGAGACTTGGGTTCAATTTTACAAAATTTTAGCAAGTAAAATATTCAAATCTCTAAACAATGTAAAAAATATTAAATGGAGTTTGTAGCTTAACGCTTATAATACAAGAGGATGTTTGAAAAAATATTATACAAATTTAAAAATGTAATAAAATTGTTTTGTTTCAGCTGCTTATTGTGAAAATGAAAATCCTTCGAACTCCAGTGGACCAGCTTTTTCCTTCGTGCCAAAATCTTTAAATAATAAGCCCAAGACTGTGTTTGATTTTTTTTAAGATGTATGTTTTTGTGTTAAGCGTATCAGTTGCCCATTTATGCATTGCATATAAGTTAGTTTTAATTACAAGTTTGTTTTTAATTAGGCTTTAGTGAGAGCACCGAAAAGCTGCTATTTTAGTTCATGTTTGTTGAGTAAATTAGCTCATAAGGTACTGTACTAGTTAGAAATGTGCATGAGGTTGTGAGGTACATGAGGTATAAACTCATAATTCAATATTTGTCTAATTTTAAAGATTGTAGGTTTGTTTTCTCCTAAAGTAATTGGATTCTAAACTAGGAATAGTGTAAATGATCAAGCTAAGTTAGCAATTAATTTATCTATTTAGAGTTAATAAGTAATTCCTTCAATTAACAAGAAGTAATTTTTTCTTTCATATTATTAGGCAAGAATCAACAGTTACTTCCTATTATTTTGTTGTTGTTTAATCTCAGGTGTGTCTAAATAAAATTACCTTCTAGATAAATGGAAGAAATTATGATATTATGTATCTTTAATTTTAAGAACATAAACAATAAAGATACTAAGTACCTTGTTCTTAAATATTCATATTTTAATGCTGTGACAAATGGATTTTTATGTGATTAATAAACCTTCAAAAGACATGTCTTTGTCTTATAATTATTCTCCCATTTTCTTTGTTTGTTTTGGTTGTTTATTCATAAGATGTTACTTACTGTAAATGCTATTACTTATTTCTTGTGAAAGTGATAATTCAATTTCATGTCATATTGGTGACATCACAATCTACATGCATCAATGTCAGAAGTGATTTCATTTAAACAAGTCAATGTCTTGAATATTTTGACAACCTTTTTATTCACAATTACTTTGCTGACAATTTACTTTAATTTTTAAGGATTGTGCAAAGTTTACAAAGATGCAACACAATCACAGTTATATCCCACTTTGCTCAGTTTTAGTTTGTTCTTAGTGGTTAATTTTTTGAGCTTTTTTGGACTTCGACAGTCAAAACTTCGTCCCACTGTATCAGAGCAAAAATTATTATCCAACTAGCAGTTTCTTAAAAAATACATTGATCCGAACAGGAGTAACAATAATACACCACTTAATATGTAAATATTTAATACCGTTAAATTACAGTTAACACTGACTTTTAAGGTCTTAATTTAGCACTGCAGGCCTATATACATGGAATGTATCATGTGTCATTTTAAGAAGGCGTAAGTACAGTTTGTTGTTTAATACGCTACAGTTCTTGTAAAAGCATAATAAGATTTATATTCAAAGTAATACTGATCCTTTTTTACAGTAATCAAGAGAGCCATATCTGCCAAACAAAACATAATCAAAAATATTATAAATTGACAGATTTATATAAGTCTTGTATCTGTGGTGGGATGTGTAAAAAATAGGTGCATGCACATCAAAGATAGGAAAGTGTCCACTCAATACTTCAAATGTTAGGTTGAAATCTCTGGCACAAAGAGCATTAAAGTCTTTTAATTGTTATTCTTCACCAAACATACTAGGTAAGGAAATGTTCAAACTCTGGTACGTCAACGTCAACCTTTTGTAAGAAAGCTTTGATAGCCAGCTCCCAGATTAGAACAACAAAGGAGCTAATATGAGATTTAAGTGATTGATGAATGTGTCTGTGAGGTTTCAGCAAGTGATGGCTGATCTAGGACTAAGTCGGCTTTAGCCTATGTATGTATGTATACAAATAGTATTTGCAATTCGCTTACTTGTAGGATGTAGGAAAATTGGAAAACGCTTATTTTAATCAAAAGAAATGGTAGTTTAGTGCCTCAAGAATAGTCTGGATGACCATGTAAATTAAGAGTACAATATTTCAAACCTAAATGCTGTAGTTAAATAACTTACGTCATCAATCCATGAACTACTGTGGAGTACGCGTTTCAACCATATCGACGTTGTTGCTACAAAATCGAAGCAACGTAGAAACAGATTCAACCTAGTGACAGTGGAGCTGAGGATGACCTGATGGTTGAAACGCGTACTCCACAGCAATTCATGGATTGATGACGCAAGTTATTTAATTATTTGATAACTCAATCCGTTGTGCTACAATCTAGACATTATAAATGCTGTAGACTTGATCTTGAGGGGTTAAGGACCCACTTGTCATTTAGTCATTAGGCTATCCATTAACAATGTCTTTAAAACAATACGACAACAAGACCAGGGTTTGAACAAAAAACATTTTAATTGCAAATAATACAAATATATAAAAAGACAAAATTAAACTAGAGAAAGATACCTCATAAAAATTGAATTTTGAAGATAAATAATTTACACTAACCAACAATATTATTTTGTATTGGAATAATGAAATAAAGAAGTTAGCAAACCTTCCAGATAAAATTCCACCAAAATATTGCTACATTCCACAATATTATTTCCTATTGGAAGAATGGATTGAAGAAGTTAGTAAACTCTACATGCCACCATATTGCTGAAAAAATTACTATCAAATAAAATATTATAAAATGTCAGTTGCTTTTGCAATTTATATAATAGCCTAAACAGCTTAATAATATTAAGGGCATTCAAGCGAGTCCAGAAGTTAAATTGTAAACATTTGCATTGATACCAATTATATGGGTCAAATGCCGTGTACTGCACCAAATTTCAATTAAGGAACTTAGATAAACCTTGGCAAATATTCTTTTATATAACTTACAATGTTGTATTATATAGAGGATGAAATAAACTATGATCAACTTAATGTGCTGAATTAGTATCAGTCTTTGAACATAATCTGATATAGTGAAGGTACATGAGGAATTTAAATAGTTAAGACGTTAAAATGGAGATTTCATCTAACAAAATGCACAGACAACAGTTTTAAGAGAACCTATATTTTGTGGACGTTGAATCATAGTAGTTTAAAAATCCTTCCTTTTTAATTGGCATGGAGAGTAAGAGTAAAAAACACTAAATAACGAACTATAAAAGTTTAATAAATAAATAAGAATAATGGAAATTTCAAAACATGCGCTTAGTAAATTTATATTTCAACACGTTCCAAAACTACAAGATTACTGCACAAAAACCAAATTTAAATTTCAACAATTTTTCAACTAAGGAAATTTTTTTTAAACTATCGAAACCAAAAATTTGAAAAAGTACTATAAAACGAAAAAGAAACTCATTACGTACATACGTGTTAATATTATCACCATGACTTATTCATAACCAACATTGTTATTGAAATTCAACATGAAAAAGTCAAATATTTTCAGGATCCACCACACTTGTTAGTTTAAAGTGAGTATACTTTCAATCTATTGTGCTGATAATCGGTTCTTGGTTCATGTAGTCTAGCAGCCCCTGTAAGCGTTTCCTGATGCGTTTCTGATCATCGAGTGTGCATCCCAATATTGCTGTTTCAAAGTTCTTATCACTGGCTGCCTGATAAGAAGTAGAAGTACAAGCGGCCATGTAAGATAGGCATTTCACTCTTGTAGCTGTTGGATCAGATTTTATGGAAATTACAAGGCTGTCGATAAGTCGGTTGACCTGGAACAAAAGATGAATCTGTTCAAAATAATATAATTAGGGATAGATCAATTCTAAAAGTCGATTCATGATTCTACCGATTCTTGGCTTTGGAATCAAAATCGAGAATTGACTGCTCTAAGTCAATTCCGATACCTATGCCCGACAAGTCTACACCACTGCGCGAGATGATCAGAACTTTGCTGCCATCATGAGATAACGTTTATGTGAATGAATGAATTATTTCTTTATTCCAACAAAGTATATACAGAATATGTACACAAATATTTAAAGGAAGAAAAAAAAAACATAAGTGAATTTAAGAATAAAATAAAATTAACCTTTGCATTACATCTATGTTTAAAAAATACCCCCGCCGCAGCAAACCTGCTGTCTAAGCGAATTTCCATTTGGCCGAATTGATTTTCAATTGATCTATTTAAATAACATTAGGTTTAACGAGTACCTAGGTTTGCTGCTACAAGGAAACTAATAAAGTAGTGTGTTTTTAGTAAAATATTGATAGCTTACTATAAAATAAATAAATTTGCCAAGTTTGATCAAAATATATCCATAAACAAGCAAACTACAACATTTTACAATATTCTCCATAAGAATAACATGGGAATTTTAAATTTACAATTTTTTTAGTTTTCTCCGTAACCAATAACCGTACAAAAACACTTTGATATACTGAATTGTTTGTTTTTTTAAGCTCTTTAAGAAGGTTTGGAGAAAAATTGGGAAATTTTGTGTTTTGAGGGTAAAAAGTGAGAAAAACCAATTTTTACCCCATAAAACCCCCCATAAAACCCTGTTCCCATGGTCCGATCATGCTGGATCGCGAACTCATTCAAGTTTATCCCGCCTTACACCTTCAAACCAAATTTCATCAAAATCGGATAAAAATTACTCAAGTTATCGTGTTCACGGACACATATATATATATAAATCTATATATATATATACCTATATATATATACATATATAAAAATTTTAACGAATGGTGTTTTTGGCCTCTGGGGACATTAAAATGAAAAAGTAAATCGGTCCCGGGCCTAAGTCTTACCATGAGACCTACGGTAATAGCTACTTCCCTATAGGGAAATTCGCTAAAAGCATACATGTTTATAAGGAATAAGCCGACATGGGCAGCGAGCCTGTGCGTCGACTGTAGTTGCGTCCAAAACATAAACATTAATAATCAAATGCAATAAATAAATAAATGACATGTGATATGATGTGGTGAAAATATGATGTAAATGGAGTTACAAGGAAAAAAAAATTGTGAGATGAATAGCTATGTGAAAAAAATATTAGGTGGCATAACTAAGTTTAAATAAAAATAAATGAAATGTAATGGTGACAGGAATTCTACGGCTTTCAAAGTGTGTCTAGAGGGGGTGGGGCGGGCGGCGGAGAACGAGTCAGGGTACAATGGTCAGGTCGCATGTCGTGTCAGGAGCGTCTGTGTCTGTAATCAGCTGTGACCGTGGGAGACGACGATGGTGTTTCCATTACCGCTGAGCGATACTTACAGTAAACTGCATTAATGTCGTCACACGACGGCTCTAGTAGTTTCGACTTTCCCCGATAAGTGACAGCACGTACTGGGTAATAAAATATAAACAGAATAAAAATCTATGTATATATTAATTACGTAAGCCGATTCTTTGCGTCAAAATTGTGGGCGACTGGGAAGTCGTAGAAGGACGGAAGAGGGCTCAAATTAAAGGTCTCGACCCCGTGACGGCGGGAAAAATAGTGAAATTCCCCAAATCTTGATACAAAATTAGATATATCGTAAAATTTTCTCCATAAGAATAGCATTAGAAGTCATTTACTGCTGATTTCTGTTTACTTCAATACAGCTGATCGTGCTATAACTTGAAAACAGTGATCAATACACGCATTTGGTTTACTTTTAGCCAGTCAACTATGAAATGTATACTATAATAAAACTGAAATCTTGAAGATTAATCGGAGAAACGTCTTTGTTTATATTTAAATCATATACTCAAGTTTCATTCTTTCATGCTTTTACGTTATTGTCATGTTAAAGGAATAAAGGACATAGAATAAATATTCTGTATAAATAATCAAAGAGTCTAAATTAAATCTAACTTCTGTTTTGTTTTTATTTTTAAATCATATGTTCAAGTTTATTTTAAATGATGTTGTTTTCTTTATATTTCTACACATTTTAAGGTTAAGGTTGTGTTAATATATAAATGTTATTATTGGTTCTAAAATGGTGTATTTGCATTCCTTCGTAAGTAAATATGTTTTTAGTGCAGTGAATATACAACGTAGAGTAATCATATTCGATCATACTTTTACAAAATCACCAGGGATTCAAGATGTTTTGGTATGTAAGCTGCTGGATATATATTCTTTTCATCATAAGTACTGTAATTAATATGAACGCCAGGGGAAGGCCACAAGGCGGGGAACTGTTCATGGGAATGACAGTGCGCGTAGAAGAGCAAGAGTAGATAATGACGAACTTAATCAAGATATGTTACAACCCTTTTTAGGAGACCCATGGTAGACGAGAGAAATGTAAATATTCATGATGCAGGATTACTGGACCAAGAGTGCATTCAATGTAGTGCTCTTCATTTTAGAGAAGAACTAACGAATAATCATTTTATGACATGTTGCCATAACGGACTTATTAACCTTCCTCAGCCAAAAACTAATGTAGAACTTAAAAATTTGTTTGAAGAGAGCCCACAACTGTATAAATTCATTCGACAATACAACAGTGCGATGGCTTTTGCTTATTTTTCGGCCAGTAAGAAAGATATTCCAGGAAAAGGACCATACTGTTTCAAAATTCAAGGACAGATTTATCGTTCAATCTCAGATTTGCTGCCTCAGCATGATGAAGACCCCGTGTATGGCCAATTGTACATTTTATTGACACATCAACAGCAACAGAAATTCGTCAAAGGCGTCGAGAAAATAGTGACTTAAAACCTGAAATATTGTCAAAACTAGCTGAAATTCTATTAGAAAATCCATTTGCACAAATTTACAAAAGAGCTTCGGAAGAAATAGTTGTACAAAGGTGACAGTGAATTAGAACTTAGGTTTGTAGACAGGATAAATATGGATCGTTGTAGGTATAATAAGCCTACTGCAGATGAAATTGCAGGCGTCTTCAATTCATCTGAAGGCGAACCTCCAACTAATTTTTAAAATTCCAAACAGGGAAGCTTTTATTTATCCTCATTAACCACAAGATTAAAGCTACCTTAGTAAACCAGTATTTATTTACAAACAATTATATGTTTGCTGCCTTTTCATGTTAAACCACTGGAGTGATTCAAATTATTTATTGAAAATGACATCAACAAAAGCAAACAAAGAAGAACAACAGTCTGGTTTTTACACAAAAGATATGGTGTAGGGATGCCTATTCTGACACATAGATAATGTTGTTCTGTTCTGAGTTTGTTTAAATACCGGAATTGCAATACCGGTATGTTGTTTTACATTTGAGATTTTTAGGGACTTATGTCCCTACAAGCCACTAGTATATATAAAAACTTTTAAAAGTTTAAAAATTTTTTTTTAGCTACGGATTAAGCGGACTTTCGGATTACCGAAGTTTGGATTATCGGGACTCCACTGTACACAGTATTGGCTTACAGATGACATATGAAGAGCCCCTCACAACGTAGTAAAGTCTAGAGAAGAGAAAAGATCAACGCCAATTCATCCCAATGTATTCACAAGACTTGGGGAACGACAGCTATGATGAAATCAATGACATTGTTCACTACATACCTCATCATTAAGTCAAGACTACAAGATTGCGCCACTCATCCTTCGCTCATCTCCATTCATACTTGGCTTAAAATACCTACTTTGTATGGTCGCCATTTCAATCAAAAAGTATTTTAAAAAGGGGCCCAGCACAACTAATACAGTGGGAGCATTGCTACTGAAATTTCTGTAGCAACAGCTGTGATTTGTATTTCTGTTTTATTTATTTTGTTAAGAATGAAAGAATAAAAATATTGTAAAGCTTGGAAGAAAAAGATAGATGAAATAAAACGATTTACAACTAACTAAATCCACAGCCTATTCACTACATCACTGTTGGCTTCTAAAAATATGGGGTTTGACTGCTTTACCAAAAAGTGTTTGTGAACCTCTGGTTCCTCCTCCTCAGACAAATGCCAAGTATTTAAATGCATATGAACATAAGAATTAAAAAATTTAACTAATGCATATACAACGTCTACATAAAACATCAGATCTCAAAGTGTGATGGTGTCAGTCTATCATATTTACAGCCCACACTGATGGAATAATCGATCAATGGTAAAAAAGAAAAATACTAATAAAGTAAAGTGGAAATTTCTTAATTTCCTGCATTGATTTTACAAGCTGACCCACAAACCACAACTATGACTGAATGTACAGTTATTTGTCTTGTCACTCAATTACAATAAATACAACAATCTCACAATAGCCTGTATTAGATGTAATTAAATTGTTCATCTGTTTTAATATTTGTGTACAGTAGCACTTACAATATACTTGCCGATCAGTAGCCAACATGTAAAGCACTGAATGTTTACAAGAGAAATGCTCAAAAAGTGAAAAAAATCTCAACAGTAGTTGGTTTTTGTGTTCTTAACTCACCTGGTACAACGCGTCTTCCTGGATGCGATCGCGGTTGGTATGAACCAATACCTCAACCGTCAGACAGCGCCCTGTTACCCTCTCACAGTATCGCAGAATGTCTTCTCTGTCATCTGTGAAACATGAAAATTACACTAAGATTGCTACTGGTTTAAAATAAACCCTAGCCTATCAAAACTCAATGCTGACACACTTGGATGTGTATCCTAGTTAAGGATAATTTAATGATGAGATCAGTGATAACAGGTAGGTAAGCCTACAGTATGACATAAAATAATATATACTAGGTATAGAGAAAAAGGAAACCCTTAAATACCCCCCTCCCCCCGCAGAAAACCTGCCGACTAAGCGAATTTCCATTTGTCTGAATTGATTTTCAATTAAATTTAGATAACATTAGGTTTAACGAGTACCTAGGTTTGCTACTACAGTAGACTCCCTCTTATCCGGACACCTTTTAACCGGACATCGGTTTAACCCGACTACACTCGGCGGAAATGACATCTGTTTAACCGAACAATTTCCATCAGCAAATCGGTTTAACCGGACTAGATCGGCAGGTAGTGGGCGGTACTGAAACGACTGTTCTCGTGGGAAAGATTTGAGACCAGTGATCACGTGTCTAAATAAAATGCTCTCCTAAATGCAAGACAAATACTACATTATGCATTTAAATGGTCTGTTTTAACAAGTTTTTGGGAGCGTCGGTTTAATCAGAAAACCCGTTATCCGGACTGGCCTTGGTCCAGAGGAGTCTGGATAAGAGGGAGTCTACTGTACTAGGAAACTACCTAATGAAGTGTGTTTTTTAGTAAAATATTAATAGCTTAGTATACGATAAATAAATTTACCAAGTTTGATCAAAATACATCCATAAACAAGCTAGGTGTTACATTTTACAATATTCTCCATAAGAATAACATGGGAATTTTAAATTTACATTTTTTGAATTTCCTCTGTTACCAATAACTGTACAAAAACACTTTGATATAGGCTTACTAAATTATTTTATGCTGGTTCGCAAACTTATTCAAGTTTATCCTGCCTTACACCTCTAGTTATCGTGTTCACGGACACACGCATACAGGGTGATTGAGGTGTGCCAGCTATTTTATACTAAAGTTATACCTATTTTGTGGACTAGTTCCTTGGGCTAAGACAAACATAAAATGCCTTAACTTATAAGTATGGGTCTAAAATGCCTAGATTTCTGTTTGTCGGTCTATTTGTGATTTTTAAGAATTATTTTATAGCCTATCTTATGCATTTTCCAAGATAGAAATTTCAAAATTGGTATAAATGTGTATTTTAGTACGTAAAAAGAGCACACAAAGTTTTGTTCCAATATCTCAAAGCCGTTTTAATATGGCGTCCATTAAAAATCTTTAACGCCAAATTTAATGAAGACCATATCGGTAAATATTAAGAAAATTGTTTTTCAGATCAAAAAGATAGAGGATTTAAATCTAAATCAAATGAGACCTTGTTTGTTAAAATCGGATGACAAACAACCGAGTTATCAATTTTTTCTACATTCGGTAACACACTTTAATAGGACTTCCATATTATTATTTGTTACTAGCTGTTGTACCCGTGCTTTGCAACAGAGAGGACACTGAAGCAAAAAAATATGATCTTGAATTCCGTTTTATAAAATAGTTAAAAATTCCTCTTTGGTTTCAGAAACATAACTCTTAACTGAAACTCTTAGTTTGAAAAATATCTTTGTTTAATGCTAGGCTAACTTATAAGGCTACTTCCCTACGAATTAAATGAGGGGCTGGTTCTTTTATGGAAATAATGTACCCATGCGATTCAATTTTCAAATGATAAGCTTAGGCCTACTTAAACATATATTTTGTTGAAAAACGTACATATAAAGTAAATAAGGAAAAAAAATTGCACAACATAAAGCTCACTGTAGTAAAGCAAAAAAAACTGATTAATTATATTGATTTCACTTATAATTTATATGTTTTACCGTAGCAACTGAGCTTTTTTCAAAGTTCAATCTTTACCGCAGATAAGTGTGTACGCCTACCTATATATCACAATAATAAGCAAAAATAAACTAATGGAAAACTTGTATTATACCTTGTGTTAGAAAGCCAACCACTATTATTGTTAATCAGGGCACAAATTTTATTAATTTAAATATAAATCAACAACATAATACGTAAGAGTTCTTATTTTAAATCGTTCCATAGTTCAAAACATGTAGGCCTACCTATGTAGGCCTAATGTATTTGCATTAATTTACACCATTATTAAAACACTGAGTAAAGAAACATAGTAACGTTACAGATACCGTATTTAATTGATTTTAGAAACAAAAGTGAATTACGTGCAGCTTAGTTTTGTGATATTCTCCATAGTCAAATTAAAGCAGTGTTGTAAAAAAAAACACAACTACTAAGGAGATTTCTGTAAATGTAAAAAAAAGCTACCGTAATATGAAGTAAATTATAGAAGAAAATATAAGTCGTAGCTACCTCTGGACAGAATAAAAGTAGGTAGGTAGGCTATAGTAGAAATTTAGTTTGTAAATTGAATTAAAACACAAATAAAAGTGTATAGCCTACATTGAGTCACTTAAATTTTTAAAACTGTACCAGTAGGCCTATATATATACCTATCTTTTTTGTTTTTAAAACCTATTAATCCTGATCCAAACATTTGTTTATCAGTTCAAATTTGTAAACAAAAAGCTACCAGATCAAAATTATTCCAAAAAATCTATAGGCTAGGCTACATAATAATGAGCCTTCTGTTTCCATGAAAATAAGTATATATTTTTATAAATATTTTAATCAAACTATATTCTCATAATCATAAAAATTTAGAATCTTGGGAGCAGAACCTGTACCTCTTAACCTCTGCTGTTTGAAATGCAAAATTATTGTATTTACAGCTGACTTCGATTAGGCTAATATATTTTACTATTTACCACGATTACTAGAAAATACCGGTATGGATTCATAAACATAAAAAAAATGACGTTGTTGGCCCGAATCCTATACTAATAGCATTGAACATATGTTTTGGCAGTTCCATTTAAGCAATGTTAAATTATGTTTATTTTCGGGCCAAAAACGTCATTTGTTTATGTTTATGATCCATACCGGTATTTTTCTAGTAATCGTGCTATTTACATTCTTCCAAAATGTAAACATTGAAACTTTGAAAGCCCATGGGGCGTAGCCCAAGAGAGATATAATAACAGGAATAGGGCTATATGTTAACCAGGTATATAAGCTACCTTCAAACAAAATTTTGTTTCAATCGGTTCAGTGGTTCTTGCGTTATTAAGTAACAGACAGACACACAAACACACACCATCTCATTTTTATATATTAGTATGGATATGGATATAGATTTACAGAGCAGTAAGTATTTGCCTCTAACTTAAGTTTAAAGTTTTAAGTTATGATTTGTTGTGACCTTTAATAAAGTTATCATGGATCTTATTAAGAAGATGACCATCACTGTTTTACAGCGTGCTGTGGCTGTTACTTTAGTTTAGGTGAGTTTAAACTAGATTGAGTTATTTTAGTTTAGTAGGTACCGGGACTTAAAACGATCATAACTTATAGGTTTAGCCTAAGTACAAAGTTGTGAGAATGGGTTAAGTTGTCAAAAAGACAAATAAACAAAGACCCTTTTTCATGTGTTTAACTTGGTATTATAGTGTACTTAACTTAAATACAACCGGTACCTAACTTACCTTGTTTATTACTTGTTTGCCGCAGCACCATGTAAAATAAATGGCTACAGTACCTAACTCGATCCACTCAAGGCCCAAAATTAAAACCCCTTTTCAACACTTTTAAGCTGTTGTAAGTATATATTTAACTACACTAAGTTTAGTCACAAAGTGGTCAAGGATTACAATAGGCTAGCTTAGTTATGCTACCATACTCACTTTCATCTATTGTTGCCAGTAGATCAGAGTTTCTAATAGTGTCTAAAGTAGTGAAGAGAGTGTCTCTTTCTTCTTCCAGTTGAGCAGCTTCTTTTCTGAGCCTTTCTACGTGGAGTTCTACTTGGTCTAGGAGTTCAAGAAGCCTGTCTTTTGGAGTTTTCTCCATTTCAGACACCCCAGTGTCATCTACGTGAGGGCCTGAAGTTGATTCTGAACCATGAGCATCAACATCCATCAGGGCAACAATATTTTTGGTCTTAAATAGTTAGTACTTAATAACAGGGAAAATCAGAAACTAATATCCTTTCAACAAACACAGACTACTAGCCTCAGCCTTAGGAGGAGTTGAGGTTAAATAGGCTGCTACAGTAAATAACCCCAGCCAACCTTAATAACACACAACGTCGTCGACACTATATCACCCAAATCACTGAGAGTGAATTAAAAAACAATTGAAGTTATTTCTTGCTGTGCCAACGTAAATAATATATTCCCTATTTTACTACCGGTAGGTGGTAAACACTAAACAGAAGCGAAGCAGACAAATAATTTAATTAACTGGTCTGGTACTGGCCTGGGGCCTGGCCTGACTGACTACTGAGTACTGACAACGACAACTCAACTGACTCAACTGACACCTCCACTTCCCATTTGACAGTCAGTCACACCAACTCCAATCCGACTTGATCTGATTCTGAACTGGAACTCCGGCGTATAAATTCTAATCTAATCCAATTCCAATGCCTACTTTCACTTCACCACACTACCAGTTACCCAGTCCAACCCACCCTGAAATCACAATGAGTCCAAGAGAAGGTGATTTCTATTTTAGCAAAACCCAGTACTGTTTCACTCCGTTCCGATCCATTTCCAAGTTGGATAAACATGTCGATTCAACTGATACGGAAACTTCCAAAAGAATCTCGAATCGAATGGAATTGAGTTGTGTTGTAGAATGTTCTAGAATTTTCCTCAGTTAATTAATTAGGTACTTTCCTGTTAAAGGGAACATTCATTATTATCGATGATTTTTCCTCGATATATCGATATTAACAAATTGAAACATATCAGCTGACAACTACGATGACTACGATAAATATTGTTCAGTATCAACAAACGATAATAAAATGAAACTGTTCTAAAAAAAAAATAACCTAACATAACTAACCAAACTTGCTGTGTAACATTCCATGTTTAACTTGCCTTTTCTGTTATCAAAAGGAATTTTTAAATAATACACCAAGTTTGGTTGGTAATGTTAGGTTAGCTTAGAACAGTTTCATTTCTTAATCCATATAATAGACTAGTACCTGGGGACCGAGCTTTGCTCAGGGAAAATTATTAGTTTACTCGGAAAAGTATTGCAGATTCATTAATTTACTCTCAATCTCCCCACTGCTCACCTTCACTACTTACTTCACCACTTCCTATGTCGCAGACCTCTTTCCATCCCTTCCCAAAGGATTTTAGGATTGTAGATTTCTTAATCTAATCGTCATAAACGGTTTCCACACTCCAGACTGCTCGCCTTTACTACTTCCTTGACCACTTCCTATGTCGCAGACCTCTTTCCCTCCCTTCCCATAGCATTTTAGGATTGTAGATAACTTGATCTAATTGTCATAATCAGTTTTCACACTCCGGACTGCTCACCTTTACTACTTCCTTCACCACTTCCTATGTCGCAGACCTCTTTCCATCCCTTCCCATAGGATTTTAGGATTTTAGATTCCTTAATCTAATCGTCATAAACGGTTTCCACACTCCAGACTGCTCGCCTTTACTACTTCCTTCACCACTTCCTATGTCGCAGACCTCTTTCCCTCCCTTCCCATAGCATTTTAGGATTGTAGATAACTTGATCTAATCGTCATAAACAGTTTTCACACTCCAGACTGCTCGCCTTTACTACTTCCTTCACCACTTCCTACGTCGCGAACCTCTTTCCATCCCTTCCCATAGGATTATAGGATTGCAGATTCCTTAATATGATCGTCATAAACAGTTTCCACACTCCAGACTGCTCGCCTTTACTACTTCCTTCACCACTTCCTACGTCGCGGACCTGATTCCTTCCTCCCTTCCCATAGCATTTTAGGATTGTAGATAACTTGATCTAATCGTTATTAACAGTTCCTACACTCCGGACTGCTCACCTTTACTACTTCCTTCACCACTCCCTACGTCGCAGGCCTGTTTTCCTCCATTCCCATAGCATTTTAGGATTGTAGATACCTTAATCTAATCGTCATAAACATTTCCCACACTCCGGACTTCTCACCTTTACTACTTCCTTGACCACTTCCTATGTCGCAGACCTCTTTCCCGCCCTTCCCATAGCATTTTAGGATTGTAGATAACTTGATCTAATCGTCATAAACAGTTTTCACACTCCAGACTGCTCGCCTTTACTACTTCCTTCACCACTTCCTACGTCGCGGACCTCTTTCCATCCCTTCCCATAGGATTTTAGGATTGCAGATTCCTTAATGTAATCGTCATAAACAGTTTCCACACTCCAGACTGCTCGCATTTACTACTTCCTTCACCACTTCCTACGTCACGGTCCTGATTCCTTCCTCCCTTCCCATAGCATTTTAGGATTGTAGATAACTTGATCTAATCATTATTAACAGTTCCTACACTCCGGACTGCTCACCTTTACTACTTCCTTCACTACTCCCTATGTCGTAGACCTGTTTGCCCTCCTTCCTTATACTATTTTAGAATTGCAGATACATAAATGCCACAGACGGTTCCCACACTCTGCACTGCTAGCCTTACAACTTCCTTCCCCATTTCCCTTGTCATGGACCTGTTTTCCTCTCTTCCCATTACATTTTAGGATTGCAGATACCTTAATTTAATCGTCATAAACAGTTCCCACACTCCAGACTGCTCGCCTTTATTACTTCCTTCATCACTTCCCACGTCGCGGACCTGTTTCCCTCCCTTCCCATAGCATTTTAGGATTGAAGATACCTTAATCTAATTGTCGTAAACAGTTCCCACACTCCAGACTGCTCGCCTTTGTTACTTCATACTTCGCGGACCTGTTTCCTTCCCTTCCCATAGCATTTAAGGATTGCAGATACCGTAATCTAATCGTCATAAACAGATCCCACACTCCACACCAGAGGCGGCGTTTAGGGGGGGCCAGGGGGGGCAGTCGCCCCCCCCACTTTCATAAGGAATACATATCAAAATTATAAAATAGAATTATATCAACAATAAATCTAGATTTCGCCCCCCCCCACCTCTCAAGCCCAATCGCCGCCACTGCTCCACACTGCTACCCTTGACTATAGAATCGAGTAATCTTCAGTATAATCTTTGCTCAATAGTAACAACTGATGTTTTTCCTTTTGTACTGTATTTTGATTTGCTAGTATACTGTGGATAGATAGCTTACAAGTCTTTTGTTTACATTTTCCTTGTTATTTAATTCAGCCAACATGGTTACCTAGCAACCCATAAGACTAATGTTAAAAAAATGTGATTTTCAGTTTCATTTTTCTACGTAATTAGATTTTTGTTGGCAGTTCTAATTGCAGTAAACTCGTTTTTTAGGCCAATTATAAACTATATACAACATTTGAAGAAAATCGTCGGAGCAGTTTTCGAGATCTTGGTGCAAGCATACATACATACATACATACATACATACATACAAGCAAACTTTGCTCGTATTAGAGTATAGGATTTTAGCCTAAACAAGATCAGTTGTCAATATGTAATGGATCGGTAAACAAAAATATCGATATATCGAGGAAAAATCATCGATAATAATAAATGTTCCCTTTAACAGGAAAGTACCATTAATTACTACAGATAAAACCATGTTTTATTTATGATAAAACATACCCTCCTAGTATATCTTTAGGAGTATGTTTTATCTATGTTTATGTTATTTATACCAAACCATACTGTGACCATCTATGTTTTTATGTTATTTATTTCATTCCACATCACCCAAGATTGTAGATAAATATATACACGATATACAGCACGTTTATTGGGTCGGCGGAATTTTATCCCCTGGAATTTTACCCACAGAGCAGAGCTAACGTCATCTGAGCGCTCTCAAGTTCGTTTGCGGGTGAAATTTTACCTCCACTTAACACGGATTTGGGAGTCTAATGAAAATAGACAGAGCGTTTTTTTTATTGCTAATAGTTTTAGAAATAATCATGAAAATACAATTATGTATAAATGAGTGTGGTTGATTTCTTGATAGGCTACTAAACTAAATCTTTCTTTCAGTAAAACTTCAGCATGAGCATACGCTCTAAAATACTCTCATAGCTGAGACAGATAGGTCCGATTCAAGCGCTTAATGTTTACAATCAACATTGATCAAGATTGATTTTTAATGCTCAAAAGTTACTTTGTTGTATTGCATGGCATTTACTTATTGTTCAACATATTTAGAGAACAGATTTTAAAGTAAAAAAATATAAAAGCAACCTCAACCCATAATGCCAATGATAAATTTTTAAATTTTCAAATGAGTTGTGTACTTTAGTGAAATAGTACATATTTTCCCAGGGTAGTGGCTATCACCAATCATGTTTTTAGGGCTATTATAATTCCCTAATTCCAAAACTTAGTCAAAATCCTTCTGCTGGATTTCGAGTTAAATAACATATATCTGTAATATTATTACACACAGACAAACAGACATAGCTCCTATTAGAGAATATGTAGAGAAAATGTGCGCTAAAGTTTGGTTAAAGAAATGTAGTTGTATAGTAGCCTACAAGTTTTGTAGAATATTGCTCAGAGTTTTTTTTTTTTTTTTTTTTTTTTTTTTTTTTTTTTTTTTTTTTTTTAATTATATTATATAGTAAGCTACACGTAAAGAGGCTAGACTAAAATTGAAAAGTAATAAAAAAGTATAATGTGCAACTCAAGTTCAAAGTACAATTGCCTCACTCGAGAAACCATTCCTCACTCGCCTACGGCTCGTGAGTAAGGATTTCTCTCGAGTGAGTCAATTGCTCACTTTTCTCACTAGTTGCACAAATAACTATTTCCTACAGTTACCATAAAACAAATAAATTGGTGAAAAAACATAACCTATTTTTACACAGAAGTGAACTTTTAATATAACATTTAATGTGAAGTGACAAATACAACAGTACAACAGCTGATCAGCTGATTTACAGTCAGTGCTGCCAACGTATTTTGCGCGCATACGACGACGTTGCCTGCATGTTACGCGCCCACTATTTCGTGCCTTCACGTTGCAAATCTGGAGTGAGACAAAGTAATTAGAGTGAGACAATGTTAACATTGTCTCACTGATGAGCGAATTGGCCACTTTGCTTTCTCAAATCAGTGAGACAACATGTACATTGTTAGGTAACTGTAGGAAATAGTTATTTGTGTAACTAGTGGTGAAAGTGGCACTTTGCTGCACACGAGAGCGATGTTTGTTTAGGAATGATCTCGAGTGCAGCAAAGGCCTTTTTCACTCGTGTTACACATTATATTTTTCCTACAGTCCCTATAAAGCATATAAATAATTAGTTAATTAGTCTTTCAAACACTATACAACACGTTTTGAGGTTCAGCTGGCAAAACAAATGGTGCCCTAGAGAAAGTAGTACCCGCGGTCCGTATCACTCCGCTATTTTTCCTCGGCAAGAATTGTGCTCCGCGTTTTGAGAATATAGTTCCGTATGATTTTGTAATTTGAAGTGGTTTCCGTGCCTAAAAAAATGCTTTAAAGGTATTTTTTTGCTTATTAAGATAGTAGGAATGTTTTAAAAACGTTTAAAAGAAAAGTCCAGAAAGTTCAGAAATACCGAAACTATAAACACGAAATGACAGTTAAATCGTAGTTATAATAGTCAATCAGCTGCTCATAGTATTTTTATCTTAAAGTGTTGCCAACCTATTTCCAAGCGTACACGGATTACGTGTATAATAGAACCACGCTGTTTTGTGTTGTTTCGTTGGAATCCTGATGTGCGGCAAAGTATAAACCGTACGGCAAAGTATAAACCGTACGGCAAAGTATAAATATGCAGCAATTAGA
The DNA here is from genome assembly GCF_028750875.1 of Macrosteles quadrilineatus. Taxonomy (NCBI): domain Eukaryota; kingdom Metazoa; phylum Arthropoda; class Insecta; order Hemiptera; family Cicadellidae; genus Macrosteles; species Macrosteles quadrilineatus. Next base: position 1,386,398 of record NW_026542610.1, read on the forward strand.
AGCTTTCTGTACTATAAACAGTACAAGGAAGCCAACTTTGTCGGGTGACTGTAGGAAAAATAATGTTGTTATTCTAAAATGAGTAATAGATGTGTAGGTAACTATTTTAAACAGCAGATCTAAAGAACAGCATTCTCTTCCGGGGTTTTCTTGCAGTTGCGAAGCTTGGGTAAAGCAGCTTGTATAGTTTATTACATTTCAATTTTATACTTTTTTTCTAATTTTTAGACATTACTTCAACTTGTTCTCTTTTCAAATAGCTATTTATTAGTTCTAATGAAAAAACCAAAAGAGAAACTACAAGTCCACAGGTTAATATCAGAAAGGCCCCGATAAGATCTTCAAGTATCAGAGGTGCAGCATTATTTTGAGATAATATATCCTCACTTTGTATGTCCTTGTATTGCAGGTTTACATCTATTTCCCACTTATTCAGCAACCCTGCTTCAACTGCTCTCCTAGCTATTTCGCTGAACCTCAGTGATACCGGATTGCCTCGAGATGTGATCGTACTAACAAAATAAGTGATCATGTTTGTCGACAGTTTGTGAACTCTAGCCTGTTTCAAGTTCAGCAGATATTCTATCGCCTCAGCTTTATCCATGACACTAAAGTTTCTATTTCTCACAAACTGACGTACGCAAGTCTGCAGATGTGTACACAGAATGTGCTTGTCAAATATCGACTTGGATACTTTATCAAGTTCAGTTACTGAAAAAATTGATTCGTATAGTTTAACAAAACTTACTTTTAACCCAGATTTGTCCAGGTCGTTTATAGTTGTTAATTCATTACCTTTAGGTGGGTTAGTTATGTATGTGAACAAAATGGAGGTGTAAGCACTGCACCAATGCACACTGTAGATGGCCCAGGTGAACAATAGAACCCTCAGGTGAAAAGACTTTGGGTTTAACCTTGTACAGATACCAAGATTGACGCCAAAGATATAATGGAAATTCAAACATTTAAAACTGTTATTATTTGTGTTGTTGGTAATTCCATTCCTTTCCATAAAGAAGTATGTAAAACTTACAACAACAAACGCAACACCTGAGAGGATCCACACATCTGAGGGAAATGCTACAAAAAATATCAACCAATGAGGTATAAAGTTTGCATCGGTAACATAATAACTGATCGAAGAAAATTTATAACTACTGGAATAGTCAAGTTTGTAATAAGTGATAAAATCAGGTATAAAAGCACCAAAAGCCATATCTATCTTGTGGTTTAGTAAATCAGGCAATATTCCAATGGTCGTTCCATTGGGAAGTCTGGCAAACCAAGCATTAAACTCATATCCACGAGTTTTATAAAATGTATATGTAAAATTCATGATTTTTGAAGCAAGATGAACAAGTTCAACTTCAATTCCACCAATGTAGTTATAATGTGTTTCATTTGCAATTAGTTTTGGTTCGCCAATGACGTATGGTGGAAGGGGTATTGTTCCTAGAAGAATATCACATCCTTGCAGATTATCTCTTTTCCAATCAAATGTGCATATGTTTATTTCCTTTTTGGTAGAAATATTGTAATAATTTATGCCATTATCCAACACTTTTCTACATTGATTCTTTGATGAAAAGGGCGTAGCACAACCTATCACTACTTCATTGTTTTTCACCGATAAGTGAATAATATTTGTCTGGAATAGATTTTTACTCCACATGAAGTCTAATATTATTTTGTTTATTCTTTGTATCTTAGTAGTCTCCTCATGTTTATCCAGTAACAAAATAATATAAAAAAATGCTCTTGGATTGAAATAATTTGGTCTTTGTAGAGCTTGTATCTGAGCTTCAAAGTGTTCAAAATTCTTTTGCTGATAGAAGGGAATTACATAAACAGTGGGGTAATGATGTATTTCAGCGTACTTCTCAAAACGTGGCCTACCTTGTTTGAAAGTTTCACAACAATAGATATCACTTGTAAAAATCGTCCATATTTGACCTAGTTTCTGAACTGTTTTCTCAAATAAATCAATCATTCCATTTGTTTCTGTTGGAAGGAGTAAATATATCACTTCATCTTCTTTGAAGAATTTTCTTCCGAAGTTAAATGTTAAGGACTCAAAATGCTCTGAAGGAACATCAATTTGTGAAGAGGGATTTTGTTGCTTTTCAAGATTTATCTTACTTGTAATTACATCAAATAAGTATACAGAGACTAAACACAGGGTTACTATGTTTTTTATTACTAAACCCATTATGTTTGATTTGTTTCTTCGTACATTTTCAAAAAAACTTTTATTTCTTTTACTTTTTAATTACTTCATTTCATTTTGATAATTTATTATAAAAACACCATTATCTGAAACAGACATCAAATTATTGTGTGGTATATTTCCTGTTTATCAATACAAAAATTCACTTTTTTAATTGACTTAGTATAGGTCTAAGGTACTATTAATATCCTATGCTCATTTTTTCAAACTTACAAGTAGCCTATAATTTATGATCTCGCACCTCTCTGAATTTCAATTTGAAGATTTTTCCTGTGCTGGTGCTCACACTAAAAAACAAATGTACCAGTAACATGAATAAAAGATTGTTATGAGTAAATTCAAATGTTATGGGTAGCCGAGTGGTTATAGATTTATCTTACGTGGATCATATTCATGAAGAATATGATCCTCTTCATCAGCCTTTGAATTCCAAGGTCTCTGGTTCTATTCCAAGTGAGATTGTTTCAGACCCAGATGCTATTTGTGAATGTAATAATTAAAAAATGCCATTGGCGTGGATAAAAAACAGACTTTCTATACCAAGGGAGTCTTTTCCCACAATCTATATTTTTAGTTCGGATAAAAAAATCAAAATTGTGAGAGTTTGACAGCTCACAGGATGGTGGAAGAGGGCTCAAATTAAAGGTCTTGGTCCCAGGGAGTAAGACCCCCTGATCATAAAAATATCAGATTATGTCCAGTTCAACGCTAGAAATCAGCTGTGTGCTTGAATTTTATTGTTATGTTTTGAATTAAAAATATTGTTCGTAACCTCCTGTATATTGTCGGGTCAGGTAAAATCTTGTACGTTACACGTTACGCAAGAGCGTGTTTACATCACTTCGGTAAATTATGCAACTCGCTTCCGCTCATTCACCTGCGTGATGTAAAAACGCTCTTACTATACTTGTAAGGTAAATAGCTATTATACTAATCAATGAATAATTTATATAAATTATGCTTTCACTAAAGTGATCTAAAATGATCTTACAATTTTCAGAGCTGCTGCGTGTCATAGATGACTTGGTAAAATGAATTATCTTTTGTTTTTACCTTTTTTTAATAAATATTTTTACGCCAAATTAGGTACACTATTTTGACAAACTTCCCACGCAAGGATTTAGTCCAGAAAACAGCTGTTTGCTGCCAGCTTAATCAAATGGGGTTTCATTACGTACTACTTGTTTAACAAACTTGCAAATTTTCTATCAAACCTCTTGATACTTTGGTCTCTATCCCACCCTAATCTTAAGTCATTTTTGCATGATTAAATAAATTAAATTAATTTTAAAGATTTACCTTTTAAAACATACAATCAACCTCATGTGGCAAGTGAGATTCTTACTTAATAAGTACCGGCTTCAAGCAATTAACAAAAAAAATTATCAAATCAGTCTAATTATTCAGGATTTCAAACTGAAGAGCACTTACGACTGACAACTATACTCTTGTACTTTTGAGATGTTGGTTGAATCCTTTACTTGACAGCATACTAAATTAGACTTTATAGGTTGCAGAGTTAACTAATTGCACATACTGCATACTTAAATAAATTAACCATAAATTTAAATTTCATTATACTCTTTGAGGCACACAAATATTACTTTGAGAGAAATATTGTAGGTAGTAGTATTTTATTTTCTCCCTATGTATTTTAGGCTGCTGAATCCGATTTTTAAGTTTGCTATACCTCTTGTTGGAACATTGTCCAATTTGCAATTATTCACATTTATGCTCATTTCTGCTTATCAGATAAAGTTTGTATCCCACAAACTTAGCCCTTAGGTTATTATAAAAATACAAGGCTCTCTGGAAATTGACATATTTTAACTAGCTACCTTACCTAACAAAACATCCTGCATCTTAATTGCCATGTTCATTCAAACATCTTTAAGTTCCATTCCAAGATCTAAAAACATGCATTACAATCTTTATCTAAGAAACAGTTAGTTGTATACAATTCAATCTACAATTTCTATGTACCATATCCCGAAAATGATTTTTCCCACACTCAGGTTTGGTCAGGAAAAAGGTGACATTTGAAAATACAATTTTAGCCAGTTTTATCAATAACATTTTCCTACAGTCACCCGACAAAGTTGGCTTCCTTGTACTGTTTATAGTACAGAAAGCTGCTAATTGCTGCATATTTATACTTTGTCGTACGGTTTATACTTTGGCACACATCAGGATTCCAACGAAACAATACAAAACAGCGTGGTTCTATTATGGACCTAATCCGTGTACGCTTTGAAATAGGTTGGCAACACTTAAATACTATGAGCAGCTGATTGACTATTACAACTACGATTTAACCTGTCATTTTATGTTTATAGTTTAAGTTAAAAACCGTTAATTTAATTTACGTTAATTTCTGAACTTTCTGGGCTTTTCTTTTAAACCTTTTTACAACATTCCTACGATCTTAATATCAAGAAAATACCTTTTAGGCATTTTTTTAGGCGCGGAAACCACTGCAAATTACAAAAATATACGGAACTATTTTCTCAAGTCGCGGAGCACATTGCTTGCCGAGGAAAAAATAGCGGAGTGATATGGACCAGGGACTACTTTCTCTAGGGCACCTATTTGTGTTGCCAGCTGAACCTAAAAACGTGTTTGTATAGTGTTTGAAAGACTAATTATTTATACAGGGTGATTGATATAAGTGTGCCAGCCGTTTTATTCAAAAACTATAAGAGATATCAAAAAAAGTTAAATGGTAAGTGCCTTGGATTTTTTATTTAAAAAATTGTAGTCAAGTCAAAAAAATTATTTTAGCCGCCATTTTTCCAATATGGCCGCAAACTTTGAATTTCTTATGGAACATCCTGTATTTTATGATGTATTCTGGTAGAAAATGTGATTCTAAGACGATTCTTGTGATTTTTTTCATAAACCTAATCGTTTCAAAGATAATAATGGTTAAAGTTTTGAATTTTTTGCATGAGAAAGAGTTTTGATACAGGCCTAAGCAAGCATGCCAGCTGTTTTATTCGAAAACCATTCAAAATTTCACAACTGAAACCATTATTATCTTTGAAATGGTTAGGTTTATGAAAAAAATCACAAGAATAAAACCGTCTTAAAATTGCATTTTCTACCAGAATACATCATAAAATACAGGGTGTTCCGTATGAAAAATCAAAGTTGGCGGCCATATTGGAAAAATGGTGGCTAAAATAATTTTTTTGACTTTACTACAATTTTTTAAATAAAAAGTCCAAGGCACTTACCATTTACCTTTTTTTGATATCTCTTATGGTTTTCGAATAAAACGGCTGGCACACTTATATCAATCACCCTGTATGCTTTATAGTGACTGTAGGAAAAATATAATGTGTAACACGAGTGCAAAAAGCCTTTGCTCAAGATCATTCCGCACGAGCCTGCGGCTCGTGTGCAGCAAAGTGCCACTTTGCTCACTAGTTACACAAATAACTATTTTTTGTCACACTTTCGCAATGCACCATTATTCTTTAGGATAACTAACTACATCATGAAACAAAATTTGTTGCAGTTTACCTTTATGTTAGCTCCAAAAATAGCTTCTGTCTTGTTCAGTAACATAAACAAATCAACTGACACCGAAATATTGAAGTATTTATGGTCTGTTATGATTGTGTTGGTGCACAGTAAAGTAAAGAAATCATAATCCAGCCAACAATGCACTACAATCAATATAATAGGGAATAATGACTACTTTCAATTCCTTTGAATATGATCCAAAATTACAATTGACAACGTACAGCCGATTTCCTTACTCTAGCTGATTCTGTCTTATCCTATAAGGATAAAACTACTTTATGCCTACAATGCATGCTTAAAAAGCAGCCATTTTTGCTGCACTATAAAAAAAAGGTAAATTAACTGACAATATTACATAATTCACTGGAAAAGTCTGTATTTATAGTTTTAGCCCTATAGAACTGTCCAATGACAAAAAACTATTAAGTTAATTTAAAATACATTGTTTACAATAAAAAAATGTAAAACTCACCATAGAAAATTTAAACCTATGCAGCCCTGATAAACTTTAAACCTACTGAACTTTGAATGTTGTTTGGAGTCAAACCATAATTGTAATACTTTCATTACCGTATTGTGCAATTTAGGGTTTTTTCAACTATGTTAAATAACACTGTAAACACTAATCATTACTTTTTAAGTTGAGCGTTTTTTGGTCTAAATGACAAATAATGTGTCCAATATTTCATTACTAATGTTCTGGAGTACTGTATTTTTTTATAACTCTACTAACTGAAAAAATGTAGAATAGTCTCATAATAATTTGAGAAAAGACAAAGTCAGGAGATAAAAAGAACCATATCTGATTCCAAGATAGTTATATTTAATAGAAGTTATACACCAACATATTTTATTTTTTTCTTTGGATTTTCTACTTTTGGTAACAGCATCTCAAAACAACTCATATTAATCAGCATAAATTCATGCTACTATTACACTAACAAAATCAGTTAATTACAGCTAGGGTAACAAAAAATTATTTCATTGGTAATAACTCAAATTGAATATACGTCAGATGGAACTGGCAAGCATTAACTTCAAGTATGTTTGAGGGAATGTAACCACTTCTAATGTATAGATGATATACCGTAGATGTATAGACAACCAATATCTTTGGTAAGCGATTTAGATGATTCAATAGTCTCCTGCAATCCTCTTCTGGTTAGTTAATGAAAATACAAGAAATATATTTGGGTTCAATCCGTAGTATTTTTTATGCCTGCAAGCTGCAAGCACTATTTATATTTCCTAATGATATAGCTAGTGCAACATACAATAAGATTAAGTGTTTTCATATCACAAAAATACAGCAAAACCAATCATAACAAAAATTAAAACGGTCTAATACTTTGCCAGATCGGTCTTCCCTTTTACAAATATCAGTCTACTTTTAATTTGTCTCATTCCTCTACGGTGAGCAACTAATTCCCACAAAAACAAAATGAAAGCAGAAATGAGTCCCGCAAACAAAATGAAAAATGCTCCCCCCAAGTCATTGATGCCGAGGGGTATTTTGTTATCTTCCAAAGTCACATCTTGGGTTGAAGGGCTGTAATACAAGTGAACATCATTTTCCCATTTTCGTAACAAACCCGATCTAAAACTCAAACCTAACAATCTGTCGAGCTCATTATACAATGGATTTGCTTTGGTGGCGATAAAGCTAACAAAAAAGTTCATCATAGAATCGCTTAGTTTGTGGATCTGCGATCTTTTCAAGTTAATTAGATTCTCAATACTTATATCTTTATCCATCAAACTAAAATTTCTGTAGTGCACAAACTGATGAATACAAGTTTCTAAGCTGGGACAAAGGAAGTGGTTATTCAAAATTGATTTCAAGGTTTTATCTAAGTTTACGTGACCGAAGTATTCCAAATATACACTGTCAAAACCGATCTTCATCTTAGACCTGTAGAGGTCTTGTACAGTTGATATTGCTGCTTCTCGTGGAGGGTTAGTCAAGAACATATACAGTAAAGAGTTGTACTCGGTTGTCCAGTGTAAACCATAGATTGCCCAAGTACATAACAACACTCGCAGAGATACAGCAGTGGGGTTTAGTGATGAAGACATTCCCAGATTGAGACTGAAAAAGTTTCTGAAATCAATATTGTTGAAAGTCAAACTGAATTGTCTATTATAAAATTGCTCCATGTAATTGTATAGAATGGTGACAACAAAAAAGACCAAAACCGACAGACACCATACTGTGAAGGGGTATACCATAATTAATACTTTCCATCCGGGAATAAAACTCGGATCACTAACAAACCAATTAATCGATGTAAATTTATAGGCACTAGAGTAGTCAAACAAATAGTAGGTGACGTAAGATGGCATTGAACCACCAAACGCTAGATCGATTTGATGATCTACCAAATCTTGAACGATTCCGATGATAGTTCCATTGGGAAGTCTTGCAAACCATGCATCAATGCCATAACTGTGAGTTTTAGCAAAGTTGTAGGTGAAATTGATTCTTTTAGAGAGCACATTCATCAGTTGTATATCTATTCCGTCAGTGTAGTTGTAATGTGTTTTGTTTTGTATTATTATCGGCTTTCCAACAACAAACGGTGGTAGAGGCACTGTTCCGAATGTGAAAGTACATCCGTGCAGATCTCTTGGTTCATCATACAGCAAGGAAATGTTTATCTTTTGTAGACCAGAGATACGAAGGCTCTTCATCCCATTTTCTCCTACTTCACGACACTTGTTCTCTCTAGTGAATGGTCGTGCCGAGATAAATGTCAAATGATTTTCACATTCAGAAAGGACAAACAGAGTTGAGGCAAACATATTGTGTTTCCATAAAAAATTGAAACTTTTCACAATTTGGATACTGTTTGCATCAACTTCACCGCAATGTTCGGTAAACTTCACAAAAATAAATATAGACCTCAAGTTGAATGATTGAAACTCTTTAAATCTGAATACTTGAGATTCCAAGTAACCAAATTTCTCACTATGATGAAGAGGAACAATGTACATTCGAGGATAATGATGTGTTCTAACAACTACATCGTACGAGAACTCTTTTTTGTCGAAAGTTTCACAGCAAAAGGTATCGTTTACAACAATCGTCCACAAATTCAACTTTTCAATAACCTTTGCCAGAATAAATACCATGGTGGGATCATGGTGTGGATCTGGTAACAAGACCTGAATAACTTTTTCATCGTAGATTTGTTCTTTACTAAGATTATATAATATATCACTGAAATTATTTACTAAATCTTCAAAACCATGATGAAAATCCATTTGTATTTTACACAACACCGTATTTTGATTGTACACAAGAATTAAAATTGCAATAGTTTGTAAATAGGATTTTTCGGTTAAGAGATTCATCACTTACTCCAATGGAATATGTTGCATACAGACGTGTCAAGAGTAATAACTTTCAGTACCTATATAATATAGTGGAAAATATGAGTCACAATTCTAATAGGTATAGTTTTAGAAGATGACTTATTTTTAGAAAATAAATCTTTCACTATTTAACTATTAGCCTTGTTGAAAACACAATGGTTGCACAATAATCTTTATGATTCTAGATGATTGCCAATACAAAACTTGACAGTTATTTGTTTGATGGAAATTTTAGTTAATTAATTGTAGAAAGCGCGGATATGCCTTACATGAAGTGGTTGTTTGGTTTCCACTCGGAAAAGTTTACTTAGGAAACTTAATTTTAATTACTCTCTTATTAGAGTGGATTACTGGATTGTTTTCTTATAAATTATCACAATTGCCTATATGGACATGTTGCGCCAGAACACAACATAAAGTAAGAATTAAAATATTGAAATTTGGAAACTAGCAACAAAATGCTTTGCCATTCCTCTTCTGATTTTTAGATGGAACATAATCATAGTCTATCAGCAATGTTTGAAAGTTGAGACTATTTCAGTGCTTCTGCTCTCCAAGTAAATTATTGTTATTGAAAAAAAAATGGTTTAACCCTTAGAGTGCCAGGCGAGAAATAAAAGTAACGCTCAAAAAATGCCGATGATTTTTCCCGAAGGTGAGCGCGATCTGGCGATTTTTAGGTTAAAATTTTGTAAAAATCGAATTTTCGATATTTCGACCAACGAAAATCGATGTATCGCATCTAGTAACTTTCGACTCAATGTTAATACAGGGTGAGGCAATGAGAACGCCACAATTTGTTTTAGCTGTCACATGTTAATTGTTGCAACAACAAATGATCAGCTGTGCTTATAACATCAATTGAACTATGCCATTTTAGTAAATATTATGCCTGAGGCTATTAACACTGAGATTTTGACGTGGAACCCTATTTAAAAAATAGTGATTCTTGTGCAAAAACCCAGAGATTGTTTGGACCACATTCCATCCTTGGTCAACATGGCGTTGTTCCAGATTGGAAAACAATGGTCATTTGGGTAAAACTGTTTAGGATGAATGCTTAAATCTTAAAAATAATCGGTGGGTGCTGCAAAACTCTTTGTACACCAGCAAATGTTGAAAGAGTGCGAGTCACAGTAACTCAAAAGTCCAAAGGGATTTGCCAGGAAGCTTTTGTTGTTGAACACTTTACGCTGGCCCCTTTTTTTGGGAGGGGGGAGGGAGTTGTTCTAATAAGCTATTTGAAGTTCGAGGTTTTTCAAAGTCACCCCACAGATTTGCTTGAACTGAAGCTAAGAATCGTCCAAAAACTAAAGTGAACCGTGAACCTGAAGAAATGCTGGAGGAGTATTTGATCGAGTTTTCAAGTGCCTTAAAAGGAATGTCAAGTAGGTCAAGGACGTCACTTGCAGGATTTTGTTCTCAAGAAATGGAAAAATGACTTTGTTAAGTTAAAATGGCAAAAGATAAGCTGTGTTTTGATGTGCTATTTACATCTATAGGGTGAATATTATTGAGCTTGTACAGCTTATAAATTGGGGTGCTTTCATTGCCCCACCCTGTATATGGGTTAAAAGAATCCGAGTATCCATTCGGTTGTTATGACAACTGTTCGATCATTACAAAACGTCCGGTCAGCCGGACGTTGGCACTTTTGGCTCGTTCTAAAAACGTCCGGTCGGCCGGACGTCGGCACTTTTGGCTCGTTTTAAAAACGTCCGGTTCCCCGGACGTTGGCACTCAAGGGGTTAAGTTAATCTCTCTGTCCTAAAATATTATTTATTAATAGGGTACACAATTTTAAACGTTTTTTAAGGGATTTTTATGGATAACTAGCTGTAACCCGCGGGCTTTGCCCCGTTTAACTTCTTAATTTTCAAGATTATCTCGTTTTATGGCTCAATCACGTCCTGGTTGAAGTTTGTTCGCTACGCTCACTCACCTTTAGGTTGGAGCTCGTTCGCTACGCTCACTCACATTTGGGTTGGAGCTCGTTCGCTGCGCTCACTTGCCTTCAGGTTAGCTCGTTCGCTACGCTAACTCCCCTCCAGGTTGAAGTTCGTTCGCTACGCTCACTCACCTTTTGGTTGCAAATTAGCTGTTTTCATAAATGTAAAAGAAATAATAGTGCTGCACCCTGTTGGTAATCCTTGTAACTTTAATGCTATTGAACATCATAGAACAGAACCAACTTGTTTAATTGAAACAGCTGTTAAGATTCAATAATTCCATTTCTCATAAGGTTAACATGGGAAACTCCAGAGCCACTGGGGCGGAGCCCGAAAGGATTTTTGAAATAAGAATATGCCTATATGTTAATCGGGAATGTGAGCTATCATCATGCCAAATTTCAGCCCAATCCATCCAGTATTTTTTGCGTTCACTTGTCACAAACATACATCCATACTTCCATACATCCATCCATACATCCATACATCCAAACTTTCTCATTTATAATATTAGTAGGATACTCAAAAGTATTTGTGGAAATAGTTTCGTGTTTTGTTTTCAGGTAACCAAGAATTAATTAGTTTAGTTAACAATTTCAAAGATTTCCTTCTTTAAAGAAGTTCTAGTAAAACAAACACAATTCTAAAATTGTCTTTGGTTTTTGTGTTACTTTATGTCTTGAGAGATGATTTTGAAAAATACAGTATACAAAATGGTGTAGTATTTTTTAACACATTCAAAGATTACAAAATCTTGAATTCCCATTTCTTGGCACATATATAATATTAAATATTCCCTCCTTTACTCCACATTCAATAGTTAAATAGGGAATCAATATTAAGGAATTAACCCTCCGAGTGTCACGTGTTTTGGCCTTAATGTCAGCCTATTTTTTGCTCATTTGCAAGGTTTTATTAAAACTGATCTGAGAAGCTTAAAAACAATGTTAATTATACTGTTCTATATACCATTTTGTTTGGAAAATCTTGGGCTTCAATATTATATATAAAACATAAGGAAGATTTAAAAAAAAAAATTTTTTAGGTAAAAAAATGTATAATTTCGAAAATTTTCAAAAAAAAATAAGTTTGCGCTCAATGAAATTGTATAAATTATAGGCCTATAAATATTTGAAAATAGCCACTTTGTTCTAAATTTTATGAGGATTACAAATCTATAATAATATAAGGAAGTAGATTTGCAAATAAAAAAGTTATGGGCAAAAAACAGATTTCAGTACATAGCGTTTAGCTAAGAATGCATAGCCCAACCATAGCTAGGAATCTGGCTGATAATTTACATCAATATCACTACCTACTTCTTCAGGATCATCAACCAGCACTTCAAAACCACTTAAATCTTCTTATAATGCACCACGTATATCACTACTTTTGATTTTTAACACTAAAACAATGATAAACGTAATAAAACACATCAGTCATCGGTCCGAGGGTAACCTAGCTGTTTACAAATACACGCACGTCAGCTCAGTCAGCTGTCTGCTACAATATTTTCGGAACTAAAATGAATAGTGCTTAGAGACAGACCTCTGCAGAAAGCTTAGAATATTACGGACAGAACGATACCTAACTCAATCCAGTACAGTCCGATTCAGTTAGTCATAGAGCCTTCGCCGTAAACAGTGTTCGCGAGTCGCTGCAGCGACGCACGACACTATACAAAGTGCGTTACGCGTCGCTGCAGCGACGCATGACACTCGGAGGGTTAAACAAAGATATACACCACTTTAGAATCCCTAAAGGGTTTTTAGTAACCATAGTTCAGCATAGTAACACACTGACACAATAGTTCCACAATAAACTCATAACTTTTTTCCCACGTTTTACGACTCGGGCCAAATATGAAAACTTCATTTTACCTTTGTTAGGAAGTATTAAGAGTCAACAGGACCGCCGGCCATCTTGGATTTTCTGCCCATAACGGCAATGTTAATGGTTGAAGCATAATATTGTTTATCAAGATAAAAGTTGAAAAATATCTCATTTAAAAGCTATTGAAACTGTGGATGTGATTCGCTATCTATTTAATTTTAATTGTTATTATTTTGCCAAAATACATAAATACTAGCTGTACCCGCGGGCTTTGCCCCGTTTTACTTCATAAGTGAGCTTGTTCGCATGGCTCAATCACGTCCTGGTTGAAGTTCGTTCGCTATGCTCACTCACCTTCAGGTTGGAGCTCGTTCGCTGCGCTCACTTGCCTTCAGGTTAGCTCGTTCGCTACGCTAACTCGCCTCCAGGTTGAAGTTCGTTCGCTACGCTCACTCACCTTTTGGTTGCAAATTAGGTGTTGTCATAAATTAAAAACAAATAATAGTGCTGCACCCTGTTGGTAATCCTTGTAACTTTAATGCTATTGAACATCATAGAACAGAACCAACTTGTTTAATTGAAACAGCTGTTAAGATTCATTAATTCCATTTCTCATAAGGTTAACATGGGAAACTCCAGAGCCACTGGGGCGGAGCCCGAGAGTCCGATCAGAATAAAAACAACTTAGTTTTCCTATTTAATGCCTAAAGAATCAGTGTACCAAATTTCAGCCTCCTAGGTAAATGGGAAGTGGGAGAATTAGTGATGAGTGAGTGAGTGAGTGAGTCAGTCAGTCAGTGAGGGCTTTGCCTTTTATATATATAGATATTGACTTAAACTGTGATTTTTTTCAACCTCTAAAACAAAAGTTTTAAAAATCCAAAAAGCAAATCACACGGAAAATTAAAGAATCACATAACATTTTCTGCTAGGTTTAAGCTTACGATGCATGATTAATATGCTTCAACTTGATCGCATGTTTTGATCGGCGCTCGGACAACCACTGTTTCGCCTGGCATCTGACGGTCAACAATAATGCAAAATTATTGACTCCTGCCGACTCTTAAGTTAATGTTGTTAACAAAACTCATGAAACATTGTTTAACTAAGCTTAATTTTAGTTGTATAATTTAGTTATGTTTGCTGCTGTCTAACTAAAACCATTCATTGTGCTATTTGTGAACAAACATAGGAGATGTTAAGTTAAAGTTACTTCATACTGTAGCTTGTACTTACCTTATTGTACCTTACTGTCTGTAAGTTGTGCATTATGCGTTTTAGTCATTTTACTCTAACTGTTTTCTTAGATACATAATTTGATTTGCTTTGAATTTAAAACACGTTTAAAGATACAGTATATTTATTTTTCATCGATTTTGCAGAATTTGCCATTATTAAAATTTTACAATAATTCAAATTTTAAAATTAGTTACAAACTACTTCTACTGATATTTAATTTTTAAAACATTGAAAGTCTGGAGCGAAACCATTTAAATGCATAAAAAGCTGCAATCTCTGAATCTCCTCTTGTTGTTTCTTTTTATCTTTACTGCCGTAAAGGAATTATGTGAGAGAAACACCTGATTCAAAACACATATTTAATAAACTCTAAAAATAATAACAATCAACTTTATCAACATACTTCATAAAGGCTACCTGGAATTTCACAGGGATTTTACATTTATTAATTGGTACAATATTATTAGGTGCCAAGTTTTATTAATTTGGTCCTTTATCCATAAGCACTAAGCAGAGATATTTTACTATGGTTCTTCATGTGACTGTACAATGATTAATATTTTAGAACATTTTAAAGATAACTGTTATTAGAGAGAGTAAAGATCACACTTTCCTTTGATTTTTTTTTAAAGTACAGTAAATAACTAACAGGATTTTATATAATGAATATATACAAAGTTACAACATTTTTGCTTTGATTACAATACAAGTTTATAACTATCATAAAACATACACAAATAGCATATTGAAAAAAAATATATAACAAAACCTTTTTCAAATAAATTTTAAGTTTTAGTTCATTTTGGAAATTTAAACACAAGATTTTTGTATCGTATTTTGTTAAAATCTGATGAAATGCAAATCCAAAGTATTTAATTAAATCCATTTGAGCGTGCAATGGAAACTATTAACACTGCGGAACAAAACTTGTAGACTCTGTTATGGGAAAATAAATATATACTAACATCCAAATTGAGACATACACACATGAAAAGTTAAAATTTAAAAGAAGATGAGTTTTTTTAATTTAAAATAATAAAAGCTCTGCAAGTATTTGATTTGACTTGAGTCGGTTCTCTATTGGTCCCTTAAGCAGCAGTCAGTATCTTACATATTAAGGTACAAAATACAATTATTCACATCGGGAATTTATATCAACTTCTGTCCCTAACTGCCATAGTTTAAAATGCCGATTTGCAATAGGTAGCTTACAGATTTCGATGGGTTTTCCCCAATTTTTTAAATACATGGATAGATTTAGGCAGTGATTTGCAAAAATTATGAAGTGAAAAATTAGCTGACCTGATATTAAGTAGCCTATAAATTTACAAAATTTTTATATAAAAATGTAAATTTCCTTTATTTTTGTTTGGGTAAAAATTATTATCACAAAGTTTTAAGGGTGCAATGTGCCCTCGTATACCCACCCATGCTTCCCAATTTTACTGTACACTTTAATTTTCATATTAGCCTTAACAGATAGATACTCTGTCTGTAGATATTTAATAAAAATAAAACATATTTTGTACTATTAATGAAAGTACTTAGTTAAAAACTATAATATATCCTAAATTCCAGGTAACCTAAAACATAAAACTAAATAGGAAACTTTGTGTAACACTAGGGTAAGAAATCTTTGGTTTCGTAAGTCTTTGACGAGGCGGGTTTGCAGTAGTATTTACGAGACTTTGACATTAGGGGATTGGTTTTGACACCTGGCACTGAAGCGTTTACGGAGAGATTCTGTCGGAGGATGCTCCGTGGGGCGTAACAGTTGCCTGAAGTCGTAAGGTCCGTTAACATCCTCTGACACTGGGTTAGGTCTGAAACAGTGTTGACTCAGTAGTAAAAAACATCACCATTTATCGATAGAATTTTCAAAAATTCACACTTTTTCGTCACTACACCAGAGTTAAAATTTTGTTTGGAGAAAATTAGATTTTTTACAATTGAAAATTTTAAAAAGCTGCAAACGGGAGAAAAGTAAAACATGTGTTAGATGGAATTTATCTTCCTTAAATGAAGTCAAGAAGATAAGAATTTAATCAAGTCAAAAATAACCAGGCTTATGATTTTTATATCTAAATAGAATATTCAGAAAGGATTATGAAATGAGACGTAACCTCGTAATAGTGGGGAAGCAATATTCTAAAATGAGGCTTCAGTTTGTTTGTGGTGAAGAAAAAATTATTGGTAGAAACATATCATAACAATTAATTATTATTTTGGAGGAGTCAGGTTATTTATTGATTAAACAGCACACGATTTGTTCAAATGCATGTTTCTATACAAACACACCAAATAGAAACACAAATACAGACAAATATTTAAGATAACATTTATTCACATCCTTGATAGAACTATCTCTAGACAATTAAAGGTATTATGAAATGAATCTCTACTTTCCAATTTCAATTGAATTAAAATAAACCGGTTTTAAATTACTGCCCACCTACTTTAATTCCACCTCAGAAAACCCACCTTACCTTACTGTTTACTCACTTGCAAGTTTAGATTCTATTAGATAATTCTTCTTAGTGGTTGAATGTTTCTATTGTTTGGGATGTTGTTGTTTGCCCCACCTAACAAAAATAATCACATCACCTAAATTGGGTTCAGGCATTCTTTTTATTTTTTACTGAACGTATTTGTATTTTTCCCTCCGTTGCGGGTTCAACATTTTAAAAGTTCTTGGGCTTGTCATTTTGAAAGTTAATTTTGTTTGGAGAGTCTTTCAAGAAAGACAAATTACAGTTTGAACATTATTGCTGTTGAAATTGAATGATTTAATATATCTTTCTTGTGTGAATAATTATTATAACTTATTTGTGGACATTTTTAAGTTTAAACCCCTTATTATTGAGGTGAAAGATTTGAATGAGAGGCAAAAATCTTTTAATTTTGGTTGGATACTTTTGCTTGTTTGTGGTTTTTGGCATAAATTATTAATTTAACTCCAAAAAAAAAACACAAATTTACATTAAGTGAATCTATTTGACTCTTGGTATAAGGTGATCCATCAATCAATTAATCCATCGTTATCCACATGTAAACTGAATACAGTGGGTAAAAACTCTAACATTCAAACATAACCTCTGGAATCAAGTCTACTATTAATATAACCAGTTATTACTTCAAATATAAGCAAATTATAGAGGGTATTTCATAGCTAGAAGAATATTGAGTAGTTTGAACAATGAAAATGTAAGAAGCAACGATGAATCCGAGATAAGAGTCTAAGCTGAGTAAACTAAGTATTAATTAACCATGTCGTTTTCAGGGAACTTACTGTAAACATTTTTTTTACTGAGCAAGAAAATATGTAAATGAACTATGAAAACCAAAATACTCTTACCTGTTAAGGAGTGGGTAATATTTTAACAAGACTAAATTGCCAAGTAAAATTTTATGAAGTATTTAATTAAAGTGCAGTACTTACTTTGGTGTAACAGGTGGGCTGTGCCAGTTCATATGGTTGCGTCCGACGTTCATGAGGTCTTTCCTCTCTGCTTCTATACTTAATGTTACCATTCTTGGTCTGAAAACAAAAAAAAAACTGACTAAAGAAGGGTAAT
Source organism: Macrosteles quadrilineatus (assembly GCF_028750875.1). Taxonomy (NCBI): domain Eukaryota; kingdom Metazoa; phylum Arthropoda; class Insecta; order Hemiptera; family Cicadellidae; genus Macrosteles; species Macrosteles quadrilineatus. Next base: position 1,404,124 of record NW_026542610.1, read on the forward strand.
AATTTAACTCTATGACAAAGTGGACTCTAACCTTTTAACACTTAAAAAATCTGAGCAAAATAAAATTTGTATTAAAAAAAGTGGGGATCATGGTGAAAAACTAGACTTTAGACTTTGGCCGAACGTCAATTGGTTCCTGTAAAATAATCTTAACTTATTCGGTGCTTATTCAGTATCTGTATTTCAATAGTCAGGACTGAGATTTTCGTATGTTAGGAATTCATTCTTATTACAGTTATGCTTCAATTCAATTAAAATGAGTTTAAGAAGCTGAAGAATTAATTACTTAATTGCTGCATATACATGTTTTTGCAATTTTTAGTATCTTTTTGTAACATTTCTGTTTGTAAGTTTAAAATATATGGAACAAAAATTCCTTAGTCCTGTTTGCCTTGATAGTTTAATGTTGATATTGAGACTTATCCAGATACAATTTAATGTTTTCATTCCAATTATGATAAGAAAGCACCTCTTTCAAAATAATTAGTTTTGAAATAAAAGTAAAACATAAAACAAAACTTAAAACACTAGTACTATAGTCGGGACCACGTAAGTTTGCAGTTGGCGGCAGCCAATCACAAGACAAGGCTTTCGCGACGTTGCCAGATCGCCCGTTGACAACACGAATTAAAATATACCAAAGCAATATTTTCAAATCAGCTGGTATTATTAGATTTGGCAATACCACACGGTTCTCATTGGTTCATTCAAAACCATATGGTTAATAGGCTCCTCCCTCAACTGCAAACTTACATGGTCCCGACAATAGATTTAATTTCATTTAATACTGTACACACTTATAATATAATAATACTTCAATTATAATAAAGCAGGGCAATACATTTACATAAATAAAGATTAGACATAATTAAAATATACATACTTTTGCTGTTAAATATGAATATTTACTGTTTTCGTTACCTATTCTATCTACCACAATACAAAAAAATCTGACATCTTTTTAACAGTTTGGAGAATGTCAGTTTTCCAAAAGTCCTTTAAGCTTTATTTATTATATAGGTGTGACATATATTTTTAAATATATTTTTTAGGAACACTATAACCCAGACAATTGTTCAATGAAACAACAATACTGTTTAAAATAAGTAGTGTTGTTCAACTGTCATTGATAATCCAGGAAAGAATGTCTTTTACATCCACCAATACTTAAGCTCTCATTATGGTCACCACTTCTCAAATTTGATTGTCACTAATTTGACTATATAGTTTAGTTGTAGTGCATAATTCCAATATCATCAAGTTTAAATTTGGATAGATAAAAGATTCAATAGCTTTAACATGTTGTATGATAATATTGTAGTAATAAATAAGGAAATATTTTTCTGAAGCGTCTTCATGACTGATTATCCATGACTTTCCACCAAACAAAGACGTCACTAATATGACACTGATGCCTGAACTAAAGTAGGTATACTTTATAAAAATACACATTTATAGGATGGTCTCATGGAAGAAATAACTTTGGAGGGATTGTTACCTAAATATTGAAAGAATCTCTACTCATATTTCTACATTTTACTATGACAAGAATATTGTAACTACTGGGGATCAATGCAACATTAACCTACTATTCAATATGTTGGGAATGAGTAAGGTCAAGCTCACAAAATGGTAACACGAAAATAAACAAGTGGAGCAAACAAAGCGAACGAATAGAGTGGGTAACTTTCTCGACTTGTACCTGAGGGGGCGAAGCTGGTTTTCCAGCCTAATAATCGGCAAATCCCATGCTGAGATCTCATCTGACGAGTCTGGCGATGAACTGTAACCCACAGTTGTACCAACACGATAGCAACTAATAATTTTTACGACTTATACCAACACGATAGGAAATAAGTATGTTTGTAATCTTTTACCTACTTGAAAGACACTAATATTGTTTTTGTGCTGGTAGTAATGTGTAAGTGAGATTTATAAATTTTGTTTCTACTTTAAACTATTTACCAACTCAACAGCAGGAATAATGATTGATTGGATTGTTTGTCCTAATTTAAATACTACAAAGAGACTAAGTGGATGGAGTAAGGAACGCAATGTTGGTCTCAGAGTTGAACTAGCTCACTCAGAAACTCGATGAAGATCTAAATTTACGGACAACCCTCACAATTTAGAATGTGTTATAAGAACCCCGGTAAAGTGATTACCCTTTATTACAATATTTAATTCCTTGGAGGAACATTTTGTGATTTACTGAGGCTAAACTTTAAAATGAAATATATTGAATAACCATACTACCGCAGTGGTGTGGTGTCTTTAAGACTTTTTTACTTGTACTGTCCATTAAACACTTTTATAATTTTGAATCATCAAGCATATCATGTTGGTTCAACCAATTTACTGAGTCAATTTAATAGTATGTATTATATTTTAAGTTCTCTTTATGGTTGTAAATCTAAGCTGATGATATTTCAGTTTACAAATCAAGAATCTAATAATCATTTAAACTAAAAATAAAACCCATACAAATTTTGTATATATCTATCTTACCTATTCATTTCATCTTGTACTTGTTGGTAGTAGGAACTTGCACCATGTTTTTTGGCAACTTCGTGAACAACGGATTTCTGAAAAATATAAATAAATAGTAACGTTATGATTTGGCCTTAATCATAAATACTGCAACTAAAATATAATCCCAGAACATTAATAATCCTTTATTGTCATTTCTGATGCATTAAACCAAATTACTTTCCTGGTGTAAAATAAAACTATGAATTCATTAAAGAATTTGTAAAAGTTAAGACAATTTTTTGACAAATTTATGTTAGAATTAAAAATTATAATTTACGTGTATTACACTAAAAAAAAAAAAATAATACTGACCAACCTTTTGCATAAAGCGCTATCCCTATTGTACTTCTTTACCATACCCAACAAAGTGTACATTAGACATATTTTTTGTGAAATTTCATCTGAATTATAACCATGATATAGTTTGAGATGGGATCCTCAGCCTGGCACAAAATTTTAGAGTTCCCCTTGTTCTTCATAATACACTTAAAATTAGACGTAGCTAGTTTAAAAAATTAAAACTAAAATCAATCAGCTACTCGACAGTTGATATGGATTGTCCCATAAAGTTAACAAAATATTTTGCTCACCTGACCATAAATACGTTTTGCTTCTTCAATCTTGTTCAGATTGATACCTTGCTTATTGTTCCGCAGGTATTTGTGGGCATCTTGGTTTTTCATATGTACCTTCGGAAGTTAAAGCAAATTTGAAACAAATCCACAAAGTCTTTAGCTATGATGACAATACATCCTTTGTCATGACAAGTACACTATCTTAAGTAATAAGGAATGTGCTTGATTAAAAGCATTTTGAATCTATAAGATCAAGATCATGTCATTTCAATCATTTCATGCAATAGAAGTTACACTTGTCATTTGGCAAGTAAGTAAAAGAAAATATATGTCACTCTTCAAAATAATATCTGATCTTCAGGTCTATTGTACATTCTAAAGATAATCTGACCAATCTAAAGCATATGGTTTAGGATTCCACTATAAACTGTAGGTCCCTTTAGTTGCCATTGGCTGTATAGGCTATTAATTAACAGCTATATCTAAGGAACATGTCGGCCTTAGTCACTAACAAGACTAAAAGATCACGCCACTCATCCTTCACTCATATTTGGGATAAAATACGCACATAGTGGTGTCCCCTAAATAATTGATATAATTGATAATTGATATGAACAGGGTGATACCAGCTGACAAGGAATCGGGGGCTATTAGAGTACGGGGGAAATTACCATAGGCGTCTAGACAAGTGGAAATTTCCGTAGCCAAGGAGCATTGGACGAGTGCACAACGTGCGTTTCCTGTAAAGGCATATTACAAAAACGTGGATATTATAGTTTGTACTCAGCGCACTTTCCGTTGTGAGTTCAGTCTATCGCCGCGGGCTCCTGTGCCATCAAGGAAAGCTAACCTCCTTTGGGCGAATAACTTTGAAGCCACTGCTAGCATGACAAAGCGCTATAAAATGATCGCAGACGTTATGAAAACGCATAAACATGTCATGGGCTGATTTAAATTCATAATTCTACTATGTGTGCAAAACCAAGTACACCATTTTACTGACACTGAATTAAAAAAATTATTATTTCAAGATGAAACATTAATTTCCACTCATGTACTTAGAATTTCTGTTAAAACAACTACAATTTTTTTCTAAATGAATCATTTGTAATTTTTCAAAATCATGCCGTTTCACTGCCTCACCCTGTATACAGCCACTCAACACAGTTTGAATACCAAGGGGTAAAAATGTATAATTTCTTGCCTGTCTGTTGTTAAATTTAAACATGTCTTGAAAACCACAGTCTAACCTAGGCCTGTTTGTACAAAAACAAATATTTTTATTTAAAGTTTTAGTTTTAATTTTATTGAACAACCAAGCCATCTTGATTGTTTTTCATTTTCATTTCATTAGAGTGCTAAACAAACTTTACTGTCTAAATACATAACAAATGTTGCACTTATTTAATCATATTTTTTTAGCTATGTAATACCAATAAATACAAACCCTTTAAAAAGTGAAATGCTTATGGAGAATGGTCAGACTGAAAGTTTGCCGTCAAAATAAGCTACAAAATGACCGTGCTTCTCTATCTCTCTATGCCTCTCTAAAGCTAAGTTTTCTATCTCACTCTCTCTCACTAAGTCAGCTGACTTGGCCCCGCCACACACAATAGTAGCGCCTTCGCAACCTAGCAGCCGCCGCAGGAACTATCAGAAATTAAAATATTCTCAGAGTGAATGTTTAACAAAGGCACTATGCTTCTTAAAGGGTTTGTATTCATTGTTCATACCCAAACAATATGCCTAACAATGAAAAAGAAAATAACCTCAAGAACCAAAATCAAAACATCTAGTACATGCACATGTTTTCACTACTTTGATATTGCTGAAAAATTAAGGAACGCGGCAGCGTTCCGCCCCGCCAAGTCCCCCAGCGGTACACAGCTGCTGCAGTGTATATATACATGACGTGACAAAGTGGCTTTTTTACTCGTCTATAGCTCTGAAGAAACAAAAGCTATTAAAATAATTATTCATCTACTGGATAGGGGCACTCATTCTCAACAAAATAAAAAAAAATAATTTAAAAAACGGTAGTGTTTGAGCCAGAACAACTAGTTTGAAAATTCAAAAATTTTCCGTGTTCTCCTTCTTCTCCTTGAATGTTGACGGACCTACAGCCCAAACCACTGGCTCAATTTTAATGTTTTTTATGTTGTTTGAAAGCCCTTAACGTGTAGATGTGCCTTTTGAGGGTCTCAAGTCGGTGCGTTGACCCATAAACCCTTGGCAAGCCCTCAAAGTACGATTTTGGCCCATTTAAATAACATGGGATTAAAATAAAAACAGAAGAAGGACCAGCTGCGATTAAATCTCATTTAATTTAAATGTTAGAGAAATTCATAGGAACAGCTGAAAATTATTTTAAAACTTTTATAAAGTTTTTTTTTCAGGTATACCGAATGATTTGAACTACTTACTATATAAAATTACTTAGAGCAGTGATATTCCCCGATACTTTCCATTGAAAAATGCAGTGTACAGCAGCTCGTCATTTTAGCAGTTTCATACTACTTATTAAAACATATGAAACCTAGGAACTTTAAACTTAGTACTAGCCATCGATGTATAATAACCTAACATGTTAGGTTATATACATTGACGATTTATCTATGGTACTAGTACTAAGATTTGTTTTATGTTTTGATACACTATAACAAATAAAACAATTGGGATAATCACTGTACGTAATGTTAAACAAGCAATTAAAAAGTAATTTTAGGATAGATGAGTTTTTCAATATTTGTTTTGTTTATGCTATTTCTAACAAACTTAATCTGTTTGATTACATTTTTACTTCTCTAATAAGGGCTCAATTTACACTAGTCTTTAGATGTACGGGTTTAATTATCAGAACACATATGTAACACCAACGCATTTCATGTTGTTCAAGATGACCATTGATGAAATTTGAAACTGAGTTTAAGCCCAGGGGGTTTGTTAAATAGTAATTTTGGTACGTGTGTCAAAAAGTTTTTAATCGGTTTAAAGCAGATAAGACCAAAAATGTAGAATTTAGTTCTACACAAACAATATTATTGAAATTAAATGAGATGTAGTTGTGCCGTGGTCTATATATCATAAGGTGGTCTAAAATAGAAAGGAGGATTTTTATTTTAACTGTTAATTTTCTACAAAAATAAATAAAATCTAACAAAAAACCACTAAGTGGTAACACTTTCCCCGCCAAGTCTTCAATCCAAAAAAGATAATAAATCATTACTTTTTCCGCCGAAGAAAAACAATGTAATGTATGTAAGTTTGGCAACTTGGCGGCAGACTTTTGATCGATCACTTTAAAAAATACCATAAAACTAGTTTCATTGAGCAAGTATCTCTCCCATTAGTACATTGCTAGGTGAGAGCTTATTTTACAAAATTTGACCTTATTTGTGCCACATTTCATAAACTCGTAATAGTGATGGTTTTATATTTACTGATTACCTCGAAATTATTATACTTAGTTGGACTAATTAATTAGAGAAGTTGATTTGTGAAATTATCCACGAACGTAACTTCAATGAAAAAAACCAAGCAAAAGTCTGCCGCCAAGTTGCCAAACTTACATACATTACATTGTTTTTCTTGGGGGAAAAAGTAATGATTTATTATCTTTTTTGGATTGAAGACTTGGCGGGGAAAGTGTTACCACTTAGGGGTTTTTTGTTAGATAGAAAACTTACATCTTGAGACAGAATTATCAGCTGATGTTGTCTATCTGTAGGCTTTTGTCTGACAGGAGATACAGGCATGGCTCCTTGCACTTGTGAAACTGCCTTCTGAGAACAACATGTTTAAAGTTGCTTTGGCATCAAAAGCATTGAAAAAGTTTTTGCATCATAATTATTTTTAGGTTATGATATGGTTTTGAAGGAAGTTTTTTTTACATACAGATAAGGTTTTCCTAATTTGAGAGCTGAATCAATTTTTATTTGATAAGTAGATGAACAAAAAGCTTAGTATGGAATTAGAAATCTGAGTCAAAGAATTAGGCCTACCATAGCTGAAAGCCGTTGGCCCTTGGCAGGGTTCAGATTCATATCTTGAGCAGATAGGTTCTGCGTTCACTTGACCAACCATGCCCCTTTATATGTGTGTCTAGGTAGAACTGAATTACAATTAAGACCACTATCTCATAAGAAATACACAGTAGAGGAAAATTTGCATATATTTCAGAACGTTATTGCAAACAAACTTTCACGCCTATTTTAGGTAAATATGATTTCTTTAAAAAAATGCTTGACAAGTACGTTTATTAATAAACTACAAATACTTAATTACTTACTTCAGGTTTCTTCTTTCCATTCTCATCACTGTGTATTCTTTTAGCCACCTCTGGTGCCCAATGTCTCCTAACAGTATAACCTCTGAAATCTGTAAATTACAAGAGCTATCACTGGCAAGAATGAAATGAAATAAAAAATTAAACGAATAAAAACTCATATAAAATGGTAGATATTTATTTTACAAATGGTATTAGTATTTTTTGTGATATAAAAGATGACACAAAATTAAAATATAAGTTAGTTATTGTAAATTTTTTACAATGGTAACATTTATTTTTTGAATAAGATTCGACATAAAGGCTGAAGAGTGCATATTTCCTAAAGAAATCCCAGTGGGCTTTCAACCTATCAATGTCACGGTCTGTGTAGTAAACAACCAATTTTCAATTTTTTTTTTTAATAGCCAACATTTTTTAAAATCAGCATATGTGGACTTAAACACATCAATGACATTTCAACTTACGACTCTGTATTATAGTAGCCGCTTCATCTTTATCCTCGAGTTCCGAGAAGAATTTCCTCCTCATCTTCACGTTGCCCCAGGGAGTTCCCAGTTCTGACACTGGGGTTTGTGACTCCTGCACCTGTTTACTCGACATATCTCTATCCTTTTCAGAAATGTACTTCTCCTTCTCAACCTTCTGTTTCCTCCCGGCTTTGTTTTTAGCGATGTTTTTCCGGTTTTCCTCCTTGTTTTTGAGAGTTTGCAGTCGGTTCCGCGCAATCCAACCGCGCACGTAGCGTTGCAGGGTTAGAACACTTGTGGCCATCTCCCATCTCACCTTGTGGTACTTGCTGCGCGCCAGCCACCTCCGGATACAGCTTTGGACTAGAATAATTTTACGGACCTAGAATCAAGAAATAATGTTAGTATTCAAGTTGTAATGAAGCGGAAAGACAGACAGAAATGTACGTTTTTGGTGTGAATAGGCTTGACAATTTGCCAGAAATGGGCTATTGGCAAAGCTCACTGCTAAGATTGACTATATTTAGAAGCCATTTAAACGAAACAAAGTGGGCCAGAGGAAAAGTACTACCTATGTCAAGCAATGCCAGACATTTATTTTTTATATAAACGAGGTGTTAGCCCGTCCTACGTACGGGAATTCAGAAGTCAGTTAAAACCGTGTACAATTCAGATCAGCTAGTTTACTCAAAGACAAAGTTTCTTGCAGTTTTAATGAGAAAAATCATCTTGTAAACAAATGTTGTGTGACCAAATATGTTTTTATTCCATCATAGGCCTATACGATATGCATTTTAAATCCGATAAATTCACAATAAAACAGCAATTCTGCAATTTTTCGATGTTAAAACTGTTGAAGTGAGATTTGCAGCCGTTTCGCACAGACGCACACTGATTATAAGTAGCCTACAGTAGAGAGAGTAATAGTCAAATGAGAAGTGTATAGACCTAGTCAACGATACCACCTTCCATAGCATACCTGCCTCTTCCATAATTATTATCACCACAATACAACTACTATACACAATTTCCAGTAGGTCTGAATAGAAACTACCTAAAATAAAACGATAATATCCAATAAAATTCACAGTACACATAATTTAACTTTGGTGTCCTAACATCAAAACTAATCGTCACACCTATCACTGCATTAATTACTAAATAAATAAGCGTAAACAAAGAAAAGTAAAAACAATAACAGTTTGTTTTGAAACAGCTGTTTGGTTCAAATAACATCAATTGTAAAAAGAACTGGTCACATGTAGCAGGAATATAAAAAGTAAACACGCTAGTAAAGCTAATGACGAAATTGTCAATGATTATTATCCATACCGTTATCAGTTCTATCCTTGATAATTACCCACACTCATTGAATAAATGTACATCGTAATTTCCCATATTAGTTAATTTAATCTACAATATATTCATCGTTGAAATAAAAGTGATATTTTCACGTTTGGGGGCGCTGATATAGGCACCCCCAAACGTAACCACAACTGAACACGATTTCATAAAAGGATGGTTTGTCTAATTGCAGTATCCTAGGTCAATGTTGACGTTGTGTTCATCTATGTCATCCATCTGTTTATCTTTGTATAAAACCCGGCTGAGGTTGTGGTGGTAATTTAAAATCGTGATTACTGATTATTCTTGATCTTCTTTTTATGACATCAATATTTCCGCGCCTAATCCAAACAAAGTTAAACCAGACAAACCTTAATTGTAAACAAAAAGCGTAGCAAAAGTGCTTGAAAAGTGTAGCAGTAAAATAATTTTCATTTATCCTTTTTTATTAAGACTCGTGTACAGAGCCTCGATTTGTACTGTGGTTTAATTAATTTTTGTTAAAACTGTGGTCTAATTATCTCTACTAATCTTACTTATTTACTATAATCAATGACAAAATAAGAGTAAATAAAATAACCTCATAATTCCATAGTTGATATTTAACCAGCTGTTAGTTAAAACAAATTATATTGCTCTAAAACAAATCGAATATTACAAAGATTGCTTTTAAATATACTTTGAACATCCTAGTATTTTACTATGTATATTTAATTAATCTGTCATCCTCTTACAGAAGAATTGAACGTATCAATGATAAGCATTACACATAGTATAAATAAGTCAACCCTAAGTATGTCTTTACATTTTTATCCAAATGCTGAATTTGTGACACAAAAGCTGAATGTTTACAGCTGTTATGTTAAGCAAATTATTTTATGCCAAAAGCTAGTTTAGAATCTTAGCGTCGGCTGCTAGACTTTTCAAAAATTAAAACTTAATTTCTAAATAACTGGGACCCTAAACTAAAATTATGGCTTCGACATTCCCTAGTTTTCAAAATTATCTTTCTTTCAACACAAAAATCATCAAAATCGGTCAAGTGGTTCATTCAGAATCGTGAAATAAAAAAACCCTGTTTCGTTTTAATATTATAGATGATATGACTGACTCATCACTGCATTCACCTCTTTTGCTTGTTACTGATTATGTGACTTTGTTTGCTATGTCTATGTGACAGGAAGTTGAGGTAAAAAAAATCATTTTCTAAAAAAAACCTACCAGTAGCCTTAAGACCATTTTTTAAATATCTTGTATTTTCTTAAACCACCCAGCAAATAATTTTAATATTTAGTGAGATAAGTATCTTTAATTTCTAATGTTACAAAGTGAGGTCTGCAAAGTAAAACAAATATTTGGCAACAATATGCTACACCTAAATTAATTAATTAATTAATTTAACAATATTGAAAAATAAAACTTGTTTCAATATTCCATAGACGTTGAAGCAGAAACAGAATTTAAATTCTTGTAGTAGGTTTGGTCAGGTTTTTGTACCGATTTTGAGATTAAATCATAGTGTCCATCCTCACCTGATCTTCATACAGTTTTGAAAGATACTCTATGTGGTAGTACTTAAGGAACACTTTGGTTTTTCCAAGGGCCCAACCGTCCATCTTCAGTCTGACCAGCATCAGACGGCAGTTGTCACGTGTAGCCAACACTCTTTCATCAAACCCGAATGCCAAGAAGCAATACCTGTGTGACACAAACAGCAATGATAACTGTCGAGTTAAATCATTTGAAATCAACAGACTTGATAAATTTGTTGAAGTACTTGCACTACAGAAAATGTATACAATTATTTTCTTTAAGAGGTTGTTGGTTTCTTTTACCCTTGTATTCGCCGGTCCACAATCCACATGGGCTTCAAAAGCCTGTGCGTGGAATATATCAAGCAAACCAAAGGGTTAGCCAGTAAGTTACAATGCAAGGATTAACTGAACTAATAAATTTTAAGTAGCCATACCAGAATGACATTGCTTTATTGGTTTCACAGTCAGTCATCCTCTACCAGCTCTCCCCTCTAAGTTAAATGGCTGCAATAGCTATTTGGATACAGAAATGTGAAATTAAACTAATTACCTCTTAGTCCAAAGTACAAAGGATTGTTGTACTTACTGTATAATGATCAGTGAGTGCCTTTATATTATATTCAGTACATTTTGACTGAATAAGTACTGTCAAAACGAATAAGTACTGTTTTGACTGAACTAGCAATGTCATATTTTCAGATTGTTTCTGAACCCAATTTTTGGCATAACTACAATAGGGAAGCTTTACCTTTTGAGAAACTCTGCAAACGGTATTCTATGTGAAAAACCATGTTGCCGAATCCTAATTGTTTCAAGAACGCCAGTATACCTCAGCTGTCGAACAACCTGAAAAATTAATGGGAAATTGGACATTTCATTGACAAAGTAAATAGATGCGCTTAAGTTTCAGGACTTGCATGCTATCAAGAAAAAACTACTTGACTTATTTCCTTTTATCTCCTATGAGAGCATAGGGCTTCCAGAAGAGCTTTCCATCTGTCCCTGTCTCCAGCAAGTGCCTTCACTTCTCCCCAAGTCTTGTTAACCTCTTTCGCTTCTTTAATAACGGTCCTCATCCAGGTTTCTTAGGGTCGACCTCTTCTTCTGACACCTTGCGGGTTCCAATCTACGGCATCTTTCTCAATGGTTCTGTTTGGCTTCCTCGGAGTATGTCCCAGCCACCTCCACTTCCTCTCTCAAATTTTAACCTGAATTTGACCTGTTTCTCTTTATAAATCTTCGTTTGCGATGATCTCAGGCCAATGAATGTTCATGATACGGCGAAGACGCCTATTGATGAACGCTTGTAGCTAGGACGTAATTAAACTTGTAACTTTCCATGTCTAACTTGCATACAGCAAAACAGACTTAATATTTGTGATGAAGATGCAAAGCTTTTGAGGAAAAACTAAGCCACTTATAATCATTGTAAACTGTTATGTCTTAATGAAAACAAAATATAAAGAAAAATTACGACTTAACCTTATTTGAACAGTAGGTAACTTTTAACAAGTTACTAATATAAAGTTTCCTAATTGCTCTCAGAATGATGTAGATTCATACCTTTGTAGGATCAAACATTCGAGGGGACTTGGAGTCGTTGGGTTTGATACATCGCACAAACTGTGGCACACCAGCAACCATCTTCTGCAGCAGTTCCATCAGGGAGTAGCGGAAATAAGTAGCAGCTGTCTGTTGAGCTCTGGATTGGGACTGTAAGGCCATCACACTGGCACAGCGATTGGACTCCTGTAGTAAAATTAACATGTCTAAGTCACTAAATCACTACCAAAACAGCGACATAATTTGAATGTAATTTAAACTAAATATCAAAGCAAAGTGAGTGTAAAACGGAATTAGATGATCTCAGCTTTATGACTGACAAAGTCCAGCTGGTTTGGCCCAGTCAATAAAAGTGTTTTATCGCAACTAAATGGTGGAAAGCTTTTTCTATCAGGTTCAAAGAACATATACTGAAGAAAAATTCCAAATCAGCGTACGCAAACCACCTAATTTCTTCCAACCATAAGTACACAGATATTGACAATAATTTAGAGATAGTACAACTCTGCAATAAAGGACGATACATGGATACAGTTGAGGAGTTTGAAACCTACAAGGCGTCAAAGAACAACCACAGAATATATTAAACGAAAAATTATCATTCGAATCCAACATCATCAACAACACTGCTATTCAATACTCAATAAACAGACAACAATGGAACAAGGTAAGGATAAGACGGGAGTAGGGGTAGGGGGTCACATGAAAGTCGCAACTCATGCTCAACTGGCGCCGTATTTTCGTGTTTCCGCGTTATGTGTTTTGTCACCTATTTATTATTAAACTTTTGACAAACTCCAGTACGAGGAATATTCAATGAAGACTACTTGACATTCTTCTGACCTGATGATGTGCTCCATTTGAAGCATGAAACAGCTGTGGTCATGACAAACTAAAAAGGAACGTTTCAACATTAAACGACTATAAAATTTAGAATCTTACTAAAAACATTTATTACACTAATTCGTTTTATTATGCTGTATTTGATGGTATTAGAACTACTTTGAGCACTAGTCTAATGCTTAGATTGGTTGTTAGTCTTAAAAGCACAGTATTAGATATTATGTATTTCGAATTACAAGACCTGAAGTTGATATATCATATCATATCATATAATTAATATTTCAAAACAAAGATACACATCGGATGAATTTAAGTGTAGAGTAAAGTCGTAGCAGTTTTCTCCTAGCCAAGCATGCGGCTAGATAGGTAGTCTTTTTCCGAGCAGCTTGACAGGTCAGCTGACAGTCCAGTACTTCCCGGCCGCATCTGCAGCAGAACGTCTCCCCGCACGGACACTCTACGCTGTTAGGTTGTGTAACACAAGATGTTTTGATAACAGTGTATTATGCACGGATACATAGTTTATTGAGTTACGGAATATTTGGTGTGGGGTTTCCAATCATATACCAAAATGTTATTTAAATTGCAAAAAAGAGCGATAAGGCTTGTAAGTGGTGTACGCTCTAGAACTCACTGTAAACCTATATTTAAACATTTCAAAATTTTAACTTTGCCTACAATATATATTCTTCAAGTTCTGTTGTATGTAAAAAATCATTTAGATAGGTTCTCAGAAAATTCAAATAGACATAATTATGAAACCAGATTTAAAAACAACTTGCAAACAGTGTTTTGTAAATACTCAAAGAGTCAAACAAACATTCAATACATGGCAGCTAAATTGTTTAATAATTTATCAGTGGAGTCTCGGGAGTTGTCCTTGAACACTTTCAAATCAAAATTGAAAACATATTTAATACAAAAATGCCCATATACAGTGGAGGATTTTTTTACATGTCAGAATATTTCTATTTAATTGTGCCTGTATTTATATATTTTTTTAATACTAGAACTTATTAGCCTATATTGATTGATTACATTTAAGTATTCATTTGCTGTATTAATAACAGCATTATGTATTTTATGACGATTGTTAAAACATTGTGAAATGTCTACAACAATAAATTGATTTGATTTGATTTGATTTGATTACAAACTTCGGACTAAATAACTGATCTCCTGCAAGTTGGACAGTGACTAATCACAGGTTTAGTCATAGCTTCTTCTATGTAAAGTCTTGCCATTTTTCAAGCCTTTTACCGTTGGATATTTTTTGGGAACATTTTCGTTTCAATCCTCATTTTTCATTATTATGGTTCATTTGATTAAACTGTACCTATAATTTAGACCTAAAGAAAAAGAAAAGAACTACCGGTATCTTAAACAGTAAAGTTGAATTACAATCTGACACTCACCCTAGTTCCCAAAGGTGTGGGGGCAGGACTGGCCGAGAACAAGTTGCCAGTTTTGGTGATCGGACACTGGAACAAGTATCTAACAGTGTCCACTACGGAAGTCCTCAGCAGTTGTATGACCTCTGGAGCCAGGAAGTGGCGGTTCTTGTCCAGGAATCCCTCGGCTTGGTAGACCACCCGGCCGGCAAAGTGTTGGATGGCAAAACACAATGCGTTCGATTTCGGCCGAATGTACAGTTTACTTTTGATATTCGCATGGAACTTTTCTGGAAAGGAAAATCGTTTAGTAAAAGTTCAACCTTTACAAATTAGTGTGAATAGAGAACATTTTTTTTTTGTGTATCCATATAAATCCAAAAGTAACCATGAACTTTTGAGAAAACTACAAGTCACACCGCCATAAACCATATACAGTACTTAAAATGTTCGTCATGACGAAAAACCTTGCGCAAAACTATCCATTATGTCATAAATTGCCCTTTAAGGTCATAATTCCTTTCTAAAGGGTTCCATGTACCTAATGTTAAAAATACCTCAGCTGTACTTGGTACTATAAGAGGTCTAACTTGTATGACAAAATAAGGAATAAGTGTAATGAAGATATAAATAAAAACAAACTTCAAGTGTAATCTGACCAAAGATTGATTTACTTATAGATTTACAAATTGGAAAACTCTATTTAAACACAGCAATTTTTTTATGTTTAGTAATTCAACACACTCCTAAACTGTGTACAAAATACCAACTAACCAATAAGAGATCGATCGTTGGACCGAGGGAATCTGCTTTCTTCATCCAACAAAGCCAACAATCCGAGTGGTCGAGACAACAACATGTCCAGGACTGGACGATTGTCTGTAAACTCCACTAAGTCTACAGGAATACCTTCCGCCATGTACTCCTGTTGGATAACAAAAGAGCATGAATCTTATCGTAGAATTAACATCATTAAAAACATTATTCAGTTTATATCATATCTTCCTAAATGTCCCTGTTCTGTGGGCGTATGCATGGACATAGATCAAAGAATATTTGACATCAGCATACTTCTAAGGTACATGTGATATCAATTATAAACTAAATAAAAAAGAAAATTCAGGATAGCAGCAGTACTCATTCAAACAATTATTTTATTGAATTTATGAAGAAGATATGTTTTATGTCTGTGTATCTAACTGTTAATGCAACATAATGAACCTACCAGGCTGAAATTTTGACACTAAAGTGGATCAGGCACAGGACAAACACAGACATTTATTTGTAAAATCCTCCCTAGTCTTTACTCTGTGAATATCCTATATCGTTTTAAGGAGGGTCTTTTAAAAGTAAATACTGATTGTTCTCCACTACACAAAATAGGTAAAATGCTGAGTTAAAATTCCTTTGAGTAATGATAAACTGATTGAACCTACCTGTTGCTCCCAAGTGAAGATGTGCTGATTGAAGTAGTATTGGATCTGCTCATTGGCTATGTTGATGCAGAGTTGTTCAAAGGAATTGTGAGCAAAGTTCTCAAAACCAAATATATCCAGGATACCAACAACCAGCTGTTCACCTCTGTGACAAAAACGTACATTTAACTCAATAACTCATTTATTGAACCAAGTAGACACAAACACATGTATAGGTTAGGACAAAAGAATGCAATATACAATGGAATTGAACTTCTTGAAAACAAGTTGTTTTATTCATAATTTACTTATGGATTTCCAAATCATACTCAGCAAAAAATTTGTATACTTGTTTGTGGATAGTCAGGGGTTTTATTTATATAAGTTATAAAAACTTAATAAAAACAATATATCGTTGTTATTCATTTTATATAATTTAAATCACAGTATAGGTCTGGATATTTTTCCAATCAAAATAAAATAGTCAAAAAGTTGTAATTTCTAAAGATGTTGTTCCACTTCATCCCTCCCCTCGATATTTAATTTTCACTTCTCCTGACTTTTGTTATTTGCTGCTGTTTACAGGTAATAAATGGTAATAGTTTTGTAACAGTCTGTAAAAGTTTATAATTGTACGATCGATTACATTGTTGCAGGACACTAGCTGTAGATTGTAATCGTTTATGTTGTCTTTGCCTATATCTGAATTGTGTGCATCAACAGCAATAAATATTCTAGATTTTATAGCCTACATTTAAATATCTAAAAATGCTGAAAAGGTAAATACCCCCGCCGCAGCAAACCTGCAGACTAAGCAAATTTCCATTTGACTGATTGGATTTACACTGAAATGTCTACTTAAAAAAAAAAATATAACATTTATTCTCTATTTAAATAGAATTAGTTTAACTAGTACTTAGGTTTGCTGCATCAGGGAGGGTAAAACTGTTTTTTTTTATTGTAAAACGTTAATAGTTAGTAAGAAATAAAAACATTTTCCAAATTTGATCAAAATATGTTCATAAACAAGCTAACTACAACAATTTACTTATTCTCCATAAGAATAACATGGGAATTTTAAATTGACAATTTTTTGGAATTTTCTCCGTAACCATAAGGCGCATAATAACACTTTAATATACTAAATTATTTGTTTTTTAAGCTCTACAAAATGGTTTGGAAAGAAATTGCTAAATTTTATTTTTTTTGGGTCAAAAATGGGAAAAACTTATTTTTACCCCATAAAACCCCCCGTAAACCCCCGTTCCCATGGTCCGATCATGCTGGATCGCGAACTCGTTCGAATAAACGTAGGTTTACACGTTTGTACCAAATTTCATCAAAATCGGATCATTTTTGCTCGAGTTATCGTGCTAACGGACACATATATATATATAAATATATAAATATATAAATATATATATATATATGAATTTGAACGGATGGTGTTTTTGGCCTCTAGGGACCTCAAAATGAAAAAAAATCGGTCCCGCGTCCAGGTCTTACCATGAGTACTACGGTAATAGCTTATTCCCTATATGGGAAATTCGCTAAAAAGTAATAAAACGCTAAACTATCATTACCAAGCTATTGCCAATGTTATTCCCACTCCAAAACACTCCTGTGCCAAAAGAATTAAAGCTAATTTTGTAAAGGCTGTACTCACCTTGTGCTGAAGCACAATAGACTGTTGACGCAGTTGACCAGCCAATCAAACAGTCTGCTGTACAGAGCCTTGGCCATTGCATCTCTAGTAGCCACAGCCTCTACTACAGAGTTGTTCCTAGTGATGGTCTCCCCTCGGGTCACCACACTGTTGGCTGTCAGACACTCCAGAAGGTCGCAGGCTTCTATACCCAACAGACTCGATGCTGGACAAGACACAAGCCATGTGTAATAATATTCTGAGTATGTCATACCATCGATTATTTGTGCCGATGTAGCTAGACCAGCTGTGAACAATATCTTATTAAAAAAGAAAATGAATGAGCCGATCACTGAGTGTGGTATCGAGGAAAATTATTTTACTATGATAGTTGTTGTTACATAAAATTATCAAAAAGTAGGAAATTCAAAATCTATTTTCATAACTGGTTTATCTCTTGTTTACAATCTGACTGTGGTTACAATCATAGACAAACATAATTAAATATAGACTGTCAGCCATGGTGCGGTTACCATGGTTACCATAGGTTCTGTCGCACACCGCTCCCAGCTGTTTGGTAACCGCAGCACAGCTGACAGTCTATATTTAATTCTCTTTGTCTATGTTACAATTCATCTGAAGGATCAGCTGTTCCATTTTTAAACCATTATGAAGAAAGCTAGTCAGCATCTTTGAAAGGGAACTTAAGTAAAAAATCAAACGCTAGTAGGGCAAAGAACTAATCGGATAAATAGGACTGCTGAAAAAAAGGGATGTTACGGAAAAAAACCTTATTGGATTAAGTATATAGAAGATAGATGTATGTAAAATAACTTTATACAAGGCAATATAAAACTTTTTTTACATAGCTCTAGCCTGATGAAAAAATCTTTTAAATTAACATATTGCAGGTGGCTACAATCAATACCTCTATGCAGTGGAGCCAGATCTATCACTCTGCTCTTGTTGTCAGTGTTGTCGTCAGAGACCACTTCTCCGAACTCAATATCTCCGAGGTGTAGAATGCCAGCCATCACACGGTAGATAGAGTTCACCTCACCATCCCGGAAGCCCACAACCTCAAACGCTGACTTGAGCTCTTTGAACTTTTGAACATTGTTCTAAAACATAGTGGGATAGTATTTGTTTTAACTGTTAATAATGTGGAACCTTGATAGAGCAGTAATTATCATAATCTTCATGGTAAAAACTTCATTCAGGACTTCTTTACTCTTTTTTTAATTTTCCATCAGAGTTGACTATCCCCAAAGGGTTTTTTGGGGGCCCAAAGCTCCCCCATTTCAAGTAGTTAGGTACTCATTAAAATTAATTTAATTTAAATAGGAGATAAATGTGAATATTTTAGGGGAATATATTTGTGAAAATTCAACCAGGTAAATGGAAATTTGCTTACACTGCAGGATTGCTACAGCAGGGGTATTTATTTAGTACCACAGATGTCAAAAACAACATTCATTGAAATTTTATTTGTAAGTCCTTACTTAGAGTAATACAGTGAAAGTTTTATAATTTTCTTTATTAAATTTTGATAAAAAGTTAGTAAAGTTAGTCTGCAAACCTGTTCGTTCTGATCGTGGATAAGAAGGTTCACAGTTAGAAAAAACAACAGCAACAAAACAATATAACCCATCAAAATTTCTTATCACCATTCAAGTCTGCTTAAAATGACAAACAATTAAGCATGTTACATTTCTCGCTTGTTGGATACAGATATATTAAATAAAGCAGAATGAAGATCAGTCATTGGACAAACACAGAGACCTATTCATGTTTGTAAATCCTAGCTGGTCTTTTCTCTTAGAATTTTCATTGTTTTGATTTAGGAGGGGGGGGGGTTAGTTTTAAGGAGGGTCTTTTAAAAGTAAATATCTAAACAATTCAACTGTACTTAGGAATCAACAAATCAATTGGGATTCCACTTAGTATCCAGTTTCGCAAAAACAAGGGTGTCTTATTTGTAAAATTAAAATAAATAATAACATAAATAAATATAATAAATTTGAATAATATAAATAATAATTTCCATTTACCTGTCTACTGAGTACATCCTGGCTATCAGCTGTAAGGAAGTTGTGTTGTTGTCTCAATGTCGGATCTAAGTGGAACTCTCCAAGTCTGCCGTCATTGTGTAGACCATCGTACAGGTAGTAGAACACATGGAAGTTCTTCTCATTTCTGCAATCATTGTGAAGCTTTAGTTTCATTTATTAATTTTACATTGCAGAATATCTTGCTCTGTACAATATCAGTATATATTTTGAATGCAATTAAAGAAAAAATGAATCGCATAATTGACATTTTTCATAGTTTCTAACTACTTTACGTATACGTTTGTTGACAACAGTGTGAAAACCATTTAGTGCCCAATCAGAAAGTATAAATTTTATTGGAGAATAAAAATAAGGGTTTTAAATTATTGGGCATTGGTAAATAAATAGTTTTCACATGATTTAAAAACACACATGAAGCTTGTTTAATATTTTACAGGTAATTTATATGTACTAATTTTACTAAACGTACTAAATGGACTTGCAACTATTGTCATACGTAGAAGGAAGCAAACCCACTCTAAAAAAATAATAACTTTAAAACAAGATATATATTTCCTAACACACTTGAAACCAATCCCTACGAAAATGAAAGGTGAACACTCACGTCATCTGTTGAGCCACCCTGGACTGCTCCAAAAGGTACACTGATAGTCTGGCACCTGTTACTCTCCCTCCACGAGTCATGCTCAACTCTAGGAACTTGCCGAACCTAGAGGAGTTGGCGTTGATGCCAGTCTGAGCATTGCCAAACGCTTCCATGATCGGGTTCACTTGAAGTATACGAGCTTCCAAATCTCGGTTGGGGGCCTGAAGACAGGTTAGGTTAAGTGAGGGGAATGTTAGAGAGGTAGTTTGGTATATTTCCATAAAGATGGTAAAGGATTTTACCTAACCCGCCATGTTAAACTTCCCTATCCCAAGCGTGATGTATACAACTTCTTTACTTCACGAGTGATGTAAAGTTGAAAAAACTCACTCGGTGAGGTAATGAAACCCATTTAAATAACATTGAGTGCTTAACTTAAAAAATATAACCTCTATGGAGCCAACGACGTTCAACGCTAGAAATCAGCTGTGCGCTTGAATTTTATTGTTATGCTTTGAAGAATTTTCCTAACCTAGCTTTTGTTTGTAAATGAGCGTTACTGTTAGAAGATGAGTGAAATGGATAATGAAAAATATTGTTCGTAACCTCCTGTATATTGTCGGGTCAGGTAAAATCTTGTATGTTACACGTTACGCAAGAGATTGTTAACATCACTTGGGAGAATTATGCAACTCGCTTCCGCTCGTTGCACAACATTCCCCTATGTGATGTAAAAACACTCTTACTACACTTGTAATGTAAATAGCTATAAAACAATGACATTCCAATCAAGAAATTCCAATTACTGTTTAAATTTAAATTAATTGTGATTCACAATACAGGGATTAATTAATAAAGACGGGAAGTTTTTTGTGAAAAGAGCTATTGGCTTAGGAATACAATAAGGAAGTAGGAATACACAAAACATTTAACCAACAAAATTAATTTGATATTTTTGGGGGCTTCTTTTGACGATTTAAAGTCTGTTGTATGTAAGCTTTTTGTACTACACACTCCCTAGAACCTGTTTCTCAGACCTATACAGGGTGAGTTTTAATTGTCCCCCCCCCCAATTTTTTTCTACATTTTTTCAAATATCAATCCCAGACCACTTCCAAACATTGTTGGGTAGTAAGTACTTCATTTTGACAAGGTGGTCATTTCCGGCCGCCATCTTGGATCCGCCATATTGGATGCAAAATTTTTTTTTCAAATGTAAAGGTGAGGTTGTGACCCATTATTTCGAACTAGATTTTTACCCTGATTACAATGCCGCAAACTGTTTTTAAAAATCTTGATTCATTCTAAAGTTATGAGGGTTTTTTAAAACTTTATTTTTAGCCCATTTTAACATTGTGCATTTACAAACTAAGACCATAATCTCAAAATGGTGCTAGATAAAGATAAGTATACACTACCAGTAATTGTCGACCTATTTTCACTTGGTTATGACTGATGTATTTTTTTCGGCCGCCATCTTGGATCCGCCATTTTGAAATGTGATAAATTATTTTAAATATGAAGGGGGTGTTGTGACCCATCATTTCGAACTACTTTTTTAAGCTAAACTCAATGCCTTAATCCATTTTTTGTTATCAAGTTTTATTTAGGAAATATTGCAATTTTTTTTGTAAAAAATATCAATATTTAAAAATCAAAAAATGAAAATGAAAAACGGATCATGGAATTAAGTTCAGCTTAAAAAAGTAGTTAGAAATGATGGGTCACAACACCCCCTTTATATTTGAAATAATTTATCACATTTCAAAATGGCGGATCCAAGATGGCGGCCGAAAAAAATACATCAGTCATAACCAAGTGAAAATAGGTCAACAATGACTGGTAGTGTATACTTATCTTTATCTAGCACTATTTTGAGATTATGGCCTTAGTTTGTAAATGTACAATGTTAAAATGGGCTAAAAATAAAGTTTTTAAAAACCCTCATAACTTTAGAATGAATCGAGATTTTTAAAAACAGTTTGCGGCATTGTAATCAGGGTAAAAATTTAGTTCGAAATAATGGGTCACAACCCCACCTTAACATTTGAAAAAAAAATTTTGCATCCAATATGGCGGATCCAAGATGGCGGCCGGAAATGACCACCTTGTCAAAATGAAGTACTTACTACCCAACAATGTTTGGAAGTGGTCTGGGATTGATATTTGAAAAAATGTAGAAAAAAGTTGGGGGGGGGGACAATTAAAACTCACCCTGTATATATGTATACCTATTCCTTCTGTGTATATACAATTTAGGTTATTAGGTTAATTTGGTAATTAGGTTGGTTATAAAAAAAATTATTTATTGACATTTTTTTAAACCATAGGCCCAAGAACAACATTTATAGATTACTCAATCTCTAATACAGGTATCATAGTAGATAAACGTTTTGCTGTCCTAGCTAAGTGTTTTTTTATTCTTAAAAACTAAAAGGGAGTCTTTCTTGTGATTTTTAAACAAAGCACACAGATTTTAAAGCACTCAATGACTAATTAAAAAATCCTGATTAGTATTTGAAATGTGTTTAACCAAAACACAAAAGGTACTAGTTTCAAAACTATTTCTTGTAAAAAAAAAATAACATCCATCGTGTGACTCACTTTTCCAAGGAATACCAGCTGTTTGAGCAGCAAGTTGCCGCTCTCAGTCTTGCCTGCGCCACTCTCACCACTTATCACTATACTCTGACTGTGCCTCTGGTGCATCAAAGCCTGGTAAGCTGCGTCTGCTACAGCGAATATGTGAGGCGGATTGGAACTGCGAGACTGTCCACAGTACCTCTTCTGTTCCTGGTGGTAGGAATACGGAATGAATCATCATACTCTGTGTAAATATTATCTTAGTATTGAAATAGATTAAAGATACTCCCTCAGTAGATTTTTCATCATTATGGATCAGCTGAAGACAATATTATTGTTAGTTCCGTCTGTTGCTACCACAAGAAAGAATGCCAATAGAATTGTCTTTTTGTTTACAGTTTGTTTCTTGTTATTTCAGTAGATTAAAACCTTGTTTAACCTAATAAAACGATCTAATCGTAAACAATAACTCGTCCCCTAGTCATACAAGGGTTTTTTTAATGCAACACAAATTACAAGTACCTTACTGTGAGGAAATGTTTAATGACAAAACAGGCTTTGGTATCCCTGTATTCTTCATTGTTGGTCAGCTGATATGCATTGTTGCATAGTTATCAATGAGGTTTAGTGTTTTTGTGAATTTATTGTAAGCAAGACTCAATATAATGTTTTCACAAGCTCAAATATAGTGTGTTGTAGATTGATGGTTTTTTTAAATTTTTTATTTACTATGGATCAGGTTTCCTTAAATTTTTAACAGTCAATAATAATTTATTAGTTACTCAAATCACATCTGGAAACTTAGTTTTTAACTTTCCCAACTTTCTTGGCATAAAACCAATGATTTTTTTAAATGTATTCTTTTAACTCTTCGAGCTTGGGAAACACCATATGTTGTCTTATTTACAATAAATTCCCGATAACACTAAACATCAATATACATAGTTGCAACAATGTACATCAGCTGATTGGCAATCGAAGTAAAGAAAACAGGGATACCAACATGTACAAGCTTGTTTTGTCATTTTGAACCCAGCAATTTGTATAACCTTGCTTTGCTTGTCATATGTTCTTTGCAAGAACAGGCAAAGGAAAACTAGACGTCGCTAACCTCCTAAAACATTACCTATAGACAATATAAATATAACTGATCCTGATAAACTAACCTTTGGGGAGTACATGCCCAGGTCAGTGAATGGGTTGACAGCCACCAGGATGTCACCAATGTAGGTATAGATCTGGTTCATCTCATACCTCTGCTGAAGTTGCTCCACTATAGAGTCCTGGAAATGCCAAAACAATATTGAAACAATCATTGGGGGGGGGGGGTTGGTCATTTTACCCAGAGAAAAGTCCCAGGTCAGAAGCTTATAGAATGAAAGGTAACAGAACACTGACATTTTGTCTTAATATTTTACTTTTAAAAGAATTGAAGTTAAGTACCGTACCAGTTAAGGTTCAAAATTGGATAATTGTCCTCAAGGTTACCAACTGTGGCCGCCAAAGAAAAAAAATTCTTGCCAATCTGATCTTATTAGGAGTATAAAAATAATTGCTAGTCTTGGCTAAAGTTAACTAGCATGCTAGGAACAAATCGACCAAAGAATAACTTAAACATTTAAAATGCTCTTAATCCTCTATTTTAGAGTTACCGGTACTAGTATACTTTATCGCAATGCGTCTGTTTTGAAATCTGTGTTTAACAGGAACAGATCTTGCTTTGCTAAGCAAACTCTTTGGCTCAAGTCTCATGTGGTGTAAAAGATAATGCTTGAGCAGTAAACCCGATCTTGTAAATTGAATTGCCCCAAAGTATTTTTGAAAGACAGTACGCTACACCTTATTTAACATAAATTATATTCACCATCGAAGCTTTATGCATACCTCAGTCAGAATGTCAAGTGCTGCCAAATCGTCCACATACATTTTTCTTGCCATCTGTTTCCGATCAGTTTTTAGTTTTCCATGTTTTGTTGTTACTTCAGGTTGTCTATGACATCGGCCACTCACTCTTTGCCGTTTGATTTCTGCTTGAAGTACAGTTTTCACCTGAAGAAATACATGGTAGGTTAATTATTGTTAGGTACTGTTTGGAGGTTATGACTTTGTTTCCATAGAACAATGTATAATTCCACTTCTTCTACTTTAAATGTAAAGGAGTGGCATAAAACATAGAACAAAGTATTCTACATCTAAGATTTATTGAAATATGACAATCTCATCCAGGTTATCGAATCTTTTTACCTCTTCCTCCATTCATATTCTTCCTTTATCCTAAACTAGGTGGCACTGTGTGGTCTAACTTATCAAAACTATTATTCTTTCTTGAGCCACCATTCTTGCATGTAGTCTAAATCACAAGATTTTGTCAGCAAATTCAGTTATTATGCTTGACAAGCAATATTTTTATGCCAGTTGTATTTTGTTTGAAATAAACTCCAAACGCATAAAGGAAAGAAGTCTTAAAGCCTACAGTTTTTGTGGATTTTCTGAGGATCAAACTCATTTCTCATATGCTCACCGCTGGCTAGCAGTCCATCCAACCTAGTCCTAGTTCTAGTATCACATCCAAGACAAAGATCAAAACACCAACAATATGTACAATTAATTAGCACACCTTGGCTGCACAAACAGCACCCTTCTTCATCAGTGGATGTCGCAGCACCTCTTTGGCGAAAGGTCGTTGCTCCAAGTCCTTGACTAGTAGTTCTGCCACGAAGTCTGCAAGTAGGGGACAATCAGTCCGCTCCAGCTGGGGTGGAGGATTGCGAGGTATTTGGAACAGCGCTCTCATTGGGTGTAGGTCACTTAGTGGGGGATCACCCTAAGGGACAAAAGTTGGCAAATTACATATTGTACAGTATGTTTATACAAAATATAGATACAAAGGGTTTTATGTAAATTAAGGTCTCCATAAAGTATTTGGACATAGAAAAGTTGCCTAGGAGTGAAGGTCATGACTCAAACAATTACACGACTTTTCCCATGGTGTAAGTCAAATGCTGTCATTCATTGTCTTGTTTTACGCAGTGAACAAAGTTAGGGGAATTTTGCATTTTGTTCATAAAATTTCCATTCATAACTAATTATGAGTGTAAAGAAAATGTTCACCACTCAAGGTATTTCCATTGATAATGTTGACCAAATAATCTGACAGCACCATTCCATTCTACAAAGGTACCTAAAACTCTTACGAAATAGAATGCAATAATAGCTATTTACAAGTGTAGTAAGAGCGTTTTTACATCACGCAGGTGAATGTTGTGCAACGAGCGAAGGCGAGTTGCATAATTCACCGAAGTGATGTAAACACGCTCTTGCGTAACGTGTAACGTACAAGATTTTACCTGACCCGACAATATTCAGGAGGTCACGAGCAATATGCTTCATTATCAATTTCACTCATCTTATAACAGTAACGTTAATTTACAAACAAAAGCTAGGTTAGGAAAATTCTTCAAAGCATAACAATAAAATTCAAACACAGCTGATTTCTAGGGTTGAACGTCGTTGGCTCCATAGAGGTATATTTTTTAAGTTATCCACTCAATGTTATTTAAATGGGTTTCATTACATCACCGAGTGAGTTTTTTTCAACTTTACATCACTCGAGAAGTAAGGAAGTTGTATACATCACGCTTGGGATAGGGAAGTTTAACATGGCGGGTTAGGTAAAGAAACATACCTGCGCCAGTTCAATAGCAGTGATGCCAAGAGACCAGATGTCGCAGCGAGCATCATACCACGAGTCCAGCTGTTGCTCACAGGCTATCACCTGAAAAGCGAACAAGTTAAGTTCAGTCCATAATTAAACAAACAAAAGTAAAAATGATGGTTTTGCACCGGTCTAACATCACAAACCCTATTACGTAAGTGATAATGTAGGAACACTCTACTCCTTTTAACAAACATCACCGTTTTTCAGGAGACATTATACTAGTGGTAACCACATGTTTTAAGATTCAAATGATGATTGGCAGAAGAGGAATAATGAAGGTATAAAGTTACTATGACTGGTAGAACAAACTCAAACTTGACAACCAAAATCTTCCTGTGGTCAACACTTTTAAATCTAAACCCACCTTTACAATTCCCTATAAACCTTTAAGGACCTATAGGATCCACAGACTACTTTTAGCAAAACTCTCTCTATATGATTGAAAGTGCTGGGAAAAGCTCAGACCAAATGGAGATAGAAAAGGTAAAATAAAAAAAAGGTTATTTCCAACACATACACTTTAAAGGCATAGGTAGAAGAAATATCTCAGCGTTCAATAAGAGATTAATTGAATGGAAAAGAACTCTAGCTCTCATAACTGGACCAGAACATATCCTAAACTCAAACCATCTTTGGTAGTAAATGCTGACAGTGACGGTGAAACATAAAACATTTTTGTATTTTATTTTGTTTCTGTTTATCCATCCCATTGCAATTGTTTACCCTTTCTGTAAGAAAACAGTCCAAACGTTTGTCTCGCTTACTATATGTAACAATGACTTTTTGCTTGAAAGCAAATTGACCCAATGACGTCATGGTTTGGAATTGATTCAGCAAACTTCAACATTTGAAGGTGAGTAGTGAGTACTGGAAAAACTTTGTTATCCGGACAATACAATGTAAAGTCGTGTGTTTCTTGTGCCAGAGTGGACTATTTCCCATTCAGCATCAATGATGCTTTCCAACAAAAGTTTACATCATGTAACAAGACCAGTGTTTAAAGTGTTCCTTAAAAAAACATTTAAAACGCCAATCGCAAAGATTAACAAATAACATCAAAATGAAAATAAAAATATAATCAGTCTAGTTACTTCGGGAGCCATCCAGTATGGTGTTCCCACAGATGTGTTCCGTCTGCCCAGGGTTGCCGCAAGGTGTGACGACACACCAAAGTCTACGAGCTTCACTTGAGCCTCCTCCGTTAGTAGGATGTTGTGACCTTTGATGTCTCGATGCATACAATGGTTGTCATGGAGATAGACTAGCGCCTGCAATGTTTCATTTTATTAAGTACTCTATGTTTTTGCAATATATGATACGATGAATTTATAATGTTAAATGAGTCGGGGAAATCAAACTTAACACCTAAGTTAGACTTTATTCAAATCAATTTCAACAAATTTGCACAATTGCAAAAAGTGCACAATATATTCAGCTTTCAAGTATATCTTCGGTTACAAGTACACAGAGCCAGTCTTGGGAGGTGCAGGAGGGGGGGCAATGTAAACATACAGAAGGGGGGCCCTTACTAAAAAAAGTATCCAAACAGAACTAACAAAATCTAAATGCTATAACATTAGTATTAACACTCCCCTCTTTTTCTTTTTCCAAAATTGGTAAAATTTTTTTTATTTTTGGTTTTTTCACCCAGTTCAGGCGTTGGCTTGGAGGTGTGGGGCCCTGTGTGACCAAACTTTTCGCACCTGCCATAGTGTGAAAACATAGTGGAGCGGCAAGGCTAGAGTGAAGCAGAGAGCGTAGCTGAGCAATATCATAAAATTCACTTAAAAACTCTTATGTGTATTGTTTTCCTTATTTTTATTGTGCAAAAAAAGGTACCGGTAATGCAAGAATTCAAAAATCTGCATTATAGTAAATCTGCATTGTAGTAGAAAAAGTCACATGTTTTTGACTGTGGAAAGTGGTATATTGGCAAAGTAATAATTTTAAGGTTTTATAAAAAAGCGTAGGAAGTCAATAATTTTTAAAAACTACACTTTGACCAAAACATACCTCAACAGTTTCCCGTAAGATGTAAGCAATTTGCTCTTCATTCAAGTTTTCTCCTC
Organism: Macrosteles quadrilineatus; assembly: GCF_028750875.1. Classification (NCBI taxonomy): domain Eukaryota; kingdom Metazoa; phylum Arthropoda; class Insecta; order Hemiptera; family Cicadellidae; genus Macrosteles; species Macrosteles quadrilineatus. Next base: position 1,432,750 of record NW_026542610.1, read on the forward strand.
TTTTCTTGAGCCCTTGGACAAGATCTGTTACTGAGCCCCCGGTGCAAAGCTGTAAAAATAACAGAAATATACGATTGTATTATGGGCACTGTAGTATACGCAGTAACTTCAATTTAAATGGAATTGGTTACAATTAAATATTTTTACATTTACCTAACTTTTAGCTTATTTAGAACTCTTTTTTAACTAAAATGTAAAATCTTTCTATCTCTCATCTAGTAACAATAAGTGTATTACAGGGGATTCCTAAGGGTGTTCATTCAGACAAATAATTCCACGGCATATTAAAAAGGAGCCAGTAGAGACATTATCAATGTATTTGATTTGACAGTTTCACAACGGAGTAATATGGAGTTATTTCAGTGTAGTGAGACAATAGTATAAATAGGCCCATGAAGAACTTACACTTTACACTAATATTATGTAATCTGCTCTGTATAGGGTATCCTTGAGGTAGATTGGTTTTTCTGGATTAACACTGAGGTTTTTCTTCTTAAGTTCAGGTATTCCAAAAATTGCTCTTGGAACTCTAAAGATTTTCTGAAATAGATTAGTTCCACCTAACAGAATTAATTTTAAAGTTAGTTTAAAAAAATCAAAAAAAGCATGAGGGTCATCTAGTGCTTGATTTGTAAAAATTGAGGTGCCAGAACTGAAACCAATTTTTTTGGTTTTTACCTATATATTTATGCTAATACTTTTATCGTTTTATCATTCCAGGTACTGGACCTCCTTTCCACCGCGTTCCCTCACAGATCAAGCACTAGATCCAGTAGAAATAAATATCAATAATTATTGAAATCATAAAAGGTACCTCAAAATAAAATAAACGGTATCAGCATTCTGACACATACTTTCTCCCATAAGTTTGTCAACAACCTTTATCATGTGTAAGCGGTGAGAGTAAATATACGGAAATGGGATTTGTAAGATTTTCTTCAGAATTTAAAGGACTATAACATGCTAAATTTTTATCAAAATCGTTCGAGCCAATATTGGGAAAATATGATTTTCCGTTATTTTATGGGGTTTTTATAGGGAAATAACATAATTTACAATAACTTTTGAACCGTAATTTTTACAGAGATGGGATTTGTACCATTTTGTTCAGAATATAAAGAACTATAACATACTAAATTTTTATCGAAATCGTTCAGGCCATTTTTGGGAAAATCTTTTTTTTTCCGTCATTTTATGGGGTTTTATGGGAAAATACCCATTAAAAATAAAAATTTCTAAGAAATGAGAAAAACTATCAAAATTGTAAGGATCATAACATACTATGTTAAATAAAAACGGATTTTTTTGTCTAAAATTCTATTTTTCGTTATTTTATGGGATTTTTATGGGAAAATAACATAATTTACCATAACTTTTGATCCGTAATTTTTACAGAAATGGGATTTGTACCATTTTGTTCAGAATTTAAAGGGCTACAACATACTAAATTTTTATCAAAATCGTTCGGGCCATTTTTGAGAATATCCGATTTTTCCGGTTTTTTATGGGTTTTTATGGGAAAATCCCCATTAAAAATCAAAATTTCAAAAAAATGAAAAAAACGCCTGGAGATACCATGGATTAGAACCTACATACCAAATTTCATCGAAATCGGACCACAGGTGTAGTCTCTAGCTCTGTACACATCCAGACACACAGACACACAGACACACAGACACACACACACACACGCACACACACAGACATCACTTCGAAAACCACTTTTTTGGGTCCAGGGGGACCCAAAACGAATATATCCACTCAAAACTCAAACTCGAACATTTTGACGAAAACAATACTTTCTCCATATACTATGGTATAGGGGGAGAAAGTAAAAAGCAACTGGTGTACACCATATTCAACGCTATAATTATTAAACTACATTAAAATCTCGGTGGAAGACCAAAGGTTCCACTCACCACTATCCACCAAAGGTTCCACTATCACCTCCAAGAGGTATTAATACTAATTTTTCTCAATGTCAACCTTAACTCTTAATAGTCTGAAATTTTTTACAGCTGTCCAGCAATGAACTAAACCTTACCTCCATAACAAACCATAGCTGGTCCTCCTCAGGGAGTGAGCCCCTCTTTAGGTAAAGTCCCTTGAAGCTAGGTATGTTGGGATGTAGACTCAGATCTCTCAACACCAAGTACTCTTCCTCAATCTCCTCAATGTTCTCTGCCACATTCTCCAATATCTTGATAGCACAGCGATCACCTGTCAACAAATATCATCAGTAAACCTACTACGGTAATAATTTTGTGTGCGATTTTGATTTATGTTTTTCATAGTCGTTCACGTGTTTAGGTTTTTACCATCTAAAACACACTTTTTGTAAGGTAGCATCATTTATTGATAACCCCACAACAAATTAAACTTGGATTCAGCGTCTGAGGCATCTAAGGCTCGAAATCAAGTTCAGGAAAGTTCCGAACGAATAAAGGTGTTTCCGGGAGGGGGGGGGGGGGGAGAGTGGAGAAAAGTGCTTGGGTTACATAGAAAACAAACAGAAACAGCTTCTGAACTATTTAACCACAGATGTTTCTAGTAGTGAACTTAAATGAATGAACAATCCATCTTGATGTTAGCAAAGAATGGTCAAGTGGCCATTGTCTTCATAAGAGGGCATTGTTTTCATTCATTTTACAGAGTTGTAAAAGAATGTCGTTCCTAAAATGTTATGTACTGAAATTTTATTTAGATCTTCTAGTTTAGTTGTTTTTGTTTTAAAGCAATCTGCTGTAACATTTACGTTCCTAAAATGTAATTAGTTTTTTGTTATGGTCCTTAAAATTTTTAACAAAATATTACAGATCTCATTTCCGTTAACGTACCGTTAAAAGGTTATTGTAACTTATGTTATTTCTATTGTAACTTATGTTATTTCCCATGAAACACACATAAAGTAACAAAATATCGGATTTTAGGAAAAAAGCAGGTTTTGTGCTATACGGTACATATAATTCTAAACAAAAATATTGCAATCCCATTGCTGTAACAATTACGGTTCAAACGTTATTGCAACTTTTGTGATTTATTCTTATAACATATCATAGTTACTTCCCACCTCTTACCCATGACAAATGTTGTTCACAAGCTTATGGGAGAAAGTATATGTCAGTTTGCTGATACCGTTTAATTGTTTATTATTGTATAGTAGCTCCCTGTAAAACTAACAACTAACTTCCAACCTTTTGATTAAACCTTTACACAAACAAGTAACAATATTCCTTTATAGACAGTTTTATACAGATTTCCTTAGGAAAATAACTCAAATCAAAACTATTCATACTGGGTAAATATTTAAAATATTAAATACTAGCTGGCCCGACAGACGTCGTCCTGTCCTAATGTGGTTTTATGTCAAATGCTCGTTCATTTTCAAGATGAGCACGTTCGCATGGCTCAATCACGTCTTGGTTGGAGCTTGTTCGCTGCGCTCACTTGCCTTCAGGTTAGCTCGTTCGCTACGCTAACTCGCCTCCAGGTTGAAGTTCGTTCGCTACGCTCACTCATCTTTTGGTTGCAAATTGGCTGTTGTCATAAATTGAAAAAATAATAGTGCTGCACCCTGTTGGTAAACCTATTAATTTTTTAATGCTATTGAACATCATAGAATTAAATTCTTTAGTTGAACCAGCTGTTAAGAATCTTTAATTCCATTTAAATATGAGTACTCATAAGGTTAACATGGGAAACTCCAGAGCCACTGGGGCGGAGCCCTTTTGACAGATCTGCACCAAACTTCACACAAACCATCCTTGAATAATGCTTAATAATACCTGAAAGTTTCATTACAATCTGTCAAGCGGTTTCAGAGTCCATAAAGGACAAACATACATACAAACAAACATACATTAGATTTTATATATATAGATTGGAAAATCTTACACATATGAGATACCTTACAAATCTTATAAACAGTGGTACAGCAATTGCAATTAAATAAAAAACATTAAATATAAAATAGCATAGCTGTGCTTCTACATTGAAGAGTGCCTGAGTTTACATTCATGCTGTTTGCAGTACACTTGTGTAGCTGTATTGCATCCGACATGGAAGGCGCGAGCAAACTTTAACTTGCTCGTGATATATAAGCTTTATCATAGACTATACTCAATATTTATGTAGTCAGTCAATGGCTATATATCTTTGTCCAGTTCGTCTTAATTAGATCATTATTGTTTATTTTCATAGTATCAGCCATAAAATTATGTACATGTTAGAAGGTACTCATTTGAACCAACTAATGCCTAACTAGCAAACGACCATGAGATTTTAAAAAGGTGGTAAAACTAATAGACAATCATCATAAAAACTGCATTATGTAATTTTTTTTTAAACCCAGGAAACAGCTTTATATTTTATTCCATAATAGGCAATTAGTGGCGTATGGATAATTATTACTACTGGATGACAATGGATATAAAATATATCAAACAAACCTAATTAAAGTGCCTGTACATTGATAAATTTGGCTGTCGATTGTAAGCAATCACAAGTATCGAAATTATGTATCGATTGATTCAATCGGTTGTAGTTTATTGCTTGTCTGCATTAGCAAAACTGAAAACAAGTTGAAAGTCGTGTTTTAGGTTATCTTTGAAGTATTTTCGTTTTCTAACTATTTAGTTTGTTGCAATATGACGAAAAATATAATTCATCATACGGGCAAAAAGTGTTTTTTGCAATTCTCATTAATTTTCCAAAACTTTTGCTCGGGTCGAAAAGAGTCACTTTACTGTGTAAAACATGTACTTGTGAAAAATGTACTATTTTTGCCTGCGTTCTTGAGCTAATAGTTTGTATTCACCAAATACATTTCGCGAGCTTTTGTACAGGGTTTATAAAAACTATGACTTAAAGAACTCAAGAAACAAAAGGATATTTATATAATTTAAACTGGCATAACACAAAACTTATATTTTAGTGTATACGAAATGGACTTCCTTAGTATCACCGGTATCACACTACAAGAGGCTATGCACTATTTGAGTAAAAGCAGTTGCTCACAATAATTTGGATTAATGATTCCATTTTAGCCATAATGCACTCAACTCAGTAAGTTATCTTACTTTCACGCATATCATATTACACAGTTTAGAGCAAGACGCCGACCACCACGGGCTATCTACTATCACAGATCACAGCTCAATGTAGCTTGAAATTAAACAAATACCGTGTACTTCAGAGCGGCACCTCACGCCAGTACAGTAATGTTGTAATGGTTGTTTAATTTCACCATAGATAGCGTGCGCGTCAAGTATTTACTCGCTTCTCTGGACATAGAGTACCGCCCATAGAGTAATGTTGTGGAATGGCACAGCCACCATGGTCAATGATTGTGCCGTGGTAGGGTGAAAAGTTGATTAACATACTGCAGTACTGACTTGAAGATGCGTCTTTCGGTGAAAAAAAGTACTATCTGTTCTTAGTCAATAACAAAGATACACAGAACAAAAACATCCACTACATTCTACCATACAAAATCACGATCTAGCGGCACCGGACAGAACTAACAATAAAACGATCTTAATCAAAGATTCTCTTAACCCTTCCAGGGCTATGGACGGATATATCCGTCAATCTTTGTTTACTTTCCGGGCTGAAAACGGATATATCCGTCCCTAGAAATTTCTTTTCTGGGATAATGACGGATATATCCGTCCAAAAAACGAATTGATATACAATGTTTATAATATGGTAATAAACATTACACTGCATTATAAATGGGTTATTTTGTTTTTGTGGTTGGCAATAATAATTGCCGCATCAGTTTCGGCTATTTTGCACCATAGAGTGTGCGTAAGTAAATATTGCTGTCACTTCACACATGGTTGATAGTAAGTGATGTTTACATTTTATGTTTGGTACATTATTTTTATGTTTTGAGCTTAAGTTACTAATGCAAACGATCTGAAATTTGAAGATAAAATTGAGATGCTTAATAAAAGTATGTCTGAGGGGGGTTTTATACTTGGCAGTGAAAATAATAATATGGAATGTGATGGATATGATGAACCTGAAGAACAGTCTTTACGTAGTGGAAGTCTTGGCGGGGAATGGGATTGAGGACACGGGAGTTGAACTGAGTGGTTTAGATTTACTTCAGAATTATAGATAAGTTTTTATGGATAAAAAATAAAACAAGGGAAGGAATAGCCTAAGGTTGACGGATATATCCGTCTTTGGCCCACAAGAATAGTCAAGATTATTGGCAGTGTTCATATTTTGTGATTATCACTGAGGGCGGCGGACGGATATATCCGTCAAATCAAATTCTTCATAACTTTTGTACAAAAATTAGTTCAGCCCTAAGGAAAATCTTTTTATGATCCATGAATTATTTCAAGTGAAATAAATACAAAACACAACCACTTTAGTTTTTGATTTTTTGCCAAAAATAATTAAGCTCCAGCCCTTCATTTAATTTAGCCCTGGAAGGGTTAAAACCCTTATACAAGATGTGGTACGCAGGTGCCTTGGTAAAGTGTTTATTAAAGTAAAAAAGATTGTAAAATCTCAAAAGAAATTGAAAAACTGAACTTTAATCCGCCCTCATGTTGCCCGAGGCAGGTACACGAGTGGGAGGAGTGGGAGGGAGAGGGTGGAGATAAGTGTGAACACAAAAACACCCCTGGAGCTACCATCTGTACATCTGTCTGACAGCTGGCTGATGTAGCTGTAGTCTGTACCAGTCAAGTCACCCAACACATGGTTATGGTTATCAAATTGGTGGAAAACTTTACTACACGCTTTGACTAAGAAAATAGTTACAAGTTGTAGCCACTCTAATAAAAATGAACGTAGTTGAAGAGCTACTGACAGAGTGATATGGTGTAAATAAATTACCGATTTCTGTCAAGCACACCAACTGGGAGCTTATTTTAAGAAGCTATAGCATTTTAATGTCTTACCAACCCTGACGAAATTAATAGTAAAGAAAATATAATTGGATAAATTATTGGCAATATGGTCTATAAAATTTCTATTTCAGTATTCAAAAGTCAATGATATAAAACAAACAGGTTGCAATTTCAACTAGAACACGAATGTAGAGGAGTAGGAGATTCTATAATTTCCTGCAGTATGAATAATTGTAAACTTTCTAGGGTACACTTGTGAAAAAATAACAATAGAAGTTATGACAAGAAATATATGAATCGTAAAGATATGCATAATAATATGCGACTTTTGCGAGTTGAGTGTACAAATAAAAGTGCAAAGTTTGGCCGCGATCACACCAAAGTCTTCCACTAAGTTTTCCATTAGTTGTGGAAACTGGAAACTAACAAACTAGTTGCCTTTTGTACAAAATACAGCGACTTTTTCTGTCATCCACTAAAGCAGGGAAAAGATTTCCACTAAATTTTGGTTTCCCGTAGAGAATCGGTAAATATCAAAGGAATTTTACACAAAAGTGGAAGACTAGTTAATACGCGCTTTGCGCAAGCAGCTTGTGGAAAACTAGTGGGGAACTGTTCCCCCTGGCCCCTCCACGGACCCCGGGTGTGACGTCGGGCGGTAACCAATTCTTCTGGCAACAAGTTTTCCACTAGTTGCTCTAAATCAGTGAGGAGCAACTTTTGGTTTTCCACAAATAATCGTCCACTAATTTCTCAAATTAGTTCAGAGCAACATTTAGTTGTAAGCTTTTTGTTGTCAACTTTGGTGTAAACCTAGGAGGATTAAACATTAAGGAGAGGACACGCTGTAGTTTCGTTGAAGCCAGCGTACTGGGGAGGAGGGGTGGCAGCGCTACTCTCCCGCCCCCCTCTCATACTGCGTTGTATGCGTTACTGGAAGATTTGGTAACAGAAATATCAATTGACTATTTAAAAATTAGACTTCATCATGCTACGAAAATTAAAAAGTTAAATTCTAACCGTAATATTAGGAACCTATTAAGAGGAAAGTCATATTTATTTACCAATAGTACGTTCAAAGGTGGGTAATTTACACAAGGACGACTTGTATTTTAGAATTCGTTTGTCCTTGTTTTTATTTGTTGCCATACTTGTATTGTGTATCTATATTATATACAGCCCCTTGTGTAACTGACTCACTCATTGACTCATCAGGTATACAAATTCTTACCCACTTCTAGAATAGCTACGGGGTTGAAATTTGGCACGAATTTAGGTATCGGTCTTAAACCACCAGTAAAATTGTCAAAAGTCACATTTTCAAATTTTAACCCCCCTAAAAAAATTCAAAATGGCGGATTTTTGAAAAGTGCGAAAAAGACGTTTTTTTAAAACATTTATTGTGCTTAAACCGTTGGTTTAATCAAAAAACGGAGCACACTTACTGTATTTAAAATTAAACGAGCTACAATTTCATAATATAAAGTTTCTTTCTATCTCCACCCCTTCCCCCCTATATTTCGCTCTAAACACAAAATTTTGGAATTTTTCATCATGTTTTTTTGTTTAAACGTCGGTTGCGGCTCAACCGTTGGTCTGGTCAAGAAACAGAGAGAACCTTTACGTACTAACTTTTGACGATCTACAACTTTGTAATTTAACATTTTTTTCCATCTTAACTCCTTCACCCCCAAATTCATGCTTAAACTTGAAATTTTGCCATTTTTCCTTGTTTTTTGGGGGGTTGGCTGCCCTGGAGTAGGTTAAAATCCGTTTTTGGTACGTTTGACCTATTACTTGTTTTTAAATATGCCTAAAGTTTATCCTAAACCGATTTCGGAATTTTCACTCACCATACTTAACCCTCAAAATTGGGGGGATAATTTTTGTTAAAATAAAAAATACCGATTTTGAAGATTCTCGTCAATTAAAAATTATATAAACGCAAGATTATATATAAACAAACAAATGTTTTGTATACAAAATTTTATGGTGTACATTTTTATACAGCCCCTTGTGTAACTGACTCACTCATTGACTCATCAGGTATACAAATTCTTACCCACTTCTAGAATAGCTACGGGGTTGAAATTTGGCACGAATTTAGGTATCGGTCTTAAACCACCAGTAAAATTGTCAAAAGTCACATTTTCAAATTTTAACCCCCCTAAAAAAATTCAAAATGGCGGATTTTTGAAAAGTGCGAAAAAGACGTTTTTTTAAAACATTTATTGTGCTTAAACCGTTGGTTTAATCAAAAAACGGAGCACACTTACTGTATTTAAAATTAAACGAGCTACAATTTCATAATATAAAGTTTCTTTCTATCTCCACCCCTTCCCCCCTATATTTCGCTCTAAACACAAAATTTTGGAATTTTTCATCATGTTTTTTTGTTTAAACGTCGGTTGCGGCTCAACCGTTGGTCTGGTCAAGAAACAGAGAGAACCTTTACGTACTAACTTTTGACGATCTACAACTTTGTAATTTAACATTTTTTTCCATCTTAACTCCTTCACCCCCAAATTCATGCTTAAACTTGAAATTTTGCCATTTTTCCTTGTTTTTTGGGGGGTTGGCTGCCCTGGAGTAGGTTAAAATCCGTTTTTGGTACGTTTGACCTATTACTTGTTTTTAAATATGCCTAAAGTTTATCCTAAACCGATTTCGGAATTTTCACTCACCATACTTAACCCTCAAAATTGGGGGGATAATTTTTGTTAAAATAAAAAATACCGATTTTGAAGATTCTCGTCAATTAAAAATTATATAAACGCAAGATTATATATAAACAAACAAATGTTTTGTATACAAAATTTTATGGTGTACATTTTGTTCCATAGCGCCTTTCACCTATCTATACTCCAACCCCCTCAAAAAACCCCATTTCGATAGTTGTGTCCTTGGAATTACACACTCATATTAGCGATAGAACATTGGAATTTTTAGCGGTGTTGGTATTCGGTTCAAATTACCTTAAATATTATTAAAATTGTTATTTTCTCATTTCAACACCCCCCCCATGATTTAAAATATCCCCAATGTTAAACAAATAGAGAATTAGCATGCGGGAAATAAAATGGCATTTCAAGCATATTAAAGTCTTAATAACCAAGTGAAAGCAAGTGAGTGCAGCGAACGAGCTCCAACCTAAAAGTGAGTGAGCGTAGCGAACGAGCTAACCTGAAGGCAAGTGAGCGCAGCGAACGAGCTCCAACCTAAAGGTGAGTGAGCGTAGCGAACGAGCTCCAACCTTAAGGTGAGTGAGCGTAGCGAACGAGCTAACCTGAAGGCAAGTGAGCGCAGCGAACGAGCTCCAACCTAAAGGTGAGTGAGCGTAGCGAACGAGCTAATCTGAAGGCAAGTGAGCGCAGCGAACGAGCTCCAACCTAAAGGTGAGTGAGCGTAGCGAACGAACTTCTACCAGGATTTGATTGAGCCATGCGTTTAGTTTAATTTTTTTCCCATCTCCACCCCAAATTCGTTTTTAAACCTGAAATTTTACCTTATTTTCCCTATTTTTGGTGATTTTTACTGTGAAAGGGGTCTATTCTTCATGCCGATAATTTTTACCAACTCCCCGCCTAAGATTATTTTAAAATATTATTTTACCTCACTCTAACTTTTAAGACTTTATATCGATGCTTATTTATGTGAAGAAAGTTTTAGAGGTTGTGACTTAGCAAATTTATTTTATCATAGCACCGGCCCTACATCGAGACTCTAACATGTCAAGACTGGTTTGGTTTGCACCAAACAACCCCCCTATGGAATACTTCGCAACTGCCAAGTTATCACTACGTCTTTTACGCAAAAATGTTTCCGGACAACATCCTGTCCCCCGTGAAAATTTCTCATCACGGCTACTATTAAAAGGGGGCCTGGGGGCGGAGCCCCCAGCGAGCACAAGGCGAGTCTATATTATATACAACCCGATGTGTAACTGACTCACTCATTGACTCATCAGGGATACAAATCTTTACCCACTTCTAGAATAGCTACGGGGTTGAAACTTGGCACGATTTTAGGTTACGTTCTTAAACCACCAGGAAATTTGCCAAAAGTGACATTTTCAAATTTTAACCCCCCTAAAAAAATTCAAAATGGCGGATTTTTGAAAAGTGCGAAAAAGGTGTTTTTTTAAAACGTTTATTGTGCTTAAACCGTTGGTCTAATCAAAAAACGGAGCACACTTACTGTATTTAGAATTAAACGAGCTACAATTTTATAATATAAAGTTTCTTTCTATCTCCACCCCTTCCCCCGTATATTTTGCTCTAAACACAAAATTTTGGAATTTTTCATCATCTTTTTTTGTTCAAACGTCCGTTGTGGCTCAACCGTAGGTCTGATCAAGTAACAGAGACCACCTTAATACGAATTTTTTTACGATCTACAACTTTGTAATTTAACATTTTTTTCCATCTTCACTCCTTCACCCCCAAATTCATGCCTAAACTTGAAATTTTGCCATTTTTCCTTGTTTTTTGGGGGGTTGGCTGCCCTGGAGTAGGTTAAAATCCGTTTTGGGTACGTTTGACCTATTACTTGCTTTTTAATATGCCTAATGCTCATCCTAAACCGATTTCGGAATTTTCACTCACCCTACTTAACCCTCAAAATTGGGGGGATAATTTCAGTTAAAATAAAAAATCCCGATTTTGAAGATTCTCGTCAATTAAAAATTAAATAAACGCAAGATTATATCTAAACAAACAAATGTTTTGTATACAAAATGTTATGGTGTACATTTTGTTCCATGGCGCCTTTCACCTATCTATACTCCAACCCCCTCAAAAAACCCCATTTCGATAGTTGTGTCCTTGGAATTACACGTATTCCTTATAGGAAATTAACATGCTTATACACGCAAACGAGATCTAAATGTAAGTAGGTGAATGATGGATATTTAGACCAATCCCATTTTAATCCCCCCCTCTTTCGTCCCCATTAATAAAATTTTACCATTAGCAACAGGGTGCAGCACTATTATTTTTTTAAATTTATGACAACAGCTAATTTGCAACCAAAAGGTGAGTGAGCGTAGCGAACGAGCTAAACTTAAGGCAAGTGAGCGCAGCGAACGAGCTCCAACCTAAAGGTGAGTGAGCGTAGCGAACGAGCTTACCTGAAGGCAAGTGAGCGCAGCGAACGAGCTCCAACCTAAAAGTGAGTGAGCGTAGCGAACGAGCTAACCTGAAGGCAAGTGAGCGCAGCGAACGAGCTCCAACCTAAAGGTGAGTGAGCGCAGCGAACGAGCTCCACCTAAAGGTGAGTGAGCGTAGCGAACGAACTTCAACCAGGATTTGATTGAGCCATGCGTTTAGTTTAATTTTTTTCCCATCTCCACCCCCAAATTCGTGTTTAAACCTGAAATTTGACCTTATTTTCCCTTTTTTTGGCGATTTTTACTGCGCAAGGGGTCCATTCTTCATGCCGATAATTTTTACCAACCCCCCGCCCCCGAAGGGGGCCTAAGATTATTTTAAAATATTATTTTACCTCACTCTAACTCCTAAGACTTTTTATCGATGCTTATTGATGTGAAGAAAGTTTTAGAGGTTGTGACTTAGCAAATTTAATTCATCATACCACCGGCCCTACATCGAGACTCTAACATGTCAGGACTGGTTTGGTTTGCACTTAACAACCCCCCTATGGAATACTTCGCAACTGCCAAGTTATCCCTACGTCTTTTACGCAAAAATGTTTCCGGACAACATCCTGTCCCCCGTGACAATTTCTCATCACGGCTACTATTAAAAGGGGGCCTGGGGGCGGAGCCCCCAGCGAGCACAAGGCGAGTCCATATAACTATACAGCCGCTTGTGTAACTGACTGACTGATTCATCAGGTATACAAATCTTTGGGCACTTCTAGAGTAGCTAGGGAGCTGAAATTTTCGGTGGAGGTCCGTATGGGTCCCAGACCACCAGGAAAATCCCAAAAAGTTACATTTTAAAATTGCAACCCCCCCAAAAAAATTCCATTAAAAACGCCCTTTTTTGGGAAAAACATGTTTTTTTAAAACAGCTGTAGCTCGAAAACCGTAAGAGCTAGAATCGATTTGAGGAAAAATCGTGAGTTCGCAATTAAATTTTCTACAAGACAGTTTTGTCTGAGAAGGCGTCATATCGAAATTCGCACTCCTTCACCTTCAAAAAACGCTCTACTTCCAAAAATTGTAAAAATTCTTGATTTTTTTAAGTGTTTTTAATTTTTAAAACGACTTTTCGCACATATATTTCTACTTTTAATGCTCCCAACGTTGAAAGGAATGTCCCTAGAGTGCCCTTCTATAATTTTAACCTACGAAAAAAAATTCAAAATGGCGGATTTTCAATAAAAAAGATCGTTTTTTAACGTATTTCTTATGGAGAATTAACATGCAACGACAAGCAAACTAGAAGTAATCGTGAGTAGGTGAAATATGGGCGTTTGGCGACAGAAAAAAACATTTTTGTCACTTCTAGAGTAGCTACGGAGCTGAAATTTTTTCTGAAGGTTGTCTGGATACCAAACCACCCAGAAAGTCCCAAAATTTAGTTTTTCCAACTGAAACCCACCAAAAGAAATCCTTAGAAACCCATTTTTTTTTTGGGAAAAACATGTTTTTTTAAAACTGCTGTAGCTCGAAAACGGTAAGAGCTAGAAACGATTTGAGGGAAAATCGTAGGTTCAGAATTAAATTTTCTACAAGACACTTTTATCAGAGAAGGGGTCATATCGAAAATCTGACTCCTTCACCTTAAAAAAACGCCTTACTTCCTAAAATTTTAAAAACTTTTGATTTTTTAAGTGTTTTTAATTTTTAAAATGACTTTTCGTACATATATTTTTACTTTTTATGGACCCAACGTTGAAAACAAAGTCCCTTGAGTTACCTTCTATAATTTGAACGTACTAAAAAAATTAAAAATGGCGGGTTTTCAATCAAAAAGGTAGTTTTTAACGATTTCTTAACGTATTCCAATCCCATTCCAACCCCCTCTCTTTCATCCCGATTAATTTTTTTTAAATTCATGACAATAGCCAATTTTTAGCCAAAAGGTAAGTGAGCGTAGCGAACGAGCTTACCTGAAGGCAAGTGAGCGCAGCGGACGAGCTCCAACCTAAAGGTGAATGAGCGTAGAGAACGAGCTAACCTGGAGGCAAGTGAGCGCAGCGAACGAGCTCTAACTTAAAGGTGAGTGAGCGTAGCGAACGAGCTAACCTGAAGGCAAGTGAGCGCAGCGAACGAGCTCCAACCTAAAGGTGAGTGAGCGTAGCGAACGAGCTAACCTGAAGGCAAGTGAGCGCAGCGAACGAGCTCCAACCTAAAAGTGAGTGAGCGTAGCGAACGAGCTAACCTGAAGGCAAGTGAGCGCAGCGAACGAGCTCCAACCTAAAAGTGAGTGAGCGTAGCGAACGAACTAACCTGAAGGCAAGTGAGCGCAGCGAACGAGCTAACCTGATGGCAAGTGAGCGCAGCGAACGAGCTCCAATTTAAAGGTGAGTGAGCGTAGCGAACGAACTTCAACCAGGATATGATTGAGCCATGCGTTTAGTTTAATTTTTTTCCCATCTCCACCCCAAATTTGTGTTTAAACCTGAAATTTTACCTTTTTTCCCTATTTTTGGTGATTTTTACTGCGCAAGGGGTCCATTCTTCATCGAGACTCTAACATGTAAAGACTGGTTAGGTTTGCACTACTATGGAATACTTCGCAACTGCCAAGTTATCACTACGTCTTTTAAGCAAAAATTTTTCCGCACAAAAAATGTTTCCGGACAACATCCTGTCCCCCGTGAACATTTCTCATCACGGCTACTATTAAAAGGGGGCCTGGGGGCGGAGCCCCCAGCGAGCACAAGGCGAGTCCATATAACTATACAGCCGCTTGTGTAACTGACTGACTGATTCATCAGGTATACAAATCTTTGGGCACTTCTAGAGTAGCTAGGGAGCTGAAATTTTCGGTGGAGGTCCGTATGGGTCCCAGACCACCAGGAAAATCCCAAAAAGTTACATTTTAAAATTGCAACCCCCCCAAAAAAATTCCATTAAAAACGCCCTTTTTTGGGAAAAACATGTTTTTTTAAAACAGCTGTAGCTCGAAAACCGTAAGAGCTAGAATCGATTTGAGGAAAAATCGTGAGTTCGCAATTAAATTTTCTACAAGACAGTTTTGTCTGAGAAGGCGTCATATCGAAATTCGCACTCCTTCACCTTCAAAAAACGCTCTACTTCCAAAAATTGTAAAAATTCTTGATTTTTTTAAGTGTTTTTAATTTTTAAAACGACTTTTCGCACATATATTTCTACTTTTAATGCTCCCAACGTTGAAAGGAATGTCCCTAGAGTGCCCTTCTATAATTTTAACCTACGAAAAAAAATTCAAAATGGCGGATTTTCAATAAAAAAGATCGTTTTTTAACGTATTTCTTATGGAGAATTAACATGCAACGACAAGCAAACTAGAAGTAATCGTGAGTAGGTGAAATATGGGCGTTTGGCGACAGAAAAAAACATTTTTGTCACTTCTAGAGTAGCTACGGAGCTGAAATTTTTTCTGAAGGTTGTCTGGATACCAAACCACCCAGAAAGTCCCAAAATTTAGTTTTTCCAACTGAAACCCACCAAAAGAAATCCTTAGAAACCCATTTTTTTTTGGGAAAAACATGTTTTTTTAAAACTGCTGTAGCTCGAAAACGGTAAGAGCTAGAAACGATTTGAGGGAAAATCGTAGGTTCAGAATTAAATTTTCTACAAGACACTTTTATCAGAGAAGGGGTCATATCGAAAATCTGACTCCTTCACCTTAAAAAAACGCCTTACTTCCTAAAATTTTAAAAACTTTTGATTTTTTAAGTGTTTTTAATTTTTAAAATGACTTTTCGTACATATATTTTTACTTTTTATGGACCCAACGTTGAAAACAAAGTCCCTTGAGTTACCTTCTATAATTTGAACGTACTAAAAAAATTAAAAATGGCGGGTTTTCAATCAAAAAGGTAGTTTTTAACGATTTCTTAACGTATTCCAATCCCATTCCAACCCCCTCTCTTTCATCCCGATTAATTTTTTTTAAATTCATGACAATAGCCAATTTTTAGCCAAAAGGTAAGTGAGCGTAGCGAACGAGCTTACCTGAAGGCAAGTGAGCGCAGCGGACGAGCTCCAACCTAAAGGTGAATGAGCGTAGAGAACGAGCTAACCTGGAGGCAAGTGAGCGCAGCGAACGAGCTCTAACTTAAAGGTGAGTGAGCGTAGCGAACGAGCTAACCTGAAGGCAAGTGAGCGCAGCGAACGAGCTCCAACCTAAAGGTGAGTGAGCGTAGCGAACGAGCTAACCTGAAGGCAAGTGAGCGCAGCGAACGAGCTCCAACCTAAAAGTGAGTGAGCGTAGCGAACGAGCTAACCTGAAGGCAAGTGAGCGCAGCGAACGAGCTCCAACCTAAAAGTGAGTGAGCGTAGCGAACGAACTAACCTGAAGGCAAGTGAGCGCAGCGAACGAGCTAACCTGATGGCAAGTGAGCGCAGCGAACGAGCTCCAATTTAAAGGTGAGTGAGCGTAGCGAACGAACTTCAACCAGGATATGATTGAGCCATGCGTTTAGTTTAATTTTTTTCCCATCTCCACCCCAAATTTGTGTTTAAACCTGAAATTTTACCTTTTTTCCCTATTTTTGGTGATTTTTACTGCGCAAGGGGTCCATTCTTCATCGAGACTCTAACATGTAAAGACTGGTTAGGTTTGCACTACTATGGAATACTTCGCAACTGCCAAGTTATCACTACGTCTTTTAAGCAAAAATTTTTCCGCACAAAAAATGTTTCCGGACAACATCCTGTCCCCCGTGAACATTTCTCATCACGGCTACTATTAAAAGGGGGCCTGGGGGCGGAGCCCCCAGCGAGCACAAGGCGAGTCTAATTAACTATACAGCCCGATGTGTAACTGACTGATCAGGTATACTAATGTTTGGGCACTTCTAGACGAGCTAGAGACTTGAAATTTTCGGTGTTTTGTAGGTCTAGTGCCCAAACCCCCGGGAAAATCCCGAAAAGTAGCAATTTCTCCTTTCAACCCCCCCTAAATTAACAATTTCCCCCCCATGTTATTCTTACGGGAAATAACATTGAAAAATACCGACTTTCGTACGCTCATCTGAACCGTTTAGAAACGTGCTAGAGACTTGGAATTTGCGTAGTATTGCACTATGGGATCTTACGTTACCGGTGAAATTCGTAAAAACCCCATTTTCAAAATTCAACCCCCCCAAAAAAATTCCATTAAAATCCCGGTTTTTGGAAAAAACACGTTTTTTTAAAACAGCTGTAGCTCGAAAACGGTAAGAGCTAGATTCGATTTGAGGAGAAATCGTGAGTTTGGAATGAAATTTTCTACAAGACACTATTAAGCGTTTTTCGAAAATCGCACTCCTTCACCTTAAAAAAACGCCCTACTTCCAAAATTTGTGAAAATGCTCGATTTTTTTACGTGTTTTTAATTTTTAAAACGACTTTTCGTTCGTATATTTGTACTTTTTATGCTCCCAACGTTGAAAGGAATGTCCCTAGAGTAACCTTCTATAATTTTAACCTACAAAAAAAATTCAAAATGGCGGATTTTCAATAAAAAAGATTATTTTTTAACGTATTTCTTATGGAGAATTAACATGCTACGACAAGCAAACTAGAAGTAAACGTCAGTAGGTGAAATATGGGCGTTTGGCGACAGAAAAAGCATTTCTGTCACTTCTAGAGTATCTACGGGGCTGAAATTTTTTGTTAAGGTATGTCTGGGTACCAAACCACCCAGAAAGTCCCGAAATTTAGTTTTTCCAACTGAAACCCACCAAAAGAAATCCCTTAAAACCCTAGTTTTTTTCGGAAAAACATGTTTTTTTTAAACTGCTGTAGCTCGAAAACGGTAAGAGCTAGAAACGATTTGAGGGAAAATCGCAGGTTCAGAATTAAATTTTCTACAAGACACTTTTCTCTTAGAAGGGGTCATATCGAAAATCTTACTCCTTTACCTTCAAAAAACGCTCTACTTCGAAAAATTGTTAAAATTCTTGATTTCTTTGATGTTTTTAATTTATAAAACGGATTTTCGTACATATATTTGTACTTTTTATGGTCTTAACGTTGGAAAGAAAGTCCCTTGAGTCACCTTCTATAATTTCGACGTACTAAAAAATTTAAAATGGCGGATTTTCAATCAAAAATGTAGTTTTTGACTCTTTTTTAACGTATTCCTTATAGAAAATTAACATGCTTATACACACAAACGAGATCTAAATGTAAGTAGGTGAATTAAAAGGTGAGTGAGCGTAGCGAACGAGCTCCAACCTAAAAGTGAGTGAGCGTAGCGAACGAGCTAACCTGAAGGCAAGTGAGCGCAGCGAACGAGCTCCAACCTAAAGGTGAGTGAGCGTAGCGAACGAGCTAACCTGAAGGCAAGTGAGCGCAGCGAACGAGCTCCAACCTAAAAGTGAGTGAGCGTAGCGAACGAACTTCAACCAGGATTTGATTGAGCCATTTTACCTCACTCTAACTCCTAAGACTTTATATCGATGCTTATTGATGTGAAGAAAGTTTTAGAGGTTGTGACTTAGCTAATTTAATTTATCATAGCACCGGCCCTACATCGAGACTCTAACATGTCAAGACTGGTTTGGTTTGCACTTAACAACCCCTCTATGAAATACTTCGCAACTGCAAAGTTATCACTACGTCTTTTACGCAAAAATGTTTCCAGACAACATCCTGTCCCCCGTGACAATTTCTCATCACGGCTACTATTAAAAGGGGGCCTGGGGGCGGAGCCCCCAGCGAGCACAAGGCGAGTCTAATTAACTATACAGCCCGATGTGTAACTGACTGATCAGGTATACTAATGTTTGGGCACTTCTAGACGAGCTAGAGAGTTGAAATTTTCGGTGTTTTGTAGGTCTAGTGCCCAAACCCCCGGGAAAATCCCGAAAAGTAGCAATTTCCCCTTTCAACCCCCCCTAAATTAACAATTTCCCCCCCATGTTATTCTTACGGGAAATAACATTGAAAAATACCGACTTTCGTACGCTCATCTGAACCGTTTAGAAACGTGCTAGAGACTTGGAATTTGCGTAGTATTGCACTATGGGATCTTACGTTACCGGTGAAATTCGTAAAAACCCCATTTTCAAAATTCAACCCCCCCAAAAAAATTCCATTAAAATCCCGGTTTTTGGAAAAAACACGTTTTTTTAAAACAGCTGTAGCTCGAAAACGGTAAGAGCTAGATTCGATTTGAGGAAAAATCGTGAGTTTGGAATGAAATTTTCTACAAGACACTATTAAGCGTTTTTCGAAAATCGCACTCCTTCACCTTAAAAAAACGCCCTACTTCCAAAATTTGTGAAAATGCTCGATTTTTTTACGTGTTTTTAATTTTTAAAACGACTTTTCGTTCGTATATTTGTACTTTTTATGCTCCCAACGTTGAAAGGAATGTCCCTAGAGTAACCTTATATAATTTTAACCTACAAAAAAAATTCAAAATGGCGGATTTTCAATAAAAAAGATTATTTTTTAACGTATTTCTTATGGAGAATTAACATGCTACGACAAGCAAACTAGAAGTAAACGTCAGTAGGTGAAATATGGGCGTTTGGCGACAGAAAAAGCATTTCTGTCACTTCTAGAGTATCTACGGGGCTGAAATTTTTTGTTAAGGTATGTCTGGGTACCAAACCACCCAGAAAGTCCCGAAATTTAGTTTTTCCAACTGAAACCCACCAAAAGAAATCCCTTAAAACCCTAGTTTTTTCGGAAAAACATGTTTTTTTTAAACTGCTGTAGCTCGAAAACGGTAAGAGCTAGAAACGATTTGAGGGAAAATCGCAGGTTCAGAATTAAATTTTCTACAAGACACTTTTCTCTAAGAAGGGGTCATATCGAAAATCTTACTCCTTTACCTTCAAAAAACGCTCTACTTCGAAAAATTGTTAAAATTCTTGATTTCTTTGATGTTTTTAATTTATAAAACGGATTTTCGTACATATATTTGTACTTTTTATGGTCTTAACGTTGGAAAGAAAGTCCCTTGAGTCACCTTCTATAATTTCGACGTACTAAAAAATTTAAAATGGCGGATTTTCAATCAAAAATGTAGTTTTTGACTCTTTTTTAACGTATTCCTTATAGAAAATTAACATGCTTATACACACAAACGAGATCTAAATGTAAGTAGGTGAATTAAAAGGTGAGTGAGCGTAGCGAACGAGCTCCAACCTAAAAGTGAGTGAGCGTAGCGAACGAGCTAACCTGAAGGCAAGTGAGCGCAGCGAACGAGCTCCAACCTAAAGGTGAGTGAGCGTAGCGAACGAGCTAACCTGAAGGCAAGTGAGCGCAGCGAACGAGCTCCAACCTAAAAGTGAGTGAGCGTAGCGAACGAACTTCAACCAGGATTTGATTGAGCCATTTTACCTCACTCTAACTCCTAAGACTTTATATCGATGCTTATTGATGTGAAGAAAGTTTTAGAGGTTGTGACTTAGCTAATTTAATTTATCATAGCACCGGCCCTACATCGAGACTCTAACATGTCAAGACTGGTTTGGTTTGCACTTAACAACCCCTCTATGAAATACTTCGCAACTGCAAAGTTATCACTACGTCTTTTACGCAAAAATGTTTCCAGACAACATCCTGTCCCCCGTGACAATTTCTCATCACGGCTACTATTAAAAGGGGGCCTGGGGGCGGAGCCCCCAGCGAGCACAAGGCGAGTTATTTTATAATACTCGAACCAGAGCGCGGGACTCCGGTTCATGGGGCCCGGGTTCAAATCCCGCCATATCACCAATGGATTTTACTGTTCATAAATTAAAACTCAAATCATGAGTAGTACTGTATGTGTATTTGAAAATTTTCTTAAAGAGAAATAAAATAAGTTTTAATCCTTTAAAAGAATGATAAACGCACTTTGGCGTCAGAAGACGCGATGATTGTTGAACATTTACCCTTTTTACTCGAAGTTTCTTTGGGCAAACAGATCAAATATAGTTCAATATGATATTAAAAAATCAAGAATTTGATTGCCAAGAAATTGTTTTACTTTTTATGATTGTAATTTAATTGTAACGGCTGTTGGTGTAAAAAAAGTTAGAGCGGCTTTGCATTTTTTCTTAACTTTGGCTATTTAAAATCACCTGCCTAGCACATAAATGACTTAAAACTAGTAAAATATGATATTAACAAATCGAGAAAACTATGAAAAATGCAAATTTAAAATGTATTTCACCACTCGAATTAAAATTTTCATTTTAACCTATTATTAGTAAGATTGTTTTATAAACTGGAAAAATAAAAATAAAACTTTATTGTAATTATTTTTCTAAATACCACTTTTAAATATAGGTAAATATATATATTTTTATTTCGAGAAACTCTTAAGGAACACGAATAAATTGTTAATTTGTGTAGATACATCATATTTTTTTCAAAAACGTAATTATAGTAAAAAGTCCAGGTCAATTCTTTCAACTTTGATCTTCAATAATAAATAATAAATAATAGTTTTTATAGGAATGATTGACACCGTTCGATAGGAAATTTAATTTACTTTAAGAATGCCATCGCTGAATAACACAGGTGTTTTAGTTTAGCGGCAATTTTAATTCGAAACAGCGCGCGTCGCGTTTTTCCCTATCTCTCCCATGTTATAGCCGAGGCTTTTTGCCACTCTACGGCTCCGCGTGCCCCTCTAGTGTTCTGCTAAAGCTGGCTTCACCGCAACACGTGTATTCCTATTCGCGTGCCCTCTCCTTTATGTTTAATCCTCCTAGGTGTAAACGCGGCTTTATCTTCACTCAGGGTATTTGCAAATCAATGAAATCAGCCTGAGATTTTACTGAGGATTTTATTGACCCTCTTCATCATCGATGACCTCTTTAACGATACAAAAGAGTTTAACACTCATGATTCACGATTAGGTCAAACAAGGTAGAAAAACGTCTCACAAGCCCCTGCAGACAAACCATAAATAACGACTGAGCAAGAGGTAGACGTGAAGAATAAATTTGTCAATGTGTGATCCTGTATCCAGCAATAGATGAGACGAATGGTTGACCAAAAGATAAATCTACAGAGCTTCTAGATATATCTGCAGAAGATGGCGTGTTAGATATATATCTGCAGATGGTATGCTGGATATATATTTGCAGCAGTTGGTATCACTGGAATGCTAGATAGGTCTGCGTGTTCTGACTTGACAAGTCGGTCAGCTGTCGCTGTCAACCAGTCAAGAGCTGGACATTCCCTTCCATCCGCAGCAACTCATCTTAAATAGAAGAAACATGTCAGGGAAGGAACTTGTGCACCGAGTGTGTGGAATATCTTACGAAACAGCGATACCTGTTGGGTTACTTTGTGCGGCAAGTTTCATTACGTACGAGAAGTAAGTACGAAGTTTTGTGACAAACTCACCAGAGTAAGTACACGACCACAGACTAGAATTCTATAATCACAAACATAACACAACACAAACAACTAAAACAACAATTGTGTTTGTGACACGACACAATTAAAAACAAGTAGAATCTAAAAAAGTGGTTTTAGTGGATTCCAACATGACAGTACTGGCTGGAAGATATTTACTTGGGAAACTTACTGGATCAAGCTAACATGTGCAATGAGAATATTAAGATAAGAAATGTCAGAGTTTCATTGCGGGGCTATAGAATACGGGGCTGTATTCTATAGCCCCGGTTTCATTGGACAAAAAGTAATCGTCTATGATTGTATGTGCGTATTTACACATGGCTGACTAGACCAATTGGTTTGATTGGTAAACTTTGAATCAGCTGAGTTGAACAGACTCGACTTGTAGAAATCACAACACAACTAGTTCTTATCTTGTTGAACCGTTTTATAAAACGTGCACTCTGCTATAATAGTATACGGTAAGAATGTAGTAAAACTATAAAAGAACACCAACCCAACTACCTGGTGCCAAAATCAACAATAAGATAAAAATAATATTGGTTCAAAGGATTGATGTTTAGTGTGCGCCTTTTGTTCTGGAACCTTGGTTATAATATTCTGAACAAAGCTGTTTAGCCGAGTGATAAGACTCTTCCCTAGTAGTTTTGCCTATTTAGGAAACAAAGAGGTTCTTCCAATGATCTTTGTTTATACATGAGACCCTCTTCATATGTAAGCTACATGAAAATCTTCAGCACCCAGCGCAGATCTCAAGGCAACCACGCCAATCGTCAAGGATCATTTCACCCACGGTAATATCCGAGTTCCGACATCCAGACATGAATGAAGCCATCACTTTCGTTTCCGATCCATCATTCCAATTACAATAAGCAACTCGGCAGAAAGTGAAAACACAAAGAGTGTTCTGGGATTCGCTAGCGGCGGGATCACACGCCACAATGGAGCTATAACTACTACGTTTACCTCTGCTTTCGCTACTACGTCGTCATCTCGTCCTATTGTACAATAGCAAGTCTGTTTTGATGCGTTTTTCAAGTGCTATTACGTTTGAGTGGTCTGGCGACCAAATGATTCAATTTGAGGTAAATTTTACAAAGTGATTGTTGTTCTTGAGTTTAAATAATAGTGGACAACCAACGGTTAAGAAATAAAGTGTTTATTTGGTTGGAGCAGTATAAGTTGGTGAAATACCGAGAAATAAATAGTAAATTATCAAAAACCGAACGGAATCATGCGTTAAAATAGTTTACAGTTAATCCAGGATAACATAAGTAGGCTACTCGTATAAGAGAGTATGTTTAGTGTATACTGTAATTCCTGTTGGACATTTGTTTTCCTAAAACTGATATGCTATGTTAATTTTACTCCGTTGCAGCAGTTAACAATATATAATATGATTTATCCAATTAAATCGAAGTGTGGTGTTATGGCGTCAGTTACTTCTTTGTGTAGGTGAAACATATCCCAAAACGTAGTAACCCTAGCTATGCATCAGCTGAAGACAACGGCAATGGGCGTTTTTCTCTTAGAATTTAGAAAAAGACCATTGCTAGAAAAATTCTTTAAAAACAGGGAATTTAAATGCAAAACAGAAAAATGACACCTGTTTTCTTCCATCCGTTTTTGCAATGTTTAAACAAAACTATATAATTGGAAGGGTTATAATGATATTGTGCCACTACTGGTTAAGTAGTCTATGGTTCTGAGAAGCAAAAATTCTGAGTTAACAAACCAGAACTTAAATGAACGCCATAAGGAATTTTAGCAGTGCATGCACAATGACTATTGTACCACCAAACAAAAAATAGAAAATTATGGTTTTTACTCCACCACAAATAATGCTTAAAAAATTAAACAATCATATGCGAGCTCTCTAACAAAAAGAAAGTTCTTAGTACCTTACAGATTATTTTGGGTTGAGATGTATGGATACAGTTTGAAAAGGTATTTCCAAACCATCATTTTTCGGATGTTTACACACCTCAGGCCATAGATTGGCTAGACTTGAACCCAGATCTTCAGGACCGAAGACCTGTATTGAACGCTACAAACACACGACCTAACCAAGCATCCCGCCACACCCACATAGAAAGGTAACATTTACTGTCTACAAAGACGCGCTAATAAACTGCAGAGAAACTAAGGGATGTAAGTGTTTTCCTGCATCATTATCACACCAGGCATGCATGGGTGACCATCACTTGGCATTAGTGTGGTCTGAGCTAGTGTATAGAGGATGCATGATGCATGCAGCTTTCCTTGTGTAATTACCCGACCAGACTCACTCTGAACACTACTAACCTTCACCTGTGGTTGAGAGTTACGTAGATGGACAAAAAGTCTTCACTTACATCAACATGAGATAGAGGCACACCTGAGGTTATTTTAACCCAAATCAGTTGTGTAGAATCGACCATTATAAAACTATAGAATGGACATTGGACATGAGAGTCACCACTACGCTGTTGTTGCAGCCTTCACCTGTGGTTGAGAGTAATGTATGTGATGGACAAAAAATCTTCAATTTCATTAAAAATTGAGATGGAGGCACAAACTGCGGTAGAATCGACTAATATAGAAATAGAATGGACAATGGACATGAGAGTCACCACTACGCTGTGGTTGTAGCTTTCACCTTCACCTGTTGAGAGTTATGTAGATGGACAAAAAGTCTTCAATTTCATTAACATGAGATAGAGGCACACCTGAGGTTATTTTAACCAAAATAAAAAACGAGTGAGTGTAGAATGTAGAAAGATTATGATGCATATAGCTTTATTATAGGATCAGATCAGCTGTTTGTTTCTACAGAGGCGAAGGACAGCTGAGTTCAGTTTCGAACCATCATAAGTTTCAGGAACTCTACTTTTCAAGTCCAGTTTCAGTTGTGATATTTTAAGATGCTTTGTTGTCTTAAACAACAATCAAACTGGCATGGCTAGTTCCCAATATTTTGTGATTGAATTGAAATATATCTACTTCTTTCACTTAAGTAGACATAGAAAACATGTCTCTTTATGTTTTCGTATTTTGGTAATTTAGTTATCACTGACCGCTGTTTGCGAGTAATATTCTATGTTAATGCTGGATGTTCAGACCATAGATTGCACTTAGTTTCTTTTGGACTTATTGTTCTTATCGACAATTTAGAGGCAATTTAATGAGTTCTGATTGGTATACTATTTCTTGCCCTTGGGCATTATGACCAAAGGAAGAATCATAAGTTTTCAAAATTTTAATTTAACAATGAAATCATTGAGTTGACATCAGTAAACTGAAATCAGGCTTGAGATTATGCAGTAGAACGGAAGTCATTCTGCAAAGCCAATTGCTGCACCAACAACCGCTCAGTGAAGACCAAAAGAATCGTATCCAACAAGGTCGTAGAATCAGAAGGTTCCTGTAACAACACATTCACTCACTTCTCTCTATACATCCTTCGTCCATATTTGCCTTAAAATCCATTGTGTCAGCTTCGAAGTGCAGCAATTCAGTAAAACGATGTCTACTTTCCCTATCCTCTATGTAAAGAAAACCTCGTTATAAAGCTCGAAAAAATACTTCTCAGACCACTAAACCTATTAACAATTGGACAGAGGAAATTGTAGTTCGACAACAAAATAAACATGCTACTGTGACTAATCCTAAATCACACCCGTCGAAGACTACTTAGCAATAAAAACCAGCATCCGCGATTCCCAAAGGTCAATCATTCAAATTCGAAACATCAACAGCAGAACCACTATGTTTACAGACTGTTGCAGACCACACCTTGACTACCGAGATGGTGCATAACTATGATGGTTCCAGTTAGCGAATCAAGATAGCAGATAGCCGCGGATAGCGTCAGACTTCATACTGGTTAATGATAGAGCGGCAGCTCTAGTCTGGCAGCTGGCAAATGCTAACTGGAATCTGAAAATCTTACTTCTGAAACTGCTTTTAGATTGGTTTGTAATAGCGAGGCATCAGCTGTAATTGGTAATGTCTAGAAGATCGAGACACTAAACGTTGGTTTCAATTGGTATGTAACTGTGCGATTGAATTGAGTGGAAAATGTAAGTGTAAAAGTGGTAATTATTTTTCGTTTCTTGTCCAAACATATTGGTAATGATCCAGTGAATTTGTTTCTTGAAAGCATAGTTAATTTTGACAATATGTGAATATATTTTACTAATTTAAATATTATAACATTTTATTTCGTACGTCAAGGTTAAGGCGCATATTTTACAAAGTATTTGACATCGTTTACTTAGGGGTTTTAATTTAATAGCACGCTTATAATTTAAAAAATAACTGTATTTTTGAAAACATTCAATGAATTAACATCGACATTCCTTTTAATATCCAACCAAACCTACGTATACCACAACATATTTATTTGATGATTGAATTTCATCATCACTAATTACGATACATCCCCAACTTAGTTGATAATTAAAAAACATATTTATAGAACGTTATTGACAATATTAACTTTTACATTCAACATGGTAAAACAAAACACAAAAAATACTACCTCAACCTTCTTAAACCTTGAATTCAAAGTGATTCTAGCATCGCCTACATCATTATTGAGCCAATATATACATTTCCCGGAAGTGGAGATTTTCACAGTTACCCCACATTGTTAGTGGCTTACGTGCTGTGGCGTAATTGATTAGTTTGGTCCATCACGGACATGTTAAGTGAAATACCAGCTGTTAAGTGAAGAGTGGCCATCACATAGTTGTACACACCACGATACAAACGAGGTTTCTATTGCGATAGAGCACACCAAGCCTATTGTATAAGAGTTTTATTATGTTTAATTCGTGATAATACAAACCATAAATTCAAATCTGAAGAATTTTGAAATTTTGAATTTTGAAAACAAATGTTATAGCTGGAACGGACCGTGGTAGGTAAAATCAGTATATCTTCGCAAGATCATAACGATGCAGCCTTTACGTTGTTTGGTAGATTCAAATATAAAGCTTAAAATTGAATAACAATTTCTTCAAACTTTTCACGTTTCAATGAACATGTCTACTAATATTGTATTATGCATTATAGAAATAACAAATCTACATATTTTGCATAACTAATGGTAGTCATTGGCTTCTAAAAACATCTTGAAGGAATTTAACGAGCTGTCAAGCAACTTTCCAAGGTAAATTGTATACAAAGAGAAAATAGACGTATTTCTATTTGCAATTACTTTCATACAGTAGATTTAGTATCATAGTCACGACATGTGGAATGGTCAGCTTTAATTGAGATCGCAACATGATTTACAACCGAAGGGTATGCTTATTAACTTGTTAGTTAGGAGGTGTAACATTCACATGGCCAGCTGTTATCATCAACTGATAATACAACAGCTGACTGTCATGGCGACACCGGAAGTGCATACGGTTACTTCCGCCTACACAATTATGTGTCATCCATCCATAATGTACTGTACTTGTACCTCGGTAATTGATAATAGTTCGTATAAAAGGTGAAAACATATTCCATGAACATAAAAATACTAGGGACAAAAAAACGGGCTGAAAAAGTTATCGTTTTTATGGAGAAAAAAATCAGTGAAGATTTAACACGTATTATATCATTTCTTGTAATGTCTTGTTCTACGTTGTGTCGTAATTAATCAGAGGTTTTGCCCGTAACATGTTCACGTCACTCAACTAAAATTTATTTGTGAAATGTATAACAATGACCATAATAGTACGATATTCCAGTAGTGTTTTAAATTTGCTGATCACAATCAATATAGCAGTGCTTTAGAAATGAACTTCTAAGCATAATAGGAACGTAACGTTTTCTTCTTCAAGAGGCTTTTGTCACAGAAAACATATTACCATAACCTCAGCTGTTATGGTTATAGTAGTATGTTTTCTGTGCTTTTGTTTGAATAGAAAACGTATCCTTATAAAAATATGTGTCTTATAAAAGATAGATCCCTGTTTTTCCTCGCGTAAGAAAAAGATTAATTTGTAGTACAGTAAAACACCAAATCGTCATCAATTAATTACCCACAGTGGTTTGAAAACGTAAATAAAAAACTTTGTTAAAACGTTCAAAATTGTTTTATTGAACCCAACTAGACGAATTATGAACAAGATCCCAATGAATACCGAAAGACTCATACATACGTTCAGGTTCAGCATTGCTAATTTAGTCTTCATACTGTAAACATGTCCAAAGATAACACCAGGACCCCACAGTACCATCTGATATGTAGAATCATTTATCAACAGAGTTGCCAATAAGTGTTATTACAACTGGTTAGACTCTATCTGGTATAATGATAGAACCAGTTGCCTCCTACGTGCTTCGCTGTACTACTCGGCGCAAGACAAACGCGACAACTATTTCTGGGCACGTCTCTAAGGTTAAGAAGATAGTGGAGAATATTTTGAAAACTAAAATCTTTCGGTTAGAGGTTAGGAGACCAAACTCTCTTGATCGTCCGAAACTTTATTTAACATTTCATTTGTTTTTTGCTAGTTCCCACACCAGTACTTACAATGAAGTAAATTTCAAACGCTTTCAATGAAAATCGGTCCAAACTCATTAAAGTCCGAGACACTAACCACTAGGAGCAACACACCCCATCTTGGATAAAAACGTTAACTACAACTGTATTGGAAATTGGTATACCATCCTGACCGTTCCTTAAAGCAATGGAAAAACGGTATCCCAGATTTACGTCAGATTTGCCCAGATCAGAAATGACTGAAATTACTGAAATTATAAATATTTCGGGTCTTAAAAGTCCTCAATTCCTTAGTAAAATATTTCCAGATTTAAATAGTTTTGACTTTTAGTTGTAGTGAAGAGTTAAACAGTATAAAAATGCGTAATTTGACATGTTTCCCACCAATATCTGCATTGCCTTTATCTGGAGTATGTTGTCCTTGACTAGTTGGTATCTAACCAACCACTAACGTATATAGCTACACACTCTCTCCTCCACTAACCTTTACGAGTTCGATTCCTACACGCAGTACAGATTACAGATCTGGCTTCAGATGTTAATCAGGTTGGTTCAAGTTTTTGCCGGGAGATTGGTTTACATCTTGTGTTTAGAGCACGTTAATTAAAAATCGGGAAGTTTCTAAACAATTAAAAGATTGCGCGAAAGATTGTTTCCGTATTGGCAATTTTAGTTATCAAGTTACCCATCGGCCTCTCAATTAGGTAAATACGGCTTCCCTCACGCACTTTTACAATGTATTTAAATCAATTTTTTCCACGCAAATTACTCACTAACTAGCAGCATTTGCATGATGTGAGGATTTGAATGAGTGTCAGCTCGAGTATAACAATGCATGCAGATGATTTCGTGATTATACTAATTTGATGCTCGCCGAGACAACGTTATTACTGCGATTCTAATAGAGACAACGCTCTAGTGTGGATAATTATTTTTCAGCGTGTTAGTGGAAAATTCGTCATAGAAATTATGCAGATGCTACATTAGTCTTAACAGTTACATCGAATTTAAATTTGAATGGGAAACTTTATATACGGTTGAAGTACGTGGGCAACAAAAATGATGGAGGAGTTTGAACAATTCAGTACGAAACAATTCGTCCTAAAACTGTTACAAGAACAAGCAAACATTTCATGTTGGCACCCCTGTATCATAAAGCAGAGAACTGAAATGCTTTGGTTAAAATTGGTTGAAACAGCTGAGTTGATTGTTGCAACTTCCCTGAAATGATCGTAATCAGTTCCCAAACAGGTGGAATGCCCTGATGTGGCTTCCAAGAAAGCGATTGTTGAAATTTTACTCGTCTGAGTGAGAGAAGAATTGTGTTTTTGGAAATAATTGAGGACATTTTCCATCACGCGATACATAATTTTCCTATAATTTCTCCAACAACACAAACCTACCATCACCAAAAATGAACTTCAAAGGAAGAGGAGACAACTTTTATATGTGTTCTCTACTACAAGGGAAATGTTGTGCAAATTGCTTGCAATATACCTTCCAATAAATGCCTGAAGAGCAAACATTGGTGGCTACATTTAAGTTAATTGGTCGTGTATAATCTTCATCGTGTCATAGGTTTAAAATTGTGTACATATTTTTGTAACGGTTTGGTTTCATTTATGGAGTTGCCAAAAAACTCCAACACTATTTTACAAAAACACTTTAGCCATTTACGTATGTAAACATTAGTAATTCAATCTTCATGAGGAACTGTTAATATTGGATTCAATAATATTTCAAATAAAAAGGTCACCAATATTTCATGAATTATTTTTTTATGAGGCCTTTCGCCGGCTATGGTAGCACCATCAGACACGTAACAAAAATGAGGGTTATGTTTAAAATAATATTTTTTAAACATCTAACATGAGTGTAGTTAAATATGAAATTATTCTATCAAGTACATTTAGGTAAAATCATATATGCACAAAGAAATAGTCTCCAATTTAGGTACGAGAGGCTGGTGTAGCAAAATGTAGAGAATTGAAAATTATGGATGGAGTTAAAAATATCTCATTAGCTTAATGTTATTTATTTTGTGGGTTTAGAATGATTTACAATTTCTTGTACTGTGAATATCACACTCATCTCGTACATAACGGAGTAAGAACAAACCTTTATAAATACAGTAGAGCTTGAATTAATACTTTTGTATAGGCTTTAGCCAAATATGTTGTGACATATTTTTTAATTTATTTAAATGGACTTCACATAGCAAAATGAACACGTCAAACATTCAGTATTCTAACGACCGACTGTCCTGAATATGGCCAGCATACTTTGTAACATCCACAAATTGATCTGTCAATCAAAATCTTTTGTTACGGCTTCCATTGTTCCTCCATTACAATCGCTCAGCAATGTTGCAGCTATGGGTGGAGAGGGAAACTGGTAAAACATTATAGCGGTAATATTTTAATAGAAACTACGAAAATTCATAAGTCATAACTAAACAAATAATGACAACCTAACAGATTAACGGACTCGACTCTAGTGGCAAACAAAACCCCAAAAAAACTAGTGAGACTCGTATTCTTTACAATACTAAGCTACTGTACTTGTCAATCCAAAATCATAAACGACATAACCTATTGGAATGTATGGTTTGATCCTAAAGTACGGTCTTTACGTGAATTTATAAATTTACACGTAACTAAAAAACAGGCCTAAATAAACATTTATTCTCATCTTTTGAATTGCAGATTTGAATTTGCTTTAAAGCAAAAATAGTTTACAGCTAGGCGTAACTACGTAGACTAGAATTTGAATTTGTTTTGGTTATCTTGCCAGAAAAACACACTGTAGTGTATCCATTGTGAATAGGGCCTACAAACAAAAAATACATAAATGAATATAAGTTCTTAAAAAATAATATATACGATGTTCTTTTGTAATTGCACTGGATAGTTATATGATGACATGCCAAAATATATATTTAAGGCGGAAATAAGTGGACGTTGAGTGTTGAATGAATATGATGGTACAAAAAAAATTATTGTTGTAATAATTTTACGCTGTAAGCTGTAAAACTAACTGTTACTAGTGGTATATAGCATTGTTACCGTTGTTACCGATTAAAATCAGTTGTTCTTTTTAGCTAGGACAATTTGTTGAAAACC
This sequence comes from Macrosteles quadrilineatus, assembly GCF_028750875.1. Classification (NCBI taxonomy): domain Eukaryota; kingdom Metazoa; phylum Arthropoda; class Insecta; order Hemiptera; family Cicadellidae; genus Macrosteles; species Macrosteles quadrilineatus. Next base: position 1,464,697 of record NW_026542610.1, read on the forward strand.
CAATGATCAAAAATAGCTGATTCGTTTTATTAAAGGAGTTTGACAGCTAAAAACGGTCAGTACATACTGCAAAGCAAAATATCACTGCAAAGCACAGTTCCTCTAAAGACGTCTAAAACTATTCCATATAGACCTACCAACATTTACTATTTATTCAGTGTTTATACCCGCATACAAACCGTTGCACCTCTATCGAGATAACGTAGATAACAAAGTGACGGTCGAGGGAAAGTGGCTTTCGCGCCAATCGATTGAGTTTGCCGCGGATTCGCACGTTTCGGTGAAAGTCCTCAGACCGTCCTCCTGCCAGCTGATTGATCCGAGGAGACCCGGGGAAAGGCGAGAATCGGTCACACCGCGGCGTGTTTAGATGAAGCAAGTACGTTAACCGCCGAGGTCTTAATGTAGAAGTAAATACCGGGAGTTTTGTCGAGGTTTACAATCGTACATTTCCGTAAAAGATATGCACAGATGATAATCTTCCATTCCGTTTTCTTTTCCCGTCATCTCTAAAGATGGTAAACACTATCCTGCTATAGTGAAGATTCAACCCTTGACAATACAACCACATCATAGAGTGTTGGCGTAACTTCAACAAACATACATAAACAAAAATACATTGTTGATCGAAACTACTTGTATGATTGAACATGATTTAATTTAATTTTAATATATGTAAGACGAGATTGATGTGTGTAGCTTTTGAAAAACATCTGCTGCTTCTTGGTCAGAACCAGTTGAAAGACCAATAGTCAAAGGGGGATAGTAAACTCTATGCTCATCAATCTTTAACTTTACTTGTGCTCTCGGATGAGATGTAGTGTTAAAATAAAATATTCTTTACATACAGTTTGTTTCAAAAGTAATGTTCCACTTTTATTTGTTCACAACTACTTTATTCATGTGACAGGTTAGATTAGGTTAGGTAAGTTTGGTTAGGTTAGGTTAATGGTCATGCAGTGTATACTTGGACGGCGCGGAGTAGGACCAGGGCATGTGCCGCGAGGGACCCGAAGTGACCAGCAAGCGGAGTGGGATATGCCAGGCCAAAGACAAGGTCCATTTGGAACTGCTAAACAACAACTGACCTCCCAAGATCGAGCTGGTTATCAGATTACTAGTTTTATATCCATGCATGTTCTTACAACTCAGCTACAGTATCTGTTACTCACCAGTGACCGCATCTCTGGCACTGTAGACCTCGCCGTAGGTGCCTTCTCCTATGAGCTCCTGCAGTGAGAAGCGATCCCCCGGCTCCGGGCAGGACTCTAGGTCTACGTGCCGTGATAGTCCACGGTACGCCATGGCCTGTAACATCAACAGTAGATTAGAATTAGCTAGGACAAACAGTAAACGTCGTTTCAGAAGAAATGTTTCTGTTTGGTACAGTTCCGCCTGGCTGTTTGTTTGCATATGCCCCACCTTCGCATTATAGGACGCTAGGTTCTAGCCCAGAACTGTTTAACGCATAACTTCATGTTAGTCTTAGAGGGTTGAGGTGTAGTTCTTCGACCCAATGATAGACATAGACAAAATCCATTGGTGATTTGGCAGGATTTGATCCCGGGACCTCGGGCTCCAAAGCCCCGCGCTCTACCACTAGACCAGCTCGCTTCCTATACCTAGGTATGGATTTGTTAACGCATAATTGACGAGTGCAGCAGCAAACTCCCTTCTAAGTCCATAATAGGGAATAGTTAGGGAAGGGAATAGTTATGATTAACGGTTTGTGAAATGCAGTTGGACAGAAATTAAGGAAAGTAAAAAATACTTTGGTTATGTACGTTGGATATGTTTATTTCAATCTTAATCACTATCAAACAGAGACTGGAATTTTTAGTTGGAAAGGTTGTTATCAGTTTTGGTTGGTTAAAGATTATTTAAATTTGTATACCTGATCTGATTTCCACCTTATCGCAGTATTATGAAAGTTTTTCAAGTTTTCCGCAGTCCACACATAATTTCCTGGCAAGTTGCACTGGAACACTACGAAACATGTAATTTACAGAAACGGTATCAGGCCAACACAGGATGATGATGTTGATTCAAAGACATCTTTAAAAATGCGTAAGATAAGTCACCTTTTAAGAATTTCTTAGGTGTTCATTACTACTTCCTTATGAGGAATAGTATATTATTTTATATGCGTTCATATGTGAACGCAATTTATCTTTAGTATTAAACTTGCCCGAAGAAAGAAGAATCACCCAAACGTACTAAATATTAACAGAGTAAATCAACTAGCATTTGTTATATCTGACAGTTTGGACCTTTCACTTTCAACGATCAAAACTTATCCCTTCACCAGTCCAATGGTACGTCAACTGTTGCTACAGAAGCTAAGTATCTCAAACCAGCTTTGACAAGAGAGAGGTTTTTGGCGCCGCTTCTTGTCGTGTGACCCACAAACCGACCTGCGATGGACGGTAAAGCACTTTCCCGTAGACAAGACGAAGACACCGTCTGGTGACACTGATATTCATCACTACTGTTAAACTAGATTGTGAAAAATTCGAGTCGCTAAGTATCTATTGATACTGTAGACCTCGCGTAAATTCCATGAACATTTTTGTCCATCGAAGACGGACATGGTGCTTTTTTGTACGAAAGCGAATGTGTTTGCCCACTATATTTTGCAGTCTGTAAAAGTCTTCTCGCCTGACTAAAATCGTAGAAAAAAACATACTCCCATAGTCTTAATTATGTTGGCTAGTCTATGCTAAAATTACAGGAAAATAACTGATTGATTTATACACTCACCTAAATGTGTATATAATCTGTGGTTTCTATCAAGTTGAGAGTTGATGTTGAAAGACATATAGTTCGGGCGGTTTTTTTTTTTTTTTTTTTTTTGTTGCTATATTGAACTCATGATTTAGTCCGGTTAATGTCCTTACTATAGTTTCATTAGGTACAAAATTGAGTTAAGGAGACAATTAACGCGTACTTTAACCTGCACATGAGTGTTGAATGGAGTGTGATGTCTTGTCTTACTTACTTAAGATCAGCTATTTTTAAGAATCGTTTTTAGAGAGCTGTATAGTTTAGGTTGTACTGAAGTCTGTCCAATATTTCCATGGACATGCATAATAACATTTTACGTGACTATAATCACAAAATAAAGTGTTTTTCCGAATTATTCATTCTGCAGTTATTAAAAATGTTCATTCAATTTTGAAAATTTCATCTAAAGAATATGCTAGTAAGCCTACTCTTGAAGAATCCGGTTGGTTAAGCAAACACCTTAAACGTTCCAAAAAAGTAAATGCAACCACGAATGACATGCGAAGCGGTTGATCGACCATAGGATTGTGCCTGTGACGGTTATTTGGCTTCGCGAGAGTAAAAACAATACTTCCTGGTATCGATTACATGCATGATCGGTGACAGCCAAGTAACGGTTACATTTGTGGCCCTGTTACCAATGTAACTATGAATGATTATTGATTGTTGCGACATTACTTGTTCGTGCGTGAAATGAGTTAAGTAACTGAAAATAAATTACAAAACATTTGAGGTGAATTTACATGAGTAAATCGAAGCTGAAGTTCAATGAATTCTTGTAGCTGTAGCTAGTAACACAATACACAAAACAGTTTCCCTTGTATATTCATTTAGACGATTTAAGGTATGTTTCTATTCGATTCTGTAGACAGCGTTATATTGCATACTTCTATTATGACAATAAATAAATATTATGACAAAATAGAAAGATTTATTTATACTATTTTGCTTATCTTCTGGTATCGTCACATAACAGTAAGGCGGACATTGTAAAGTATACCATGAAATGGGAGAAAGCCCATAGTTTTAATTTTATTTAATTATCATAAGAAATTGGGACACCATACACTACAAGAAACACATCAAATAGGGTCCGGATTTTTATTACAGGGACTTGCAATATCCAACACCCATGTTAACATGATACTAATCCATCAAACTCAATCTTAGATATCTGTTATTTAACCTGCAGACTCAGTGATTTATTAAGGGTTTTGAAGTTTCACTGTAAGTTTGTTTCATCACTGTTGCCATGTCAAAGCCCGAATAATGTAATACTAATATTCTGTAGTCTAATATTTAACTGTCTCTCTATGTACTGGCCTCTGGCCTTTGGACGAATAAATAAATACATAGTAGCAGCACAGACAATATAATACTTTAATGGTAGCAGGCTAATCTCAGCTTTTAGGATCGAACAACGATGAACAACTCAAATTCATATTGATAACTTACATATTATACACAAATCCGATCATAATATAAAAACCCCCATAAACGCGAGATGGTCCGAGCCAAAACACCCAACAAATTGATGAACTTCAATAAATCAATTGATTGAATTGCTCTGTCACTGCCGCCGAACCGTCTACCAAATAAATTAGCAAAGAAAATAATCAGCGAAAATATTTATTGGAGCAGAGATTGGAAGGGTCTTGGAAGTAAACATGGAATTGAATTATCCTTTGATGTGAATTCCATTGAGGATACCCAGCGACACCTGTTATCAGTAGTAGAGGCAGTAAGGGGGGAGAGCAGGCGGGGGTTAGTCCAGGCGGCATTGGCCTCACGATACCACACAACTTATGCTTCACTGAATCTTGACCTTGGAGATAATGGATATCTATCAGATAACGTTCCTGATATTGTTAGACGATGGGTATTCAAAGTAAGGACAGAGACTATTTCCTTAAATTTTAAACCTTGGATGACAGACGCTAATTTTATATGCTCTTTGTGTAATCTAAATGAGAATGAGGACACTTATCATTTTGTTGCTCGTTGTCCAATTTTAACACAAATTAGAAATAAATGGCTATTGAAACCTATTTTAACTCGCTCAGAGTTTATAGATTTTCTTAATGGTAAGGATTGGCGTTCGCTGGCAAATTTTCTTAAAGAGGCTTGGAAGTATAGGTGGGATTTGGTTTTAGAATTCAATGTCTAGCAGCAAAACAATATACATATTATAGCTTATTACAAATATTTCACATGTTTAGTTATAAAATAAACATGTGAAATTAGTATAAAACAAAATGTTGTCAACCCGGCAGACGGTCTTATGACCATTGCTGTAATGTGCTGTTTTTAGTAATTTTGTTGTTGTTATGCAGAAGATTATGTTTAGTTATAAGTTCATATGTATTTATGCAGTTTATTTTTGTGTTAATAAAGCACTTTTTCATTTCATTTCATTTCATTCATTTCATTTAACTGTCTCTCAATGTACTGGCCTCTGGCCTTTGGACGAATAAATAAATACATAGTAGCAGCACAGACAATATAATACTTTAATGGTAGCAGGCTAATCTCAGCTTTTAGGATCGAACAACGATGAACAACTCAAATTCCTATTGATAACTTACATATTATACACAAATCCGATCATAATATAAAAACCCCCATAAACGCGAGATGGTCCGAGCCAAAACACCCAACAAATTGATGAACTTCAATAAATCTACAAAAGTCTGTTTGTCTTAATTTGTTTAATAACATTTGATCAAATCGTTACAGATTAATGTAATTACATTTTGACAGCCACAACCATGGAATACACTACTTCTAATTACATAATCACAGGTAATTTCCATGCAGATGAATGTGTAGAGTCAGATTTTATAAATTACTCAGGTGCACATCAAGAGCGGCCGTTGGGCGAAAGCTATTAAACACGCACTTTTATGTGGCATAATGACGAGACTGAATTGAGTGTTTAACATTTTGTCACTTAATCAAACAGTTTTGGCAGTTGTGAATTATAATTGATTAGGTACCCAAAGAAATGCATTTGGAGTTTCCTGGTTTCTGCTTGGAAAACAACTGCAATACAAATTTAAGGTTTTTCGTTAGAGTTGAAGAAGTTAAAGTTGCTGAAGTAATCGTATTTTATTGAATTATAATTTGATTGAAGTGTTGTAAACTGAAAAAAAACCTTTGTAGGTTATGCGAATGCAAAGGCTGAAATATATATCCTTCTTTGTTGAGACAACTGCGCAATGTGTGCAATACAACCTTCTGAAATCCAAATTTTAATCATTGGTTCGAAAGTTTAACTTTCAAAGCGAAATTTTAAGTCAATCTGTTTAATAAATAAACAAATTGACTTAAAATGTCGCTATCCTTATCCCAATTATCCAGTTTTTGAACGACAAGAATTCCAAATGAGGCCACGCAGATGTATAATTGGCATAACAAATCCAGGAATTAACGATCCCAGAGGATCTCTTTGTGATGCCGACGACATCAAAGTATATAATTGGCATAACAAATCGTAACAAGGCATAATAAACAGGCGAACGGTTTCCATAACCAAGACTGCGTATCAAGACTCCATCGCTCTGGTTTGTTAATGTGATCGGTAGTATATTATCGGCCTACCATTGTGACAATGTCAGGGACTGCGGATGCGATACTCTCTTGTGTGGATTAACGTCCGCACTAGTGAGTATACTACGACTATCAGCAGTACGACTATCGTGATAATTAGACCGATTTTTGAATTACAAGGCAAAAATGTGGTTCGGATTCCACTAACTGTAGGTCCCTTAGATGCCATTGGCTGTATGGGCTATTAACTATCAGCTGTGTCGAAGGAATATGTCGGCTGTAGTTCTTTACATCGTTGGTCACTAACAAGACTACAAGATCGCACCATATCCTACACTCATCTCCATTCATACTTGGTTTAAAATACCTACAATGGTCGCCATTTCAAAGTAAAGTATTAAGCTTTACGGAACAGTATGGCGATTGCAGTGTTTTTATTTACTTTTCCATTTTCCACACTGAGTCATATTTGTGAACTAATCTGACAACCTTTCACCTTCCTTAGCCAATCTCCAAGCATAAACGGGACAACGTGTTGGCTCCTTAGAAAACCGAAAACCTCATTACACAATTCAGCATCTGTATTATGGAACCTGTCTCATGACTAGTATCAGGTCTAAGGACCGGGTCCGTCCAACAATGGAGGGTCAGAAGACAGGTTCCATCATACAGACTATAGGTATAGGAGACTAACTCTCTTGGTTAACCGAGTTTGCAAATATCTTCTGAATGCGACTCACTCTACATTGCTGAAAAGATAGTGCAATACATGCTACAGGATTAAATATGTCATATTTTAACCTATGTATGTTTGCCTGTTCGTACCCAGTCATTGAATTCATACTTAACTACAATTCCTATATTCATGTGAGCAAAAAAGGTGTAACCAAAGCATGTTTATAGTTTAGCGGACAAAATTAACTATTGTTAGCTGGTATATACTACTAAACGTCGTTCATGTTGCTATGAGTTTCGATTGTATCGTAAGATATTTAAGAGGTACAATCACGTTGACAATAATGTCAACTAAAATGTCACCTGAAAGGTTGATTACCTTACCGCCGCAATAGCTTTCAATGGCTACCTAAATATATTTTCTCATTTATGCATCCCTTAAGATACTTCTCGTCATATTGCAACAAAACAGTGTTCAATACATTATGCGTTGTGGGGCTCAAGCAGCTGTTTTCTTCTTGGAGAGAAAAGAAATCAGCTGGATTCGAGGACATCAGCTGTATATTTGTATGGTTCTATAATTCAACGACAGATGTTTTCGAAGAAAATAGTCGCGATTCACCAATATATCACCGGATCATTATACAAATGGTCATGTGTTTACCATTAAATCAATCACCATATCCTTATTTATTGACTTGGACGAATTTAAATGTAAAACAAATTAAGTTATGATTTATCAAGGTATTATATTGTGTTTGCGGAGTACTAAATTTTGCATCTAAATAACGGTAACTAACTGCTGTTTGTATAAAATAGCAAACAATAAGTAAACCCTTTTATGATATTGTTTACCGTTATAGATTAGCTCCCAATCTATAACGGCAAACAATATCCAAAATTAATGTTTTGTGAACTTTTGCACAAAGAATAGTATTTTTGCACAGTGGTACTGTGGTATGAAAAAGCAACCGAAGGGGAGGAGAGGTTTTATCTGATCCTGTATAGGTTGTATTTATTTTAAATTGTTTACTTAAAGTTTTTAAAGTAAATACAAAATCTAAAATAATAAGTTGTGTTGTTTAGACCCATATTTAAGGGTGAAAATGAGTAAAGTACGAGTGTCGAATGAATGTGAAAATGTGAAGCTTTGTAACTGTATGATATCAGCGTCTTTAGTCAGGACCATTTAATAAAAGGTTGATGATGAATCACAGCCGGGTTAAACTTTCCTCATCATCGAACCGACAATGATTTGATTACCTTTCAAAACCCACCATCCCTTAGCTACCAAGCTGTATATTCCATACAGGCTGGCTTAATACATCCATTTTGTAAAACACAAATAATAACTTTTAAATCCACACCTGTGAGTGCAATATTTGATCAAACAAACCATGTTAACCATGTTCACAGTCAAAGCCTAGTCCACTTGGAGACTTGGCCGACAGTCGGATGAGTGTCGGAGGGGAGTCGGCCGATTTCCTGAACATCGCTAGACACAAAAGGCAACACTACAGAGACAGATGTTTCCGGAGACAAATCACCAAGTGTGGACAATGCTTTAGGCATCTTGCGGTTTACTACAGACCACAACCTCAGTTAGGGTAGAAAGTATCGTTGGTTAAGTGTATAAACTTCCCGCCGTTATTGGAGAAACGCCCGCATGTGAGAGGTGGCGGTGGTTAAGTCAACTTTCACAGATCTTATAGAGATAGGCACATCCTGCGGATATTGCTGAATTGACAGTTGGCAAAACTTGTTTGATTTATGTTCTGTTTGTGAATTTGGCTGATGATTATAGGGTTGTGTGCAGTAATCGTGTTTAGGATGTAGTCAATCTGGCTAATTTGATTAAAGCATTAAAGATTAAAGTCTGGAGTTAAAATTGAGATGTAGCTTTCAGAAGTCCTCTTTCAATGAAAAATGCACAATGGAGATTTTAATATAGCGTATGCTAGAAACAGAACGACTTCAAAGTTATAATCCATTCACAATGTTTAGGCGGTTTTAGGGGAAGAAATCTATTCCTCCATTTAACCACTTCCTTTCAAATAGTAGCTTAACAGCTGATTAATTAACATAAAAGCACAAAAGGTGCTGGGGGGATTTCCCCACAAACTTACTAAATTTTGTGAACTGATTATAGTAAACAACAATGTTCTTTCTCTATACTGTAGATAGCTTTCTATATGTACCATAGCTACGACGTTTGATTATACTCGTACATGAAATTTACCGAAGAACTGCAAAATGCATGAATCGATTTATGCACATGAACTGTTGGTTTTCAAACAATTTTTGTCGATGATACCATTTAATCACTAATAAAAGTTATTAAAAATAAGTAGCATAGTATATTTCATTTTTTTACTCATTAAAATGATTATACATACACTATAGGCTGGTATGTGTGGTTTTCAAAAGACGGAGAAATAGTTTGAAAAGGTCACACGCAAGTGACTATAGTAATATTTCCAAGCCACTTATCTAAAACAAGCAATGTGTAGTTAGTCCCAGCAGCAAATTAATAATTGCTCCTTGGTACCAGATTTCTTTGATTGCATCCAATAAGCTACCACTCAGTGATCAGTTAGTTTTTGGTTGAAGTATTCAATTGGTCAATGTTGCTTTATTCGTAAACGAATGACTAAATTACAATTTTAAGTTTTATCTTGTATAAAATTAGACTAAATAAAACTTTGTTAGCATACATAACTACAACACTCAATATCATTCCGACTTTTTATGTATTTACAGTTAAGTCTTGCTGCCAAATATTCTGTTTTAAAATAAGAGCCTGCCACAAACCGCCTTAGAACTAAATAGTTATTTGTGCAACTAGTGAGAAAAGTGAGCAATTGACTCACTCGAGAGAAATCCTTACTCACGAGCCGTAGGCGAGTGAGGAATGGTTTCTCGAGTGAGGCAATTGTACTTTGAACTCGAGTTGCACATTATACTTTTCCTACAGTTACCATAAAACAAATAAATTTGTGAAGAAACATAACCTATTTTTACACAGAAGTGTACTTTTAATATAACATTTAATGTGAAGTGACAAATACAACAGTACAACAGCTGACCAGCTGATTTACAGCCAGTGCTGCCAACGTATTTCGCGCGCATACGACGTTGCCTGCATGCTACGCGCTCACTATTTCGTGCCTTCACGTTGCAAATCTGGAGTGAGACAAAGTAATTAGAGTGAGACAATGTTAACATTGTCTCACTGATGAGCGAATTGGCCACTTTGCTTTCTAAAATCAGTGAGAGAACATGTACATTGTTAGGTAACTGTAGGAAAAATCATTTTTTTGTACTCAGAAAAAAATAAACAATAATTTCATTTTGTTTAATACTTTTGAATTGATTGGACCACACTGACAAGTTTTGTAAACTTAGTGAGGTCAAGCCAATGTAATACTACGAAGAAATATATTTGAATTTCTCATTACTCTCTTAGCAGCATCATTGTCAGTTAGAGAGTGTCTTTGAAAAGTCGGTGGGTACTGTACTGGTAGACCCTGACCAATGACCGTATGTCTGGACATTGACTACCATCTCACGAACTCGTTAAGTGCGCTGCGCTTGGGAAATGAAAGTGAATAATAATCAGCCAGAATCGAACCTTTTAATTGGTCACTATAATGCTTGCGTAAGTGTCCATGAATGTTGTCTCACCTATTAATGTGTTCCTAAAAAAATAAGTATGGCTAAACTCTTTCTCTTTTTATTTATTTATTTTTTTTTAGAGTTTGGTGGCCTCTTTTAACCTTGCATTTGCCCGTCCACATAGACTAACTGCCCGTGCGTGGATCGTATATAGCAAAGCAAGGGGTGAGCCGGTACAGTACATAGGTGACCTGTACTAATAAAATGTTTGCGACAGTGAATAGGATGCGAACCCACGACATCGCTGCATTGGGCCCGAAGTCCGTGACGCTACCGACTCACCTACTAACTAGAAACTTATGTAACTAGATTCCGATTTGGGTTAGGGTTTGTATGCGAACCCTGGACATGGTGAAAATCAAACCATTGACTTTATACCAGTAAATGAAACTAAAAACTCATATAGGTAGAAAGGTCTAGTACTATTTAATTTTGAAACACATTGGTATAAGTACAAAGAATACGTTTCTCAATGCATTGAACATTGAACAAAAACTCAAGGAAAATAAAGACAAACAGATATTTAAAAGACACACAATCATAAAACATAGTGAAGAACTAAAGAATCTAGCACATCTGGCATTGGACCGATAAACTACAAAGTTGTCAGATTGTAGAAAGTGGCTTCTACTCAGACTAATCTGTGGAGGAAATGCAGAGAAATAAGCAAAACCGTTAATTTGCTTGACAGAAGTAAATTATAACTCGAGAGCGAGCGAAATTGCAGGAAAATTAGCTCCGGGAGTTGTAGCCATTATGTGCATTAATTGTGCAGTTTATGTGTCGATGTCGAGCAAAAGTAGCTGGAGGGCTCTACAGTAGGCCGCTGCTCTCAGGACAGTAAAGTATTTTATGCTGTCGTTTCATTTCTTAACGATCTTGTTAAATTTGCCGTTAAATGAGTTTATGCAGTGTGATGTTTTTAACGTTCTTGATAAAAAAAATCAAATGTATTATTAGAATTAAATTAATATTTTTTTAAAGAGCAATGGATATGTATTTTCATAGACAAATAGAAATTTTATTTGTCTATGCTAACCACACTGCTGTCGTTCTATATTTAATTCTATTTGTCTATGGTATGATGTTTTCTAGTAAAATTGTGCTATTTTTAGTACCTTAGACGCAATGTTTTTTGTTGCTAACTTATTCGGATTGCTTGGTTTTCCTAACGATTGCAAAACTTAATGAGACATGCAAAACGAGTTATACATTTCTATGGTAATAGTTTTATCACTTATGTGTTCCCACAGTAAGGAAACAGCTAACCTACACCTACAACTACAGTGTATAATGTGTTACTAGATAGCAATACTCTATAACCTTTTGATCAGAGGAGGGAAAAGTTTGTGATTGTGAATGACATTAAGAATGTACGCAATACTTGCAAAAACCCCTTACAATCCATTTTAAAGGAATGTATATAAATCAATGAGTATCAAGAGTACATTGGGAGAAAAACTAAAAATAATTAAATATGAATAAAATGGATACAAATCTTCCGTCCCATAGCTCGACTAGGTAGCCCTGCATCACGTTATGCTAACCACTCAATCCCCAAGGAAAATACTCAATCCCCCAGGAAAGCACTCAATCCCCTAGGAAAACACTCAATCCCCTAGGAAAACACTCAATCCTTTACGAAACTCATTGACTACTGAAAATCTCTTGTTGCGGCATTAAACCTCCAGGGTATGAGTAAAATACACCATTCCATCATTTTATGTGACAATTTGCTCTAAGGCCATTAGCCCAGGACGTATCTCACCATCATATTTGTCACGTCAGCCATCATGTCACGAAGGCTGCAAATCGTGCAAGAAACCGCCTTCGGAATCCGGAGTAATTGGTCCATCACCATCACGTCTATCAGGTAACAGCTCCGTGTGTCTAGCGTTCTTTGGAACATTCCTCGTAGATCTATGTGTGAAAAACGGCAAGTTTTGGTAATTTGCTGGTACGGTTCCAGTGTTTACATGCATAACCGGCTAACAGACATGTCACGTTGACGTTTTGGATACTGCTAGTACACTTCCATGGTTAAAATATTAATCATGATGTTCAGTGCCGTGTGTTACATTAGAGTGAGCTGATATTAACAGTTTCAACAATTTGTTTTCAATATTTTACCACGCATCGTTCTGAGGTTACTTAAAACGTTTTTGTAAAAAATAGTATTGCATTTTGCAATACCCGCATTGTTTTCTGCAGCGTACGGTAAGCTACTGAATTTCACCATAAGATATAGGATCACTGATTTCAGGAAACACTTGAAGGAGTCCTTCAAGGACCAAACAGACTTTGATTAAGACAGGCACGGGACAAAGTTCATAAAATATGAAGGGAAAGTCAGGAAATGGCCTACTAATGTCCGAGTATATACTTCAAAATCTTTTCAGTCAGTTTGATTTCGGCATGCAAAAATGGTTACAAACTCGAGTCTCCTAGCCTCACCTAACATAACCTAACCTATCCCAACCTATCCCAACCTATCCTAACCTAACCTAACCTAACTCAACCTATCCTAACCTAACCTAACCCAACCTATCCTAACCTAACCTAACCTAACGTTAGATGCTGCATACTATTTTAGGAACTGAAGTTTTAGGTGTCAACAAGTTGTCCAGTACCGGTTCGAGGGCGATTAGCAAGAGCAGATAGAATTTGTAAGATTCGTGAAAGGTCTTTGGGGTTGTGAGTTCTCATCATGCAACTGTACAATCACCGTACAATACAATGTACACCAGTTCGGTTGTGATTGTTCAACAATCTCAGCGGACCTGACGCGCGTCGGGGTTTGACAGCGGCGTTGAAGCGCATGCTCGACGTAACGGAACCACGACCAAACCGTGCAACGACCGTGAATGTCGACTGTCGCGCTTTGGAATATATCTGACACTAATAAATATCTATTTTTGTATTTATTATTTTGCTTTACAATTTAATCTAACAATAGGGCAATTGTCTAATGGTGGTTATAAAACAAATCCCGCCGTTCACCACCGATGTTTAGGTATAAAATAACATAGTGATCCGTTGGTTTGGATCCACTTTTAGCTGTTATCGTTAAGAAATATCGCATTATAGGTCTCTTGGGAAAGAGGGACTGTCACTGTATTGTTGGTCTTTCTTCGCGAGTAACTATACGAAACTTTTTAATAGAGAAAATTCAACATGTTATTATATAGTATACAATAATATACGCAAAGTAGCCTACAAGCATCGTATGCACCATATTTCAAAATATTATGTACTATAGTAAATTTTGATGGATGTCTGTTCTTATTGACAGTTAATTAGCGCGTATTGTGATGGTGAAGAGTTATTTAAAGGAATACTTACAATTGCGTTTGAAATCCTTATTTTTGCATCTTACATCGGAATAGAAAATTTTAAGAAGTAAGTTAAATTAATGAAAAATTACTTAAAAAAATATTCATACAACGTGTCTACTAATGGTCCAAAGTGTACAAAGGCTGGCGACTCGTTGTTTTTTACGGAAATTAGAAGCTAGACGCGAGATGAAACACACAAAGAACAATAACACACCCTTCTCTCACCCTCTCACTACCCTTATTCTCTCCGCCCTAGAGCCTCACTCAGATATGGCATGCAGCCTCCCTCGCATTGAGAGCCCTTTGTAAAGGAAGCATTCTCTGAAAACATCCCTCTGGGTTTAATTCCTACCCTTGGTTCAACTGTTCGCAGGTTTTGAAAACATGTCTCGAAGATTTCAACTTTTGCGTTGATTCCGAGTATTTTACTTGGTCACATAAAATGTGAAGTCTATCAATACGGTAACACACAGTGTGTATTGTATTTTAACATGATAATCAGGTCATCTTTATAGAGGTCATATAAGAGAATAAACTAACAAACTCAATCGTTAGACATAAACACAAACATTGCCTTCAGCTTATCCATCCGTATGATAAATCTACTGTACAAGGGGTGTTTTGATCCATCGTAGAGCAAATAGTTATTATTATAATTCTCTATAAAGTATACTCCTTGGAGACTTTCCAACCGACTTTCCTTCCAAAACACATATGTTTTGTTTTCTAAAGTAATTCACCTGAATTAAACGTAATTTCACGCTGGAGGAGATCCCGCGCCCGCGGCAAAAAACGATATGTTGGTTACGAACTACTCATTTTCCGGTCTATTAAATTCCACCGTCGTCGCTCTTTAGTGTCACGACCGAGGGATAGCACTGTGACGTGTCATGCAGTAGACGTGCGTTTTTGTTACGTGTCATGGAGCATCCCTGCGTTGTTATGACGTGTCATGGAGCATCCCTGCGTTGTTGTGACGTGTCATGGAGCATCTCTGCGTTGTTGTGACGTGTCATGGAGCATCTCTGTGTTGTTGTGACATGTCTTGGAGCATCCCTGCGTTGTTGTGTCGTGTCATGCAGACCTTTCGTTGTTGTGAAGTGTCGTGGAGCATCCCTGCGTTGTTGTGTCGTGTCATGCAGACTTTTCGTTGTTGTGACGTGTTGTGGAGCACATCTGCGACTTTGTGACGTGCCATGGAGCAGACCTGCGTTGCTGTGACGTAACCTTTGGTTTGGTACCAGTACAGAATAAGCAACCGCTTATAAAATTTATAAGTTAATTTAATGTAGCAATTTAATTTGATAAAACAGTCTCAAATTTTGTGACATAAAAGAAATTAACTAATCTTCTAAACGCCTTCTCCCCTTATAATCATAGTATATTATAGATCTTACGATGAATTAAGGTGATAGATTGGAAAAATACATCTTTATGGGGGTGTGTCGTAGTCTCAGCAACGATCACTGCTTTGCCTTCGCATCCAAGAGAAGACAGTACATAATTAATTGATCATATTGCATGGATAACTGTTGACTTTTGTTCTCTGCAATTATATCTTTGTTAACTTTGCTTCGTGAATATTTCATTTTATGCTTATCGAGTTAATCTAGAAAACCTCGCTTTGTTCGCTAGCATTGTGAAACTGACTATAAATGAAAATATTAATTATTTTGGTTTTGTGAAACTTATTACCATTTAACAGGGAGGACCCAGACAAAATAGTTGAAAGTCGAAGTCAAACTTTGTAAGTGACTTTTGTCTGAAAATCTGCAAACAATTTAGTTAAGTTTATTTATTCATTATGGTAAAGATACACTGTACAAATACAGTACCTTCATATTCCGAATCCTCGATTCCTGGGACGTTTCCATATCAAATCAGTCATTGACTGGGTTCTGGTACAAAATATCTCCTCTTGAAGACCACCATAGGACACTCTCTAGCAGTCCAATCATTAGCGATATAAGAAAGATGTCCCAATGTGAAGCGAAGAATCTAGTTGTGTTGGTGTAGATTGGAAGTACTAAACCAGCTCAGTTCTTTACACAACTCTCAACTGATTGGTTCTCGAAGGATTCCACACAGATGGTTCGTCAAACCTGGTCATACCAAACGAAACTTCCATGACGCGCCTTTACTAAGTTTCCCGTATTTGTAAACCCAGGTCATGAAGTTTCTAATATACGAGTAATTATAGAAAACAGATACAAAACCCGGATAGGAAATACATCCCTGAAGACAAATGTGCATTATTCATCACTTATTTATGACTTCCATCGGAAAACGTACACTCTTGCTCTGATTAAATACCTCCCTGGCGAGAGAGGAAAATCCGCATTGAAATTTCGCGTTTTTTTTTTACAAATGTTAAAACTGTACTCCACAGCCAAATGCCAAGTACCATCGAGTTAGTTACTTCACGAAGGTGGGAAGTAACAAAGCACCACAATATACCACACGGAGTCGCCACAATCCACAACTGATCACTACGGTACACACACTGTCTATACACTTCACAAAAGAGTCTGATCGACTACAGAGCTGATCTAGTTCATGCGTTCCATCAAATTAGCTTCGATCGCTTTATGAACCTCGGTTTCGGGGAAATTACGATGGATTGCTTTCCAGACGCTGGATCGAGTAATTTGATGGAGTGTGAGGAAGACCGCGGCCATAAGACAATATTCTGTATGGAGGAAAAGTGTTAAGCTGTAATGAGGTTGTAATTATTGAAAAGCGCATGAGTTTCTTTTACCATTGTATTTTCAAAATTGCCTCCACAAACGCTTTTTGGTAGAGATACAAAAATAATGTTTATATCCTAGTCACTCATTTCTCTAACAGATGCTCATTTCTTGTAACGTGCAGTCGCAGTATGATTGTTTGAGACATGGTTTTGTTGTTTCGTGTGTTGTTTTGTATGGAGACATCTAATCACATGCAGAGTTCTCCTCACTTTATGTACTTTACCTCTACAGCTTCAGGGGGCTCCGAAACAGTCCAATATTCACGGACGCTAAAAGCCACAGATAATAAACGTGATTTGAAACCGAGCTTCAGGACAGAGATCACACGCTTCAAACCATTATAAGTTAAGCTACGCCCTATATACATTGTGGTAAAATAACTGGTTAATTAAATCAGAAACTTTTGAACGTTTCACAAAAAAGCAGTAGTAATATTCTATATAAAATCAATAATTCTACCCGGAGTTTTCTCACTGAATAGAAGGGGGATGAATGAAGCCATTCTCACTCCCCAAGCTTTATCCCACAGCAGCTCCCTAACCCAACAATGCGTTTATTGACTGGGTCGGGACTGCATTATTCATTGTTATAAACATTCCCAACGTAGACCCTCCAATTGTAGGAAAGGCCTGCTAAGCCTTGAATATCATTTGCATCTTTAAAATCCTCTACTGAAAACTCGGTATCACCGTAATCCTCATTTAATGTGATTTCCTTAATCAAGTCACCAAAGCGTTCTTTTACTAGATTTGTAGATATATGGTGTAACTCTCTCTTTATTCAGTGGATGTATTTAAAATCATTGACTTTTTGGTTGTATTTATACAATGAATTCTAAATAGACCAGCTGTTCGTTTAACCATAGATTAAACTCAGTTGAAGGAACCACTCATGGTGTTCTAGAGCCAAAACTTTATTGTCTTCTTTATTTTTAGTATTACGAACAATTGATGATGAACTAATGCTATTATTTACAATAAGTTGTCCTTTAAGTCCTTAACTTAAATATACGCCTACATTCAAAACCAGTAATTGAAATCGGGCACTCTGTCGGTAGCGCAATTCGACTATATTTTTATTCGAAAACAGGATACAATTTACTCACGAGAATGTAATTTTTAGTATTGCTAATCGTCAATGATACTGATGATTAAATGGATAATGCTTTTGTATCTATACTGTGGATTAATTTCTAAATCTCTCCCCTAGGAACTACAGAGATTGTCGTGCGGGTGGAGGCCACTCAGATGTTACAATCAGCTGAGAAAGAATGCATTTCCGGTCATCAAGCCTACTTCCGGTCAGGGAATAGGCGGGTGCCGGTCCATCTCACCTGAACATCACATGCAGCAGCCACATTACAAACAATATAGGTCACATGCCACATCACATGACGTAGTTTTGGACTGTGAGTGTTGTTACAGGAAAAAATAAGATGAGAAAACTTTACGGAAATTTTATTTTGTGGTATTTTCAGTATTGTTTGGTGTATTCAGTTTTTGTTGTTTGTTGTTGATGTTCAGAATTGTGGTTACTTCACTGGTAAACATTTAGTGTTATAGAGCAAAGAAGTGTGGGTTGGACCTTCAAAACAGGTTCTTCCAATTCTGGAGAATGAACGAAAATGGGCATGCCAATGGTTCGGTTTTGACAGTTTTGGGTTCGCTCATTCTGTCTGTAATAATATCTAGAACTTGTAGTTCAGTTCACCATAAATCATGGGACTGCCTATCTACTCAGAAGAGAAGAACTTTCTCTGTATTGGAGCACTCCCTATCCTTTAGTCTTGTGATAACCTTAAGTTAAAGCAGAATCAATTACTAGAATATTTGTTGGTTACTTTCAGAGGTAACCTCAAAACTGAAAAGATTACGGCAATGCGTTTTTAATACCCGCAAAAAAAATAATTGGAATCCTGTCAATTATATTCAAAGATTTCTTCATTACGTATCAGTAAGTTATGGTCATCGAATCGTTAAATCGTTAGAAAGAAACCCCCCTTATTTATTTATTATATCTCGACATGGAAGGTTGCCTAGCCAAAGGGTAACTAATATTTGGGAACTTAGCTTTTTAAATTATTTAAATACCAAGAAACATGATCAATTATATGAGAGAATGTTTGTTGAGAGAAATGACTGTAGAGAATGAATGAATGATTGTAGAGAGAATGTTTAGAAAGTGTATACTTAATTTGTAATTAGTTTTAATATGTTCTAAAGTGCCTTATTGACTTATTAATGGGTTAATTTTTACGAGACAAGAAACCTTATACGTCTTGATCGTTTCGAAAAACCGACTGAGTGTTGTATCTTGTTATATCAAGAGTAAATTAAACTATTACACCGCGATCTTCGTGTACCGTAGGTAATTAAATAATAATTACTGCAATCCCAGGGCATGCTGACCTCTTCTGTACGACGACCTCCTTGCAGCTTGTAGCCCCAATAAAACATGTCCAGAAATCAATTAACGGGGCTTGACGTGTCTGACGAAGCCGATTATGAATCGGAAATCACTTAGCTGCGTCCCGTTAGAGCGAAGATGTGCCTCGCGGACTACAACTTGTAGAGTGTGTAATTATGTCATATTAGCAGATAGCAGATAGCTGTGGGAGGACTGGCGGAGACACTTACCTGCACTCTACTGTGGTTGGTAAACGGTAAACCCGTGTGTAGGTTAAGTTATATTGGGTGCCCTCCAGTTAGTATAAGGGGGTAGTAAGGGGTAACCTTCCCTAGTGGTTCAAGAGGGATGATCTTCACTAAAAGGGGTATCTTCAGGGGGATAATCCTCCTAGTGTAATCTTTACTAGTAGTAAGGTTTACCAGAATTACGAAAGGTTGCCAATGTATAATGTATAGCAGAGTGGCAATTGTGCTGACCTGACAAGCAACAAGTCGTCGTTTCAGTCCTGTAAACTTTTTGATCGTTCGAAAGTTGAGATCAGCTGCTTTTGACCACTGAGCTTTTAATATAAAAACAAGAGGACCCGTGCGCAAAGGGTTTCAGAGGCAAAATTAATACAGTGCAATACCCATTTACCTTTCAAGATTATCGGTATACTTTTATTTGTTTAGAACAGTCATTAGGTTAAAAGCACTACTAATTTGCAGTAATTATTTTGATTTTAGATCTACACTTTAAAAAGTGATTCACCTACTTCATTCTGCTCACAGTTGTCAAAAGTGTAGCCTATTTAATAGCAGAATTCATCATTAGGGCCTAAAGTGACTCTTTTTGACCCGAGGTCAAGTTTTACCTAAAATGAGTGAGGGTTAAAATGTCACTTTTTGCCCGAGTGATGAACTATATTTTTCGTCACAATGCATCAATTAATTAACAAACAAAGCTAGAAAACTAAACAATTGTAGGCCCTATGTAAAGATGACCTCACAAAACGACTTCCAGCTTGCTTTCAGTTCTGCTATGCAAATAAGCAGCAGTTTAGTAAATGATTCAATCATTTCGTCTATTACGATTGTGTTACAGTACATTATGTACCATCGATATGTTGAGCAATCGACAACAACAGGCTCAAACCTTACCTAATAACTCAATCAATAAATAATTTTGATCTATACGATTGCCACAATCGAAATTTACAGATGTTTACAATAGCTGATTTTTACTCCCTAGAGAGTAAAAATGCCACTTTAGACCCGCAACGCATGCATTAAAAACTGCTGTTTTTTGCTGCAGTATGACGAAAAATACATTTTCCATCAACTGTCTCATGTTTACAATCTGACTGTGGTCAAACATTCAACTGAAGAATCAGCTGTTAACTGAAAAACAACAAAAGCAGAGATATTAAACAGGTTGATTTATTTCCAAGATTACTTTGAGCGGAATTTCATCAAGAGATAGCTAAGATTATATCTTCCGATTAATCGGTTTTGACACAGTAATACGCTGATGACAAATTATAACCGGTTAGTAGCACACGTCTCTACTTACTTATTCATTTGTCTGCTCTGTGCCTAGGCCGAGCCGAACCCAGCCGTAACCCTCCTAGGCTAACTGAGGGAATTAATTCACCATTCCCGATTTATTACAGGGTTTACTGGTGTAATCAATGGGTAACTTTGAGACGGAACTCTGATTGTGATCTTCCGACCTCCTTCAGCACTTGACGATGTTTAACATTTAACTTTTTCTTCTAATTCAGGGCATCTCTGTGACTAAAGTCGATGTATTGGAATACAAGTAGTGATCATGAACGCTAACAAGTTTAGTAATTTAATTTCCATAATTGTAATTTAATTAATACATTAGTTTTTTTTTTTTTTTTTAAGGTTGGTGGAAATATTAAAAACCACCTGAATCAATGAAGAGGCGAACTCATCTTCAATCTGTAAACCTAACCTATGAACTACACATTTTTCACCAAACTATGATGTTTTTGGCTGTATTATATACGTTAATTGGTGGCTGAAAGTTACGTTTTGCTGGCCATGCCAGCTGTCGCCAATTTGGGGACCGAGCAGGTTTTTACAGGCCGGGGCCGCAAAATCAGCTGTCCGCTTTCTTACTTAAAACATGAATGCGTTTTAAATACACAATCGAAATCCATAGCATTGCAATATAGAATTGTGTTATTGTCACCGTTGCCTAGCAACTATTTATTTATATTTTTGCTGATTCCTCAAATTATTTCTTCACATAACCTTAAAGTTGTAGTTTTGTTGACGATCAGTGTGCATTATTATAGTGGTGAATAGTGGTAATAGGGTATAGTGTGGTGAAAAATAGCGTTCGCACCACGGACCGAAATGGTTTTATAGCTCTCGATCGATTTAAGTTCTCGACTTCGTCTCGAACTTAAAAACTATCTCGAGCCGGCAAAACCTCATTTTCGGCCCTAGGTACGAAATATACTATTTAATAGCTTATGATATTTTGCACCTATTGTCCGTTCAAAAAAATTAGGCGGCTTACGGGAAATGTTTCCTGGATTTCATCGCCACTTTCTTTAGCTGTATTATATCAGCTGATCAGCCGCCAGCTGTTTCAAAGTTAGGGTGAGGTTGAAGGGATAAAATTACCGCCCAAATTTTGTAAACAAGAGTACTGTATAGTGTAGGATACATACTAGAGAAGTAACAAAGGATCTGATCTAGTGAGATTTCAAAATTGAAAACATAACGTCAAGAGTATTAGAGTATACTGTAACCCAATCCCAATTATTGTTACTGTAATTGATGTTCATATATCATGTTCAGGTACAGTTGAAATAACAAGTCAATCAGTTAGTCCTTGAAACAGTTTGTTACACACAATACTATGTACATCGCATGAATCGCTTTTAAATTTAAAAATTGAAAAACTCTGCTAATTATTTTTGACGTTTTATCGAGTTGTATTCCAATGACGACGTTTCGTAGACGTTTTTAGTTTTCCTTTCAGGACGGAAAACCAATAGTGAAACACAACACGTACCTACTCGCTAACTTGTATTGTTTAGTAGGCTACATTTTCCCAGCTATAGTAACAACATTTTTAAGACCGAATAACTGCCTTATTCTCAACCTTTATCCATCCCAATGAGACATAAAGATCAACCTAAGCCACCGTTCCTTGAACAGAAGCTACACTGGACGTGTGAAATCTTCTCACAAGCCCTGACCAGACAACTGTGTCATAAACCTACTCCATAAAAGGCGTGAGGTTGTAGACTTGTCTGGTATATAGCACTACAACACTACAGCACTGAGCAGACCACTGACTGTTAAACTGTTAACTACTTGTTAGTGCTTTTGTAAACAGTTATTACCTTGTATTGTGTATTCGTTTAGCGTGCACTTATTGTTAGATTCTCCCTTTGCATTAACGTAAAGTTTGTTACGTTTATTTCGAGGAAGATTTATATCAATGGATTAATTATTGAAGTAATTGAAAGGTAAATTTATTTTATGTGAGCCAAAGCCCAACTAACTGCAAACACAAGTGTAAATTTAGGTCTCTCCCTGGTAATAACAATTACTTAATCATTTACGTATTAGATACAGTGACATAAAATGTTTGGTTTGTATATTTCTTTCATTGATCAAGATAGATTTAGAGTGAGTCTGATTTTTTTCACCGATTGCTTGCAATGATCATTATTGAAATGGGTTGGATTTAATACTTCACTTCATAAATTTATGTTCGTTAAATTTTCCAGTTTGGCTAACTTCGTGCCTCGTGGCGAATTTTTGCAAATCCCTTTACACCGTGCAAGCAATATTAAATTTTAAATTTAGAGTTATCAAATGATTGCAGCCCGGAACCGTTATCATCGCCTCTAATTTCGCAACCAAACAACCAGATAATTTAACCAATCAGCTTCGGCCATGTTCTCACGGTACTCTAGACCCAATATTGTAATGAGATCTTGTCGCAACGTTAATGTGGGAAGGCATCAGCCTTGGGATTGTACACAATAATGTACACTTTGTGTACAGTGTACGTGTACGCGGGGGACGTACATGTGTCGACATTCTTGTGAAACACGCTGTAACTGATAATTAATGATGCGATGGATCCTTAGTCCTTGGACTGTTTCTCATGCGCTTACAATATCCGATAAGGTCTGTGTATGGATTAAAATCCAGTTAGGTTTTTAGTACGATTACAAACAAATTATCTAATTATAAATTTCTTGTACGTGTTCACATGACACTAGTGTTTTCTTTGATATAAGGGTTTTTTAATGAAAATTGTTTGTCAGTTTAGGCTCCCTACCCCTACTCCAAGGATAACACAAAAAAGGAACAATGGTTATCGAAATATATAAGATAAAATATAATTTATTGGGATTGAAAATAGTATGGCAAAAAACACAATGATGTTTTTATCTTAAGTTTCAGGGACAAAATAAGACCGAAACCACAACAGTAAAAGTATTCACTACTGTATCAACCAAAGATTTCAATACTTATTTTGTACGTGTCGAACGTAAAAAGCAAATTATTGCGCCAAGAGACAAAAAACGTGCAACAGATCAATCTGAATGGTAAAAGCACAGCCAATATAATACTCAAATGGTTTCTGTTGTCTGTGGTAAAAGCTTGATTTGTTTAAGGTTTTACAGTAAATATTAGTGGCACTTTTGAGAGAAATGTTAAGGAGTCACCAAACAACTTCAAAGAAAAACATAATCCTCAACACGTCTTAGATTTATTAGAACTTCATTTATTTAGCTACGTTTGGTCCGTACAGTACTACTATGGCGGAAAACTTCGCCAATCATCAACCACACTATTATACAGAAAGGACCAAAATCGAATGACTAAACTGCATAGCGTACAAAGGAACGATTGGAAGACTAAATCTACAACAGTCGATGAAAAAAGGGAAGGAATAGAGAAACACTTCAACAGAACTGCGGCCTTTCAGAAAGAACAAAACCGAATTGTTGCAACTATCGTAGAAAGTCATAAATGGATATAACCCTGCAACAGTCACAAAAGAGTAAAACCCCATTCAATAATCTCTGACCACACGAAGAATCGTACAGAAAGAACACGGCCGAATGGTCAAACTGCATCCTTGTAAAAGTGCAAATGGATGACTTAACCAACAATTTGCTGGTATCCCGTGGTGTCCGAGGTATCGGCTGTGGTGTCTGGTCACTGAAGGTGTAATGTACTTGTCACCATCAACGACAATCACACGATCCTCCGATTTCTCCCACTTTCCTGTCAATAGAGCGTCGCGCTCTCACCTCGGTCGACAAACACGCTGGAAGCTCCATCAGGATTCGCCGGTTTCATCAATTTTCAGTTTGAAAACTCCGGGAGAATGTGGGTAATGTATTTGTGATGGGAAAATACGCTAGCGACTTTTTCACTATATTTTGTTATTAGATGGACGAATAGCCTGTTTGTTGGATTTCGTTTACCAAACTTTAGAATAAAGGTTGTACGAATTCTTTTACTGTAGATAGGGTACTGCAAATCTAGGATATTCGTTTTACTTTAAGTTCTAGAGGTGGTGTGTTTTTATTTCCAATTAGTCAATCACACAATCGCATCCGAGATTATACAAATGAATATGATCACTTAATAGCCTATTAATATTTCAAAAAATGCATTCTATTTTTCAAAATGTTAACATAATTTCGTGAAAAATGCTGAATTGCTAAAAGAGCAACACAATTGAAACTCTAACAATATTCTCTTATTTGCTTGGGATATCCAATACTCATCATAGGGACTATTCATATCGGTACTCCACCTACATAATTGATAAGTGGCACTTCCAAGTTTCATTCAAGCTCCATTCAACTCGCTTACACTTTCCTAACACTATATTTCATCCTATATCTCGGCAATCCTGATTTAATTGTTTCAGAACCATACTTTGGACTTCTAAAATATTTATTTGTAAAAATCTTAAGGGAAAATTTGTAACATACGGCACACAAAAAAAGTTTCGTTTCAGCTCTTACTCATACGTTTTCCTGGTAAATTCAATTTACTAAGAGGTCAACAGGGCACCTCCTTCCTCCATACTAAAACACGGTGAGATTGAACATTCCTCGACTAATTGAGTTGTAATGAACACCCGAGGATGTTCAGTGTTCAGGAGGCTACGAGGCTCCCACATTAGGCGGGAGGTCATGTGTGTGATGACTACAGAGGAAAACGCTGTTGGAAATACAAACTTGGTGGAAGACTTTCAAAATTTGCACAAAATATACAGAGTAAATTATAAGTACTAAAAATGTTCAAGATTTATAGTGTTTTTAAAGCTCAAACTTTGTGGGAATCTATCTAAATTCCAATTTTTAACGTTTAGTAAGTCTACAAAATGTTTAAGGTAGTATTTTGGTTCAGAGGAGCTAAATAACTGTACTCAAAACTTCAATGACTTTTGACTTATTTTTTATGGCATTAGAACATTGTAAAAATAATTTGTAAGTCTATAAAAAATGTTCTGGACAGTGTTTTGCATTTGGGATGTAACCAACAAAATGGACACAAGTTTATTGAAGTTGAAATTATCCACCTTGTGGAAAACTTTTGAAATTTTTATGTAAAAACAGTAAGTAGCTCTACAAATGTTTATAATGACGTTTTGAGTTTGGGAAGCTCAACTAACAAACTAGGCTTTAACTTAATGCTTAATCCATGGCTGTAGCCTATACTGTATTAGGTTTTTGTCCTAGGTACTAGGCTATGTAGGCCTATTATATTTTCAACTCAAACGACCTTCTACCTTTGGAATTTCGGTAAGATATCAATCGATTAATCGTTTAAAAACACTGCAAGTAGGCTACTAATTAAGCTGCATAAGTATGCGTCAGTCAATAATTTATTTGTTTGTTCGTCATCAAATTCACCAACATGG
This sequence comes from Macrosteles quadrilineatus, assembly GCF_028750875.1. Taxonomy (NCBI): domain Eukaryota; kingdom Metazoa; phylum Arthropoda; class Insecta; order Hemiptera; family Cicadellidae; genus Macrosteles; species Macrosteles quadrilineatus. The sequence goes on from NW_026542610.1 coordinate 1,490,801, forward strand.
CCTGGCTGCGCGCGGTGCTACTCATGATCGATCGTCAATCGATAATTTAGTTGTCGAATTTTATCAACAAGTCAACTGGGTCTGGTACTTGCAAGGTGTCCTATAATGATAGGAGTTTAACAACATGCTATACATATTTTTTATGTACAATAATATTAGTACATTTCTTACGTAAACCAGGACGTTGATTCTTACAAACTGCAATAATAACTTGCCGATAACTTGGACCTATATAAGTAAACTACCTTATACTATCTTTAAAAAATATATTCTGCAGTAACTTCCCTACAGTAGGCCTACTATCATACAATCTCCATGCAATAACATTATTGAGTAACTTACCGAAGCAGTAATTCGTGATTACACCATGCTGACGTCACAATTAGGGATCACTATCACTGATAAGACTGATAACAGGTCATCCACTGATAAGCGCGGGGGAATGTTTACAAGTCACTTATCACTTATCCGTATGTGAGTCACGATGATAACACAGCTTGTCACAGAAGAGTCAGGACCACCGTGAATTATTATGTGACCTATAGTTAGATGAATGATCTATCCGAGGTACGCCAGTTAGGCTAGTCCTATAACACGATAGTAATCACTTAAATGATTTTATTTAAATTTGTCTTCTAAAATAAATTTTACAAGGTATCATAGATTATTTTGTGAATATAATGATAAGCAACTCACGCAATATCATCTACTGGCAATCGTGAATAAAGTGGGACTAATCCTATCTTATAACTACTCTTACGAGCAATCTTTGCGTGTATGGATGTACGTTTGTATGTATACTTGCTTGCTCAAAGATCTCAAAAACGGCTTCGACAATAATAATGTTGAAAATAATTTATTTATGGCCTAAAAACGTGATTGACGACCGCCACTCGCTCCGGAAAACTCGTATTTCACTACACAACACATTTGCTCATTTGAATCTTGGAAAAGGTAAACAAAATAGAATATACCTGTAACATGTGTTTATAATAAGGCATCCACAGTATACTAGAAAATTACAATATACAGTACAAGGGGGGAAAATCAGTTGCTATTATTGAGCAAAGATTACACTAAAGATTACTCGATAGAGGTGAAAATACTTCTGATCAAATACTGATTATTTTACTTGTCCCTCTCCTACGAAAACTTAATCCCCGAATTATTGAGACAATCGTGAACAAATTAAGTATGAGTAGTTTAGTGAAATAAATATTTAATAATATTATATTTATTTTATGTAAACCAGAATTTAAACAAAATATTTCAATCAGCTACATATTTTAATTAACCAAACAAACTGTCAAATCAATGTTTAAGCAAGACAACTAAAAAAGTAAAGTACTAAAGTGCCATATTAAAGTGCTATTATAATTAGTGCTCTTTTATGGACTGTAAAATAAATGTGTTGAGGATTGCCAGGTATAATGTCCATCATAATTAATTGAAATTCCACTGGAACTCAAATAATAAAAGCCAAAATTAGTTGTAAATGAAACGCGAGTTTCCTTTGCTTTTACAATCGAAATAAACTATACCGAGGTCCCCCGGTACATATTTTAATGTAAATTATATGACTTAATAATGAACATTGAAGAACAATAAATTTCGAATGAATATTATTAGTAAAAATCTACTACGCGGTGTATAATGTGAGCAATGAAAATACGAGATAGGACTATAGTATATGTGGAACCTATCAAAATGTGTTTAATTACATGTTAGCTTGGTTGTAATTCACCTCATTAATTATAGGAACTTCAAAACACAACTAAAACATCACGGCTCATTAATTACTACTACTGTTGATGTTATTAGTACATACTCGAGCCTAAAGATTGCTTTAACTACAGTATAATGACAATATCTGAGAGAATAATTATAAATGTACCAATTAATTTTACAATTTTATAAGCTGTGTGGTTGTACTTGAAGAAAAATAGTTTTATCAAAAATCCGTATTTTAAAAATGCATGATTATCCACGGTGTATATATTTCGGTCCAAAACGTGAAGGTTAACATTCCGCAAAACAAAACATTGATCAACATTAAAACCTCATTAACCTTAACGACTCACTCATTGAGTTGAAGATGTAAAGTCAACAATCGATTGATTAATCGATAACACGAGTACTTGATTTCCCCCACTCTAATACATTTCCCGATCACCCATTGGATTTGTTTAGCAAATAACTTCACCAAGTGTAACCACCGAATCCAACTGACTTGCGGTTTTCCATACCGAACCTCATTATTGGTACCAGTCACATGAAAATGTGGTAATTGAGGTAATTAAGAGATACCTCGACATGTTCCCATCAGGTGACTTATTAATTACGTTAATTGAGACTTGGTATTACCCCAGAGACATCTGAGGTAATTGGTAATTGGTCTTGTACTATTGTAATTGGACAAGCATCGAGTACTTCAGGACTCAGGAGGTAAAAACTAAACGCAATCGGAGTGTTGTGTATTAATTGAACAAATTATTGTGTGGGAAATACTATTCAGAGGGTATTGCGATGTTGATATTGTAAACAGACTTATAATCTTATTGAACTATATATGGATCATGGATGTGTTTTATGTTCGGGTATTCCATAAAGGATGTTGAAATAGATTGCGTGCGCCTATACTAATTTAGGGTATTTTACAAAATGTGCCTAGCTGTTTGTTTATAATAATAGAAATATTTTACAAATGCTGTAGATAGTTTTGGTTTTGGTTAACAGTTGTAAGATTCGTAAAATAAAAACAAATAAACTTCGAGCACTACTATTATACACAAACATGATTAATTCAATATAACGATTAGGCTCAAATCTACTGTTTTCACACTTACATTTATTTACACAATATTTTTATGAATTATGGATTTACTATTTACGAACCTTCTTTGCTAAGGAGTCCCTCTTTCCAAAAAATACTCGGAAGTAAAAATTACTTTTGACGAGTTTTAATTTTAAAATTACTTATTTACGATTAAAATAGACTTTTGTATTAATATTTTCAACCATAAATATGAATTAATTGTTAATACTGCAACCATTAGATAAGCAATCAATTCGTTTGTTTTATTGATATTGTCACACTTTAAAATGATAGCATTTCAAACATGACATAAAAAAAAAGCATTTCAAAAAAATACATTAGTTTTGGCTTACAGTGTAGTTGGCAAGAGACAACAGTCTCTTGCCAACTACACTGTAAGCCAAAACTAATGTATTTTTTTACGAAATCAATCACAATATAGTATTGTAGATGGAATAAATGACTGTCCATTGACTTAACATTTAATCCATACCACAAACTGTACTCACTAACTGATGCGAATAATGTTGGAAGATTTAGAAGAACCAATTTTGTTTAGCACCTATTATACCTAAAGAAAACTCATACTAAAACAGCTCTTGGTACAAAACCTACCGGGAACAACAATGAACTCTCTTCCTAATTAAAATCACATGCAAATAACCTCATTACGCACTAACGGTGAACGCAAATTACGCTACATTCTCAGAGTACACGTTATATTCGGAACAGAATAATGTTATGATAGATCTACAACAGGTGTCATCGATAACAACAATGCACTGCCACGGCCACACTGATCACGTCGACGCACCGGCACTGACTGAACGTGAACGTCGCCACTGCCACCGCCATCGTCATTGTTCATGCTCCAGTAGTTCCGGCGGAAACAGGCTACAGCGCAGTCTAGCGAGGCCGGGGATAACTAACTCATTCATCTTTACATCCTAAGATATTTGACAGGAGACAGATGTTTTAAAGTTTGAATAAAATGTATGCATAGTTATAGACAGAGGATGGAAATAATTACGATTTTTATATCAGTAGGGTCTCAGGGGGACATTTAGTTTAATCACTTGCTATAAAAAATTTAAGTACATTTTATATATTTACCTATATGTTTTAAGTTTTGACAAACAATAAGTATTTTTGATAGAATCAGCTCCTAATAAAACTTTCCCTATGCAAGTAAGATAGGTCAGGTGAGGTTAGATATGGAGTTTATATCAACTTCATTTGCACAGGGAAAATCTTTATAGTAATACAGGTAACTTGAAAATAAAATAACCAAAACAAAAAAGTAATCTATGTCAAGATTTGGAATCATGTCACGTATGCGTGTATTTATACAACGGCCACTGAAATAGGTAGTTTGATATTGTTTGTTATTATAATTTTGAAATTTCCAAACATTTAGGCCTACCTTCATTTAATCCTCTTGGAAGTCTTAAAGACATATACAATTTATTAGCAACGCAAAACTAAACCGAAAATAGCAATGCAACAATAAGTTAGCACTACCATTGACTATACACCTCTACTCAGTAGAGGTGTATAGTCAATGGTACTACATAGTGGTGATATGATACGTATGGATATAATTAATTTACGATTCAAAGAAATGGGCTTGAAGATATGTACTATTAGTGAGGTTTTATCAATGCGATACTGGGATAATGCACTTGACTAAAATATAAGCGATATCGTCATTCTATTAGAAGCATACAAGCTTCTAATAGAATGACGATATCGCTTATATTTTCATTTAGAGATAACTACGTCAATTGATTCGACCATAAATTAAATAGGCGTACGTTGTAAATAATATAGACCCCAACATTAACTTTCTATATCGAAAGCACTGACTACCTTTGACTATTTATACAACAATATTAAGTGTCCAAAAGTCAATGTTATTACCCAAAACATCGCCAAATGGAAAAGTAGATTCCGCAAGGCCACTGTTGAATGACCAAGGCCTTCTGTATTGTTGAGTACAATGAGTACAACCATAATGCGGAAAGATGACCCAGCTGATAGTGTAATGAGTGAATACAAGATATACAGACAGATCAGTTAACTCACTATTGTTTCCCAAGTTTGGCCGAGGGTGACTTAACAAGATAAACAAAATATGGAGTGGGGTTGTGTATCAAAATTATCTTTGTACTTTAAAATGTCCGTTGCTGATACAAATTGCCGTCTAATGCTGATAATTCATTGGAGAAACTTAATGGAGGATACCTGCCTCTCAACAAATTTGCCTGTCATCAACAAATTTAAAAAAATGAAACGTGATAAAAGACTTAACCCCTCTCTTTGTTAGTGTTTCACGTCGGTTTTCCGACGCATTTACGCCATTTGTGAACTGTCAAAGTCGGAATTCCGACGCATTTAGCAAGCGTTCACTTGAATGCTCACCGATTGCATGATTTTAATAGTTTCGGCATGATTTTTTCACTATTTTTAAGTAGAAATCATAAGCTTTCTTATAGTACCACTTTGTATATTTGGCGACGAAAGTTTTTATTGTTTAAGTAGCAGTGGATAAGCGATGTATTCAGATTCAGCTGGCAGACCGGCAATGTAGGTTACTTTAGGTTAGTTGTGTGTTGTTGCCTGTGATCAACGTTAGTTGTTTGTACATAGTGTTAATATTTTTAGGATTGGACCATAAACATTGTATGCTTTTGAAAAAAAAAAATGTATTTCCTAAAGTTTGGCTGTATTAAAACTTTTTCTTGGTGAAGTGGGTCGAAGGTGTGACAAATAAAAACTTCCATAAATGAAAATTATTTGTAAACAACTTAGGATTTCTATGCTGACATTTTTTTTGTGCCATGTTAGTGTTATTATTATTATATATTAGTATCCTTCTAAATTTGGTGAACAAAATGATATACAATAGTTCATATTTATTCCTAATAATAAGTTTGAAAAAATTATAAGTAAATGAACCCTGCAAAATTGCTAAAATCCGTGAGAACAAACCGTCTGCTCAGTCACCAAGCAATGGTCGGTTTACTCAACCTTTTAAATTTGTTTCTCTACATTATGTACACAGAGGGACCTAGATGGATAAATCATCGTTTCATTCCAAGTTTATTTATAACTCAAATATTTAACACGATTCATCATTAAATAACTAGTTGTGGTGATCTAAATACTGTATACAAAATTTATATTAATTGATACTTATTCTAATCTTAAATGGTAGTAAGCCCACAAAAACTCTCATCAACTATATTTCTACAAACAGTAGTCCTTTTTTAATTAATAAGTACTGTAGTATATTTGACTAGTTAATATACCATTGAACTAGATCACTATACATTGTACACCACGAACCGTAGGCGTTGAAACATACTTAGCATCGATGATTAATAATTCGTCCGTCCCACAGTAGGTAGTCATTTCAGATAATCGTATACACTTAGAAATCAAGGCACGAATAATAACAGTGCAAATACCAAACAGCCACTGATACCATCACGGCTGGGAGGGACCGGTTTGGATTGTTTTTTGCCATTTTAGTCCAATCAGAATACCATTAAAAGTCGATGCGCACGCAGCCACAGACGAAACTCGACCATTATATCAGATTGCTGACAATCACAGAAACAAACAGCAGACAGCTGATGTCTACAATCAGCTGATCAGGTGAAACTGTGCACCCGGAGGCCAGCTGACGGAGAAACCAGCTGTGGACCAACACAAGGCCGATGTGCTGCTGTCAAACCGACCACTTTCTTTATCAAAACAAGGCCACACAAATCGTAAGTTACCGGAAATTTCGGTTTCTTTAGTGCTTTCGTTTTCGTCGGCTTGTCACACTAGGATTTCGAATGGGATTATTTTTCGAGTGAAGTATTCCTTCGAGATTTTTTTATTTGATGAGTTTGAGTCGAGGGAGTAGACGAAAATATAATGCTTAATACTTTCCTAGCACGAAAGGGCTTTTTATTGCTGATTGAAAAGGGTCACTGTACAATTTTGCTAAACAGAAACATTTTAACGCTCTTTTTAAACTTACTACCTGCGTTAAAGTCTTTAACTGCAAGTAACTTCTACACCTTTTGGAAAATTGTACAATGTAACTCATCTAAGTATTTACCCATAGTCTGCAGAAAAAGCAAATGTATTCCTTCCAAAGTTAATAAATCCTTTTGTTAAAATTCTGACTCACGTGTGATACCGTCCTGTCCGCGCACGCGTCGCAAGAAAATAGGCTTATTTAAAAACTATGTTAAAGCCGTCGGTGGTTTTAAGTGACACAGCCTGCTAGGTGTAGCTTTGTTTCAAACCTTTGACAAATCTCTTCAGTCAAGAAAAGTTCTTGAACGACGATCTGATAATAGCTGTAGAGCCGAAATGTGAAAATCCACTTAGGACAAAGCCTGGAAAGCTACAACAGGTGATTCGAACTTTTGTGTTTAGGATCATCGTATATGGTACATGGAGACGATTATCACACCCACACGACTGCGGGATGTATTCAGGATTTTGTCGCGATCACGGAAAATGACGACATAACCGCGTGAGGCGATGAAAAAAAACGACTAGAGAGTTTTTTTTTCAATTTCGCCTTCTTAAACAACGGTTATTATCAGTACTACTGTGGTAATATATGTTTTAACTCTTTCCGAAAGATATTCGGATAAGATTCGGATGGTAGGAGTTCTACCGTACTGAACTTCTACTCATTAACGTAAGGGGCAGCAATCTGCATGTACTGCAGGGGGTGACGTTCAATGTACTTACGCCACTGGGTATAACGTATAGCACGGGTGTAATGTACAGTATACAAACTCATGTATTGACTGCATCAACGTAGGTGGGTGTGACGTAGGCTACTATAGCTGTACCAGCATCACTTGGGGGACTTCTTCAATCCAATCAGTTGTGTTCAGCTACAGACCTATGCTATTATTCATTACAGAACAAGTAAAGATACTTCTGTTGAATATGAAATTTATGATCAAACAAACATGTGATCATGTTTAGTACTCCATTTATTTATTACTTTGCAGAATGCAGAATGCACTAAAAATTGGAGTTTATGGTAAGATATCTCTTTCCGGACATGCCCTTGAAATACAGTATGTAGCCAAGTAAAAACACTTGGTGTGATATTAGATGACAACCTCACCCTCTCGCAGCATGTGTCCTATGCGTGTCAGAAGGCATTGGGTAGATTACGCGGACTGTATAGGCTTAGATACCTATTGCCTGAGGACGCTAGGGTCCAGATAGTCAAGTCGCTAGTTCTCTCTGCTATTGAATACTGTCTTCCAGCATATGGAAACAGTATATTAAAAGGTGACTGTAATAAAATACAGAGAACGCAGAATGCAGCAGTCAGGTTCATTTATGGCTTAAGAAAAAGAGAACACGTAAGTACATTCAGAAGTGATGCGAAATTACTGCCCATTGAAGTTTTTTGTAAGGCCTCTACTTGTGTTCTCATACACAAAACGTTATCCCTAGGTAAGCCACTCTACTTGAGAGAAAAACTGCCAGCCCGGCGGGACGTTTCTAAGCGCAGCACCCGACAGAACGATTTGTTGCACGTGCCTAAAGTCAGCCATGAGGTAGGTCGGAGAGCCTTTGCTTATTTCGGACCTAAATTGTACAACTCTGTCCCTTCAAAAATAAGAGAAAAAGGTTTAACAGGCTCAAAACAAATATAAAAATGTGCTCATTTCATGTATAGCTTTTAGTCATATGTACTTATTTTGGTTTTTAATTGTTTGTTAGATATTAGATGACGAAAGTTGTAAGAGAAAAACAGTTTTGTAAAATTGACTTAACGCTTGAACCAATAAAGGCAACTTTATTTATTTATTTATTATTTACTTTAATCTTGGCCCTCCTAAAAGTTTCGAAATCTACATAAAGGACGTACATACTTTTCGGTTGTGTATTATATTCATTTGACGCTGACTCCCCAGGGCGTGTATTTTGGGGCGAACATGAATGAAGGATCGACAAATAATTGTGATGACGGCTTTGTTACTGACTAAAATCTGTTGTTTCTTAGCCAAGACTATTTTCATTGGGCGATCCAGTCTTTTACTGCGTGTTGTAGGAATAAAACCAAGTGGCATATTTTCATCATGGCATAATGACCCATAATACATATTAAGAAAATCGAGGATAAACAATTTAAATAAAAATGGAACGAAAATTATGTTTTACACTCGTCAAGGTCAATGGAATCAAACAGGCCAATAAACATTTGAAGATCCACTTTAACTTGAGCTGTGTAATTAGGAAAAATCCTAACATGAGACGAAATCACCCCAGTGATCAAGAAGAGCTCAACCTCAACAACCCCAATATCGAAATCTAAGTTACAAGTTACAAGTTTCTGAAGAGTTGAACCGGCGAACTTCTGATATAATGCCAGGACTATCTTTCCGCCAAACAAGCTATAGTTACAGTGGTGATGGTGTAACACAAACAACAAATGGATTCTACAACCTCGGTTATAATCATGACACGTATTTCATCTTCAGCTATGGTACGCAGAACTTGTCAAACTAAACGTAGCCGTAACTTCCGTAATGGAGGTTTCGGTCTGAATGTCGTATGATCGTTTAACACGTCAACAGTCGTAATTACCGTTTCAGACTGTGACAGTTTTGGTACAAACTCTGTGCAGTGTGGAGATTGACAAAGTTCCATACAAAACAATGACAAAAACTACACGTTTGAAAAAAATATATCACCTTTAAACCTTTCATTACAGTAGACGCACTGTCAGGTCAAGTTTATGTGCCATGTGGCCCTAACTTTGTCTAAATGAATAAATATTTTAAAATTTAATTTAAAATACTTGTTATATTGTGACTACCTAACCCAAGCCTTAGCTGATTTCCCATTCTTGTAGATTAGATGATGGAAATTTTCATGCATATGTTTTTGTGATTACTATTTAATGCTTGCTGTTTCACAAACTCCAAAGCTATTTTAAAAAATGCCTATATATTTACGAGCTACTGCCTTCTTTCTGGCAAATGAAAGAGTAAACGGTTTTGGAACCATTAAAAATGTGGTGTGAAAGAAAAGGTTATTCATTAATTCACTCTTTTGGTGGCTGAATTGTTTTTTATCATAAAAGTTGCAACATCGCCAACATCATCATAAGAATATGAGTAGAGGATACATAAAAAATGTTGCCATTTCAAAGTTATTTTTGTTTACTTTCGGTTACATTTATTCTGGTTTCTGCGCCTCTGTTTTTTTCCTGTCGTGAGGTGTAAGTAATCGCATTAACCTGTCAAACGCTAAAAGAAGCTCAAGTCAGAGTTCAGAAAATTCACGTCACCCGTGAAAATATCACACAGTTTTATTTTTCTAGCACAGCATTTCACCACGTGTACACTTTTGAAGAGGAATTCTTTAACTCTGAAAGATGTAAAAACCAATATCTTCAAAGGGTTAGTTGTATTCCCTATGTATTTCATGGTAAGTTCCCTACTACAGGCACTTCATCTCGATCTCTCCGTTTATGGGGTGAACGTACACTTACCATATGAAATACTGAGCAGAAAGAATAATGAAATAGCGCCGACCAAACTAGAAAGTTACTGAACAAGTCCAAGTCTCGCACTGTAAATAATAACGATAATAAATGATCCAGCCGTTCCCCGGTCTATATCAAATCTACAGCGAGCTGCGCTGTCTGCGTCGTTATACTTGCTGATCTTGTTAAATTGAAATGCGTGATAAATTGAATGCAATCAATTTAATCGTGGTCCTAACTCAATTTCGCGATCGATTAATTCGTGCAAACAATATTTGTAACTGTCTGATAAATAATAGAAATGTTAATCTTTGTGTCAGTGATATTAAAATCGAGGTCTTAAAGAAATGTTGACCATAGTTTTCTATGGTCCTGGTTGAAACTTCTGGATGCATTTCGTGATAACGTAAATACAATAGGTACCGTACTGTGTTGTTTTATGTGTATACCATTGACTATATAACACTACGTAGTGTTATATAGTCAATGTTTATACTAAGGTGTTGTTAGTGTTGCTGTCCAATGAAGACAATGAGTTGCCACGTATTGTTCAACACATTGTTTAAACACTAACACAATTACATGACTTTGTGGGTCGGCTCATAATACTACAGAGTAGAGTAGACACTCTATTGTCTACTCTTTATTCTGTTATAATACACGAGCAATAGTCTATTCTCTAAATAGATATAGATGTAGAAAGAATCTACATGTTACCTCACAATCCCATGAAGTTTGAAATTCAATTCTTTCCGAATAGAACAAATTATAAGCTAGATACAATGTAAAATGAATTCCTTTATTCCTCAAACACAAGGATAATTTTATTTTGGGATAAAAAATACGCCCTTTTAGTAGGTACTTACAAATCCAATAAAAATTAATAGCTCTCAGGAAAAAATCTATTAAATCAAAATAAAGGGATAAAATATTAAATGCTAAAAAACGTGATCAGCTGAAAATTTTGAAATTTTATATTTGTACCTTAAAGTGTTGGCCCTTATTCTGATTTACTGTTTATTTCAACAACTTTACCTGTATTGTATTTGTTCAGTTCTTTTTACACAATCTATAAAAGGTAATTCTCATTGCTTTTATACTTGTAAATGATAGTGTTTACATAATTAGCCTTATTGAAACCACTCTTGTCATTAGTCTAACGATCTAAAAAATGAATACAATCAACCTAATAGAATTCATTATAAATTTACTTACTCGCCCCTTTGTGCAAGAAAATTACTTTTGTATATGTGTGTAATACATAATATCCTAATAATGGTTAATATTTTCTTGCTTTTCAAATCGTTCGGTCAAATCCAGTGATTGAGTGATTTTTTTTATTAGCAGAGACAGATCATTATCTTCTTTCCCTATGCTGTATCCACTATACGTTGTGCCCAGATTTAATTTAACTCCAACATTCGATACAGAAAGAATATATTCTACCAATTAAAACTACTAACAAGTAGTACGTCAACATTGTAAATCTTACCACAGAGAGGCGTCGGCGTCGCGAAGCTGGGACAACTGTCGACTGGAAAAGTCTGTTGCATCCACGTGATACTAAATGGATTGTGAACAGCGGGGCTTCATAGCCAAGGCCGGACAGCTACATGGGAACACGGTCAAGTTAGGAATACTGTAATACAGTATCAGTATCAGCTGGTGATGAAGAGGCATCATACGCCAACGCCAGTGTCCAATGGATTGCTTAAAGTTTAAATGGAAAACGGCCAAGGTGACGCTGCCATTGATGTATCGTCTGGTACTATTCCAGATTACTCGGTTGAAAATGAAAATGCTTTATAAAAAAAATATTTAGCACGTCTTTACTTGTCTTATGATCTTAGCAATAATCCCGTGACTTCACCGGTGCGGTATTATCTACCACTTATACTTAAGATAAAATGACAAAACAATATAATAGGGTTGTTTGGTAAATGCAGTGGGTACGGTGGAAATCATATCGATTTCATGACTTTGTGGGTCTGCTCGTAATACTACTGAGTAGAGTAGACACTCTATTGTCTACTCTTTATTCTGTTATAATACACGAGCAATAGTCTATTCTCGAAATAGTAGTTTTATTATCATTTATTATTTAGATCGAACCGGACACTGCTCTCATTTATCATTCGGCTTTTAATAAATGCAATTCTGGCTAGAGAAAGAGCTTATCTTAATCTGCAACAAAGCTACATAGATCATCTCACTCCAATCTATACCCATAGTGAAAGCATGTAGTGATATACCTTTTCTGTTAACAAATACGTAATGATTTAAAAAGGTAAATTTCCAAAAAAGTATACTTGTTCACAACTACACAAAGTGAATGTCCACAGTTAGGTATACATAATACTGAACTCGTAGAAAATAAAAATAACAAATCGCGTCTTTAAGCAAGACGTGTAGCTGAATGTTATATTCCAATTGGAGTTTTGACAATACAACATATTATTGTTTACATCAGTATATCACTGCTCACTTTTAGAAAGTGCTACAATAATATAAACCCGTAAAAGACTAAGAACTTTTGTAGTTACCCAAACCTTAGTCAAAGTGGGTGAATTTTAGCTCCTCTTTATATCCTATGAAAATTTTACATCCGCTCTCCCACAAAATATATTTAGCTTCAAGCTGTAGCCAAGATCTGGGAGAATTTCGCATAATTGATTAATCAAGAGCTCGACAGAATGCCTACAATAGTACAACACTAATGAAGACCTGATTTACATAACGGTCTGGGGAAAGATTTGCCGCGTTTGTGAATAAATTAATGGCACATAATTACAGACCACGCGTAATTTAATATCAAACCTGGGTAAAAGCAGAAACGATGAAGCTGTTTCCACCACGGACACTTGGCATTAAGCTCTCTGAATAAGTAACCCTGAGGTTAGTTTGTGAGGCGAGTTTAACTGTTATGAGTTACTTTCGATCATATTGTCTTGGTAAATGGATGCCTGGGTAAAATCTTGCTCTCTCCTGTAAAACTCTAACTAAAATAGGGTTTGTGAGTCGAGAAACATAATGTAATAAGACATCGAATTGATTTACAAGTACCACAAGAACATCATAGGCTTACTTCTCTTGAAGCCCTTTCACAGAAAGACAGTATCTAAGAAAAAATATGTATGAAAAAAATTACAACATTTTGTATTGATTAATTGTAGGCATATTATAAAAGATTGTGGTTTTAAAATTATGTTTGTAAAATTTCTAGACTTATTTTAAATATAATTTGTAATCTTTATGACTTAGCTGTTTCCTGACATATATATAACTGCTTCCTAACATTGTTTTGATAAATGTTTTACTTATTGTTCTCATATTTGTTTGAACAGATTCTAAAATAAATTCTGATAAAAAAAATTGTATGACCATTCCACTTGATTACAGTTTGCTGATTTTGTATAACATTATGTGAAAATAAACTATTGACTATTTATTTATTTATTTATTTATTTATTTATTTATTTATTTAATTATTCCAACGGTTTCTCCATTAATAAAATTTTGTCAAACTATGAACTATACATAAGTAGCAAATAATTGCAAATAATACTATTGGCTTGTATAAAAAATAAATTCAACATAATCTGGTGTAAGTGGATGCAAACCTTGTGATAGGGTTTCTGCTTGCAAACAGAGCCAAATCGGTTTCACATTTTTCATTCACCTCTTTATCCACTCCACTGCAGTTGATCAGTTAATTGAGAGTCAGTACCTCTTTTTCTTATCAGACATTTTCTCTCCGAGTTTGAATTAATTTACCTAATTTAAACCAGCATCACAGCCCAAACTGATGTGAAAGTATAACAAGTTGTAGTAACCAGTAAGTCAAGCCAAGCACATCCAGTTGGAGCCAGTTAGTGTTCAATTTAATTGCTTGTAATTTTTTAACACACTGGTTTAGCAGCAGTACATAAATTTTGAAGAAAGCCAAGGAAAATCATCTCTAAAACCAGTATGGGTGAATAAAAGATTGCAAAATTAACTATACTGCATCAAGCTAATTTTTCATCCTAATATTAATAGGCAAGCATGTTTCTTGTAAACATTTTTTTCTCAGCTCGTGTGCATCGCATGGAAAATCTACGCATATTTTTTTAAATATATTTTCCTGTAGAGGTGCAGGATCCTTTTTAACCGACTTCCCCACTACCAACAAAAAGAGGAGGTTCTCAATTTGTTTGTGGCGATGTTTTTTTTTTTATGTATGTTCACCAATTTCTTTGTGATTCTTTTACCGATCAGTGTGGTTCCACCACCAAAATAACCAGGAGAGTTTCTATTTGGTACCTTATATATTATGTTTAAGTATAATATTTGTTTCGGTGAAAAATTCTGAAAACCTTAAATATTCAACATTTATTTTGTTTACATTTGTGCAGATTGTTTACATTTTTGCAGAGAAGGCAATAAATAATAATAACATTCCTACAGCTGTTAGTTCAATTCTTCATGAAACAGTTGCTTCATATTGATCAATAAACTATTTCTTGCCATGGAGCCTAAATGAATTACATTGAGAAAATGCATTTTGTTTTGGTTACTATAACAAATGTATTTTAACGTTTGACCTGATTTGTGTATACAGTAATTCTGTCTTTAGCATTGAATATTCTGACTTACAAAAACATATATGTTTCAGTGAATAGCTGTATGATATTGACAAATAAAGGTGTATTGTGAAAACCAAAGCATTCGTAAAACAGGTCTAAATATAAATTAAATGCAATTTTTCCTTACACGACCTAAAAAGTGAGACAGTGCATAATCGTCAATTGTCTTAAAAGTGTTAAATATTTTAATTACTAAACATGCATTTGCAGATGTGGAATGTTTATTGATATTCTCTACCCAGTTACTATATCATATCAATACTATTATGCCTGCTTCGGGAAGTCTTAGAGGAAGATGATTTGCAATTTCGACTAGGCTATATCTTGATCAAACAAAACCACCTACATGGCTTGCACCACTTTTAGCTGAACCAATCTTTCTTATACATATTTCATTTGCAGATGTGGAATGTTTATTAATATTCTCTACCCAGTTACTATAACATATCAATACTATTATGCCTGCTTCGGAAAGTCCTAGAGGAAGATGATTTGCAATTTCGACTAGGCTATATCTTGAGCAAACAAAACCCCCTACATGACTTACACCACTTTTAGCTGATCCAATCTTTCATATAATATTTTCCAAAGGTACTATACGTGCTAACGACCAATTTTCCACTTTTGAGAGATTTTTTAGTGCTGGTGGCTGAGGAATAACTTTCATATTGTTTCAAAAGGCTTGAGGCGTTACTGTATTTCTTTTTATAATGTAGAAGTACACCGATTGCAGGAAACGATGATGTCTGACATTTCAATGTATCTAGAAAAGACAATTAGTTTTTCATTAGGCCTAATGTAATGGACAACTCTTTCTTTCTTAAGGAATATCTACAAATGTTTCTTTTCATACCCATTGATTATTTAACCTAAACAGGTGACTCAAGCAGTTTTAAAATAATGATTGTTCTGTGGAACTTTTGATTGTTTCAAACATATTTGCTTGTCAAAAAACCTCAAGTAATTAATATATAAAAAATTATACAGTCACTAAAAATCATGAAATAATTTATTTTTGTAAAAAATACAACTGACTTCAAAATGCTCTAAAAAGAATTAAATAATTTGAATAAAGTAAACTTTTGTATTATGCAAGCTCACGTATTTCAAGTCGGCGCGGCTCAAACTGCAAATATGATTGAAATTAAATATTGTGTGTGTATTTTTAAAATCAATAAATAATTGTAGCTGGATAACATAAATATATAAAAAACATACTGAACTGTTTTTGTTTATATATTAAAGAAAATATTTTCTTGTATTTTACGTTTACTTCAGAATAAATGCATTATGAAAATAACACACACAAATGTTCTATATGAATAGGAAAATAATTTAGTTTGATATTATGATAGGGAAAAGAAGCTAGTTTAGTATTAAAACGTTACTTTTCCAAGTTAGAAACATTTAAATGCGTTATAATCTTTTTAAAGATACTCGTTAATACCACTATAATGCCGATCTCTGATTACGTTAATAAAATAACACTTAACGCATAACTATGAAATAAGACATGAAGATTAACACCTTTAGTTATAGATAGTCACCTGCAATATGGACACCCTCTTTCAATTTTGTATCAAAAATCATCATAGAGCCGCGCCGACTTAAAGTACGTGAGCTTGCCTAATACAAAAGTTTACTTTATTAAAATTATTTAATTCTTTTTAGAGCATTTTGAAGTCGGTTGTATTTTTTACAAAAATAAATTATATAAATTTAAATAGGCTCAAAAATTAGCACACAAAGTTAATTTAAAATGTAAAAATTACCATGGGCCATATGAGTTGGTGTCAAAGAGAGAGAAATGTTTACGCACGAGCCCCAGGGGTGTGTGAAAAGTTTCTCGAGTGCAGCAAAGGCACTTTGCACTCGCGTTACACATTATATTTTTCCTACAGTAACTATGAAGCATATAAATAATTAGTCTTTCAAACACTATACAACACGTTTTTAGGTTAGGCACCAGCTGATCGTAGTCGTAAGTGTTGCCAACTTATTTTCAAGTAGTATTACTTGCCTAATAAAAGCACGCTGTTTCTGTTGTTTGATTGGAATACTGGAGTGCGACAAAAAAAAAGAGTGTGGCAAAATACTATAATCAGTGCAAGGAAGCCTACTTTGTCATGTGACTGTAGGAAAATTAATTTACGCAATTAAAATTTATCTTTCAGTTTTTGTTAGTAAATAGTTTGATAGATGTTGAAAAAAATAATTGATTTGAAGTGCATTTAAGGTTACTTATTGCTAAGATTTTATTAGAAATTTGTTTGTTTGGTTATATGTATAATGAAATCAAACTTGGAACCCTGTACAAGGTGTCTAATTTAACTGTAAAATCTATAAAGTAAGTATTAAAGGTCTTGCAAACACAGTAATTGCATTAACAAAATAAAGTAGGTGTAGTTGATTATTCTGTAAAATAGTGTGACAAAATAATCCAACGTTAAAGTAATTAAAGTTAGCAATAATTTAAGTTTTTTTTTTATTTTTAAGTTTCTGACATTTAAGACTAAAAGATTTGTTGTATACTATGCAGGATACTATCCCAGATGTATCTCTTTGTTTATTTGACTTAGTGTAAGTGGCTTTAATTGGATCTAAAATACTAGAAACGCTCCCCATAGTAAACTTCTGTGTTAACATTGATACTCAAGCCATTGTCATTTAATGGAAACATTGGTTTTGCAGAAACCAAAGAAACTCTACTAATGACTTTGTAAATAATTAAAAAAAACAAATTAAAATAAATAATATTAAAAAAACACAAGTCACATTCTCAATTTCCTCAAGAACTTTAATACAACAAAGATACACGTTAGACACTTTAAAAGAGACCAGTACAACAATTTGGCAAATGAGTTCGGATGGCAGTTATAAATCTGACCAAATTGCCCATGAGATTCCCCACGGGCACCCATAGTAATTGTAGGGCGCAAGCAGCAATTTTAGGAAGCCCAATTTAATGAAAGACCACAACAATATAATTAGAAAATCACTACTCATCTATCTTTTCAGAACTTACTTTCAAACCAGATTTTGTTCATCCAAGATAAAATGGAAATCCTTTCTGTGATCCATTAAGTGTATTTAAAAACTGTGTAAACAGTTTTGTAAAAAGGAAATACTAGTGAATAGTGGATTTAATGTGAAAAGAGTTTAGATATTCAGAACAAAAAGTATATTTAATTTTTACCACATTCTGTAATGACCTGCTTCTAAAATGATTAAATATCAATAAAAGATGGCGTGTATGAAGGGATGAGGGAAGGCGGCCAATACTGAGAATCACAACACTATAATATATAGACTTGTGGTATTAGATTGATCAAACGATACGTTTCTGTTTCTTAACAAAAATTTAAAACTGACAAGAAAACAACCAGGTCAGAAATTCTAACCCATTTAATACCCCTGCCGCAGCAAACCTGCAGACTAAGTGAATTTCCATTTGCCTGAATTGATACAAATTTATTTAAATAACATTAGGTGTTAAACGAGTACCTAGGTTTGCTGCTACAGGGAGGATAATAAAGTGTGTTTTTAGTAAAATATTAATAGCTTAGCATAAAATGAATAAATTTACCACGTTTGATCAAAATATATCGATAAACAAGCAAACTACAACATTTTACAATATTCCCCATAAGAAAAACATGGGAATTTTAAATTCACAACTTTTTGAATTTTCTTAGTAGGTAACCAATAACCGCATAAAAACACTTCAATGTACTGATTTATTTGTCTTTTAAAGCTCTTTAAAATGGACTAGAGATAAATTTGGAAATTTTGTGTTTTTACGGTCAAAAATGAGAAAACCCAATTTTTACCCCACAAATATCCCCGTAAAACCCCGTTCCCATCGTCCGATCATACTGGTTCACGAACTCATTCAAGTTTATCCCGCCTTACACCTTCAAACCAAATTTCATCAAAATCGAACATAAATTACTCAATTTATCACGTTTCCAGACACATGTATATTTATATATCTCTATACAGATAATATATATATACATATATAAAAACTTGAACAAATAGAATTTTTGGCCTCTGGGGACATCAAAATAAAAAAATTAATCAGTCCTGGGCTCAAATCTTACCATGAGACCTACGGTAATAGCTACTTCCCTATAGGGAAATTCGCTAAAAGTTAGTTTGTTGTAAATGAAATTGCCAACATATTATTTAACTTTACTATGTGAATTTGATTACACAATGTAAGGTTTATCATAGACAAATTGAGAACTTATGTGACAGTAAAATATTCATAAAATTCTGATAGTTGCTTAGGTACTGTATTATATTTTGCTCACAATATTTAGGCGGTTTAGGGTAAGAAATATATCCCCTCCACTTGACCCTTACCGGCCTTACCTTTAAAATAATAGCTGAACAGCTGATTAAGCAAAGTACATTATGTACAAAAATGTGGTGGGGGACTTCCCCTTAAACCGCCTAAATATTGTAAACTGAGTATAATTATTGGTTTAATTATTCTTACAAGAATGAAAACCTGAAGTACATTTTAATAGTTGATTTCCATCTCTTGCCTTACATGTATGCAAATCCAAACGTACAGGAAAACGTAATAATGAGCTGACAAGCGATTTTTTACTTTCTATGGAGGAACAACTTTCAATCTACTAATCCAACGTGAAGTTGATTGGCTGCAGGAAATTATTGTGGTGAGGATTTTAATCATGCGTATAAGTGTTACAATAACAAATTATAATAATATATTGATATTGCAAACCTACTTTCTTTGCTTCTTAGCACTTGAAGCATTGTTCTCAGTAAATATTGCCCCCTATTCTGCCTCCAAAGACTCAAACAGATAATGGTGAGTGCAAATTCTAACTAAATTTATAAGTATTTGTGTTGCAATTTAACAAAAATCAGCCTTATGAAGGTCACACCTTTCTAAGACCAACTATATCTATAGTCTCCGGAGAAATGCATATGAATTGTACTATGCCTTATCAACTAGGGATTTTGTAATTTTAATCTTTGTTATGTATTTTTTTATAGTTAGAACCACAGAGAAGTGTACATAGGAAACTTGCTTGGACGACCATGCTGTGCATACACTATGCGGAAGTTCCTATCTCACAGTGCCTTCTTCCAAAGTGAGCGTTGTAGTACATGAGGCGTGTGAGGGATTAGGAGAAGCACGGAGTTTGATTTTACCCTAGACACCAACAGCAACTAGTGCTAGACACCAATTAAGTGTACCTTGAATGTTTCCTCTGTACCTTACTTCTCTGTGTTAGAACGTTAGAACCTAGCTATCATCTTGGCAATTGATCACAATTTTCTCCAAAAACTGTGATAGTAAAAATTCTCCAGCTAATTCCAAAGAGACCAAGAGCTAAACAAATCTTTTTGCACTTTAATAAGTTTTATACTGGCTGTCAGTCCAACACACTCCTCCCT
Organism: Macrosteles quadrilineatus; assembly: GCF_028750875.1. NCBI lineage: Eukaryota > Metazoa > Arthropoda > Insecta > Hemiptera > Cicadellidae > Macrosteles > Macrosteles quadrilineatus. Next base: position 1,511,205 of record NW_026542610.1, read on the forward strand.
CTGAATGAATAACCTTGTGTCACCTGGTAGTGAATGTATTTTGTTGAACAGAAAATGAATAAGACGTACGATCTTCCTAGAACCAAGGCTCTCGTATCTCAAAAACAATAAACAAAAACTACAGTGCTTGGGATGGTTAGTTTATGGTATCCAGGCAACAATGAAAGTATGTGAATGAAACCTGTTGAATTTATTTGCTGACATATTATCTGTAAACGTTTAACTATAAAAATACTACAAGATCGCTCCACTCATCCTACACTCATCTTCATTCATACTTGGCTTAAAATACCTACTTTGCATGGTCGTCATTTCAAAAGTATTATGAAAGTATATAATTGTAAATATCCAGCTCATATTCATGACCAAAAGTAATAGTGATTTTCAGTCATATCCTTATCCTGCACAACACTAGTCAATGGCCAAGAACTAAGAAGTCTTCTCAGACAGGAGACATCACTGTATGTTGAGGGTTCAACTCCTGCTCCAGTCAGTTCTGGGCAACCCATGAGAAGTCTACCTGTATGAGTACCAGCCATCACTGTGTGTGTAGTAGGGATGAGCATCGATAGGCCACCAACATCGCTAAAACCTCTTGCCCCCCTGGGCCCATTTACCAAATCAGCCCTGAGTAAGTAGACTTTTGGCCTGATGGAAGGAAAATATTCAGCAGTTGCACATTGAACAAAGCACTTTAAGTATATTAATTAACACCTATTAATGATTGAGTTAGTGGAAATCAGCAGAAAAAGTGTTACACAAGTAAGAACTAACTAGGTTTACAATGCAGTTATCTCCTTGCAACATTGAGCCTAGCATATTAATACAATACTTTTCTAAAGTATCGTTAGAAGTACATAGAAGCATAGATAAAACATACTCCCTTATGGAACAGCTGAAGCCAATTTTACTGTTAGTTCTGTCCGGTGTACTGTAGAGTCGTGTTTTGTTTACATTTCGTTTCTTGCTATTTCAGTAATCTAAATCCTTAACCAAATAAAACTATCTAATCGCAAACAATAATTTGTCCACTATATAAGAAACTGACCCTAAAACAAAATAAACAAATTGTAAACAAAACACGACTCTACAGTACACCGGACAGAACTAACAGTGAAATTGGCTTCAGCTGTTCCATAAGGATGGGAAACTACTAAGGGAGTATGTTTTATCTATGGTTTTATCTATGATAGAAGTACCATTGTATATTAGGCTAATACAATACTTTTCTAAAAGTCTCAAGAAAGTACATCTGTTTCTCGAAAATGAGATATATACACTTTCAGTATCCAATAACAACTGATACTGCCTATTTGCAGTATCCAAACTCAATGGTTCACATTAATGGAATTACTACTTTCAGTACCTATTCAAAATCTGCATTAATGGAACGTCTAGTTCACAGAAATTTAAAGTCTACTTGCAGTATCCAAACTTAATGGTAGGCCTATATTTTTACTGTTTTATTGTAAAATTATCGGATCTAAAATGCATATCGTATAGGCCTATAATCGGATGAAAGAAAAAGGTGGTCACGTGATTGTCTACAAGATGATTTCCCCTATTAAAACTGCCACAGTTTTTCTCTATGCGTTTAAACTTAGCCGTTTTCAATTATATCCAGTTTTAATCGGCTACTTTGCTACTTTATTCCCGTACATAGGACGGGCACACAGCTAGTTTTGTAGTAAATTATGCTCAATGATATTAATCTTATTGTTCTACCCCTTTTCTCTGTATGGTATTTGTAATGTGCTATTTTAGATTATTCGTTACCTAACATATGTTGTGACTCTTGTTTACCGTTTTATTGTTATCTCGCAAATAATGTCATGGCAACCAATTAACCCATAAGGCCCATGTTAAATTTCTAAAACTTTAAATTCACGTAGGGAAAAGCCCTGTGGTCCGATTTGTACCATTCAGATTTATACCTTCCCATGGTTGGTTACTATGACTGGGCTGAATTTCGTGCAGATCGCTTCAGCCGTTCAGGAGGAGTATTTGTAGAACAAAAACAGGAGTGTAGTATAAAAGACATAACTCAATAACATCACTTAACACAAGGCACACCAACACTGTATTACCAATACCATTGAACCTACTCTAAATCAGGAGTATGATAAAAATTATTGTGATGATAAAGCACATGCTAGTACAACATTGCATAATTCTATTATGGCTAATACAGATGCATCTTGAAGTGATATTACTGATGGTAATCAACTGTATTTGTTAAGGTATTTACAAATAATTCCAAAATGGCTAAGCAATGGATAATCTGGGTTATTGAAAGGAATGATAATGGCCGAAATTAAGTTTTCAATAGATTTTATTATCTATTTTACAATAAAACAAAAATTACAAAAATGTGATGAATAATAGTATGCCTAATAACATTAAAAATAGATTCAGTATCAAAATAACAAAAAATGCTAATTAAATGATAAAAATTAGGAAGCTGTAACGCAAATTATATAAAAAACATGTAGAGTTTCAAAATGCATTGAATCAATCAAAAACGTACATTCATTATTTCAGTTAAACACTTAATAGTACAATGCTATAAATATAGTTCTTATATTCGAAATGCCACCTGAAGTCTGAATATATCCTAGTCATCTAACCAACACTTCTACATTGTACATGACAATTTTATTACCGGTACATATATATAGAGGAACTCACTAATTCTTAAGTTTGAAAGAAAAAACATTTCAAATCTCAACATCTAAACATTAACTAAAACATAATAAATATTCGTAATTTATTCAACAATAGCTATTTGAAATATTCTACTTGAATGTATGATATAATAAGTGTAAACTATGAATAAAAATCACCTTTAACGTTAGAACCCCTCATAATACTTGGATGTTGGACCACATTTAACACAAATGCATAAAAATTAGCAAAACACACAACAAAATGAGGCTACAGTATGCTGAAAGACAAAATACTATGAGAAGAGTTTTTGACTCAAGTAAAAAAAGATGCTTAGGTGGAAACTGAAACACAGTTAAATGGTTGAATATTCTGGTCATTCAGATGACTCTATAAATCCTTGGTCGGATAGCGAGGAGCTCTAGCCATTGAAATGGATTCAAGTAAATGGAAAATTTAACTTTCATGCAATCTTTGATGCCTCCAGTACACTCTCGCCGAGACGCTCGCCGAGTAATTCAGGCAAGAACTTATACGAGGTAACTGTGTACACTCTCGCTTTGTCTAGCAGTCAAAATGGAGGCAAACGATGTGGAAGTAGCGCTCGCCACTCGTGCAGTCTCGGGTCCTTTGACTCGTGTCAAAAATCCGACTCCTGACGGAGTGCCAACGAGCACGAGGCTAGGCAAGGCGAGGCGACCCGAGTCAAGGCGAGAGAAGACGAGCGCACCGAGTACACTCTTGCATTAGCCAACGCTCGCCTCGCCTCTGCGAGAGTGTACTGGGGGCATGAAAACGATAACCAAAAGAAATAGTTCTAATGTAAAAACTCAAATTCAACACTTATTATCTGATTATTGCTTAGTACTTGTAAAATCACAGTCAACTATAAAGATGGACATCGAACAAGCACCGATTGGAAGACGGAACTTTATATACAACACTGGAATGAGTAAAAATGTATAAGCACATAAAAATATTAACATATTGCAACTTTTGTAACTAAGTCTTTGATTAAACCATAAACGACCTTGCTGAGAACTTATTTATAACTGTGATCACATAAAATGATTTGTAAATCTGATGTTACAACAGAGTTTACAACAATGTGTTTAAAACACAGAATGATGTAAACAAAAGTCTAAAACATTTTGTTGTCTAAATGTTTGGAAAAATTGTTGTTAGGAAGTTTGTAAACTTGATATCAATTTAATCAATAATAGAGTTTTGACTTTAATAACTTTACCGTGTAATAAAGTGTTTATGCGTGTTTTATATTTGCAGTCTCTATAATTCAGAATTTTAGATGTGTCTTTTTCATTGGTATTTTTTGCACTTTTAACAAATATTTGTTGACACTATAAACTCAGATGTGAGAGTTTAGATAAACAATATTTTCCTGGATTTTATGGATTTTATAAAAGTAATATTTATAATGAGTTACCAAAACAGAGAAATGTGAATTCACTTACTTGGAGGCTTCTAAACAACAAACCTACAAAACATAAAAAAAACATTGTGTGCAAAAATTAAATACCTATGAAACGATGAATTTAAAACATGTAAAATCTAACAAATAATATCAAACTATCTCAAAATTAACAATCGTAACGCAATGAGGAACATATTGAGTGAAGAGTCAAATAACCAAGCAGTAGCCTACCAATCATATTTCACCATTTATAATATTCTAGTAATTCAAATACTTAATGTAGGAAAATCTTGTTAGAGTATTATTTTGAACAAAAATTGTCATTACGTAAGCATAGCAATAGAAAAGACACCGAACTTTAAATTACACTACCTATTAAACAAAATTTAAAACTAAAATCTGTAAAATTCAGTAGCTATACTGACGTAGAAAGAAACAACAAATCAAAATAATCTAACATTAACAACAATTTAAGTACCCTAATTATTCTTCAAGATTATGTGATTAAATATTTTCACTTTGGCGTAAAATTGAGCGGCACAAAGAGGTAGTAAGACCCCAAGTGATGCATTTTAAGCTAACAATAACAATCGGCAAGGAAATTGACAACCTTTTATCTTACGTTTTAGTTAAAAAAACAACCTTTACACAAACTAAACATATGATATTCAGAATACAACACTGACAAAAGGTTGCAAATTGATTGAACAAATTATTACTTTAAAAACTTAAGTAAAATCAGTGGTACATAAGTAATTTTTCATTGACATATGTTTGCTTTGTTTACACCCCAACAATTAGATAAACCAGTTCAAAAGTAGTAACAACGTCCGATTCACAAGTTCAGAGAGCAAATCCCACATGATTGTTGAGTGCAGGGAGGATGGGAGGTTTCATCTGTAGTCTTCTCTAGCAGTAGTCGATGTACAGGAGCACTGGTCATATACAGGGTGTGCCAAGATGTAGGATACTGCAGTAGTGGTGGAGGATTGTCTCCAGCCACTGGACCTGTGTGGCATACACTACCTCCCAACCTACCTCCACCTATCACTCCACCACTCCCCTCCACTCACATCACCTATAGACAGACAATCAGTTGTAGTTATATACAGTAGAGGTGGAGGATTGACCCCGTATGCGTGTACTAGCAAAATCCCTCTTGCTTGGCCACCATCTGAAAAGAGACTTGATGACTGACCTCGCAGCTGACTTACACAATGCAAAACTTCTCCGTTGTAAAACTTGTTTATTTGCTATGGGAGCTCTATTGAGATTTTAATTCACAGATAGCCCTCAACAAACTATGTAGTTCAGGCCAGGGCCCGGGGCAGGTTTTTTTTCAGGCCCCACCCAAAAAACCCCATCCCCACCCAAAACAGGGTTGCGTGGCTGTCTGGGATACCAATTTACGTGAGACATAATCATCGTTTTCCACAATTGCAGCAAAATCCTGAATACCCCCGGGTCACAAAAAATTCCTTCCTCTTAAGTGATAGCAGTAAAATCCTGAATATATCCATCGGTAACAGGAATATTAATCATTTTCCTCCACAATCATGGTCAAATCGAGATTACCTTCTGCAGTTCTATGGACATCATCATTGTCTTATGTGATTTTGACAAAATCCTTAATATATATTTATTGATAGCGGAAATATAGTCACCATACGATATCCGCGATAGTGGCAAAATCATACTATTCTCTGCAATTGTGTCAATTGGTCTTCTGCAATTGCGGAAAAAGATTATCTCCTGCGGTCGTACATTTTATCATCACCGTCTGCCGCGAACGCGAAAAAATCCTAAATATCTCCTGCTGCCATGAAAACATCATCATCGTTTTCTGCGCCCAAGGCAAAATCCTGTATATCTCCTCTGGTAACTTAAATATAATCATCATCCTCCGCAATCGGCGCCAAATATTGACCATCCGCAACAGTCTCACAACATGATCTTCCACGATCACAGAAATGTTAAAAGCTCGAGCTAGATATTTTGACTTGGCGCTTGATCCCTCGAGCTTATACACTAGGTTCTGCTTGGTATAAAAATCTAGCCGCTCACACACTTAATACTATTTACGTCTATTTTTTTTAAACGTCTGGCCTACTTTTACCGTGGGACCCCCTAAAGCTGCAGCTTCCGAGGGGCCCTTCCCTCGCGCACCCGCCCCGGATCCCTACCCACGCGATGGCCCTGTTGTAGTTCCACTTAGTGTTAAACTAACCAATTGTCAGCATTCATTGATCCTGAGATTTCAAAGAATAACACTTCCTAGTAAGATTTGTGTTCTAGTCAAAACAAACTATTGAACATTCACTGATTGAAACGTCTCTTCTTTTTTCATGATAGCTTTTATCCACCATCTTCAATCAGAAACTTTTAATATTATATAGGCCTAGAACACTTTTTTAAACTTAGTGTTTAGTACTGAAAAAGAGATACATCTACACAGGCATTTTAAATTTCAAAAAGATATAATGTTGAAAGAGCAAACTCAGTATTATACCTGGAGGATTTGACTGGCCTCGAAGGCAGTTCCTGGCAGAAGCACTACTGGACTGGACACATGGCCAGCCTCTACACACACCATGTTGGGGAACTCATCATCTCCAAAGTCACTGAGCTCCTTGCTCTGGTCCACCCAGGGGTTCCATATCACTACAACAACAATCACTGTTACATCAGGGTCCCCACTTAAACAACAAAATTAGATTCTCAGTTTATCACAATTTTTACATGGTGAAATGTGCATATATTTTGTGACATTGATAAGGGTCAAGAATCTTTGGCCAGATACAGGCAAATTGCAACAAATCGTATGGGGCAGTAGTGTAGGGTCACCTAGCCAAGCCTAGCCCAAACACTTGGAACACCAAGTCAGAAAATTTAAGCTGAAATAAGAAGGAAGATGATGTGCATGCTCCCGAAACTGTAGATGTTCACAATTTAGCTTCGAAAAGCAGAAGACGACGATCCCGCTAGGACCACGGGAGATGGTCTTAATTTAGCTGCCAAAGCGGAAGTTAGTGCTGCGATTTTTGAGATGGATGTCTTGGGATGTTATAGCGATCTTGAAAACTGTACAGTTTGATCATATACTGCACTGCAATCGCAATATATGATCATGATTTCACTATGACCTAGCAGATTCTAGAATCCTTATTGAATCCATAGTCACTGAAGCATCAAGAATTGACAAACTTGATATCACCGATACAAAATGTTTTTAGGGATAAATTCTGCTCATCTTAATTATTAAGTATTTATAATGGTTTAAATACCTGCATTCAGTAATCCATTATGCTGCTTGTGGCAACTATAGTTTCGGTTCACAGGGAACCATCTTCAGGCCGTACAAGGCGTCGTTATTCACTTCCATATATGAAGGTAGTCATAAGTACATAGAACACGAACACACGAAAACACACATTGACACGAATATTTAACATTAAAAATACCGAGTACTCGGGAACACGAGACAGGTGACGCGACCGGGTGGAAGTTGTAGCTCGAACTCAAAGTTTCGAGTTACTCGAACTACAGAGTTCGAGCTACAACTTCCACCCGGTCGCGTCACCTGTCTCGTGTTCCCGAGTACTCGGTATTTTTAATGTTAAATATTCGTGTCAATGTGTGTTTTCGTGTGTTCGTGTTCTATGTACTTATGACGACCTTCATATATGGAAGTGAATAACGACGCCTTGTACGGCCTGAAGATGGTTCCCTGTGAACCGAAACTATAGTTGCCACAAGCAGCATAATGGATTACTGAATGCAGGTATTTAAACCATTATAAATATTCAAACGTAATCCGGAGGCTAACAACTCTTAAAAATTAATTATTAAGGTTTAACAGTGAAGCAATTAAAGGTCTTAAGGTTTTCTTACGGTAGAGTGAGTATCCAGTACATGTTTGACGTACAGAAACATTCCATGACTGGACACATTGCTACACAAACCTGGTTGGAATCTTGTCATCTCCGATGTCACTGTGTTTTTTTTATTCCATTATTACTAAAACATAATTTGGACTATTGAATTGACTATTGAAAAAAAAAACATTCTCAATAATGTAGGAGGGTCATTTGTTTTTAATTTGTTTATCAGTGGCTATATGCAAATTGTCTAAATAACATAATACGTAAAAAAAGCTTTTTTAGAATGAGTGCCAATCATTCTATAGAAAATCATCAAAGACATAAAATTCCAAGTAAAGAGCCTTATTTATTTATTTATTTATTTATTTATTTCCCAACGGATTGCACCTTTTTACAAAATATGTGTATACAATTTAGATGGCATTTGCAATTACTATCTAGAAAAGTAATAACAATGGTAATAACAAAGTGATAATAAATAGTAATGGAAAGTAATAACAAATAGTGATAACAATAGTAATAACAAATAGTGTAACAATAGTAGTAACAAAGTAATAACAAATATTAATAACAGAAGAATAAACTAAAAAGAGTATCAACAAAGAACATGAACAGCAAGTTTAAGCGATGAGAAGACAAATGTGCAGATGTGCTGGAGTGTGGTTGCTCAAGTGATCAGGGAGACCTTCTTTTTGAACCGGAGGGGCTTCTCGCCGAAGAAATCCAGTTGAGCAGCCGCCGTGCTACCAGCCTTGAGTAGACGGCTAATTCCGCTGTTGTAAGAGTAGTAGGCTGGGAGAAAGCGTCTGCTGAATATAGTCCTGGAGCGGGTGCCTCTGGGCGTGGTAATGTCGATACCACTCAGGATGTTGGGACAATCGACAAACCCGTTAACCAGCTTGTAGAGCATGAATATGTCGGCATGATGACGTCGGAGTGACAAAGGCAGAAGATCGAAGGACTTCTCCACATCGTCAACCGGGGTAGTGCGGTAGGTAAAACCAAGTCTCGGTCCAAGCATCCGTATGAAGCGGGTTTGTATGCTCTCCAGTTGGCTGACGTGGTTCTTCTGGAAGGGAGACCAGAGCCTACGTACAACAAAATTATCAGCGACGAGTATTCCTCGGTTGATTCCCAGCATAGATCCTTAAATGAAGACAGCTATTTCAATTTGAAGATAAAGAGAATTTAAGCCTCCTACATTTAGTGACTTACCAGTATCAGGAAAGTTGTATTTCTGTATCCTCATTTTGCGTCCAGAGACAACATTGGTTATTATGTGTTCCTAAAAGAAATACAATTAGATTAGAAAATTAATTGGATTTAATACTGGTTAGTATTCAGGTAAGGTTCAATATTCAATATTCAATGTTCAATGTTCAATATTCAGGTAAGGTACAATTCAGACTATTCTAAATAATAAACAAGTTTTAAGACCTGAAAACTCTCAGTTTATAATTCTAGTTTTATGCGGGATTTAATAAGAGTTACAAACTCTTTTATGACGCGTAGCTTGATATACCATCCATTTCTTCAGCCATCTTTTATCAAAATTGGAACTTGAGATTGAATGGAAATAATCTGAATTTCAAGTTGTCTAAACATACCTGCTATTTCACTACCATAGTGTGATATTAAAAACATTGTTTTTATTCCATTGTTGCTTATAACTAAAACAAACTAATTGTAGCCTCGAAGTATAAGGTGCGAGTCACCTGTTATAATTTGAGATTGCCACAATATTGCACAAATATTTTACAACAATTACAATTATGGCTTTTTTTAGCAATACTAGTTTAGCAAAGCCAACCAAAAATTACCTGTGCTGTGTTTTGGTAGATTCGGTCTGTCCACTCGTTTATGGTAACTGCTTCCCTCCCCTCTTGGTACATGGAGTTTTCTCTGGTCTGTAGAAAATATTTTTGTCATTTTAAAAGCCGTAGGTTTACCAAGTTGAACACTATGTAAACAAATTCACATGCTTGGTTATGTTTAAGTTTTTTTATGTGCAATGACATGATGAAAAAGATGGGGATATTACATCGCCTGGCAGGAATCGTTCCCAAAAGAGATAGCATATGAAAGTAATTAGAAAATTACAATCTGGAGGCATATTGATTCCCAAAAAATGGGCACACATTTAAGACTTTTCCATGAGTGGGTCTATAAAAGATTCTCAACAACCCTTTAAAAAAAAAAAATTTTACTGTGCATGTCAACTTTAGTTGGCATAACAAAAATATGAAATAGGTTTGAGTAGAAAGGGCTTATTGCCTGAGAATAAGGGAGACAAAGTCCATTGACAAAGTAAACATACATATGAACCAATCAAAGAAAGTCAAATGTTTTACCTTGTCAATGAATGTACAGCCATGTAGTCCAGTGATCTGACACCGTCGTACGTCTGGTACCTTGAAGTATGTGTGCAACAACAGGTTGAAACTGAACGTCAGATCCTTGCTGGGGTTGTACACTCCGATGTTGAAATGCAACTCTTTCTCACGTAAAATCAGTCTGTAGGTCAGTCGGAACCTGTACAAAACACACAGCAATGATTATTAAATTAATTCTTTGAAGTTTATTGTTTGTGAGAAGTTTATGTTACTTGATGGATTATTGCAGGCACTTTTAACACCCAGTTTTGATAATTTGGCATCTGGAATCTAATCCCGTTTTCTTGGTACACAAATCCAGCTTAAGCTGGAAAATCACAAAAGAAAATCCTCACAGAGAACTGTATAGTATACAGGATACTTAGAGTACAAAGTAATAAAATACTAATAATTGTGATGAAGAATTTCCACACAAATCCTTATAATAACTGCACATATATTTGGTTACTAATACATTATTTCCATTGACTACACATAAGAATTCTTAGCGTGAATTAACAAATACACTACCGGTACTAATACAGTTTAATTAGGCTCTAAGCAGTCTAGCTCCAAAGATAGAAGACACCCTGGAGCACCGAGAGATCCTTGTGAGGCTATTAATGGACATACAGGATTCTTTAGATAACGTTCCTACAACTGCATAGCAGATGCAGTCAGGAGCAAGGACATTCTTCCGGATATAGCATATTGGATTGTTGATCTTCAATAGCAGAGAAGTCAGCAGAGATTGGCGGTAACTCTGAAAAAATCGTGGCCATCTTGTTCTTATGTGGGGGCTCTGATCGTGGATGACATCTTGAGGGATCCCGAATGCAGGGACATTGACCTTCAAGCTATTGAAGTTGACTGCTTACTGTCAGAGGGAAACGTGCAAACACTGTGAAGAACCTCACCCGGACAAAACTGGGCTAGTCTCCTTCGCAAGGAGAGTAAACCTGCCCCAGAAATTAAAGGAAAAAAGGTGAATACTGTGAAGGAAACAAAGTTCCTAGGAGTCTTCCTCGACCTGAAACTCAAATGCCACCTCGACCATCTTAACCATGCCGAATAATGAATAATGAAGTTTATTTCCCACAAAAAAAAAACACAATAGTTCAGGAACCTTTGGAACCTGTAGAAGAACCTGGGGTCTGTGGGACCATGAAACCATTCCTGACAGCAGTGCTGGAAGCAATCTGAGCATGCTTCTGTTGGGGCAGGAAGTCAAGAAACGTGCTGCCATAACATCCCTCAATATGAGTAGCAGTGGCGAGTTAAATCCTCAATGAGGGACTGGACACTTGTCCATACCAATGGCTTTCCCGGGTTTGGATATCGAACTAAAAAAACAACGCCAGGAATGAGACAGGAGCAACTGGCACAGAGTGACCTCAAGATGGCCAGGGCATGCCTTGTATACTACACAGAGGGAAGTCGAAAGGATAGGAGATCGAGGGTGGGGGGTGTATGGTAACAAACCAATATCTCCCTAGCCCTGGGTAGCACATCAACAGTCTTTCAATCAGTGGTCCTGGCAATTGAGTGCTGTGCAAAAACCATCCTAGACCTGAGCAATACTGATCCTCTCAAACAGCCAAGTCGCAATCAAGGCAATTCTGTCGTATGTGACAGAGTCACAAACAGTAAAGGGGTGCAAAACACCCTCTAAAGCAAGACCACATGAAGTTAAGATTGAGTCAAGAAAGTTGATGCCCTGGCCAGGAAGGGTCCAGATAAACAGCTTACGGGGCCAGAATCCTACTTTGTTACTAATGTTAGTTTGGGAGATACCAAAGTTCATGAAGTTCCAGAAGGCAGAGGCCTGGAGGACTAATACCGGCTTAAGGTCCTCAGAAATACTGATAGACCGTCAAAAAAAGAAATTGAAAGGCATACTGAGCCAAAAAGGGCTAGAATACTTATCCAAGGAAACACTTAAGAACTATTGGAAAGTCACTGACATATCAATGCAGATTCTGCAAAAACAAGGTGGAAAAATCTGTACACTTATAGCTGAACGGTAGGGCACTGACTCAAAGAAAGTTAGAATCTCAGGGAAGGCCACAACTCGAACTAGGAGAGATGAGACGTTTGGGCGTCTTTCAGCTGCTAGACTTTGCCAAAAACCTCAGGCTGCCCACTACAAAAGAGTCAGGCTGGGCAGAGGGGCGCTATAAAAGATCAACAGATCAAAGTAGTTAGGGGTAGGACTACCCCAACCATCCTGCCCCACAAATACAAAATACAATTGTATGCCCAAAAACAGTAAAACAGAAATTGTAAGACCTATAACTGCATTCTAGCCTAGCCTATGAAAATATTTCTGCACGACATCAAATTTCATGAGACCATTTTCAAGCTGTCTACTTTAAAACACACAAGCCAATTAAAGTCCAGATACTTCTAAGAAGGGGTCATGACTGGTATGTTCTTAGATTGTGTCTCAAGAAGCTTTAACCATATTGATATAAAATGCTTAAAAATCATACTAGTCATCATAAAATTAATAATGTTTTTAATTTAATTAATAATTTGCAAAACTTTTCCAAAATTTGGTAATTTACTTTTCTATTCTTTAGGTGCAGTGGTAGAACATTATATGGCTATTGTAGCATTTTATACTTATATGCCAACCCCATACGAAGGATGGGTACTCTGCTAGTACGTTTATAAATTTATCTTATACAGCTGGTTATGCTAGAAGCCTACATAATATATGATTGGCGATTTAATACCTTCAAAGGTAACACCTCCCACCAATTATTTTCACTAAGTACTTTTATAAGTAAAGTATCCAAGATCACGAACCCCAATAGTTCCTAACAGTTCTACTCAAATTGCGCCAAAATGCCAACTGTCTGCTTGTCACCAATCGCATGAAAAAACTCGTATTTGCATTACTTCCACCCGTCCAAAAATCTATCTATTTAAACTCCAAATCCACTAACGAGTATTATCTATTTGTTAGCTAGAATCTAACTGAGTATAAGTTATTTACAGTAAATTTACAAAATTAACGAACATGATTGAAGTTAGCCAAAAAACTAATGAATATCACAAATTGTTAGAATTTCTATTCGTTATTCCCAGCTATGGCTACTGGGACTACTCGGAAAGCAGGAAAGGTTTTCCCATGTCATATCCACAAAGATTTCAGTGCTTTACTTCTTTCTCTCAAAAGCTTTAGGGATTTTTTGCATTATTCCTTTGGTGTAAGTGCTATGATAGTTGTACTGACGGATAGTTCCACATGGAGCGTGTGAACTCATTGTCCATGATAGAGAAGATGGCTTCCACATCTCCACTGGTCAGTCTCTCAGGAGCTTTCTCCAAGTTCCACCTCATGATGCGAGCGAAGCCGTGCTGCGGGCCGAAACTCCACGGGCCGAACTGGGCTGTGAACGTCAGTAATGAAAATGGTTAGTTTTACAAGATCAATACAAACTAAATTTATAAACTGGTATCAATATAAACTATTTTATACTTTCTAGTCCACAAAACAAAGAGTTCATTTAGACCTTTAAAATTAAAGGTTTAACCAAAACAGCTGTTATGCTGAGGCACATTCAAGTTGCCTTTTGATGAATACTCTTCCAATGAAAAGTATAACTTCACTTTGACGTTTTACATAAAGTTAATTCATTTTATACATTGATAGATGCACTTTGATTTAATTCCCAAACATTTATCTTGCCAGTAGTCGGTTTATGCCTTAAGAACCTAAAATAACATCACTGCTTTGATATACTAGCCTAGTAAACATTGAACAAAAATTTTTTACTGATTAAGTCATTACGAAAAAGACTCATGTTACAAATTAACAAGGGTTAAATGGTCAGTGTTTTTACAAAGATTAAAAAAAATTTAAGCACCAAAAGACTAAAATTGTAAAAAAGAACCAAAATTATGGGTTTTGAAGTTGCAAAGTAGACTGATAATTTCCACAATAATTAATATGAGTAAATAACCCATTCATTTCAACAGCAATGTTTACCTAAAATAATGTAGCTTTTAACAAAAACTTAAAAAAGGCAAGATTCGATTTAAAATCAATTATTTGTTATAGGCCTAACAAACAATGTAGTAAAATACTTTAAAGGATTTTAAAATGAAAACTATTAAAAAGTTTATGACAGCATCAAAAGAATCTGAAGATGTTTAAAAAGTCGGTTCATGTAAAAAAGTACTTACGAAACACAAAGGGAATGCCTCCTCGAATAGCTTTCTTGCCATCGAACAAAGCCTGTTTGCTGAAACAAAAACACTCAAATGTAGCCATTTAGTTGAGAAAACATAGCTTAAAAAGGTAACATTTTAGCGAAAGAGTAAAACAATTTCTCAGCACCTGCACAACTTCACAAAAAATACTTTAGGCCTACTTGAAACAACCACAGATAATTCCTTTGGTGAAATATTGTTACTCCAGGTGCTGTACCAATCTGAACAATTACTCAGCCATTAAATGTAAAAATAAAATTATATTTTATACAAAAATTCCCTGATATAAGTTGTAATCTTTGTTTGTAATAACTTAGATTCCATAGCGGTTTTGCAATCTTGCAGTAGGACTAAATCTCTTATGGCAGTCCATGCCAAACTTAAGGGTAAATCTACTTCAATTCATCATAGCCTAAGTCATTATTTCGCCTATTTTTTAATATTAGGCTACATACAATGGTTGTAATGATTTAGATGTTTAAAACTACTATGTTTTTGATTACTTTTCACTCTTACATTGAATATTAGTTCCCCTTTTTCATTTAGACATTCTGTAATGACCAAACGTCTCTATGAGATCATTTTCTTTAAACATTAATATTCAGGAATAAAAGTCTATGGTCACTCTCTAGTAGCCTACTTATAGATAGCATAAATTATTGATATGTACATTTTTTTGCATTTATTAGTAAATACAATCCCAGGATCAAATTTTCACGATCAACAAAAACAAATGTATAAAAAACCATTTAGGTTAATACTTGTAAAAAATGAAATTGATAGCGAGAACAATGATTGGACAGGAAAGAAAAGAGAGATTACATAGTCAAGATTTCTTAGGGTGGGAAGTAAATCCATAGCAAATTTAGATAATGCGAGAAGAAGTAAAAACTGCTCGGTTGGCTAACTTCTGGACCACCTGTGTGGTACACTGTTATAGTGTAGCTATACAGAATAGAAACTAGATATTGTAGTTGAAAACAATATCAGTGATGTAACTAGGGTTTTTAATTCCTCATATTGACTACCCAAAACACTACCAGCTTATACAATGCTATATAATAAACACTATCAAGGTTACAAATAAAAAAATGAATAATAAATTAATGTCTTTCAAAAACGAAAGCAATTTTGATCATAGCTGGAAATAATTATAGACAATTTGTTTAATTTTCCTCAAACTAGTGAATTTTTTGGTTTGTTGGTGGAGCAAAATAAAAAGTATTTAGTTAGCCAGTACTTTTGCAAAATAATGGTAAAAATATAGCTAACGTTTGCTAGATTGTTATATTTGCAAATATTAAATGTACCTACATTCTTGTAATCATTATTAGTAAGCAAATTTTAGAAATGTTTCAGTTTTATATTATTTGCCCACAAAACAATTTTCAACATTTTAAATTCACAAAAGAGGATATCTTCCCAAAGCTTACTTTTTACCTCGCCTTATTAGCATACGATATGGAGAAGGTATTGTGTTAATATTGCTTTAGAATTTATATTTGTAGAAACTGTTCCTGAATATATTGCTGTGGTTGAGACGTTTTTAAGATTCTGAAAATGTCTGTTTGCTTGAGGGTGGTATTTTAATTTCCCAAGGACTAAGCTCTATAAACGAATTTCATAACAGAAAACCATAAACATCATAAACAATATTAAGGTTCCAGATAGGGCTACCATTTTAATAAAAGTTTACAGATAAATGCAAATAAGTGTGAGAAATACATTCTCCAAAACTAACAGAAATACCAACGACAAAGACGGAGGAAATAACAAGATAAAGATAATTTTAACTCTTTATCAGTTACTAAAACTTATTTTCACAAGTATGAAACTATAAATACAATTGACCATTCGATATGCACTATTGTGCACTGTGTAGATGTGCAGATGTGCGTTGTGCGGTGGATAACTAATTAGTCATAATGAGAGTATTGATCGCAGCAGAGCGGGCGGCCCGGCCGCGCACAAAAACGTTTGGCGGCAAAAACGTCGCAGCGGCGGCGAGCTGAGCCGGGCTGCCGCGCTTTTTGTCGACCGTGATGAACGAGCGAACGGAGGGCGCAAAAAGCGCGGGGCAACAAACTCAGCCGCCCCGTGTCGTCTGCTGCTTACACTGACACTATAGTCGGTGCACTGGCATAATGTATACTGGTGCTGTATAATACAGCAGTGTAATAATACAATGCAGTATGAATGAATGCAATTTTTTGCTACCGTTATCTAATACGCGAGATTTGCAGAACTATTGGAAACTTGCCTAATAATGAATTTTCTAAATGCAATTGAGAGTGAAGTACACCGATGTATGAATTTGTTAATGTGTTAATCACAAACGGTGTATCTAGAAATCAATGTCGAAAGATTCTATTTTCTACCTAAATAAAGGTTAGGAATATGTGTAACGTACGATGTCCCGTGTATCAGTTACTTATTATTTACATCATATTCGAGTATGCGGTGGTTTTATAGAATTAGTAATATCTATTCGCATCTATCACAAACACGAAACTATAATAATTACTTCTTGAAATGAGTCTTTATTAATAAAAGATAGTATTGTTTAATCTCTAGCCATATTTCGAGATTAGCAATCGTCATTAGATTTCGCGATATTCTCGGCCTATTTCAGAATTGTTTGTTTGTTGTGCATGGTTTTAATCCGATTTATTTAACTTTTTATTTTGTCTGCTGGTAGACTTTAAACTAAGCATGGTTTCATTGTATTGTTAACCAATCTCTGGTGATGATTGTATTTTTATTAATGGAATTATGTATATTAGACATAGCCTATTATGTAATGTTTAATGGCCAAATACAAAATTTGAATTTTAATTAGGCCAACTTTCATTGGGGAAGGCAATAAATATCTTTAAACTTTTAATAAATAATGAACAACTCTATATATTTTTGGGATTTGTTGTACACAAAGATATCGCACTAGCGCTGATATCTAAAGTATGACTACATCGCGGTTTTTAATACTTCAGCCGTTGCTTGTGAGCAAGCCCTTATTGCTGCCTTAATGTTTTTTCCCTACCTTCACATCTTAGGACACTAGGCTAGGTTCTGTTTGATTGGCGGAATTTTAACCCGGTTCCTCGAGCTCCGAAGCCCCAAGCTCTACCACTAGACCACTCAGCTTGTCACTCAGCAACAATTAAACCTGAGAAATACGACCGTACGAAGAGAAGATACATGTATGAATTGCAATTCGATGTATGAGTGATGTCTGTAAATTTACGGTTTCCATCAAGTTCCCGTCGTGGCCCTGCAGACAGCTGATAGGTCTTTGTGTGTACGACCATAGATAAAACATACTAACGATTCAATAGATTTAATTAGAAGGGAAACGTTGAGAATATATTAAACAGAAGAAAATGGTAGCATACAATCTATACTTATTTAATACGCAAGCACGATTTTTGTGACAATTACTCCTCCGAAACTACTGAACCGATTGACATGTTTTTGGTGTCATTGGAAAGAGGGTAACGTGAAGTTGTGCAGGAAACTTTCTTTTTAGGGAAATAATGAGAGATTGAGGCCCTGGAGCCCTTTAAAGTTTCATATTTCTCCATAAGGATAACATGGGAGATTTTTGGTGTCATTGGAAAGAGGGTAACGTGAAGTTGTGCAGGAAACTTTCTTTTTAGGGAAATAATGAGAGATTGAGGCCCTGGAGCCCTTTAAAGTTTCATATTTCTCCATAAGGATAACATGGGAGATAATTTTTATTTACAGAAACATATGTTTGTTACTTGAAAATAGTCAAAGTCTACTACATAATAATTGCTGTGTATTATGACTCTTAATGTATACCTACTACATTTCAATCAAGGATTGTGTACCTTAAAGTTTACCCATAATGGATCTTACTACTTTATTTTAATGCTGGGAATAGTAAGATTTAGTGGAGAATAAGTTAGGTACCATGATTTAAAAACTTTACTATGATAATTTATGTATTTAAATCACAAATCTTTGACATTATTAATTCATTTGAAACTAAACAGCTGATCGACAAATCAAACATATCATCTACTTCATGTGAATAATGTTATTACACAAACATAGTTTTTTTAACCAATATCTTGATTCTTTTTTACTTGTGGGTGTATTTTGAGTTTGCAGTTATGAAAGCACCAAGCCAAGTAACTTTTTTCAAATTTTCTTTATAAACTAACAGTATTAATGAATTACTACATGAACTTGACAAGTCAGGAAATTAATTGTCAGTTTACCAAGGGGAAGAAGAGTGGGTCCTTGAAACAGACGAAGGCGCAGACACCCAGTGGATTGCCAAGACACAGATTAGACTAATAAAAGGGGGCAGTGGTTTTATTGATGAGGAATATCAATACATCAAAAAGGGCCTTATTAATGGCACAAGGCTTTGTGATCAGAATGGTTAACAACTTAAAAGAATGTAAAGTCTTAACTGGAACAAGTGAGTGGGGACATATTTTGATTTCGAGGATAAAAATTTACCCGTCTGAAACAAACTTACCTTTTAAAATGGAAAGATGCTAATTTCTGTTACCTTTGGCATTTGCAGTGCTGTTCTCACCCAGACCAATTTTAGTCATGAGCAACTATATTATATGTTGTTTTAAGTAGGCTACATCTATTAATAGGATAAGCATATTCGTTAAGGAAAACTCTGACCAAGGTAATCTTCCTGAAGGTAACTTTAAGGCTAAAATCGTAGTATTCATGGAAGTGCTTTTGTGATAAAAATATTTTTTTTAGTGTTTGTTTTCTTCAAGCAGCATTTTTATGACCCTCAAAATATGCTACATAGGCCTATTGGTTTGATATGATAAAATGTTTTTTTTTTTAAATGTGTTATAAAATCTTTAAAACATAACTACCCTATAACCTTGCTCGCTGCCTATAACATACTTGAACTTGAACACTTATTAATTTACTAAATATAATACACATACAGCTAGAAAATGGCTGGACAGCTTCCCTTCCAAGGCTTCATTATTATTGTACTGTATTTAATTTTCGACGTCGAGTCAATATATGATACGATGAATTTGTTTTCTAAATGCATATGTTATTTTGCGGCGCATTGAGCCGCACAGGTTCACTAGTAAATACTAAATTCAACATCAACCTACACATGATACTATTTTAACCCAACCTGCGAATTGATAATGGATAGAACCGTTTGTAAATAGTACCTCACTTTAAGCACGAAAACGTAATGTTTTATACAGTAAGAAATATTCAATAGTTAAGAAACATTTAGTTTACCTTCAACTTGTGAAGTAATATTCTCAAAACGGTTTGCATCACGTTTTCACATAAACATTTTAAACAGTACCTACATTATCGTTTGTTTCACCCAATGTCTTCCCCAAACTTTTTACAATATAAGATACCAAAAATTTCGTATGTTTTCTCGTACTCTCTACACGTACACTGCATTATGTACAAATTACTATACATTGAAATTCGTGAGTTGGTGTTAAAAAGTTGATGGTAATAATAACAACGTGGCGGCGCAGCTCAGTAACGCAAAGCTGATGTGATGTGTCGAGGCAAAAACAGCGTTTCTGATGAGAAGCTGTTCCCCCCTCGCCCCCCCCCCCCATTCACCGTAAAATCCCCCGAACCCCTTCTATCTCCTCGCACAGTCCCGACAAAACAGCCGCATTAGTGTTAATTGCTTTCTCAAATTTGTTTTTTCGCGACCGCAGCTTTGGGGATACGTTACAGAATATTTTGCGAATGAGAAATGTTTATTAAACAATTTATAATGCATTTCAAAAATGAAAAACTTATAAAAATACATACTATGTAATGTCATGAGTTACTTTCATTATATTGAGCCCATTAAAATGGGTTTGCAAAATTCATTTTTACTTTCTCAGCTACACATAGCGTATATGGAGAAAGTATTAATTTATCAAAATTTTTGAGTTTGAGCTTTGAGGATAATTTGTCGATATATCCGTTTTGGGCCTCCCTGAACTCAAAAAAGTGTTTTCAAAGTGATATCTGTCTGCACGTGTGAGTGTCTGTCTGTATGTGTTGATTTGTACAGAGTTACACAACACACCTGTAGTATGATTTTGATTTAAAAATGTCAAAGTTTGTCACCATTCAGAAAATAAAACATTTTATCAGGAAGAAAAAGGTAATACTGTATATCAAACTTAGTTTCTCATACAATGTAAAGCTAAGCATTCAGTATTACTGTACAAAGATACAAAGATCTGCCTTTCAAAAATTTCTGCAAAATAACAAAAAAGTACCTAAAAAAGCATGAGAAAAGGCAGAAGGGAAGCAAATTGTATTAGGCTAAGTATTTATGCTGCTTTCACATTTCACTTGCATTCATTTATTACTTTTCATCTCAATCTTTCAATATTGTATCAATATCAACATGTCAACCCTGTAAAAATGGTGTAACCGTAAAATAAATAAATAAATACAGTATGTGAAACTGAAACAAGTGCAATGCTTTGGAATTAGACTGTAAAACAACTGTAGAGCTCTACAACTCCAGGTTACGCAACAGTAGTCCATACATGTTAAAATATTTCACACATCGGGGTAAAAACAATAAAATCACAAAAATGTTTGACAATAAATATTAAGTCCTAGTAACATTTAAGACACTTTGTACAATGTCTAATATGCAATCATACTGGTCGCTAGGACAGCCAGTTTGGTGTAGAGAGATATGAGGTGAAGGTTACATTGACCTAGTCCAGTTATGCAACTGTGAGAGAGACAGGTGACAAGTCTCTCACCACAACCAGTCTGGAGAGTAAAGTGACAAATAGAAAACCTACATAACTTCCTAAGTAAATTATTCCATCAAAAACTATACATGAATTCATTGTCTTTAAATCTGTTACAAAACGGCGAGGTTATAACCACTTGATCTTCATTGTTGATTTAAATTTGCGTGTTTTCATATTTATTACGTTCTTTTAAAAATCACAAAGGAATTTTTCAACGGCTGCCACTCTTGACTAAGTTGTCTGCTTGAGCTCGGGTTTGCGGCATTGTACTTTACTAACAAAGTTCTTTAATTTCATGTCTATATCAACCTATGCTTAAGTTTAAGATTCTCTTCTGACTCCTCCCTAGCTAGCCGCCCCCCTGAGTATGTGGCGTATCACCGAGTAATGTTTTAAAATACAGTAATATTTATGTCCAGTGACTTCTTTCCAAATTTGTAACTCTATTTTTATTAATTTTTTGAAATATTTTATCCGTCCAGGGACATTTAACGGGACTTTCAATTTGTTAAAAATGTCCATTTTTTACTTTTTGTAACTTTGTAAATGATTTACTTTAACAAGACTAAAAAGAGGACAGTTCTTGATGGAAATTTATCGTACATCATCTTTAGAAATTAATTTGTTTGTGCTAAACCTAATTGATTGTGAGGTATTTATTAACAACAAAAAAAAGAAAACTACCAACTTTAACCCCCTCCTGTCAATCCTAATGCTTAAAATAGTGTTATTTTCTACCATACAATACAGGCACTATATTATTAACCAGTTTGGAGTCAAAAGTTAGCTTACACTTTTGGATGAAGTGTAGATCTAATTGTACCTTACAGTAGTACAGGCTTTGACAGAGCACACTGATTACCGTACTGATTTCTGTCAAGCAAGCAAACTTTTTAACCAAACCAATAATTTGAAATTACAACTTACTGCAAACTACAACCACCTTTATTTGTATCTTACATCAACGATCACAGTAATAATAACTAAAGGAGAAAATATAATTTTTGACTAAAGCACTATCTGTAAGTATGGCTCATTAAACTATGATTTTGTCAAAAAATAATAAAAAAAACCAGCTGTTTTACAGATGGGAAGAAGACTACTTCAGTATTCAAAAGACAATGATAAAATTAGGGATGGACGGGTCCCGAAATTACGGGAATTTTTCGGGAAAAAAATATTCCCGATTATCGGGACGGGATTACATTTGACTCGGGAATTTTTCGGGACGGGATTTGGTCCGATCGTCGGCGATTTTTCCGCTTCGCGAGTGCCGATAACGCCGTTATTGCGAGCGATAGGTCCGCGAACGCAGGAGACGAAGTCATACCGACGATCGCGCCGTGACCGCGGAGTCCTACCGACGATCGCGCCGTGACCGCGAGTCATGACGACGATCGCGCCGTGACCGCGAGTCATGACGACGATCGCGCCGTGACCGCGAGTCATGACGACGATCGCGCCGTGACCGCGAGTCATGACGACGATCGCGCCGTGACCGCGAGTCATGACGACGATCGCGCCGTGACCGCGAGTCATGACGACGATAGCGCCGTGACCGCGGAGTCATGCCGACGATCGAGCCGTGATCGCGAGTCATACCGACGATCGCGCCGTGACCGCGAGTCATACCGACGATCGAGCCGTGATCACGAGTCACATCGACGATCGCGCCGTGACCGCGAGTCATACCGACGATAACCCCGTGACCGCGGAGTCATACCGACGATCGCGCCGTGACCGCGAGTCATACCGACGATCGCGCCGTGACCGCGAGTCATGATGACGATCGCGCTGTGACCGCGAGTCATACCGACGATCGCGCCGTGACCGCGAGTCATGACGACGATCGCGCCGTGTTCGCGAGTCATACCGACGATCATGCCGTGACCGCGAGTCATACCGACGATAACCTCGTGCTTGCGGAGTCATACCGACGATCGCGCCGTGACCGCGAGTCATGATGACGATCGCGTTGTGACCGCGAGTCATACCGACGATCGCGCCGTGATCGCGAGTCATGACGACGATCTCGCCGTGACCGTGAGTCATACAGACGATCACCCCGTGACCCGCGAGTCACAAGTTACTATAGGTACCTGTAAATTGTTACCCATTTTTTGGTTTTTATAGATCAGTGCCACAAATGGTAAAAATTGATTTCGTATGTCTTTTTTTGGTAACTGCAATACAGTACTTTCTTTTTATGTACAGAAAAAAAATCCCGTCCCGTCCCGAACTAAAAATTCAATCCCGTCCATCCCTAGATAAAATGTAACGAAATGTCTGATTTGAGATTCAACTTCCACCCTAAGCCATTACTACGGATCCAAGGTGTCTCTTTCACATGTGAATTCCTCAGTTGCACACCAGAACAGACTGAAACGCCTTACACCAATCGGCCAAGGCCTAGCAATATATTTGCAGTAACACCACTTGTAAACCAAAGCCCCAGCGTAGTTTGATGAAGACTATTAAGTAGCAACATATTCGTATTGACAGCTTTTAGTTGTATTCATTAAGATATGTACTCGCACATATAGTTTGATAACTTTTTACCAATAAGTCTTTGGGGCTTAAAGAGTTAAACTTTAAATACTATAATTGATTCCACTAAATATATTTATGTCTGAAAACAATTCTCTCATCTAGAATCTGGAATATCATATTACCGTATGTTTGGTAATTAAGTACAAACAAATGGTACGTTTACTCGATTCTAGAACAGACTTCACAGGATAATCTACACTTTAAAACAATATTAAAGCTTTAGCTAATAGTACCCTGGGACCGAGCCATTGCTCGTTGTAGTTTATTTCCATTTTAAAAGCAATATAAACTCACATTTTATTTACAACTAATTTTGGCTTTCATTAATTTCAGTTTCAGTGGAATTTCAATATATTCTGATGGGAATTTTAACCTGGCAATTTACAACGCATTAATTTATTTTACAGTAGACGGTGAAAATCACTCGTTTATAAAAATTTCCCCAGTACTTCAGGGATTAAGTTTTGGTAGGAGAAAGCCAAGTAAAACAATCAGGATTTGATCAGAACTATTTTCACCTAGGCTACATTGAGTAATCTTCAGTGAAATCTTTGCTCAATAGTAACAACTGATGTTTTTCACTTTGTACTGTATTTTGTAATTGTTAAGGTAGACTTTGGATGGCTGTTATAAATTCATGTTTCAGGTCTTTTGTCTACTTTTTCCTCGTTATTTTGTTCAACCAACATGGCAACATATAGGGCTAATGTAAAAGATTTTTTACTTTCAATTTCATTTTTTACATAATTAGATTTTTTGGCAGTTTACTGCCAAAAATACAGTTAAAAGTTAGTGTTTACAGCAGTTTACTTGTTTTCAGGCCAGATTATTTACAACATTTGAAGGAAATTGTCGAAGCTGTTTTTTAAAAGATCTTTATTGAAGCATAGACCTAAATGTACATTCAAGCAAACATTGCTCATCTAGCCCTTTCGCTGCCGGCATTTTTTCATTCGTATGATCGAGAACCGCCGAGTCCATTTTGTACTTTAAACGCGATGCTTATATAAAATGGCTATAACTTTTTAATTTTTGCAAATATTTTGATAAAACTTGTTTTTCTAGAATTTTGTAATAAAATTACCTTTATAAAAATATAATATTAATTTATAGCCTAAAGGTTTGAATGGATTTTTTTTTTTTAGGTAGCCTACTAAATGTAAGTAAACAAATTTAAAATAGGGCCTAAATAAATAAAAACTTTGAGTACCGGTACCTACCTACAACCAAGAGATTTAACTACCTATATGAATAAAAAATATTTTATCAATATTTGTGTTATTTTTTATTACTAATGTGTATACACACATTTGTTAGTAAGCATGCAAAATTTGAAAGTCCTACCTTGAAAAATAAGCTTCTTTTTAGGGTTTGAAATAAATTGTCTTAAGAGCGTTTTCATGTGTCATGTCACTCAAATGCACTATAGGCCTATAACATCTAATGCTATATTATGCAAAAGAAAAGGAAACTTTATGCCAAAAAACAAAGATGGAACCAACTATTTATAACATAAAACTATACATTTACACTTAGCCTAAAAAAGTAAAATGGTCTAGCACCATCTAGCACCTATGTTGGCCAAAACACACAGCATGCGTGACCTTTCTGGCACTATAGTGCATATATGGTTCGGGAGACTACAAGATTGCGCCACTCATCCTACACTCATCTCCATTCATACTTGGCTTAAAATAGGTACCGGTACCTACTTTGTACGGTCGCCATTTCATTGAAAAGTATATTAACGTATTTAAGATTTCTTTCTTTTTTCACAGCTGACTGCAATAGCCGACTGATAGGGCTAAATACACAGCAGATTCTCTCTAATTTATCTGGTAACGTTTCCATTCCAAACTGGTCATTTTGCCGCTGATTGCCTACTCCTGCCATCCGCAAATTGTCTCCTCCCGCTAACTGATACTTATGGTCAAGCCACTCTTTTGACATATACTGTCAAGTATAGATAATGTGAACTGAAACCTAAGTTTATTCGTGTCTTTTCCACTATGGTTTTCCTTATATATATGAAGTACAAGTTCAAAATCATTCTCGAAAAAATGTGTAGCTTAATACAACCTTTTTTCTAATAGGCCTACTGAACAGTCTGTTGCTCATCATAGGTGTAGCCTATAACATCTGGTTTGAATGGTCAGTACCTCTTCCCATGAAGGAGCTATACAAATCTATTAATTTATCTCTGGTTTTTCTTTTACAATTATCTCATTAATTCTTACTACTTGCCTAATATGCAGCAGAAACAGTTAAACAGTTTACTTTACTTTGAAATGGCGATTAATAAAATAACTAGGCCTAATGATATTTGAAGTTACCTATACCGGTACCTCATTATTTAGGGCCTACCATCCAATAACATTTAATAGAAGTTTAAAATGGTAGAAAGCTTCTCAGATAAATATTCAATGATGTTGACTGCAAATTTTGCAGCTCTTTCCAATCTATTTCGCACAAATCGGAATTCAACTTTAGCCGGGGATAAGCAGCAAAATTAAACTTAACACGTTTGCTACCGCAATAGTACAAAGTTTTTCATTTATATGGATCAGTGACGCACATATGTAAAGGCTGGTTTCTACCCATAGACTGCCGTCACATTTATGCGACGGCTAGTCACATTAAAATAGACTGACGTCGTATATTTGCGTCGGTGTTCCAATGTTATCAAAACACTTATATCTTTGTAACGGTCTATTTGAAGGCACTGAATTCTCTGCAGTGGTCTACAGGAATGTCTGACGCACATTTGCGTCGCTTGGTATATGGATATGATGATTGGCGACGTCTTATGATAGTTGGAAAAGCTGTTCTTTACTTAGCTGCATCATTGTGTGCTGTATGTATGCTGCATTATTCCATATAGCTTCTATATTTGTTCAATAATCAACTGTTCTTGAAAAATCTGTTTTTTACACTTAAAAACATAATCAAAAATGAACTGTAGCATATATGCGGCGCTTTGGCTATTTCAAGAAAAATAATAATTTTCAATATTGTCTTTACTATAGACTGGTTTGCGACATTAAAAAAGGTTATAAAAATATAAAAAAAACAAGGATATATTATTTACAAACAAGATTGCAGAGTATTACAAAGTAAATAATGACTGTGTAACAGGTTTTCGCCCGTGGTCTGCGTGTACTGTTAACCAAGTGACTGCCAGTCTATGTGCAAGATTAAATTAGGCCTATAGGTATACCTCGGTCCGTGGCAATGATCGTGGCGTCACATGCTCGGTATCAAACGTGTTAAAAGGTTCAAATAGGTAGTTTAATCAATTGTTATTAATCCACGGCTGCCGATAAGTAACAACATTAACTTATAGAAGGAACAACAACTTAACTTGATTGATTGTGACCAAGTTTCAAAACTTTAGTTAAGTTATTGGAGTGTATAAATTAAGAATTCCTAGATTAATATCTTAAGATAGAAATAACTTGCTTTGTCATGAAAGTGCCCACCAAAATTTAGGCCTAGCTTATCTTAACATACTTTCTAACCTACAAATCATTAACTTAAAATGGACTAAGTTAGGCCTAAATAAGTTTATGTACTTAACACAAGTTGTGATAATAAACTTCTTACCTTACAAATAATTGTTCTTGATTGTTCACCCGCCACGACACTACGGTTGCGCCTGAAATAAAATGTTGTTTTAATTCAAGCAATAATAGACCAATCCATCAGCATGGGGAGAAACAAGTGGTTGAGATAACCTCATTTAAAAAAAATAAACTCATTTTACTTAATATTAAACCAATTAATTTAATACTTATTGATTAATTTTTTGTTTATTGTCATAAGCAAAAGTAAAAACTATAATGATATTAAATTACCGTGTAAATTTATAGTGCATGTTGTGTTATTGCCTCTATCCAGTACCACAACACTCGTAGCAGCTGCCATGTTTAAATGCGAAACCGCCTGTTTTCACACAGCCCCGTTGTTGTTGTTGAAGACGCTGATTTCTGGTTGGTGGGGGGTTATAAGAAACACAGTGTACGGCGAATGCGCGGGTTTTTCAGCCCATTTGGCCCTAAAATTATAATACAACTTTATCATAAACATCATATTTTTACAATTCACGATACTAACAATATTCCATAAACCTTTCACTATTTTCCAGGTATTATTTGGTTTAAAATTCTGTTTTGTAGAGGGAAATCAATACGATTTTTTCAAACAAGATTTCTTATACTGGCCTACTACGTTAGACTAAAGACACTTTGTGTTTATAAAAACAGTTATTTCATCTAAATTCTTCTCGTAAATAAAGTGATTGTCAATAAGTTTTCTAAATTGGTCAATATAGTTGATTAATCTTTGATTTGCAGTTTGTTAATAAAATATAATTCTTTATGAAGTGATGCTAAACACTAATTTCGGTCGTTGATGGGTAGAAAAAATAAGTAACAAATTATATATATATATTTTATTACAAAATAAATAAAAGCTATTTATTATTTATTATAAATATTAAAAGACAAATAAATCTAAATTACATATATTACTAAACATTTTGATTCTTTCAATATATATGTTGGATGCCTGCTCCAACTTCTATATTCTCTAATCTATAAGCAAAGAGGATGTTTGTATATATATTTGTTTGTTTGTTTGTTTGGCAGTGATAAACTCAGACACCGCTGAACCGATTGCCACAAAACTTGGTACATACATGCAGAATGTCATGGAATAGGTTTATACACCATCAATTTCGTGATCCGTCCAATCGGCTCCGCCCCAGTGGCTCTGGAGTTTCCCTTATGAGAAATGGAATTAATGAATCTTAACAGCTGTTTCAATTAAACAAGTTGGTTCTGTTCTATGATGTTCAATAGCATTAAAGTTACAAGGATTACCAACAGGGTGCAGCACTATTATTTCTTTAACATTTATGACAACAGCTAATTTGCAACCAAAAGGTGAGTGAGCGTAGCGAACGAACTTCAACCTGGGGCCCGTTTCATAATAAACTACAAGTTACAACTTGTAACTTGTAATTTCCATTAGATTTGCATTGGGCGATCAGCTGATTTACTAATAATATTAGTTTGTACTTTATTATGAAATGGGCCCCTGGAGGCGAGTTAGCGTAGCGAACGAGCTAACCTGAAGGCAAGTGAGCGCAGCGAATGAGCTCCAACCTAAAGGTGAGTGAGCGTAGCGAACGAACTTCAACCAGGACGTGATTGAGCCATGCGAATGAGTGAATGAGATCATCTTGAAAATTAAGAAGTTAAACGGGGCAAAGCCTGCGGGATTATAAATAGTCAAAGGCAAGACAACGTCTGCCGGGTTCAGCTAGTGTATTATATTATTTAAAGTGAATTTTCCTTATTCTGTATCAATATTGTGTTTATTTACTTTGGAACTTTTAGATTGTAGTACATACGTGGTACATACGGTAGCAAATGAAATAGGTAAACAATACAGACATTCTTTGTATTTTAATGGCTCCCAGATAGCACAAAACAGGAGTGTTGTTTCCAATACATGGTCCTGGCTAAATTTTTACTGGACTACAATAGACACAGATTCCAAAACACGCATGTTTCAAAATAAGGGGGGCTATAATAGCCCCTGCATTGGACCGGGACCCTAGGCCCTAGAAAAATAAGTTGAAACACACATTGATCCTAAAAACATAACAGAGAATTTTGGACACAGTTCTAGACATTAAATATGGCTATAGAAAGCCGCAAAAAAACAGCATGAAAATACCAAATTTTTGAGGGAGGATCCCTAGACCCAAGATGTATGGAGTAAAAGTATACAGTATGTAAAATAAAAGTATAAAAGTAGGTATGTATAAAAGATATATGGAGTAAACTTTTACTCCATACATCTTGCCCTAGACCCCCTTCCTTCTTATGGAGGCGTGAACCCCCTGGTAGCCGCTCTTTACAAGGTTGATGAACCACCATGCTGACAGCATTTTATAATTGTTTCTTCATCCTCTTGACCTATTGATATGTAGTAAGAGTAGGGGGCTGCAAATCTCACCTTAAAATAACCCGCACGAGCAAATACAATCAAAATAAGTTACAGCTTACATTTTTTATATAGTGTGGTGAATAAATGCCATTTCCACGATTAAGAATTCTACATTTAAACGGCTTTGACTAACACATGTTTTCAAAGAGGCACACAGAAACAGAACACAACCGAACCAAACCAAACGTCAAACTAGATTTAGGTTTGGAAGCATCGGGTGCAGCTGAAGCTGAAAATGCTTGTTTTGAGTATGATGAATGAAATAGAAATTATAGTTATGGGTAAACCGTTTTAATAGTTCGTTAATAACCGCGGGAACTGTTCTAATTTAGTTTTAGTACTTAAAGAATTGCAACTTCGTTGGTTGATAACTGTTTCTAAAATGCTGAAATTTGGAAGTAAAAGTGATGTAAACGTTACCTTCAAGTGCACAGTTCGGTTGTTAGAAGATACTGAAATTGTTGAATGTGAATTTCAGGTGAGTTCATAAATTTTAATCACGGTTATTGCAGTGTTTGCTTCCTCTGTAATCTTTTGTAATAACTTTAGTTTCTCTACTTAAACATAATGCATGTAAAAAGAAATCAAGACACATACCCTAAGCTTTTCTTTCACCATGCCTTGATTACAACCCTATGTAGCCTTTTAAACATACTATTTCAAACATAGACCAAATAATGTACACCTTTTTTCCTAGAATGGATAATAAAAATTTTTTTTCACATATCTTTTATGCTGGAACATGCTTCAAGTTCAACCAACCGTAGAATCTATTAGGCTAGGCCTATATCAGCAGGCCTAGTTCTGGAGCGTTCCGTTTAGTCTCTATGTTTAATAGACCTACATGAATAAAAATGTCTGTTTATTCTGCCATCTGAAGGCTGGCTGGTTTAATCCCAAATGGGGTGTAAGTGTCCTTAACTTATGTCAAGATTCCAGTTGTCATTTGGCCTTCAATTAAGCTTTAATGGGACCATTTAGTAACATTTGGACCTAATGATGGACATAATAATCAATGCTGTTCTTAAGATACAGCTAAACAAAACCTGACCATTGCAAATAAAAATTTGGCCCCGTTAAGCATGGGTTCTGTTGGCCATTGTTGTCTTTGAATTTCAAATCACTTTAGATAAGTTAAGGAAGATCTTGATTTACAATTTTAATAGCAAGCGGCTCTTTACATTTAATGTCAGGTGGACCTTTATTAAATACAACCAAAAGCCAAGGAAAGAGGGATTGGTGTGAAGAGTTTTGTCTTGCACCTTCATTGCCCAGTTTAGTTGGACGACGATCTCACGACCATTTAAGCGCATTTAAGCATTTAAGTTTTGAACAAACAGATTAAAAACCAAGGAAACATTTTGCAGCACTTTTGCTTTTGCTTTGCTAAAAAAATTCATCTCAGATTTAATTATTCTTACAGGTTCTAGTTAACCTGCGCAGTATTTTTGTAGGTTGGCAGATAATAAGTTTGGGGAAGGGGTAAGGGGTGGAATATCCAAAGAAAATATATTTTTTATCTTTGATACTGAAACTCTGAACACACTGAAAGCAAGCGTTTGTTGTGGTCACAAGTAACTTATTTTCATCGCTTGCTCCAAGCACTTGAGAATTTTCTTCATCGAATGACTACGTACGGTCATGGACACACCAAAATTACAAAAAACACAATCTTACCTTTATTAATCTTGTAATTCCTCCTTTCATCTCAAAACGACCGGCACTACAATCCTGACGTACACCCCGAACTAATTTCTAAAACCAACTGACTCCATCGACGCCAGGCTTGCCACTGTCGTGCTCCAAAGTTGAAAATTTTTCCCAAATGGTCGTGACGCCAAATCAAGGGACAGACTTATTTTGTCATGGTAGTCAGTTTGCAATGACAATAAAATTATAATATGCTCCTTTTAGCGAATTTCCCATATAGGGAATAAGCTATTACCATAGGTCTCATGGTAAGACCTAGACCCTGGACCGATTTACTTTTTCGTTTTGAGGTCCCCAGAGGCCAAAAACACCATCCGTTCAAATTCATATATATATATGTATATATATATTTATATATGTGTCCGTTAGCGCGATAACTCGAGCAAAATTGATCCGATTTTGATGAAATTTGGTACAAACGTGTAAACCTACATTTATTCGAACGAGTTCGCGAACCAGCATAAGCGGACCATGGGATCAGGGGTTTATGGGGGGTTTTATGGGGTAAAAATGGGTTTTTCTCATTTTTGACCCTAAAAACTTTAAATTTCTAAATTTCTCTCTAGACCATTTTGAAGAGCTTAAAAAAACAAATAATTTAGTATATTGAAGTGTTTTTGAATGTTCATTGACTACGGAGAAAATTCAAAAAATTGTAAATTTAAAATTCCCATGTTATTCTTATGGAGAATAAATAAACTGTTCTAGTTTGCTTGTTTATGGATATATTTTAATCAAATTTGGCAATTTGGTTTATTTCATACTAAGCTATCAATATTTCAATTGAAAAAACACACCTCAACATCTTCCCCGTAGCAGCAAACCTAACTACTCACTAAAATTAATGTTATTTAAATAGGAAATAAATCTGAAAATTTATAGGGAATATTTTAGTAGAAATCAAGCCGGGTAAATGGAAATTCGCTTAGTATGCAGGTTTGCTGCGACGGGGGTATTTTGTAAGTTTAATAACCATTGATGACATAAAAATATGGCGTGAAAGTTGGAAAATGTACCCTAGGGACATGTCATGGTCGTGAATTTCGAGACTTTATAAATACGAAAAAATACCTAGAACCTATTTAAAACCAAATAAATGTGTGTAACATGTTGCCCCCGTCCCAAAAAAAAAATGAAAACACATAATAATAAACTACAAATCCAGTAGGCCTATCTACGAAGTAAAAGGCCAGGGACATGAAAACGTACGTTTTTAAATTTTCACTCAGGTATGAGGGGTTGATAGGTAGATAGGCCTATGTAATGGTGTGAAGTGTGCTGCAAAAGCCTGGCGCATATCTAACGAGTATAGACAGGAGCGGCAGAAGTGGTCGTTTAGACGTAGGTATACTCACTATTGTACAGTTATTTCTAAGTTTCTTAAACTAAATCCGATTCAGCTTGAACTTGGTCCTTATGGGCTGTTTTTGATGTTTCTTTATATTATTCATATTAATAAGTTTTATGCAGGTCAAGATTTTATATGAATAACTAAAAAAAATATTTTCATCATTCTTAATTTACAATAACCTGAAGTGTAAGAATAGGTTAATTGTTTTGTAATACCCCATGGAGAAAACGTGAATACAATAGAATGTTTTGGGAGCAATAAATTAAGCAAGAGTCTACATTTAAAAGCATTGCGCTAGTTTGAAATAAAGTCTCCTACAATTAATTAATGTATTGGGCCTGTGTTTTTTCTGTAACCTTCTTTATGTAAATTGTGACTATAAATAAATTTTAATTTATAAGTCCAATTTGGAAATATGAACCAAAATTGACATGTGGAGGGTTTATTGTCTTATAGCCTACTATAATATCATTCTAGCTGTCAAGATATAATTGTATTAATCCATTTAGAACCTTCTTAAGATGAGAGGTTAGGGAACTTGAACCACTTGAAAACATCTGAGTTGATTGATAAACAATACACAGCCAGTGTGGAGTATGTGAAGTACTGGTACTTTATTCTCATGTAGTTTATGTTACACTGTGGTCAGCACATTTATTTCCAATTTTTTTTGTTAGAGTTGCCAGACTGAGATAAGTATTTTATGAGGTCACAAAAGACTCTTGCTCCCCCCCCCCCAACCCCACATCTGTAGTAAGCTGCATCGGAACTTAACATCTACTGTAAAGTCTGTTGTCATTTTCTTCCGCTGCTTTAAACTCCTCTTTTGTCAGGTTATTTTAAATACATGTTTTGATAATTTCTGTTGAAGTGTAACTAAGGAGTTTACTATCTTTATTGTGATAATATTTTTATACATATGAACTGTTATTATTCCTTACTGTATTTATGAATTTATTTATTGTCTCACAGTTGTTCTTTGTTTACCATTTACATTTTGTATTTGTATGTTGACTTCAGAGTTTATTAACCCTTTGAGTGCCAACGTCCGGGGAACCGGACGTTTTTAAAACGAGCCAAAAGTGCCGACGTCCGGACGACCGGACGTTTTTAGATCGAGCCAAAAGTGCCAACGTCCGGCTAACCGGACGTTTCGTAATGATCGAACAGTTGTCATAACAACCGAATGGATACTCAGATTCTTTTAACCCATATATTAACATTGAGTCGAAAGTTACTAGATGCGATACATCGATTTTCGTTGGTCGAAATATCAAAAATTCGATTTTTACGAAATTTTAAGCTAAAAATCGCCAGATCGAGCTCGGCATTTTTAGCGCGACCTTCGGGAAAAATCATCGGCATTTTTTGAGCGTTACTTTTATTTCTCGCCTGGCACCCTAAGGGTTAAAACCTATCATTAGGTCTATTCATAATGAGTTTTATTTGCACTTCAATTTAATAAACTCTTTTCACAAGTCATGGACAAACTCCTCAAGCCTGACCGATTTGATGTAGAGCCAGAAAGTGATGGTGCAGAAGAACAATGGCTGCATTGGTACCAGACTTTTACCAACTTCCTTGAGGAATGTGACTCTAATGCAACAAATGAAAAGGTAAAACTACGTTTACTTGTTAATCACATTAGTCCATCTGTCTACAAATACATCTCTGGAGCTACAAAATTTGATGAAGCTATAGCTATTTTAAAAGAACTCTATATCCGTCCTAAGAGTGAGATTTATTCCAGACATCTTCTAGCAACTCGTTTTCAGAAGTCAGGGGAATCAGTTGACCAATATTTACAAGCTTTGAAAGATTTAAGTAAACCTTGTAATTTTTCCCAAGTTTCTGCAGAACAAAATAAAAATGACTATATTCGTGATGCATTTATCAGAGGTTTGATTTCCCCAGTTATCCGACAAAGACTTCTAGAAAATAAAACATTAACTTTGAATGAGGCTTTTGAGAAAGCTAGAGTTTTGGAATTAGCTCAGTATCAATCAGAATATTATAACAAGCAACATTCTCAATTAAATTGCATACAACATTCTACTACTTCAGAACCAGAATCTGTCAAAAGTAACATGTCCTCAAATAATGCAGAGGAAACTTGTTTATCAGCCACTTCCTGGAAATGTTATTTCTGTGGTTCCAGTAAAAAACATACTAGAAGTGAATGTCCTGCTGCAAATCATATTTGTCATTCTTGTGGCAAGAAAGGACATTTCATGAAGGTTTGTAAGTCAGGAAGTAATTCATTACCTCATACAAAACTTGACTCTAAAAAAACTTTTAGCAAAAATCCAGCTACATGTGCAGCTGCACCTAAATCTTTATCTAAATCTACTATTACGATTGAAGTAAATGGGATTAAAACTGATGCCTTAGTTGATACTGGTAGTTCGGAAACATTTATTAGTAAATCTCTAGTAGAAAAGAGGGGAATAACAATCTTTCCCACCACCGTTAGTGTTACTATGGCTTCTACTTCTTATCAACCAGTTACAGCTGGCTACAGTCTTGTTGATTTGTCGATTCAAGGTCATATTTACAACAAAACTAAACTCCTTGTTTTAGACAGCTTATGCGCTGATATTGTCTTAGGACATGACATTTTCAAGGAACACTCAAGCGTTGAAGTCTCATTTGGCGGTAAGAAACCTACGCTGAAGGTGTGCGGACTTACAGCAGCTAAGGTTGCACCCGTCCACTTGTTTTCAAACTTAACTCTTGACTGTAGACCTATTGCAGTTAAGTCACGACGTTATTCAGAAGAAGATTCGAAATTCATAAAAGAAGAAACTGAACGCTTGTTGAAAGAGGGTATCATTGAACCAAGCACTTCACCTTGGAGAGCACAAGTACTTGTAGTTAAAGGTGAAACAAAAAAGAAGCGAATGTGCATTGATTATTCCCAAACAATAAATCGATTCACTCAACTTGACGCCTACCCACTTCCCAGAGTTGAAGATGTCGTTAACAAAGTTTCAAAGTTCAGTGTTTTTAGCACTATTGACCTTAAGAGTGCTTACCATCAAATACAAATTGAAAATGAAGAACGAATATATACAGCATTTGAAGCCTGTGGGCGCCTTTACCAATTTTGCAGAATTCCTTTTGGTGTTACGAATGGCGTCTCCTGTTTCCAAAGAGAAATTGATTCAATCATACAAAAAGAAGGACTTGAATGCACTGTAGCTTACCTGGACGATGTAACAGTTGGAGGGAGGAATAAAGATGAACATGATACAAATTTGAACAAGTTTTTTGATGTAGCCAAGAAGTACAACTTAACTCTGAACATGGAAAAATGCTCTTTTGCACAAGACAAAATCCATCTGTTAGGATATGTAATAACAAAGAACGA
Organism: Macrosteles quadrilineatus; assembly: GCF_028750875.1. Taxonomy (NCBI): domain Eukaryota; kingdom Metazoa; phylum Arthropoda; class Insecta; order Hemiptera; family Cicadellidae; genus Macrosteles; species Macrosteles quadrilineatus. The sequence continues at coordinate 1,547,535 of NW_026542610.1, forward strand.
AATCCGTCCTGATCCAGACCGTCTTCAGCCGCTCTTGAAACTACCACTTCCTCATGATGGCCAATCATTGCGTCGAACCATGGGCATGTTCGCTCATTATTCAGACTTTATCAAGAGTTTTTCAGAGAAGATTCAGCCCCTTTCATCGACTAAAAGTTTTCCATTATCAGAAGAAGCAATTAACTCCTTCAATGAATTGAAAAATGAAATAGTAACTGCAACTAAAGCCCCAATCCAAAATGACATACCATTTACAGTTGAGACCGATGCATCTGAGTTTGCAATCGGCTCAACCTTGTCACAAGCAGGACGTCCAGTAGCTTTTTATTCAAAAACATTATCAAAATCTGAAAAGAACCATTCTTCTGTTGAAAAAGAAGCTCAAGCAATCGTAGAATCTCTTAAGAAGTGGAGACACTATCTTATTGGCCGGCCATTCCTACTCATTACAGACCAAAGATCAGTTTCTTTCATGTTTGACAATAAAAGATTTGGAAAAATAAAGAATGAAAAGATACAACGTTGGCGTTTAGAACTGTCTTGTTTCAAGTATGATATCGTATATCGACCAGGCAAGGAAAATGGAGTTGCAGACACCATGTCACGATTGTGTGGAACGATTTGTGGTCGTCCAAACTTAAATGATATCCACACGAGCCTGTGTCACCCGGGAGTGACAAGATTTTACCACTGGATTAGATCGAAAAACTTACCTTTTTCACTGGAAGAAGTTCGTCGTACTACAGCTCAATGTCGAATTTGTGCTGAACTTAAGCCTAGGTTTTGTAAATATGAAGGTACGTTAATCAAAGCTACAGCACCTTTTGAGCGACTAAACTTAGACTTTAAAGGACCAATTCCAAGTGCTACGCAAAATAAATACATATTAACTGTTGTAGACGAGTATTCACGATATCCATTTGCTTTCCCCTGTAGAGACATGACTTCCAGTACCGTGATTGAGAAACTGAAAGAAATGTTTACAATTTTTGGTATGCCTTCATTCATTCATTCAGACCGAGGAACGTCATTAATGTCAGACGAATTAAAGTCTTTCTTACAAACTCATGGTGTTGCGTCAAGCCACTCTTCTGCTTATAATCCTAGAGGGAATGGCCAAGTAGAGAGATTCAATGGCACTATATGGAAGACTGTTATGCTTGCCCTCAGAACCCAAGACCTACCCGTAAAGTATTGGGAATCAGTTCTTCCTGAAGCACTTCACTCAATAAGATCATTATTATGTACATCAACCAATACAACACCTCATGAACTGATGTTTAAGCACCCCAGAAGATCGTATTATGGAGGTTCAGTTCCAAGCTGGCTGTCACAACCCGGCCCAGTGCTGTTGAGAAAGCACAACAGACCCAGCAAGTATGACTCACTTGTAGAAGAGGTAGAACTTATTCAAGCAAATCCAGGTTATGCTCATGTGAAACTCCCAAATGGACAAGAGAAGACAGTATCCATAAGAGATCTGGCCCCAGCACCTGGACAATCATCTTTAGAAACAGACTACCAATTGCCAGAAACATGTGGAAATGAACAAGTTATTCAAGAACCGGAGGTTTCATTTGATCAAGAACAAGTTGAAAATGATTCTAGTGGGACATTAAGTGACACGAATGTACCAGTTGAACATGCAAACAGTTCTTGCAAAGACTCAAGTTCAGTGCCTTCCAAAACGCATCCACAGCGTATACGGCAAAGACCTTACTATCTAAAAGACTACGTCTCGTTTTAGGGTGGGAAGAATGTGATAATATTTTTATACATATGAACTGTTATTATTCCTTACTGTATTTATGAATTTATTTATTGTCTCACAGTTGTTCTTTGTTTACCATTTACATTTTGTATTTGTATGTTGACTTCAGAGTTTATTAAAACCTATCATTAGGTCTATTCATAATGAGTTTTATTTGCACTTCAATGTATATTGTTAATTACATTGACATCATTGTTCTCAAAGAATACATAGGCCACAATAAAGACCATTGTGATTGATGTAATTTTATTTACCGATAAATGTTTTTAAATATATGGACTTTTTGGAGAAATATGGTTATTTTTCAGTAAACTACAGTTTTTTAATATCATTAAAAACTTAAAGTATTTTAGCCTCAATTTGTAAAGTAAAAAACTGAGAGTTCCAAATTTTTTTTATTTTAAGAAATATTTATTGTTCCTTTTTATACCATGTACAAACACAAAGATACAATACATACACAAAACAATAACCACCTTAGGTTAGAACCTATGTCGGTGGGTTTAAACACTTAATAAAGTTCTTCTCTTTTCTCTACGTTTGGTGATCTAGGTGCCAAGCTTTGGCTTGATTACACTTTATTGCTCTAAAACTAGATCATGCTAGGCTACATAAAAGGCTAATTAAATAGGAGATAACATCGACAATTCAATAGATAAAATGGATCCTTATGTTTGTTCTAATTACTTGAATTAAGATAATTTTTATTTAATAATTTTGATTGTAGATAGGAATGAATAGAAAATCAATTTTGTAAATATTGGTAATCAAGCTAAAATGTTTGATAAGTTACGTATTATTCCAAGCCCCAAGCGCTTACTTTCCTCCATTTAAACGTTGCTTTTTCAGAAGTGTTGATTAATCTGTTTGCCTCTCTTTGACGTTAAACAGAAGTATTTCTCAGTCCGTTGACTCACAAAAGTCCCCCCCCCCACCCTGCTCTACCATGGGGGAGATTTGAATGGCTTTTGTCATAATGTGGGCCAGTAAAACCTCAATCTTTATTATGATGGCATATCACCCAACTTAAAAAAAATATTCGTTTGAACTTATTTTTAAAATCAAATTAGTTTTTAGCGTTGCTTATAAAGTTTTACATTACCTAAATTTTTGAAGCTATAAGGCATTAAACTTCAATGGTGATATGTTGCTTATAACTTGCTTAGATCAATTTTACTTCTGTTAAAACGTACAAATACAAGAGTAAGCTTGGATTACTAGTACTTTTTACTGTCAAAGATGAAAGCAACAAAATAAATCTTCACTTTAGTGAATTTCCATATAGGAAAGTAGCTATTACCGTAGGTCTCATGGTAAGACTTTAACCCGGGACCGATTTACTTTTAATTTTAATGTCCCCAGAGGCGAAAAACATTATTCGTTAAAATTTGTATACATGTATTTATATATATTTATGTATATATATATATATATATATATGAACACGATAACTTGAGTAATTTTTGTCCGATTTAGGTGAAATTCAGCTTGCAGGTGTAAGGTGGATTGCTGGCTGAGCTCGCTAGCCCGAGCCGAATTCAGTGGTTGCGTTCTGCACTTGAAGGCGTCGGGTAGGGGCAAGAAACCCGCACGGTGCTTGGGTTTTACATCGCACTACTGACGCTGTGATAGCATATGTTTACCCTATTTTAACTATTGATTCACGAAAAATGTTCATCGGGGGATATTTTGACTCACTAATATTATAAACCGAAAGTATAGAAGTTAGTAATCAATTAATTGCTATACAGTGCAACGTGTATTTACATTGTTATAAAGTTGGGCGATAACATAGTATTTGTATTTAAAAAATTGCTTGGATGGTTTGGGTTATGGGTTTTATAAAAAGGTTGATAAATTAAACAATAAAAATACAGCACAGTTGTATAAAAAACATTTACTGTATTTGAATACAGTACCACACATAGTAGCCTACATTTCACGCATGATTAAAAAGTACTAATTTTGTTAGCTTTTGACGAATACCAACTTTTGACAGTGCAATGGTTTGCTCTTTAGCATGACTGTAGCAAATTATAAAAAAAAAATTTTCTATTAACTTTATCAGCTTAATTTTGTGTGTGTCCTCTGCAAAGTCAACGTTAGACATATGGGTGTAGCTACTAAATTGCATTCGTCAGCTGTCAAAAGACTAACACATTCTTCACATGTTACTGTACCTAATATTTTTCTAACAATAAAACCAGACATATAATATTGATACATTATTCTTGTAGTATGATCCAGTTTCCGCAGATACCACTCTTTAAAAGTCAATTGCTCGTTTTCTTCACAGTCATCAACATCGCAATTAACAATTGCCTTTGTCTCTGTATTTGTATGCCTTAGGACTGTAAAAATAGACAGTGAGTGCAAATTCTTTAATTTTTTCTGAATACATGGTCCTGAATTTACTGGTGTTACTATTTTTCATAGAATGAGCAATTAAATCTAACGGAAATCCTGACAACTTTTCCTCTAAAACCTCTATTAACCTATCAGGTGCTTTTTTCTTAAACATTATAATCATTTCACGCATGGATTTTATCCTAGCATCTCTTCTGTTTAGCCGCGGTTGAAGAATTTTGACCTTCCGTCTCAGAAAAGAGATAGCTCCTATCCATTATTTGTCCATTTAAAAATACTTCCAATTCAACACATATTCTTTTATAAAGTATTAAGACTTTTTTATATTCGAAGTGGGAATAATGGAACAAACAATCTTTCATACAACACAAGAAGCAACAGTCAAAGATTATTTAGATTGCCCAAAGTAAACAAATCAATATTTAGACAGTCTTATCAGTACAGTGGGCCAAAATATTTCAACCAATTACCTCACGATATCAAAAGCAGTGCAAATTTAAAGTCATTTTCTATTCAAATAAAAAAGATGTTAATTAAGACGCCAAATATAGATTTTTAAAATAGTGTTGTAACATAGAGAATTTTTTCTAAATCTTTGCAAATTTAACGTTTTGTATTGTAATTATCAAATCTGCATATCTTGTTTTAAATTGTCGATTTACATGATTTTATACTGCTTATATAGGATTCATTTTTTAATATATTTTTATTGTAAATATCTATTATTGTAATAATATTGTTATTTTGTTTAATTTAACAACTGTCATCAAGACGCCACAGAGAGCGGCAAGGTGTTTTTCATGTGTGGACTGGACTGAAAGTTTATAGAATGTACTTTATGTTGTTAATTTTTATTGAACGTTGTCACATTAACTGGATGCTGTGGCAAAGTAATTCCAAGTTTTTATTAAATTTGTATGTAATGTAATTATGGTGGGATAAATCATTATTTCATATTTCATTAATAATTCATACATTGCTAACCAAACTACCACGTGAAAGTGCTATCCGTCCACTAATAACTGGCAGGATGATTCATTCACAGGTGGTTTACTTTTGCTTCTTCATACATGACCTCGAATTGTTAAAAAAAACTATTATAGATTTAGCGGGGTTGCTAGTGGCGGAATAATTTTTTGGTGGGATAGTTCGTTGGCGGGAATAGCAGCGGGCGGCGGCGCGAGTTGCTGTTTTGCCCCTACCGGGCGCCTGCAACACCGCGATACGTCCCGCCACTCACACCTGTACGCGACCGAATTTCTCTACACAGCTCTTATGGACAGCGCGCAATCCAGTAGTAGTTATATATCGATGGTGTAAGGTGGGATAAACTTGAATGAGTTTGTGAACCAGCATGATTGGACTATGGGAACCGGGTTTTAATGGGGTAAAAAATGGGTTTACTCATTTTTGACCTCAAAACACAAAATTTCCCAATTTATCTCTATAGACCTTTTTAATGGTTTTGGTTTGGTAATGAGTAAGTTATTCCTGAAATAGACCGTCCTAGTTCTACCACTGACTGGGACACCTAAGGGAAATTAGCTAAAAGCTAGTTGATGCTGAGAATGTAGTCTCCATGTCTGGTCATCTACATCATAGAATTTTGTAGCATTTTACACAAGTTACACTTAAAGTGCAGCAAAAATTATTCTATAGAATTAATTTGCACAATGAAAATCTTGATAGCTTTTTTTTTATAGAAAATTAACAAAAAACCATTACGAGCCCACCGTCAGAACAAAAACGTATTGGATATAATAATATGGTGAAAATTCTATAAAATATTTTGTTTACACTAATAATGTGCTAAAACTAGAATATATAAACATTATGTGGTGACGATTTCACTTCTATTGTTGTTTTTTATGAAGTTACAAACAGAGAAAACACTTACCCCAAAAACGCACTTGCCCCATCCCACCTTAGGCCTATAGATTTATTTTAAAAGGAACATTTTTAATATAACTTGAAATTGTTATTGCTACTGGCCTTAAGTTATAACGTACATAGAGATAAAGGGTAAAAAGATACTTTCTTCTTCTTTGCTTGTATAAAGTTTGATAGACAGTAAGATGACTTACCTAACAAAATAAAAAAAAAAAAAAACAGAAAATATTTCACATTTAAGGTAAACGGTACAAGTATTGATATTTTTTCGGATTTGCAGTAATTTTTTTGTTTTTGATTGTTTATAAATCTAGAATTTTTTTAAAATAACTCCCCGCTGTAGCTAACATCCATAACCAACCAAACTAGGCCTATACAACAATGTAATTATTCTCCACAAGAATAACATAGAAATTTTAATTTTGTTTCCTGAATATTTTGAGTCTAAAACATATAATGTTTATAATGTTCAAATAGATACGTAATAGATTATTCCCTATATGAGAAATTTGCTAAAATAGTAATTTTTATCAGAAACTGTAAAATGTAAAATATTAATGTTGAGACAGATGTTTTTTATTTTTGACAACTGCTGAATCTTCCAAAGGTTCAATTTACTTCTGTTTCATTGTAATACCCCCGCCGCAGCAAACCTGCCGACTAAGCGAATTTCCATTTGTCTGAATTGATTTTCAGTTAAATATATTTTAATAACATTAGGTTTAACGAGTACCTAGGTTTGCTGCTACAAGGAAACTAATAAAGTGTGTTTTTGAGTAAAATATTGATAGCTTAGTACAAAATAAATAAATTTGCCAAGTTTGATCAAAATATATCCATAAACAAGCAAACTACAACATTTAACAATATTCTCCATAAGAATAACATGGGAATTTTAAATTTTAAATTTTTTTAATTTTCTCCGTTACTAATAATCGAACAAAAATACTTTTATATACTAAATTATTTGTTTTTTAAAGCTCTTTAAAAAGGTCTAAAGAGAAATCGGGAAATTTTGTGTTTCGAGGGTCAAAACTGAGAAAAACCAATTTTTACCCCATAAAACCCCCCGTAAAGCCCCGTTCCCATGGTCCGATCGTGCTGGTTCGCGAACTTATTCAAGTTCAACCCGCTTTACACCTTTAAACCAAATTTCATCAAAATCGGACAAAAATTACTCAAGTTATCGCGTTTACGGACGTATATATATATACATATATAAAAATTTGGACGAATGGTGTTTTTGGCCTCTGGGGACATCAAAATGAAAAAGTAAATCGGTCCCGGGTCTAGGTCTTACCGTGCCACCTACGGTAATAGCTACTTCCCTATAGGGAAATTCGCTAAAAATAACCTAAAATCCTTTTAACGAGTTTAAAAGCTACTTGTGCTATTGCTTAACTGTAAATGACTTACTTTATCTAAGCTGATACACAAACTAGATACTCAAAATACCAACCTGCATTGATTGTTTTAGTTATATTTTTCTATAACTTTAAGAAATAGGCATAGGATTAAGCATAGGAAAATTAATTATTTTATATTTATTTCATATGAGTTTATTGATATCTACTCTTCAAAAAGAGTTACATGCCCCTCAAAAAACAGATTATTTTTTTAAAGTGGAGATTGAAAATTTAGGTGGGATTTTTTTTCAGGTAATTATAATATGCAACTAACTGTATTCATATTCTTTTTCGTATTATGAGTAATTTTAAAATTATTAAATGGTTTATTCCGTTATATTTGCTACATAATACAAATGTTTACAATAATTTTTACTCGGTACCGTACCATAAATGTTTACCAGTACAGTACCACAAAAGAAGAAATAAATTGGTTTTAAATTTGGCTGTAACTCAAATAAAAGTAATTAAATAGTTGTTTATATTATTATCATCCTGTGATTTATGTAAAAAAAGTTTCCAGTAAATGACAGGTCTTATTTAGATTGAATTTTACTCTGTGGTGTTTTATGTATCCCTTGGTGAAATGTGTAATCGTCTGACTTTTACTAAGTGATTGTTACAGAAGGAGCTTGTCTTAATTTGGAATAAAAGTTTAATTTGGTTTATTCTTCAACAGTCCCTAATTTATTTTATTCCAAATGATTCCTCTTGGCATAATATTCATAAAGTCTGATTCCTTACTACCCTTATATTACCTTATACCTTATTACCCTTTTTAGAAAGTTACATGGACGTTGTGGTAATGTTAGATTGATATCAACAGGTAGGGGTGTGGTGCCGTGGTAGCCTGTCTCTGTCATACCTTCGGTAATCAATAAAATGCCCATTTCATTACAAAATTACATTCCCTTCTGATACTATACTTCCTGGTTAATCTTTAGGAGATAAAATATTTGCATATACTGTATGCAAAAGAAATTTATAATTTATAAAAATAAATTAAATTATAATTTTTTTGTGTAGAATGTAGCGCATTATTTAGCCGAGGGTGTACAAATTATTTGCAGCAAAAAATTTTTTTAAAGCAGTAAAAAATCTGCAAAACTTGTTGTAGGCATCTTGGCAACGCAGGAGTAGTTGTCATTCATGTGCTCTGTTTGAGCTATATTAGCTTGTAGCTATAGTCAACCTATATTGGTAAAAACATGTTAAGCATCTTAGGTAATAACAAGTACAGAAGTTATTCAATGACTTCTATAGTAGGTTGAAGCTTGCTGGTTAGATCATAAGAACGTTCAAACACTTTTTAATATTTCAAAACTGGACTTTTACCAAGTGGTTCTGGCTTTAGAACGTCATGGTTTAACTATTAACTGTTTTTTATTAAATTACTTCTTGATCAGCATTGTACGTGTTATTAAATTTACGGAAAGTGAATAAGAGAAAAGTCTTATAACACTTAAAACATATATTTACGCTTATTAGTGTTACTCACAAGACAGTAAATATACATAAAAAAAGGTAAGTGGTGATCGATTTTGATTGGACACTCCAATCATCATCAGACCCAATAGGTAAATGACAAGAATCTTGAATGGCGTCCTTACTTACACCCTATTACGTACTAATACATACCGGTAAGTAGGGACGCCATTCAAGATTCTTGTCATTCGCCTATTGGGTCTGATGATGATTGGAGTGTCCAACCGAAATCGATAACCACTTACCATCTTTTATGTATATTTACTGTCTTGTGAGTAACAGTATAAGCGTAAATATATATTTTAAGTGCTATAAGATGTTTCTTTTATTTTTATTGTAATTCTCTCTATACACTGATATTATAATTACTGTAACCTTTAACTTATATATACAGTATATTTTGTGTTCTGTTTAAAAAAAAAAACAAGCAGCGTAACTCGCCTAAGCCAAATAAAACACTGAACAACTCTTCCTCATCTTCCAGTTTAATAGCAATTTGAAATACAAAATTAGAGCAAAAAATGTTGAAAGTAAGCCAAAAACACTCAAGAGTACTGTAAAGCGGCAAAATAGTATTTTTCAAAATGAAAATATTAATTTGAAGTACTGTAGTGAAGACGGAGGCTGACAGAAGTAGGACCTGTCCTGTTGCATATGAGAAGGGCGTACACTGGTTCGCTCCACTGGCCATGAACAATTTCCTCTGTGACCTTCATGTGAAGTGTGTCATACAAGCCCTAGCATCTTCTACCATTGGGCCACCTATGTAGTTGATACCGAATAAACTAGCAGAAAATCTATTAATTTGATGAATTGATTTCGTGTTCTGGATTTCTTGTGGTTGGTTTCCTATTTATTTCCAGGGTTGTGAACAAATAATTTACGGGCTTAAATTTGACAATATATTAGTGCTAAATTCAATTCTCAAGACATTTAAAGCGATTACTATATTATTAGCTTCTTAAACAAAAAAAAAACTATGATGTTCTATTAAAATTTCCATTCATCAAAGGGGACATACATTTTAAGGACCCTAAAAAGGATCATTTACAGAAATAAAAGTTATAGACAAATTGTGTCAACCTTTTTTTGTAGTGTAAGAAGTTATTATATGCTATTACATTATTCAACATTTCAAAGAAAAAAATAATACCTACCTAGTTCAATTTCAGTACATTGATAAACGGTTGCAATATAAGGTTGAAAAGTGGGATAACAAATTGTTTATTCGGCTTCCTTTCTTTAGCTTTGAGTCAGATTTCATCTGGACTTTTTGGAGTAATGTTGCGGAAATACAAACCATTTATTTACTGTGTGAGCAGAATGTTGACAGATATTATATTTTGAGGTACTTTATAACGTCTAAAGACTGATGATAAAAATAATAAACTTACTCTGTGAATGTAAATTGTTTACATTATTATAACAATGTATTTTAATATTATTTTGTAGTTTGAAAGACATTAAAAGTCTTAACTGTTTAAGTACAATTTTGTAATCAAGTAAGATAAAATGAATGTGACTAAAAACAAATTTATTGTTCACCAATAGAACACATAATTGTAAATTCAGAGTCAATATATACTTCAAGTATTGTTCAACATATTTTTTTGTAAAGTATAACTTGTGCAAATAAAATATGTAGAAAAGGTTATCCAAAGTGCAATAGACAATAGTATTTTAAGGTTTATGTTTTTGTACACACTTATTTTTGTGTTGTCTATATATTAACCTCTCATTAATGGAAATTGTTAGTAAGACATTTTTTTTATTATTTACAGATAAATTTCTTTTAAATGTGTATCAGAAGTACAATAGTAAAAGAAAAAAAAACAAAGAATACCAATTTGAAACCAATATTGTTTACTAGTGTAATTTCAATTCATGTATTGTCAACAGCAAAGTTCCGTTACTATTCAGTGAGGTATTTAAGTATAAGTGGTATTGTATGTTAGGCACTCATTAAGTTTAAAGTTTGTGGTCTTGTTGTGTAATGATTTTCTGTTATTATTAGCCTACTTGTCGTGATTCGGTCTCTTAGTTTCATCTCAACTGTGACTTTTGTAAGAATATTTAATACGTAAGGTAAATGCAATTGATTTTAGATACCTGTAAACATTTTCTGCTCATTTTTGTGAATTGTTCTTGTTATTTAAATTTAAGCCTTGGATACAAGCTAAAAAATGTTTCAGTATAAATTAATTGAAGAATAATTGTTTTTATCCAATTATTGTTGTCAGTAATCTTAGCAACCATACAACCTAGTCATTCAAATACTGTAGTATTTTGTCTAAAAAAGCCGAGGTATAGAGTTTTGTTCTTTTGCTAGTTGTTATTTCAGTAAATATATATAATTTGATTGATTTCTTTTAATAATTATTTAAAAACCTTTTTGATTGAGTGTCTCCAGTAATTATTTTAACACACTATGGTTGTTACCGTGTCTCGTTCAGAATAAAACATAGTTGATTGTTAATTATATTAGAATAGATTTAAATTAACTATAAATACTTTAAATATTTCTAAGATTTACTTATTAAATACCAAGTTTTAAGACAGTTTTAAAGATTAGTTTTAAGACACCCTTACCACAGCTTAGAGTTATTGACATATTGGAGCAGAGTTTTAACATTCTGCTTGCTTAGGCAAGTCGGAATCTCTTGGCACAGAATGTTATGTGCAATTTGTCATGGTTCATGAAATGTTTTATTTATTGTTCATAGGGCTGTATCAGAAATTAAGTGAATTATATTTAATATCATATTGATAAATACTCTTCATTCTGCTTTATCCACGAGAAAATTTGTTTAAATATCTAAAATATTTACCCATTATATGATCAACATATTTTGGATACTAGTTCAATTCAAATAAATTAAAATTTGTGTTCAACTCAGTAACTAATGAATACAATATCAGAGGAAAATCAAAATTTTATTGACGTATCACAGACAGAAATTTAGCAGTATTTTAAAAACATGACATTATTTTATTTAGAAGAGTATGCTAGTACCGGTACCCTATTGATAAAAAAAATAAATTATTACTTTTGATATTAAAATTTGGTAAATTACAGGATTCTTTTCAAAATTACAGTAGTGTGTGTTAATATTGTTTTGATCATGTACGAAGAAAGCAAAAATTAATTTTTCAACATGTTCTAATGTTGTGGGGTTAACTTTAAATTGCTAGGAAGTAATGCAATAGGCACAGTACAGTTTATTCACAATTCACATGAACAGTAAGTAATCACATATGACAGGGGGAGTTCCTAGAGGGAGAGAAGGGAGGTTGCTACCCTTCTGTACTCAAAGGTTTTATTGGCTGACACTCATGAGGGGTTTAGGATTGTGCAACTCTGTCTCAACACCACAAAGAACCACTTTGTGCATTGTGCAACATGTATTGGGTCTATTTGCACAGACTGATTTATTATTGTGCAAATACATAGCCCTAGTCTACATTCGCAAGCATGACCCAAAGATTTTAAATATGTTCTCAATTAGGTTTTGGTAGAATTACATATGGCAGATTTTTGTTCTGATCAAGCATCTAGAGGTTAACACTCAATAAAGAAGTATTTTCATTTAATCTGTTTTAATTGAACATAGTTTATTGATCTTTTGTAGATTTTTAATTAATTAACCCTTTTTTAATTGGACTTTTCTTAATATTTGTTGTTTTAAACATTGTTTTCATTAATCACAGTAATTACAGCAGTGGTTGTAGGTAAGTGTAGTTTTCTTGTATTTTTTGTGCTTGATCTTGTCATTTTCTAGGTCTTTTCTTATCAGAAGACAGAATCAGATCTTGATAAAAACAAATCAAAATAATTTATTGTTGTCGACATTTTACAATGCATTAACAATCTTACGAAATACATAATGCTGTTATTAATACAGCAAATAAATACTTACATCTAATCAATTATTGTTGGACTTTCACTCACGATCTGTATAAGCTAGCATGTAACTATTATTTTTATTTAAGTCTTTCTATTCTGTATCAATTTAATTTGATATTCATGAGTTTTAGAGTAAATTCCACATTTAATATGCTCTCCCCTTTAATAATAAGATCTAAAATTAAAAAAATACAGGTGTAATTAAATAGAAATATTTCGACATGTAAAAAAATTCTCTTCTGTAAAACCTTTTTTGCTGTTTGGTTTTAGTACTTGGTGTTGGAAGTCTACAATAATATTTAACAAGATCATGCCACAATTAACAATGGAATACTGCATTACAAAATCATTTTTAAGGTCCACCACAAAAACAGAAAACCTTAGGCCTACATATTTTTTTAAAGGAACGCTATTTCTTTAGTATAATTCAAAATAATGTATTGTAAGCAAGTTTAAAATCTAATAACTTAAACAATTGTTTAAGCTAGTAGTTTAAGCTATTGTTTATTTGTTACAGCCGCAGCACAAAGGGAAGTATCTAGTAGAACACGTTTGTCGGCAACTCAACCTGATAGAGAAAGACTACTTCGGCCTGAGATATGTTGACTCTACCAAGCAGAGGGTGAGTTTAACTCATCATTCACTTGTGTAGACCTAGTACAATCCAAATTAACCATTGTTGGCAATGAATTTGTTTGCTTTATTGATAAAAATACATGGGTTGGGTGGTTGGTGGGATTTTACAATCCTGTAGCTTCAAAAATTTTAAAACGAAAATTCAATCTCTTCGGCTTTTAAAAAATGTTGTGGAAAATTAAATATGACTTAACAGACTTTCGTCTAAGGGTACTCATGTAAACAGTAGCAAAAATGGTTGCTTAGATGAAAATTACTAGGAGTCCATTATTAATGGTGCATTTAAAATATCTAAATCCTTTAATTATTTCATAAAGTAACATCTATCTAGTCTCCTCTTAAACAATGTCTCTTGCAATTTCACAGTTCATCCATGTACTAAACCATAAAAATTCATGTACTAGTTTGAAGTTATATTATTGTATGACACCATTGTTAATTCATGACATAACTACACATAAAGAATATTTTGATTTAATTTGATTCGAATCAATTAACTGAAGAACCAAGTTGGAATTTAATGAGTTAGTTATAGTATTCTGTCAATTTACTACACAGCTCACCCACTATCTTAGGATTACTTAGAGCTAAGATAATAGGCATCCATATCACTGTGAAAGCACCTTGTTGTGTAATAAAAAATATTGCATGTCAAATAGATTAAAAGTATTCAATTTTGTGGCACTGAATTTTCTTAACAAACTTTCAACATTTAGAGTTTGAATTTTTGCCATTAAATAAATTGTTTGTTAAAAGAATACATTCAAATTTGTGTTCTCCATACGAAGGTTATTTAGCCTAGGGCTGTTCAAGTGTCCGGTTATTGGTGTAAACAGTGGGAGAAATGTATAGGACGGGTTGGAGTGTGATGAATGTAGCAAACACTACATGGAAGGGGAAACAGTGTTGTCTCGTGTACTCAACGCGTAAAGAGAACTGTGTGCTTTATTGTGGAACCGTCCAAAAATATACCTTAAAAGCTGAACGTGGCAGGAAATTGTATGATAATGAAGGATTATTCCTACCTCTTATCATTTTTAATACTTAATATTTTAGGTTATGACTCTACCATGTTCTTGAATCTTGAGTTGTTCTTAATTTTTTTGTTAATAGAAGCCAACATTGTCTTCATATTTTCATCTTTCCATTGAGAATAGTTATTTGTGCAACTAGTGAGAAAAGTGAGCAATTGACTCACTCGAGAGAAATCCTTACTCACGAGCCGTAGGCGAGTGAGGAATGGTTTCTCGAGTGAGGCAATTGTACTTTGAACTCGAGTTGCACATTATACTTTTCCTATAGTTACCATAAAACAAATAAATTTGTGAAGAAACATAACCTATTTTTACACAGAAGTGAACTTTTAATATAACATTAAATGTGCAGTGACAAATACAACAGTACAACAGCTGACCAGCTGATTTACAGCCAGTGCTGCCAACGTATTTCGCGCGCATACGACGTTGCCTGCATGTTACGCGCTCACTATTTCGTGCCTTCACGTTGCAAATCTGGAGTGAGACAAAGTAATTAGAGTGAGACAATGTTAACATTGTCTCACTGATGAGCGAATTGGCCACTTTGCTTTCTCAAATCAGTGAGAGAACATGTACATTGTTAGGTAACTGTAGGAAAAGGTACACAATGCCCACAATGCTATGGGTTTTTGATTGTTGGGGTTTTAATAGATAGTTGTGTGTAAAGAAACAGCTGATCTTTAGTCAGTAACAAATCTATATTGGTAACCTCATCTCACTCCATTCTTTACTCCCTGCATTCATGTGTAGTTTAAAAGTGTCACTAATATTGTAGTTTTTTTATGCTAAAAATATAAAAATTATTTATTTCCTGTGGCTTTACTGTTCATAATGAGCAAAGTAAATGTTCCAATCAACATATTCAGGTATCAACCTCTACATTGATTTAGAGGGGAGGAAGACAGAGGAAAATTCTAGTAGAAGTCAGACAGCAAATAGAAAGAGTTAGTTACTTTACACAGTCCCATTGTGTGGCCGGGAGGTGCATTAACGCTGATGGAATGCTAGTTTACCGAGCCCCGCCCTCTCTATACACCTGCCTTGTTGATTTTTGTATTTACAGTGACACTGTTTGACGAGCACTTGAATAGTGCAGTTATATAAATCAATTCGGCTTAATTTCTGGACTCAAACAAAGTAATGTACTTTTGGGTAATGTGTGAGTCTGATTTTTGTTAGTAAAAAATTAACTAAAAAACTTCAAATTTTACTAACATTTCAAACATGTCAATCGGTTCAGTAGTTTCGGAGGAGTAATTGTCACAAAAAACCTGCTTGCGCATTAAATAAGTATAATATATAGAATAGATATGAAGTTCGATGAAGAAAATCCTACCTCATGAGTGTAGCAAATGTTAAAATTGGCTCACAAAAAATTTTAGAACTTTTTGTTTTACACAAGATTTTTTTTACCAAGTACAAAATCCTCAGTTTTGTTTTTACAACTTTATAGTTGAATTTTTCTCTTAACATGCCAATGACGCGGTAGTACATTGAACAGGATTAATCTCTGGCAGTGGCAGTACAGTATGAGGCTTACAGTTTGCGCTAGTATGAAATATGTGCGTCTCTGGTTATTCTTTTGGAATATTGGGAGTGAGGGACAAGTGGAACCCAAGTCGTGCATACGTAATGGACGAAATACGATCTCTCAATCAATATCCACCGAGTCTTCTCATCCGGCTTGAGGAATCAGCCGTTATCGGATTAATACAGGAATATGCTGCGTTACTGATTATAATGGAGCGATTACATTATTGGTTTATCTTTTATAAACTTCCTTGAAACTGATGAATGAATTTGTGATCGATTGACTTTATTGAACATCAATGAGGCAACTTAAATTTTACACTAAGTGTAGTTTAGATTTTTATTCAGCTGAAAATTGATTTTGAAACTAGATAGTTGGATATGGGCCAGACAAATATATAGTGTCGCATGCTTTTTAAGAAGAGAAAGCAAAAAGCCAAAATTTACTGTTTTATATATTTTAAAGCTTATGGTAATTTAAAAAGTGTTTAATACTAAAAACATTGGTTCAAACAGGCAGTGGTAAATCTTATTTTGAATGTAGCACAAAAAACATGATTTAATATATTAAAATTTGTAAATGTGTAAGTACGGTAACTTATTAAAAAAAAGTAACTTCTTAAAAAAGTTTTATTTTTATTAAATAGCCTAACATAAATATAAGGTTTGTTTTTCTTTTCCACACCGTTTGCAATTTTTGTATGAATGCTTTTTAGGAAAGTGGTCCAAACCCATATGCTTTGGGATTGTGGGCATGCCGGGAATTGGGAATCTTTATTTCATTAAAGTGTTGTAGCTAAGTCGATTATTTACCAACCAATTTTTAAATTGTTAGTGGTTGTGTGGTTTTGAAGTAAGCTTGCTAGGACTCATCTATTGAGCTTGACTGCCTTCAAGTATTTTAAAAATTGATATGGGACTAATAAAATATTTTTTAGGTTAAAAGTTTGAAATTTTGTTATTTACTAAGAAATGTTTTGATTGCATACTTGTGTATT
The DNA here is from genome assembly GCF_028750875.1 of Macrosteles quadrilineatus. Lineage (NCBI taxonomy): Eukaryota > Metazoa > Arthropoda > Insecta > Hemiptera > Cicadellidae > Macrosteles > Macrosteles quadrilineatus. The sequence continues at coordinate 1,564,559 of NW_026542610.1, forward strand.
ATCATTACGAATATCAATGGTAGGTCTTTATTTAAAAAATATTCTGTGTAAGTCCAAAATTTAAATGAATCTTTATGTTTTAACTAATAAACTTTGGTAGAAATTATAGTTTAAAAAATAATCACTTTTGCACCAGAGAATAAATTGTAGAAGGCTGTGATTGTGTGTGTTGTAGCAACATTCATCTTACACAGCCACTTTGATCGCATGAGAGGTGTATTTTCATGAGTGATTCAGGATTGAAGGGATTAATGTCAGACTACAGTTACCGTCTGTCTCACTTATATACTGTAATGAATTGTATACCATTTAAATCACATTTATGCACTTACCTAGATAGAAGCGAACCAAATAAATTACTTTAGGATTTTAAACTTTTTTTTATTGTATATTTTAAAAGTTGTAACCATTTCATGGGACATTTGGCTGATTTACTGTAAATACTAACATAAACTATAGACAAAAAGAAGTAAATAAAGACTGTCAGTTGTGCTGCGGTTACCATAGTTACCATAGGTTCTGGCACACACCGCTGGGAGCGCCAAGTAGTTATGTAGCGTGTACGCCGTAACTACACAGCGCTCCCCAGTGTGCGCCAGAACCTATGGTAACCGCAGCACAGCTGACTGTCTATATTTAATTCTTTTTGTCCATGCTTAAACCCACCACATTTCATTTTTGTAAAGGCAGCAAACCTAATCATCCATCAAGCCCAATATTATTCATGCTAGAGGTAAAATTCAGTTTACTATTATAGGGAATATTAATCAGCCCAAGATGTTTGCTCAATTTGTAGTTTTGCTGTGTTGGTAGTATTTTATTTGGCTGTTTTTGGTATAAAAATTGTTTGTTTGTGCAGAGATTAAATAGGTTATCAGACACAAAAATGTTTATGTTATTTTATTATTTTTTTGGTCTCGCTGAATAACTTAGTATTTAGCTTGGTCTTATGGGGTTCTGTATCTCAGACCATGGTTGGATGAACAGTTTAAGTTATGCAGTCATTCATAGGTGTTGACTCTCTTATCAGGGTCAACTGATTTGAATTAGATGAATGACGTCAAACCTTTCACAATGATTACCTGATGTCATCATAATTCTGCGTAGAACATTGGACTTCTATCATGTGTTATACAACACCTTACTCTTTTACGAGATTTTTTTTTTTTTTTTGCGCAGTAATAAATACTATGTTTTTACAAACTATGTTTTTTTTTTCACTAAAATATGAAATTGCTGCTATATCCCGATATTTTGTAGCTGAGCCATAGAATAAATAAACAATATCAAATATTCAGTGTACCACATTCATCTAGGTTAAAACAATAACTATTATCTTGTAATCTTCTTTTTATTAGGCAGAGTAGGGATTGGGTTATTAATATGAAGTTTGTATTTATGATTGCCTAAACAATCCTTCTACAGAGATTTAGTGTAAAATTGACTTGATTCAACTTTTAAGTGCTGGGTTATCATTACTGTAGTAACATACGGATGAAAAGTCATTGGTGGTGATTAATTACAGTGTCATAAATAGTTATAATACTACATTTTTGACTTCCATATTTTCGTTTAAATTTATTTATACAATTATTATTCATAATGTAAAACAGAAATTCCTCAACATCCCTTTTTTTGAATATCTAAACCTTCAAACATTTTTTAGGGGAAAAATAATGAAATGTCAAGTAATATTTATCTCTGTTCCAGCATTGGCTAGATCCAGCGAAACTGGTGCTGAAACAAGTAAAAGGTTAGTTTTTGTTGAGTTTCCATTATTAGAGTTTAAAGTAACCATGCAGTTTGATATTTTTGAGAAAAAATATTGTCAACACTATACATGTTTGAACAACAACACAATAGCATAGAAATTAGTGTTTTGTTTTTAGTTTATACTAGTGGAACCCCGTCGAAATCGCCGGTTAATCTTGAGGTTTTATGTAAATTCAGCTAACTGCGATAGATAGAGTGAAGTCATTAAAATCTTATTTAAATGAAGGGAGGATAAGCATAATAATAAGTATGACGATTGTGTTCCCTAAAAAACGTGATTGTTGAATTCGTTTAACACAATATTTCCTACCTTTTTATCGGCTTTAGGTTGCCCAAAAGGTTTTTTAGGAGTCTTTATAATTGTTCGTTCATGAGTTTGTTTTAAGTCAAAGCCTTCAAAGCTTTCACTATATGGGAGAATGAGTTCATATAATTAGTCTATCATGTTACGGAAAGAGTCAATATTTATTACTAACAACTAATTCCATCTGCTTTAGAAAAATCATTCAGATTGTATCCAGATTTATAAGTAAATCTTCATCTTTGGTCATAAAAATACAGAATTTTATCACCATTTAAATAAGTTTTTTTTTGTATTTGATAAAAATATCTGATTCTCCAGATAGCAGTAACATTCTTACTTCGATCTAAGCAATTTTAATTCCTTCTCTTGCCACATCGACCCATGTATTTAATCATCCTGTTCTTACTTGATAATTCATTAACTTATGGGGTAGTTTTGCCTGGCCATATCGACCACATAAAGCTGTGCATGTTTTTGGTGGATGGAATGAACCATAATTGTAGGAAATTTGATCACAAATCTTGAACATTTGCAGAACCAAATCCATAACCTGGTCCAGCCTTGATAACAAATCATGCAATTGCGATGAGATGTGATGACACTGTTGTGTTTCCGAATGTTTTGTATGTAGTGAGGTTTAGATGCATTGTTCGACCTAGCTACATGTGTACATCAAAGTAAAAACCCTGTAGGCCTACACTTTTTTTAAATACCTGAATTGACATTAGTTCACCTACTTCACCAAAACCATAGATGAAACATACTCCGTAGTTAGTCTATTCCAAAACTTGAACACAGCTCTCATCCTCAACGTAAGTTACTCATCTATGACACAATTTTCAACACGATTATCGAAAACTTTCATACCAATAAATGAATTTCTGGTGTTCTTTCTTGAATTTCAACCTTACAATATATATAAGATAACCCAATAAGGAATAATAATATGTTCCTTTGAAAATAATATGTCACACTTATTTCATAATTTAAAATTTTCTAAGATCAATAAAGCATAGATTTTTGAACAAAACATTTAAAACTAATCATAAATTCATCATTTTGTAGAAACTATAAAAAACTTGCCATGCAGTGGAGAATCAATATTTAAAATCATAAATAATAATGTAAACATTTAATTTTGACAGTTTCAGTAGACCTTTGAATACAATTTTAATATTAACAGCTGGTTCATTAATAGCTGGTAGTGTAAAATTATCCATATGGTCATAATGTAAATACAATTGCTGAGTGAACTTTAAAGGCCTCTGGGGCAGAGCCCCAAGGAAATTTACCTCGTTTCTCTTTTGAGGGCTCACCTACAGACCAATACCTTTCTTTAGACACCCCTACCAAGTTTCTACACCCAGCCGTTCTCTCAAATTAGCTGTGACAAAAACCCCGTTTTCCTCCGGCCACTGGGGCAGAGCCCCGAGGGAATTTACCACGTTTCTCTTTTGATGGCTCATCTACAGACCAAGACCTTTCTTTAGACACCCCTACCGAGTTTCTACGACCAGCCGTTCTCTCAAAATAGCTATGACAAAGAAAAACAGTTTCAAATTAATATATAGATATTCCTACAATTGATTGTACAATTTAAAATCGTACTGTAATTTATCATTCACTGTATATTAATTATTGTCTTAATTGGTTTTAGGTTAACTTTGATAATTTTTATATGATAATCACTTCACAATGAATCCATTAAAAGATTTAATTTCTTTTGCAGACATGGACCCAATTTTATTTAGCTTCAGAGTGAAATTCTACCCACCAGACCCTTTCAGACTGAAAGAAGAAATAACTAGGTAAATATCTAATATAGTTTAGGGGTAAATGTGCTCGCCTTACAAATAAAAGGTTGCCGGTTTGATTGTGAGAAAAGTTAGTAGCTTTTTGAGGGTTTGAAACTGGACCCAGCTGTTCCTGATCATTGTGCTTTAAATACATTATACTGGCTGATGAAACAGCTGATCTGCTACACAGATCCTCTCATACCATTTCATACTCATCCTTCACTACTCGTATTCGGGTTAAAAAATGCACCTAGGTAGCGTCCCCATCTACAAATATTAATTAAATATCTTACTAATACTGGAAAGAAAAAGGCTCAGTAGCACTGGATCTAGGTGTTACCAAGACAGTAAAGGTACTTCTCTATAGGGAATTTCGCTGCAACAAATCAACATTTTGAAAGCCGTCAGTTTGATTTAATCAAATTACTATTACCAAGGAAGTGTAGTGTGTGTTTGACAATCGACCTCCTTCTGATGACTTTGTGTGCTGTTTCTGGTTAGTGTTATAAATTCAAAACATGTTCATCAGATTGCCTGATACTTGTTTAGGTACCAAGTATACCTGCAGCTGAAGAGAGATTTGCTACACGGTCGGCTGTACTGTACATCGAGTGAGGCAGCGTTGCTTGGTGCCTATATTGTTCAAGGTATGCCATTATAATGTCATAGTCAATTAGTGTGTATAAAAATTTTCAGTTATGTCGGCTACATTATAGCATTTTTATTCAATCTTTTTAGAAATAAATTTTTATTCTACCTGATGAATTTTTATGATATACTGGGTAAAGTTTTGCAATATCTACTTTGCTAGCCTACAGATGTGGGTAAATTGCAATCTTCACATATTCTGTGTATTCTACAGTAGTGTATCTAAATCAAAGACTTGGGTGTGTTGCTAGCCTAGTAGTTAGCGTCTCGGACTTTGGTGCGGGAGGGCCGGGTTTGATTCTCACTTCTCGGCACATCCACAAAACTTTTGGTTTGGATCACTAATGCCACTGGCGTAGATACAAGATAAGAAAGGTGTTATATTAAACTCTTTCCTAGCCAGCTGTAGGCCTAATGGGGCTGCGCCTAGGTCAGACTTTGTTACGAGAGAAACATGTTCTTTGTTTAAAGTTCATTGTTGGTGATGGTAAGTTAATGTTGTTCAAAGGTTTATTGCGGACATTTTTCATCACGATTCCCCCAAGAGGGGGGTTGGAATACCCTCTGTAGTGTATTTCAACTTAGGTTGGGCGTTTGTGTATTGTTAGTTGTAATGTGTTAGTTAAGTTTTTTCACCTGAGGACGGGATCAGATTCCAGATGTGTATTGTATTTTACAATCGTGATGGAAAATGTCCGCAACAAACCTTTGAACAACAGAAACATGTTCTCTCTAAAATTGTTTCCTAGCACATCTAGAATCATTTTTTTGTGTTTTGGATGACTTTCTCTTAAAACTTTTTGTGATTCCTTAACTTATAATGCTACTAGTGAAGAAATTTAGAAGGCTGGTTATAAGGTTTGGCATACACCTTAAACATGTAAAATACCATAGGAATAAATATATTTGACACATTATTGAATGAAAAACTTAGCCAGTAAAGAAGAGAACTTATCAGGAAACAAATATTCAGAAAGTTCCCTGAAGGCAGAATACTAGTTGTAAGTCCCCCAAAAAGGTTCTTGAACCAGGTCCGAAAGGATATTAAAGGAAGATGGGGCTCAATAAGATGCTGTGGACCACACCTATGGATAGGTTGATGACGAGTTTTAATTACTAACCAAGGTACAAATGGCCACTTCATTAAACAAGATGCAATTCGCCAAATCAGGTTGATTAACATTGGTAGTTATTGTTGTGTGTACTGTAATCTTTCTGAATAGTACAGTTGTACATAATATTGAAAAAAGATTTTTCTAATAATAATATAATAATGATAGTTTTGTTTATTGATTTGCAGCGGAGCTTGGTGATTACAATCCCGAAGAACACGTGGAGAACTACCTGAGTGAGATGAAGATTCTGCTGAAACAGACCCAACTGATAGAAGAGAAGATCATGGAGTTGCATCAGACACAGATGAAGGGGCAGACACCTGCGCAGACTGAGAGTAATTTTCTGCGCAAGGCTTGCACACTGGACACCTACGGAGTGGACCCTCATCCTGTTAAGGTGGGTTTGTAGTCTTTATCGTTACTCTACCATAAGTGAAGACGAAACCATTAAATTTAGCGATTTTGGGATGTTGATAATCTTCTTCCTACTTACAATAGGCCATTGAGATTATCATAAAATATAGATAAAAACACAATGCTGCATGTTTTAACTTGAAAGTGAGTGCAAGAAGAGTACCTATGTGAGATGCATTTTATACAATTGTTTCTGATACAGACCAGCTCTGTTTCTCTAGTCAAAACTTTTTATTAAAATCCCTACTAGGGCTAGTGTTGAACCATAATAAAGCTGCCGACTTTTCTGAGAATAGAACTGTCTTCTTCTGATTAATAGGTGAGCCCTAAAATCACTATAGTTGATTCACTCAGTGACTCAGAATCATTTGCACGCGACTTTTGTGTGTTTTGTCGAACAAAATGTATGTTTACTTATATTTATCAATGACCACAGGATCATAAAGGCAACCAACTCTACCTCGGTATCAACCACTTGGGCATTTTGACGTTCCAAGGCAGTCGGAAAACAAACCACTTCCGCTGGTCTGAGGTGACCAAGATAAACTACGAGGGGAAGATGTTCATCATACATCTCGTCTATCAAGAGGTGATTGAATTGTGTTTGTAATACAACACTACTTACTTACTCTTGACCTTGTGTACCCATGATTACAAGCTGCTTGTTTTTAAATCTTCTTTATGCATTCTTATCTTCGCCATATTTTTCTTTACTTCATCTCTCCAATGCTATTTTATCGGTATAATGGTTACTTTTCTATAAGATAAATAAAGTAAAATAACTCTAATATCTACCACAGTTGCAGTTGATGATGGTAACTGAACATAAAAAATATGACTTGAGTTTTAGCTTTTCCAGGTGATGAAGAATCTTGCATGTATTATGAGTACACATTCAGTTAATAGGCTAAAAGCAATCCAAATGATTTTCAATATGTGTAGTTAAGTTTATTAATATGAAAAAAAGGAGGAATTCTCTAATAATAAACTTGCATAAACACAACTGGACTAACTCAATTTTTGTATCCACTGTTTATGCTTTCATTAGGACCCAAGAACCAAAGTAAGTAGTATAAAAAAACATCTAGGAGAAACTTGTGTGTAAATATTAAAAAAATCCGCTAAAGGAAATATTATTTAAAATAAAGTTGATAACTCTTAAACTTAATTATTAAAGTATTAAGTATTTACATTATATTTTGAATTTTGATCTAAGTTCTAAAATTATTTTTATTAATTAGACTGGTTTTTTTCACAGAAAAAGACAACAGTAGGATTCAAATGTCCCACGGGCTCTGCTTGTAGACATGTCTGGAGATGTGCCATCGAGCAGATGTTGTTTTTCACGTGAGTATCTTTATTATATTGCTTTATTATATTTATTATATTATTTTATATTTCTTCTACCCAACATAGTCGAGATTTAGTTGATATTAATAAATAGTTATGGCAAGAAAAACCGCTGGTCTAAATCAGTAACAACGCTTTATAAATGCTTTAACCTATCCCACATTTATTTATACATATCTTCCTATATGCTACAGTTAATACCTGCTTTCCCATCTTCTTGTATTCTTTCACAGTTCCTCTTCCTTCACAATCTTCAATCTCCCTTCTTTTTTTTAAAGAAAATCGGCTACATCTGGTCTGCATATTTTCAGTCCACAAATGACAGTACAGTACACTCCTGATTAACCGAGGTTGTTGGGACTGAGACTATCTCGGTTTCTGAGAATCTCTGATGACACGGAGGTGTCTTTGATTTTGAGGTAGGGGTTACAGTACCACATTAGGAAGTCAAAGACTTCTAAGTAGGCTTGAATGTTTTAATAACAATGCACAGAGAATACAAAATTATCTATAGCTGGTATTTGAATGGTAAATGTTTTTTAAATAAGGCAGTGTTATTAAGGAAAACAATAACTCAAACATGCTTAACACTTCTTAAATTGTCTCTGGAATTTTTTTTAAATACAGCAGGCCTATTATTGATGCCAAGCCAACACTCTACAGGTGTGAATAAAAACACAATAAGGTGGATCCCTACAGTTTATAAAGTATAAAATTATTTTGTTTGAATTTGACTTGAACTATACTTGACTCAATCATGTCAATAAACTTTGTAACGACAAACACTGACAAAAGGCGATATAACCCAACAAGGTGGTAATGCTAGAGCAGAAGTGCTAACTTACTGCCACTGCTTTTGTTGACGTTCTGCAGACGATTCGTCCAGCTTACCAATGGTTAGCGGTCAAACTAGTACAATGTGCTGTGTGTGATTTTCATTTTCTAGGTCATTGCGGATAATTTGCACGTTAAAATAATACCTATTTATAGTTATTTAAAGTATTCAATTAAAGAAATTTGAAATTACTTGCTATTTCTACTTTATTTTCAACAGACATATTCCTAAAAATGTAATTGTTGTTTTCCGACCGGAAATAAAAAATATATATATTTAGGCCTAAAACGACCTCGGATAACTTGGGGGTTTGAATGATCGAAAGTGTACTGTAGTTAAACTCCGCATGTAGAGTGCTATAGTGGTTGCTCTATCTCCGCAGACTACCCAGCAGTGCTGACGCGCCCAGTGTTGTGACGGGAGGCAGCTTTTTCTCCTGGAGCAGCAGCAAGTTCCGTTACTCAGGTCGGGTGGAGAAGGAGATCCTGGAGGACCCGGCGCTGCGCAGGGATGAACCCAGCATAACCCGGGGAAGCTTGCGACGCAAGGCCAACAGTGTTCCGGCCACCCCCTCTACACCAATCACCAGTGACTTGGGTATGTGCTGCGGTGTTGCCTGTCAAACATTTCCTCAATAATGGTTGGGTTAACCCTCTAAGCGTTGACATTTCCCTGGAGTTTTTTTGTATTTTGGACCGTTGGTCTTTTCTAATTTGGTGGGTCATGTTTTTGCCTGTTCTTCGAATAAATAATTTGAAAAGTTGAAGAGCTTACGGCCCGACATTAGAATTGTTATTTGGCGTGGAGTGTCTGAAAATTGAAAACAAGACTTACTAGTGTTCTAAAATTGGTATTTTAAACATGCTGATGTAGTAAAATATTCTCATTCTCGGATCATCTCAATCCATTTCCCTGAGCAGATTTACAAATTTGTTTAATGTTTTCTTTGTTCGCACACCCAAGTACCAAATTATAGTAGTTTTCAAAACTCAAATCTTTCACAAATATACTAATTACATGTTTTGAAAAATCCCACACAACCATATTGTGAAAATACTAAATTATAGGCCTACAACTAAATCAAACTGGCAAAATGAAAAAAAAGATAACCAAAAGCTGTAAATAAAGATTTTTGTTAAGATAGAAGCCATAGCTGAGTAAGAACAAGTGAACTCTGACGCAAGACAATATTATACACACAAATTCTAATATTTAAGTGGTTATTGTTGAACCGAAGACATCTCCCTTCCCAACTTAAACATTCCGTGGTTTAAAAGCTGTCGTTGGCTATGAAATATTCTATTGTTTGTGTATTCCAAGTTTGTTGCTTGTGCCAGGTCGGCTGTTTTCCCATTCTGGTAAGCCATCCTTGAAATATAGGCCCTTGTGTATTACCATATAATGTAACAACTAAGGTTTTATGTATGTGTATCAGTTGTCCTTACAGCAGTGCGTTCAGGAATCCCCGCTGTAAGAGACAGAACATGAATGTCAATTAACTCGTGTTACTCAGTTGAGGCCCCTCGTACAGTTTACGGCTACAAAAAATTATCAGTTGCAAAGCTCCACGAGATATGGTCAATTGTAGCTCAGAGGGTTAAAGCCCAGTTCTGTCCCACAGGCTATAGCAGTCTGCCCAGATCCAACCATTCAGCAGACTGTAGGTTAGACTCCACCATTGTCCCTGACATCATCACTCCAGACAGCACCATACCATTGGAGACTGTCTCTGAGGACCAGGAAGTTAAGCAGAGAGCAGCTGGTAGGTAGTTAGTCACTTTACCCGATTTTGTTAATTTCACTATTTCAAAGTTCATTTGTTACTTCCTGTCAGTTTTATTGCGATTCCTCTACTCTCACTGGTTTCCTCAAATGCTTATACATTTTGATATTACTGTAACTTATTTTGCAGTAGATTTCTTAAGTTATTTGTGGGATTGATTGTTTACATTGATATCCCTCTATTGAAACAACATAATAACAATATAATTTTACCAACATTTTATATCTTGACATTATAGTCACATTTTATACAGTAGGGTGAATGGCTAACCCCCAATATTGTGTAATTTGAATGAATAGCCATGTTGTGAAAGGTTAGGATGAGGGGTACAAAAGAAACTGTACACACCACAACACTGAAATTGTATCCTGGTGAAGGTATGGTTGAGAAATGTCAGACAAGGTTAAAAAAATCACAAGATTAAGACTAAGAGTAAAAGATAGGGATGGATGGTATTGTACGTTTTGTTTATGCAGGGCTGTTTATGTTTTCTTCCTAATTTGAGGGACCAAAATACATGGTATTATCCCTCCAAGTAACATAAAAACTCAACTCAGTTGGTTTTAAAAATGATCTTGGAGACAACCTCATCTCCTCTCATAGCAAAGAGCTCCTCAACATCTCTTGCGGTTGCAGAGACATCATCTTCTCCTGCCATAGCGGCAAATTCTTCAACATTTCTTATGATCACGGAGACAACATCATCTTCTGTCATTGTAGGGGAACTACTCAACACCTTCCGTAAATGCGGAGATAACATAATCTTCTGCCATCGCAGAAAACTTCTCAACATCTCTTATGATCATGGAGATAGCGTCATATTCTCCTGCCAAATTCTTCAAGGTCTTCCTCAATCATGGTGACAACTTCATTTTCTGCCATAACGGCGAATACCTCAACATTTCTTGGGATTGCAGAGATAACATCATATTCTCCCACCATACCAGTGGTGATCATCTCCCGTGATCGTTCATTATTTCCACACTTGATCACGGCACATTAGCTGACAGTCTGAATGAATCCCATCCCATGATAATCTCGAATTAAATGTGATCCTGCCCGAAGATTAGAGTTATACTTTTCACAAAAATTTCTCAAAATTTTGAGATCAGTTTATCCCTAGGAACAGACATTTCGCTTTCAAGTGAAAAGTCCCATGGTAAATGTTTAAACAAATTTGGAAATACATAAATTAGTCATATAACGTTAAATATGTACATTTTATTATACAGTGAAAGTTTATAATGGGAGATTTCAATAATCTCTGGTCAAATATTTGGTGGACGCCACATTGATAGGTGATTCTTGTTTTATATTTATTGTTGACATGAAACAACTTAAGAAAAGCTGACCTGTTGGGTCACAACGAGTTAGGTTAAAGAAACCACAGATGCCTCTTTTAGATTCCAAGTTAAACTTATAATTTAGATTACTTGTTAAAGTTATCTTCTCTTCGTAGTAATAAAATCATATTTTTTTTACTCATAAAAACTGTGAAAATATCTTTTCATGTCTTAACTCCAAGCTTTACAAAAGTGTCCAAGTTACACAACTTTTATGGAAAAATCTGGAAATCATTATGTAATTAAAATGTTTTGAAAATATATTTGGCAAGTCTAATGACTGCCATACTTACAACTTGCAATTTTCAAACATTTGCGTGTTATTATTTTTACCTATGTGTGAATTAATATTGTCCACAGAAGTATAATAAGTATTTATAACAATTCAAATGTTTCAATAACAAAGACCTCTGGAGGCAGAGTAAAGCTGATTCACTCATTACATTTTTCACATGCTTGTTCGCTTGTTGATGACCACATTTCCTCTTCACTTAATTGTTTGTTTAAAATCCGATCCATGTTTTTATTCATGTGATGATCTTGGGTGTAGTTTTGTTCCCAATTGTTGCTGAACCGAAATAAATAACTTTTTTTATTCAGGGTTAAATTAATTTGTTTATTGTTAGATCTTTCTTAGGAAGTTTACAGCAATTAGAATCTTATCTGAGTCTCTGGTTTTAGATATTTTTTAAACAAATCACAAAATGGTACTTTTTATGTACATATTTTGATCATATTTTCCCTGTACTTGAAGTGTGACGAATTTAACAAATAACTGTTATAGATAAATGAAATATTACCTCTTGTACAACATATAGGTAGTTTAAATGTTGAAAACTACACCCAAGATTGCATGGCTTGTATCCTACTGTTTGGTTGCTGCATGTTACTGTGCCTCTAGGTGAACGAGTCAACAAATCCGTGTCCGAGCCCAAGCTTAACGGAAAGATACTCGTCAAAGGTAAGCGAAACCATTTACGCCCTCTGTGGAGCAGTTTTGTGTATTAATCCATTTGTTCATTTTATTGTGAGTGTGATAAATGTTGACTAGTTAGTATGGAACTGGTCGACTGGTGTAACTGTTTACAAGCTGTGCCTTTGTGCCTTTGTTGTGATATTGTAGACAAGCTGTTCATTCATTGGTCGTTTGTTGGTGTTTCAATGTTGTGGTCGTTATTTGTAAGATTCACCATAACTCAAGTAGAATACAAGTATTGCTTAAAGTTTGATTTATTTAACAGCTGTACATGTTTTTGGTTTTTATGTTTCATTTTACAATTACCGTATCATGGTTTATGTGGGCTAATTAAATCGTAGGTACTCTAGGCATAGTTTTAGTGAATTTCCCATATATGGAAAAAGCTATTAACAATTAACTTCTGGTAGGTGGTAACTTTTGAAAAAATCTGGAATTTCTTTCCTGCTAAACAATTTGACAGAGAATGAAACATAAAAATAGTCTAATAACTAAAACGAATAATACATAACTTAAATTGTCAAATATGTTGAATCATCATTGTTATCGCTAATGTATGATATGCTCCTCAGTCCTTCCGATATCCGACTTTAAGGTCGTTCCAACTATGGCCCGGCCGGCCCGTTATGATCAGTTATGAGGGGTTCTACTTTACCTAAAACATAATAGGACCTCAAGATGCAATTTATTAAATAACAGTACAGTAAAAAAATATCAGTCACTGTAATATTGATTGATTAAATATTTGTAAAATACAAATTTATGAACATTTTTAGCTACTGTAACTAAATTTGTTTTTCATGTTTTTACGGTTATGTGCAGTACATTTACTACAGTCTGTTTGATGCGACCTGTCTTCTGACTCCGTTTACCCAGCTTTTAAACCATAGTTCCCAGGTGGACAGAGGGTTGAGAGACAGGTTTTGTCATACAGACTTTAATTGTTTATTGGAGTTTTTCATTGAATTGTATATAACAGATTCATAACAAAACCAATATTTTTCAAGCTATTATCACGTTCACCCTATAACAGGTTTATCCGTCACGTGAAACTACTCACGGGAGCGCATGACGGGTTTACCAGTCATTGGGTCCCTTCCAATACATTGATTCATTTTGAGCTCCGTGTTTGCCGGGGAACGTTATAATCATTGCCTTAGAATGTGAGCTTTATTTTGGTGTAGGTTGGTACTTAAAATTTCCCATTAAATCCCGTCTGGCAATGCTTTTGTCCCGGTTTCGGGGATTTTTTCTCTTCAAGCCACATTACAAAGACACTGACCATAGAACCAGGCAGTCCTGCTACCTTTGGGTGTTTCAGTGAACTACGTCCACTCTCAGGTTATCACAGCACAACCACCGCTGCTCTTTTGTTATTCGTCAGACTGAAATATTTGAATGCCAATTGCGTTCGATGATTCGGTTGTGCTCCGGGGCTTCGCCCGGGCCTCGCCGCCATTGGTGAGCGCCTGTTTGATGTATGCCGCAGTGAATGTTTTAAACTGTTAACGTAAAACATAAGCTCTCACAGTCATAGTTTATTTAATTTAGTTTAAAGTATAATCTTCACCGTGGAATCTTATGGAAATGATTCAAGTTGCTTAGTTGGCAAAAATACTGTCTAGTCTCACCGATATGTTGCAGTGATTCATACACAGAGCAAGCTAAAATTATACAGAATTGTATAGAATTTCATTATTGTGTACTATATAAACTCTAAAACTGTGGCTTAACCTGTAGGATTGCAGGCAACGTACATGCAATGTCATCCAGTATTTTTGTGATTTTTTACAATCACTGGAATCCTTCAATGAATGTCTGTAACCTTACAGGTCTACACAAGGACTCAGAGTCGGTGATGGGGAACTTCGGAGACTACTACTTCCGGGACTCGATGGATCACTCGTCGTCTGAGTCACAGCTGGTTGGTGCCTCTCATAGGTCCAGTAGGAGTCCGACCCCTGTACTACGCGGAGGTCGTCTACCTCTCCCCCCCACTGCACCACTCTCTCGGCCCCCTCCCCCCGCACTGCCTCCGCGCACCGTCACGCGACGCTTCAAGTTCATCAGGGTCTTTATACCGTCGGTCGTCATTGCTGCCATTTCACTCGTCACAATCGTAATTCTCGCTCTGGAGACAGAGATGCTGGGCGGAAGTTTACGACGTGCGCCAGAAATGATTGCTATACGCAGACTCTACTACGAACCTACAAAAGAGTTTTTCAAGTCTAAGTTCTCTTCGAGAGCCACTTAGTGGAGTTTTGTGGTTTTGTAACAACTCAGCGGGTTCCACCGATTGCTACCTCGAATCACAGTTTTTAAAGTTAGATCTTTTTAAAGTAAGATTAAGTGAATTTTTAATGAGTTGACGTACGTGTTATCAAAGTGAATGTTGGTTAATTCAAATTTGTTTATTCTCTGTTTTAAAATGTTTACTTGTAAACATTGATAAAATATTAATCAGCTTCAGTAGTGATATGATGTCAAAGTTAAAACCAGTAGAATGGCAATCTTTTAGTTTGATTTCCAATTTTCTGCATAAATAAAAAAAAATTAATGACAATTTTGGACATAAGTCACAAAATCTATTTGTATAACACTCCTATTAACATGTTCACTGCACATGACAAGTAATCTCGTCACCGCTGGCGCTTTCCAGTAGTGTGCGACAAGTATACTCGTCAAACCGCCGTTTACAAACTATTGTTCCATCCAAGGTTAGCCACTGCCGCGAGGCGTTGTTTCACGTGCCGCTTATTATGCCTGTGTTATACTTCAATCTGTTATAATTTGTTTTCAGATCAGACCATTTTATCGGAGGTAGGGATTATTAAAAATCTATTGTAGTGTGGGGTTTAGGCTTGGATCTAATGACATGTAATAGAATAACGATAATGAATGTACTGTAAGCACTGTGGAAGGAACCTAACCTCAAAATTGTGTTTGACCACTTTTTTGCGTTCTTTAGTGTATCCGGGTATTTCAGCCCTGCTTTTTCCCTCCATTTGGCAATACCAGTATTTGGCTGGCTAGCAGAGTATTGTTTAGTGCTGCTATCTGTTGGGTTCTTGTAAAGCTACGTTTACAAAGACTGGGACTTAGTATATGCCTCCCATTTGGATGAAACCAAATTTAAACGTATTCCCGCACTCATCCACCCAGTGTTTAGCTGTTCGCGCCGCCGCATTGAACGTGTTAACACCCCAGCTTTCATTAATCAATCATTGGGCTTAATAAATGGTCCTGCCTTTAAAAACAGCTGATCTTAGTCTGTATAAAGCTACACAAAGCATCCCACTCCATGTCACACTCACCGTACGTTTATATTTGAGTAAAAATACGCCCAGTAGGGTTGCCATGTCTATCGGTAAAAAATCTATGTTCATTGCTGATTATTTAAAAATACATTTTTATAACACATAATTTACCTAAACTAAAGTATATTGTGCTGTCCTAAGGCTACGGCCACACGGGCTTTTTTTCACGCGGTAAAATGTAGCTTATTTTCACGCTGCTTGAATTCCCGCTGTTGTATGCCACACACGCGTTTTTTTCACGCAGTAAAATGTAGCTTATTTTCACGCTAGTTGAAGTCCAGGAACGGGAAAATACACTCGGAACCCGCAGTTGATTGACGAATTCACGTAATTATGTTGTATATCTTCTTTATGACCGAAATAGTAACCTTGTTTCTGACTAGTGAACAAGAAATATGAATGGTATATTAATGTTGGTACATTAAAATTATTTGATTTGTTAACCTTTCATTTAATTATTTACATTTAGTATAAAAAAATAAATATATTACAACTATTTTTATGACAAGATTTTCATCAGATCTTTGTATATCCTACTACATAAATGCCATTTTACATTTTTTTTTTTTAGTCCAACCAAACGCCTTTCCTTTTAGTAAAAAATTATTAAGTGGTCCAGTAAGGTCGACCTATGTTTAAGATCCTACTGCGTAATTGGCTAGACCCAAAAATATTTTACGCTATCCTGGAAAAAATTAGATACATTTATTTATCTTTATTTAACTTGCTAGGACGACTTGATCAAAGCTGCGTGTTGCTCCCGCCCGTGTGGCCAGGGACAGAGCGTGAAAACAAGCTTCAAAAATGCACCCCAGTCCATCCTTCTGCGGGCCCGCGGCGGGTGATTTTGCAGACGCGCCTTATCTGCGTGAAAACACACTCCGTGTGGCATACCTCATTACATTTAATGCTGCCCATATTTCTCGCGTTTTTTCACGCTGCGTTCTTGCGTGAAAAAACGCCCGTGTGGCCGTAGCCTAATAGGAGGTTTTAACAGCAAAGAAATAAATAAATTGGTCTCGAAATCTGATACTGTATGTATTTGAACAATATTTTTTCATATGTGAAAACTTATGAAAACATATTATTTCTATGACTGTCAAACCAAATCTGTCAAACCAAATTTCCCCAAATAAAAAAAAAATTTGATAACCATGATTATGATTTTTTTGTCAGCTCACTGCTTTTAGTTTCCTTAGCATTATCAAAGCATTTGATGTGGAAATCTTGTATGTAGTTTTTTTATAATGAAACGTTTAGTTACATTTAAAAGCTGAAGGTAGGTTATCGATTAGGTTTTAGTGTTTTTTTTTTCAACAGAAAAGATAATTATAAATTTAAATAATGCCTTGAAAATATTCAAAAAACCTTTGTTATACTACTCTTTGTTTAAAATTGCACATACAACTTTTATTTATGTGATGAGATTACTTGAAGTTTTCTCATGATTGTGAGAATGACTGTAAAGCTAATGATTTATTAGTAATAAATAATGAAAAGTGTGAAGATAAAAGATTGTTGTGTAACATATCTCTTAAAATCATTCCCGATTTCACATTAAAATATAATTTTATATAAAGAACACTAATTTTCATATAAAGTGTATATCACATGTATATTGTAAATAGCTTTGTTTTAAAGAATGCATTGAATGTAAAACGGTTCCTTCTTGTTTTTGAAACAACTTAAATTTTATATTTTGTACCATAAACCTATTTTTATATTTCTATTTTAATTTTATAGGTTTGTTCAGCAAGAAAAAGAGCTTTAGTTTTACTATATTTTCCACTCTAAAAGGGTGTCTCAGTCCCAAAAGTTTCATTTTTAAATCTTTGCAAGTCCATTTACAAATTGCTGTTAGTGGGAGGTAATTGCTTTTAAACACATGTAATACAGTACTTGGAAAAGAAAATTACAATTTTTTAAATGAATTACGTTTTGACACAAAAACAGTGTGTTTCTAAAAAAAAACATACAAGTTTGAATTTTGTTGTGATGGTAAACTTTTTAAAACCTTAATTTAAGTACAGTGCTTGTCAATGCAAACAAACTAATCAACTATCTGTTCTAGATTGTGAACGTTAAATGGACACAGTTCATCAATTCACTTCTACTTTAGTCCGTACAATCAAGTGAGTGCTTAAGTTTCATTTTCCAATTACACAACATAATATTCCACTGATTTTTCTATGACATTTTTGGGACTTTATGGATAAGTTTTATTCCATTTGTATTGTGTATATGTATTGATCCAGTGATAAACTAGTGATAAAAACTGAAAAAATATTGAATGAACATAAAAAAGAAGAGTGATGTCTGTGTGATGTGTTAATTGTAAAATTGAATGTCTTGAATGCCTTTTGTTATAACACGGTACAAACACTTATTGTTCTTCAGTTTAGTAAACAAATTAATTAAAACACATTCTTTTATTACTTTTAAGTGAGTTTGTATTAAATAGTGTAAAAAATGAAACAAGTATTTTTAAAACTGCCATTATTAGCTGCCAGTAATGTTTTAAAATTTTCTCACTCAATTTTGTGATTTGTATTAGGTGTATATTTAATTAATTACATAGTATTTTAATTTAGGTTGGAGATTTTTTTACTAAATAAAAGTTTAAAAATCTTAAGAAGCAACATTTGTCACTAAATTGAAATAACATTACGCTTTAGTTATAGGAGAATTTAAATGCCAACTATCTTTTTTTCTTTTCTTGTTCTAATTATTATCATGAATCCATTTTTGGTCATGGTTACTAGTTATAAAATGTTATTTAATGCTTTTATGAATTTAGCAAGGACAAAGGTTTGACTGACATTATATATTCTGATAAATGCAACTAAGAAACCGTTATTAAATTGAGTACGTATCTATGTCCTTGAAGTCCAACACACCAAATTACATGCCAACACTATTAACACATTTTTTTAGGTAATCAGTGTATAAATCTAACTGTTGGATCATTTTGTTAGTACAATTAATATGAACAAATATTTAAATTTTCTACCATTATGTATTTTTAGCATAAAACCTGCATGAATACAAATATTATTTACACCACAAAAAGCTAACTTTAGGTTTCGAAATTCGATATTAGTTTAATTTGCTTTTCTTATGAAATTCTAATTGTCACTTAAAGTATTTTTTAGCTTAAAAGAATTGTTAACAAAAATGTTATTTGAACTTTTTAGTAACTTTTTTCTCTGCAGTTTTAAAGTGTTTTGTTTAGGTTGTGGTTTTAATGATTAATCTGAGCACTTAATATTGTTTTCAGAGTGGAATTATTTAAGCTTTTAAACTCACAAAATAGTTTATTTCATACTATACACTTTGTGTAAATATTAATTTTTATCAGTCTTAAAAGCTTTATTTTATTTTGATAAACCAAGTAATATTTTTTAAATTTATACTTTACCCAACTCGGGTATAAAAATTTGTGATGAAAAGCTTTGTTAAGTGATATTAAAGAGTGCGTAGCACTTTTAATTGAAATGCATTATCCTTTGGTTGTAAACCTACCTAAATGTCTTATCTGTCGATTCTCGAAGCTAAATAGCTAATTTTGTTTTTACTTTAGTAGTTATGCTTCAGTTGAGAATGGGTGTTTTGTTAATAGTATGACAACAAAACTTTGAGAATTGTTAGACTTTTGTACTTTTATAGGTGTGACTGCTTTAACCTCATTAAAACCAAAATGTTTATTTTGCAAAATATTATTTTACACTATAATAATCTAAATTTAAGATAAACAAAATGTTGGAGACATTCTTCAAGCAACATGTTGTAAGTTGTTTGGACTTGATTTATAATGTTGGTAAGTTTAAGATGTGGTCTTGGGTTTACTTAGCACATGTACTCTCAAGCAAAATCTTTTTATTTGATATTGATCTCACTCAAAATACATGGAATTGTACAGTATTAATTATGTTGTACTAGTTTTTACTGACTGTTTGAAATATTCTTTGTTGTTATCAAGAAGTGCTTTCATAGTGTTTCCAAAAATCCAAAGTAACATTATTCATAATTTTATGTTGGTTTATCTCAAAATAGTCAAAATCATTATGGCAATAGTAATTCATTATACACATTGTTTTCAAAATACTCATTTTTGATAAAAATATAACTATCTTTTTTATTGTAAAGAACAACTTTGCTTTATGATAACTTGACATAGGTACCTTATCCAAATATTTCCGACAATCCATATGAAATTTTAATGTGTTTTATCCAAATTTACAATCATATATAGTACTTGGATTTATATCTTTTTCTATTAATATTAAAAACTGATCTCAATACTTACTTATGTATCTAAGTTGCTATATTTATTATCTTAACTATTTTAAAGCTTGTAGGAATAATAAGGCCATGACCAGAGCGCTTTGAATCGTTTGCACAATTTTAACTATCAAATATAATAGTCGCAACAAAGGTTAGTTCCTAACAACATTCCATTTTATTCGTTTTGGAAAGTCCAAGTAGATCTAGGCTAGTACAAACATTACCGATAATATTGTTTTTGGTCAATTATTAGGTAACGAAATGTTAACATAAGTAGATTACGCTGCCTGTATATATTGCACTCTTGCTGGTTCGTAGTTTTGTACAGTTTATATTCTGACTTGGTGGCAAGTACAATCTTACGACCAAACTATTGAAACTGTTTATAATAAATCTTGTATTCTCAATAGATTTTCTTGATTTAATTCCCTATTTTTCTCTTTAAATATACAAATGTCTGTACAATTTATCACATACTTATCCGGTAAACACCTATTTTCCTAAGTACCGGTAACGTAATATACATTTTCCAACAGTTACCTGACAAAGTGGGCTTCCTTGCACTATGATTATAGCATGCAATTGCTATTTTCTCATTAATTCTGCCACACTAATTTTTACCGCACTTCAGTGTTACAACCAAACAACACAAAACAGAGGGGGGGGGGGTTTATTAGGCACGAAATATTTGTGTACGCTTGGAAATAAGTTGACTACACTTAAAGATACTACAACTACGATCAGCTGGTGCAGCGTTTCCTATTTTGTTCAACACTTGGATTTAACCTAACCTAAAAACGTGTTGTATAGTGTTTGAAAAACTAATTATTTATATGCTTTATACAGTAGTAACTGTAAGAAAAATATAATGTGTAACACAAGTGCAAAGTGCCACTTTACACAATAGTTACACAAATAACGATTTCCTCTACAATGTTTATGTTATTGCTGATTGCAAAAGTCCAAAATGAATTATATGAATCTTATGTTTGTGTCAATAATCAATGGAAATGTAGAATGTATGTTTTTGTTTTTTAACAGTACACAATAGCTTTTTCTCATAGGTAAATGACTATTTATCAACGAAAAAACTTATATTAATAGTGGATATGGTAAACTGAGAAATACTGTTAATAAATATAAATTTATTAAAAAGTTCACAGTAAGACATGTATACATTCTGACAAACATATCTAAATTAATTGGATTGGCACAGGCATCACTTTATTTTATTACTTTATTTATTTGTTGGACTGATTAAGGTATGTAACCTTAATTACTTTGTTTTATCTGATTGTCAGGATAAAAATTGCTTATGATTTTACCTTTTTAAGACTTTGTCTCATGAATATTGCCAAGCAAAAACATGAATCCAAAAACCAAACCAATTGACCTAATGAGTTTTCCATATTATTTTTAAATACAATATAACAACTTAATGTATCACTATAATTTAATATTCACCTTAATTAATTGGTAAACTATCGTTCAATATCACAAAAAATATCCTTTCATGATTGTCTTAATCTAGTTTTCTTTTAAAGGAGATCAAATCTCGCAAGATTTAAGTTGGTACAGTTTAATAATGATTATTTAATCCAACAGGGGAAGTGTGAATCGTAGGCCTAATATGAAGAGTGGATATTTTTTTTAACGTGCTTAATATTTAAGTGTTCATTATACTACTCAGGTTTATGGCTCTGCTGTAAGAAAAATCTAGCTTTTTGAAGATTCACAACTGTACTCGGCTACCCTCAATCAATTTTAAGCCTCTATCAATGATCATGACTGAGAAATCGAGTTTGTAAGAAAGCTACCAAAATGTTTACACCAATCATGTGTTAATATTCTCTTAAAAATAATGAAATTGAAAATGGCATTAAAAGAAAAAGTAGAAGAAAAATTTTACGTGAGATTTTTCAAACACAAGTTTATTGAGACTCGTACTTTTCTATCTGCTTCACATTCGCCTTTACGGGTTGGCAAACCAGCATGATCAGACCACGGAAACAGGGATCTATGGGGTAAAAGTTTTCCAAAATTTGACCCTATAAAAAAGGCTAAAATTGATTTCCAACCATTTTATAATGGTCTTACTAGACAATTTACTTCCAAATGTTAACAAACTTTTACATAACAATGTGTTGAAAGTTTAAACAAAAAAGACAATGCCACCATCCAAGTTACAAATACCATCAAATCTGTAATTGACAGTTATTTGCAAATGACTTGTAGCCTTTTGCGTTCTGAAATATTAAGATGGAACCGAATTATAAACTGAAGTAATTTTTAATTCTGTCAATGAAAGTAGACGTTGCACTTATGATTCACACTTCCTCCCGGTGTTGTCAGATTCACTTGAGGTTCTTGGTGATCCAGCTCATGAAGTGTGTCACCCTGGTGTAGACGCCGGGGTATTGCCCCTTACCACAGCCTATGCCCCAACTAACAATCCCCACTTGGGTCCAGCGCCCCGCCGTGTTCACCATCAGGGGTCCGCCACTGTCACCCTGTAAACACACATATGAGTTACTACCAATAGTAAGGTGCCACGATGCAAAATATCTTGAGCTCCAGAATTTGCTTGAGTTTCCAAAGTTGGATGATGTGAATTATAAGAAGGTGTTGGCTTTTGGATACTAGTGTAGACATTCCATCTATTTGTGTTTGTGAGTCTACGCTAGTGGAATTTTTTTTGTTTTGAAAGGGAACGGTCCAAACCCTGGTCTTGTTACTATCTAACATCGACCTTTTAGTGAATTTCCCTATAGGGAAGTAGCTAAGAAATATTTGCATTTTGCCGCAATTGCAGGAGACGATTACATGGCTACCGTGCCTATTTTTCGGCCCTGTGGATAAGGATGAACCTTAAGATGTGGCAGTTGCCACAAAACATTGAGTTTGACCAAACAAGGATAATGTAAGATAATTATATGTTCTATCAAAACCACCTCCTTGGCAGGATGAACTTTGGTGTAACTTACACTACAGGAGTCCTTGGTCGCTCGTCCTGCGCAGAGGAAATGCTCTACAATGCCTCCTGGTGCTGCGTTGCCGTACTTGAGTTTACACTCCTGGTTGGTCCACACAGGAATGTTAACCTCTTGTAGTACAGCTGGTTGTGGTCCATCTGTTGACATAACACTGGTTGTAGAACAAGAACTGTCTAGGATTAGCATTAGCAGCCTTTTGTTTTTAGGCTAGGATTATACTAGGACGCTAGCGTCCGGGAGGCTGGCGTCCGGGACGCTAGCGGGGCATTAAATCAAATGGGGACGATTATACTAGGGATGCCAGCGTCGGATGCTAAAAAAAAGCCACCGGACGCTCGATTAGTTTCTCTTCGGGTGAAATTGGTCTGAGAAATCTTGTATCTTCTTTAAATATGTAACTTTGGATGTAGCCTAGAAGCTCTTTGAAAGAAGGAAGTGACATTCTAAAGTAATTAAAAAAATCTTGTTTCACTATTGCAAAGATCATCAAACAATGTAAAATACAGGCTTTTAACACGTCGGGCAGCAAAAAACGGGTCTACACTAAATCTTTTTGCACGACGCCTTCTTTTCTTAATTAATAACATAATCAGCAACATCTCTTCATTCGTTGGTGCCATATTGATGACTGACAAAAAGTGACAAAACATTGATAAAATAGTAGTCCGAGAGGCTAGCGTCCCAACACAAATCACGTAATTTATCGGCTCGAAGTGGGACGCTAGCGTCCTAGTATAATCCTAGCCTTACTTTTACACATTGATTAGTAGGCTAAGCTTTTTTTCAGATTTGAATTCAAGGAAAGATAAGTGAATGTTAAGGACTGAATTATATTGATGGTGACTTTGTTTATTTACAGGATCGTCTCGTTTCTTGAGCCAGGTCCATTTTTTAAAAGCCCAATGATCAAGGACAGCGGCTAGGACAGTTTTTAACCATCAAAAAGCTTCTGATTTTTCTCAGGATTGATCCGGCATCCTTCTGATGAGTAGGGGACCACTATATCTACTCAGCTACTCTGCAATTCAGCAATACATCAGGTTGTAATTACAAGAACCAACATCTAGCCTTTATTTTACTGATATAGAATGTTTTGTCTTAGGGTAAACATATTTATTGGGAATTCTAAGCACTGCATCAAAACAAATTAAACCTCAATTAAATTCTATCATAGACCAGCGCACTCGGAGTACAGGACAGGTAAACAATATTACTAGTAATTGCTTAGTTAATACATTTATGTTGCAATAAGTTATTTGTATTATGCAAAATGTGTGTTATTAAAATGAATTAATGAAAGTTGCAAATTAGGTATTTGTTCATCCCAAAGATGATTAGATCCCAATTGTTAGTCTTTTAATATTAATGTATATGTTTTTTATAAAATGAAACTTGACATTTTCTTTCTTAAAACAGTGGTCGAGGAATCCTCCCTAATCGTTTCAAATTTTTAAAGCACATTTAAATTAGTAGTAACGAATGTGTTATATTTTTTATTTTATATACTTATAACATTCTAATTATTTTCTTTGGGTAACATCAGAGAATCAATGTTCAAGTTTTTTATGCCTGCATTTTTTTATTCTGATACAATCAATGCAGAACTAATGTAATACTTTATATTTGTTCAGCTTGAGGTGACAACAATCAATGTGCAGCTTGATCAGACTATGATTCTAAAGTAAGTGTGTGATTGTAAAGTAAATGTCGCTACATAGATTACTTACTTTCTCGCAGACTGCCCCAGCCAATGACAGTTGCTGTAGCTCCATCAAAGCGAGCCTGAGTACCAGTTGTAGGGAGGCAGACACTACGTATTGTCTGGGTGAAAGTTACTGGGGAGTCTAATGTGAGAATAGCTATGTCGTTGTACTGTAAGAATCAAGAAAAATATACATGTAATTGATATTCATACTTGTTATGTAAATTAATAACAGTGATGAAGTATCCAGTTTGAAAGCGTCAACAACATTATCAGTTGAAATTTGCTATCATGTTTCCACTTCCTATGAAATGGTATTTTTAGTGACTGAGTTCACAGCAAGTAAATATAGTACTGGTATAGTGAATTGCTACTGGTGGCAAACTTAAGAAAACATTGATGAACTTTGACAATGGCAGTGAACGTTTCTTTATGAAGATTACAGTAATTCCAGCTTACTGGCACTACTAGTTGAGTGGATAAATTTGTATGAAATAAGAAATTAAAAACAGTGTTGACATTTTAAAGACAGATCTAAAAATATCTTTCAGCTTAGCTGAGTAAGTTATTACTTTGGATACTCAAGCAGTCTTGTTGTTTTAATACAAAACCTGAAGTATATTTTATGTCCGTTTGCGTTTAATTGTGCTGATGTGTACTACATTTTTATTGTGGTTACAGGTTATATAAAGTCAATGCTTTATATTGTCTATTTACAATACCAGAGAATAATTAGTACGATAAATTGATTGCATTTGGCTGAAATATTTTTAAGTTGATACAATAACTACAATTACAGCAAGCATCAAAACTATCAACATGTAATGAGCAGTAAACTTCCGTCTGCTGATCTAAAAGGAGTATTAATCTATAACATATTTTGTTAAGAATGTTTAAACAATGTGTACAAGTACGAATATCCAATATGACTCGTAAACCGAGATTGTGTTCAATCAGTAATTCACAAGTACTTAAGTTTAAACTTGAATCACAGATTTCGTAATCTCACCAATGTCCTCATGTCAAAGTTACGATGCCTCACGACTCTCTTCACTCTCTTCTCTACATGTTTCACCTCAGAGTTGGTTTTGATGTTATGATCACCCAGCCTCACTGTCAGTCTGGCCACATCCCATGAGGTCATGCTGCCAACATTACAAATTATATTTAAATATCCCCGCCGCAGCAAACATGCAGACTAAGCGAATTACCATTTCCCTGATTGAATTTTCACTAGAATATTTCCTTAAACGTTTCACATTTATTTCCTACTTAAATAACATTATAGTTTGCTGACTTGAAGTTAATAAAGTGTCTTTTACAGTAAAATGTCAATAGCTAAGTATAAAATAAATCAATTTTCCAAATTTGATCGAAATGGATTCATAAACTTGCAAAGGACAACAGTTTAGGCTACTTATTTTCCTTGTATTGTATTCAATGTCAATAAAATGTATTGTATTGTGAGAGGGGTGGACTGTGGACTTTTGGTCCAAACACTTCAACCGAAGCTTTATTGTGCATCCCACATGCCACTAACTGGTAAGCCTATGCCTGTGTCCTTGACTAGGTGCAGGAGCTTTTGCCCAATGTTAGCTTCTGGTTCATCATGTGGCTGTTTTAGACCAAACAGAGCCCTTCTCCTAGCCCCAAGTTCATCGCAATCCAGAATAATGTGTTTTACAGTCTCATCGGACTGGTTACAAAGTCGACACTCCTGATTGTCATTGATATTTCCTAGAGCGTGGAGATGTTTCCTGACATGGCCGTGTCCATTGATAAGAGCAAGTACCTGCTTGACCTGCCCTCTCACCAGCTTTGTCAGCCAGCGAGTGAAGAGGGTGATAGGTTCTGAGAGCAATTTCTTGCCAAATGATTGACCAGGATAATTACGCCAACGCTCTAGGTGTTGTCCCCTGGACCATTTGTTGATGCATTACCGGTAGCTTATTTTCTTTAAGAATAAGATGGAAATTTAAAATTTACACTTTTTGCAAAATATCTGTATACTCTACTGTATAGCTATACTCTATAAGCACTATACTCTATAGTTATACTCTAAGCTTTATACTCTATGTACTCACTGGGCCACACAGTGAGCTGCTGTAAGGATGTGTGTGTTGTCTATGAGTGAACCTCCACAAAACTGGCGACCACTGTTGAACAAAGCTGCCTGTAAAATGAAACCACGACTAGCTATCACTATTCAACATACAGTATAAACTATCCTACTGCTACAAATGAATCCTATCTTGATAGTTGACACAAAAATGTGTACTCATTAACATTTTGCAACAACATATTTTAGGAATAGTTTGATAGTTCATAGATTTTCTGAAGCTATTTTTAAAAACCTTCAAATTAAGTCAAGTATTCATTTACTTTTAAAGTTTCTGTATTGTGGTTCATCATCTTGGTTTATTTACTAAAAAACACCCAGGTAGCCAGGGTTATGAGCCTGGTAAAGATCCTACAACTACCTTTCTCGTACACACATGTGCCAGGACATGATTCAGTCCATTTCCAATAAAAGAAAATACAAGGCATACATGCCACAAAACAAGGTATTTGTCTTTAAAGAAACAGTACAGTATTTAAGAAACCGAACACATAAATAAAAAGGGTAAGTGTATTTATAATTATCACCCCTCCAAACTTACCCTAATGTTTTTACTTTCTCCTCGTACATACATTACGGGAACATTTTTTTCCAACACTTTTGAATTTGGGTTCCAGGTATATATGTTTCGGCTCCCCATGAACCCAAAAAGTGGATTTTGAAGAGATGTGTGTGTATCTGTACAGAGCTAAAGACTTAGCTATGGTCCAATGTTGATGAAATTTGGTATGCGGGTACTAATCTATGATATCTCCACAGTTTTTATTATTTTTTTTAATTTTTATTTTAATGGGGATTTTTACAGAAACTTATAAAATGTTTGGATTAAAATTACAAATATTTTACCTTTTTAACTCTAAACAAAATGAGACCAACCCCTATACTGTTTTAAAAATTACTGTTCAAAGGTTCGCAGTTTTTGAGATTGTACCTATAAAATATCTTTAACTCCCGCTGCTTACCCCATTGAAAGGGTCATCACTCTGATACTGTTTATTTATTTTCACTATGACATGCTAACCTTATGGAACTGAAATTAAACACACTCACAATCCAAGGCCATTCATTAGGGTCAGCGTTTTGGCCTCCTACAATCCTCTCTTGATCTTGGAACCCATTTTTAGCTCCACAAGAAGCATCTCCAACAGCAGCAGGTGGCTGGGTGGGCTTTGCAGGCACCTCAGGAGCCACAGTGGGCGGCTTAGTAGCAGCAGTGGGCGGCTTAGTAGCAGCAGTGGGCGGCCATGGCTGTGCAGTCGGAGGATGGGTTGGAATGGGCGGAGGCCAATTAGGTGGTGGAGTCGGAGGCTTTGTAGGTTTAGGCGGCTTAGGAGGCTTAGGCTTAGGTTTCTTAGTGGTAGTCACGGGTTTCTTGGTTGACGTTGGCTCGATAGGGTAGCCAGGACTTGGAGGATGGGTAGGTAGAGGCGGGATGGTATGGTCGGGTGGATGGGTCGGGATGGGTGGAGGCCAGTTGGGTGGGATGGACCCTCCACCGTCCTCACCCGTCGCCTCTTCTATCTCAGGAGGAGCTGCGGCAGGAGGCTTCTGTCCCACTGGGTTTGTGCAGCAGACACCGAATTTCTGGAATGATTTTGGGTTTTAAAGACTTCTCTGTTGAGCAGATGCAAATATGAATCATTTAGGTTTGTTTGGCTGAGGACAAATAGTATATGACATTGTCATTTGGTTCCGTAAAATAAAGTCTTCCTGTTACACCGCACAGTAAATTTGGAATTGTTACAGCCTCTTTTGAAGTATTATTTCTTATTTGTTTGATTATAAAATTACAACAAGGATTGGACAAATTGTACTAGGATGTCTTTTACACTCAGATTTCAACACTGGCAGGTTTACAAAGAAAGGCATTATTTTGTACACTACTATTTATTTTGCTTTGCATGTTCTCAGTTCTTTAATTCCATGTATAAGTTTACCTAATTTATCTCTCATGTTTTATAAAAAATCATTATATATATCAATTATCAACCACTGAGATGAGGGCGTCACCTATGTGCGTACCTATTTTATCCCAAGTTTGAGTGAAGGATGTCAGAAAATGGAGTTAGATGAACTGTGTAGCTTTATTACAGACTTAAATCAATTGTTTCACTAGTGTAGTTGATTGGCGTTGGATAATCTTTTAAGCCTCAATCAGAAACAGCTGGGTCCAGTTGTTGAGATGGCAGTTGTTAGATTATCCAGTAGCATAATCCTTTCAACTGGACCCTGGAACTGCAAAATATTCGTCCGGTCCCCTTTTTCGGCTCATTAGGAACACAACCTAACAATTTGTTTGGTTCTATAAATTATGTACTTAGTTTGATAATACAATCCATTCTAAAATCAATAAAAAGTTAAACCTAAATGCAACAATCTGTTTACAACCATATTAGTCACCTTAAACACCTAGAACCCCTTCTCCTCCATCGTCCATGATGGTCCCTGGATTTACCTGCTTGGCTATACAACCTCCACAACAACTTCAGAGCAAAATACTGTAAAATACTGCTAATCTTTGCATGCACTTTCAATAATCTGGTACCGGTTTGAAGGTAAACGAAATTTGTTTAATGCTGTTTAAACGCCACTTAGCGCGTTTGGCGCTTCTGAGCCATTGGCAGAAGTCAGTTACATTCGATTAAAATTCAAAGTGCTTTATTATTTTGGTAATTTCTAGCATTTTATATTTACAAGCAATATATACGACTAAAATAAAACAAAATCAATAAAATAAGGAAAATGGCTCACCAGGCTAAGATTTATTTGGGTGTTTCCCCTATAGTCCAGGAGCTGAGGGGGTTTGAGCATGCATGAAAGTAGTACGCAATGTTATTGCTGATTATTGTAATACGGACTGCGGTGATCAAAATTACGTATGTCGCCTATTTCAAAAGTGGTCGATAAGGTGGGGGGGAGGGGGCAAACATGGCGGTTTGCGCTATGCATTAAAACGCTGATATTTCGAAAACGGTAAAAGATAGAACATCGGCTAAAACGTCGTTGTAATTCTAAAAATGCGGACTACAATAATGGTTTTTGAGTTCGAGGTCATATCTCTATAAATAAACAAGTTATTGTATAAAATGTGTAAAAATGGACTTTTCATGTAGTTTTTTACCGAAAGTATAATTAATTTGTGAGTGTCGCAAAGAAGTAATATCAAATATCTTTGCTGATAGTTGTAATATGGACTGTGGTGATAAAAAATACGCATGTCGCCTACTTTTCAGGTGGTCGAGAACTTGGGGGGAGGGGGGCAAAGATGGCGGAACGCGCTATGTATTGAAACGACTGTAGCTCGATAACGGTACGAGATGGGACATCGGTTAAAACGTAGTTTTAATCCAAAAAATATGGCCAATAGAAAAGTTTATTGGCTAAAAGGTTGTATCTTAACTAATAAAAAAGTTAACGCAAAGCGCAAACCGCCATGTTTCCCCCTCCCCCCCCAACTTATCGACCACTTTTGAAATAGGGGACATACGAAATTCTGATCACATAACATCCCCATATTACAATAATCAGCAATAACATTGCGTACTACTTTCATGCATGCTCAAACCCCCTCAGCTCCTGGACTACTAGTCTCAAAATAACAGGGGTTTTTAATTTAAGTTCATTAATTAGCCATTTTCAGTAATCAAGCACCACCAAAGTCCCAAATAAATAACAAGGAAAAAGTAAACGAAGGACTTGTAAGTTGTATGTCCACAGTATACTAGCAAACTAAAAATACAGTACAAAAGGAAAAACATCAGTTGTTACTATTGAGCAAAGATTATACCAAAGATTACTCGATACATTGTAGTCAAGGGTAGAAGTGTGGGGTGTGGGATCTGTTTATGAAGATTAGATTACGGTATCTGCAATCCTTAAATGCTTTGGGATGGGTAGGAAACAGGTCCGCAACGTAGGAAGTTATGAAGGAAGTAGTAAAGGCGAGCAGTCCGGAGTGTGAGAACTGTTTATGACTATTAGATTAAGGTATTTGCAATCCTAAAATGCTATGGGAAGGGAGAAAAACAGGTCCGCGACGTAGGAAGTGGTGAAGGAAGTAGTCAAGGCGAGCAGTCCGGAGTGTGGGAACTGTTTATGACGATTAGATTAAGGTATCTACAATCCTAAAATGCTTTGGGAAGGGAGGGAAACAGTTCCGCGACGTAGGAATTAAGTGATGAAGGAAGTAGTAAATGCGAGCAGTCCGGAGTGTGGGAACCGTTTACGACGATTAGATTAAGGTATCTACAATCCTAAAATGCTATGGGAAGGGAGGGAAACAGATCCACGACGTAGGAAGTGCCGAAGGAAGTAGTAAAGGCGTGCAGTCTGGAGTGTGGGAACTGTTTATGACGATTAGATTGAACTGGAAACAGTTTGTAGCAGTTAGAATAATATGGATCTGCAATACTGAAATACTATGAGAAGGGATGGAAACATGTCCACGACACAGGAAATTGTAAAAGAATTAGTAAAGGCTAGCAGTGCGGAGTGTGGGGAATGGATTCATGTATCTGCAATACTAAGACTGCTTTCAGAGTAAACTAATGATTTTCCCCGAGCAAAGCTCGGTCCCCAGGTACTTTTTTGTAAAACTCACACAAGATAAAATGTTTTGTAGGAGTATATCATTAAAGCTACCGCATCACATAACCTGACAGTTACCTGTCTTCCGGTGTTTGTGAGGTAGGTGCAAGTATCATAGTACCCGAGCACCCATGTCTCCCAGGTGCCTAGCTGAGGCAGTTTGAAGTACGGATAGCAGCTGCGGAAGGATGTGCAGCGACCAAACTCTCCTCTGTCTGAGAGACAAGGTCCTAGAGGCACCAGACCTCCTGGCCAGCTGATCTGGCGATCACTCCTGCTCTCACCTACACAGACACACACATTTACACAGATGTTTACAAAGAAAGAAGGTAAAGGAACATTCATGTACCACTCCTCCGCCTCTAGGATACCCCTACACTGTGCAAGATTGGCCATCTACCAAGGTTCAGGAAAGTTTTTGGGTGTACAATATAGGGAGCACTTATTGGCCACATGCCAGCAGAGATAGGTCGACTGATCATGTATTAAGTCTAAGCAGAAAATCGTTATGATTATTATTACTTTTGAATTAGCACACTGGCTTTTTTGACATATACAAGCATACAAGATGTAAAATGAGGTGAGATGATATTTGTTGCTTTGTTACTGGCTAAGATAAGCTGAGGCTAAGATCAATAGCCATCAGGAACTATTAAAAGGCCAATTATGAAGGACAGATTCAGTTGTGGGCCATTAAAAGGCTGATGAATTTTCTCAGGATGGAATTGATGACCTATTTTATCGCTGAGCACTGACTATGAAATAAAATGAAACCAGTGTTTTATTGACATAAAAAAAAAACAATGCATAGTTAACAAAAATATATGTTTATATGAATAACACTTCAATATACAAATCATCTAAATACACCCTTAAAACGCATTCTTGTGGTGTTTTTAAACAATTATATTAACTTGTATAGCACGCAATACCGGTAGCCTAAAGGACTGTGAACTGTCTGATAGGACTGGCACTATTGGCAGCTTTCATGTTCTTTATAATATTACAATATATTCCCGCCCTACCTTATTCTTCCTATTTCCTGTAAAGTTGGTTGGCAAACAGTAAGTTATCAGTATCATTATCATTGCTTTTGGGACAGGAACGCCACATCTTGCATCCTAAGCTGAATATGAATGCATCAAGATGTAAGCCTATGGGATTATGGTTGTAGCTTTATTACTGACGAAGACCAATAGCCAGGACAATCTATTACAAGTCCAATGATCAAGGACAGTTCTGTGCATATATAGTTTCAATCTATCACGCTACTGATTATCACAATGATCAAATATGAGGGTAGAATAGAGTGAGATGATCGGGCACTATATAATTACTGGGTCCACCACTCAGCTTTTACTCTCTGACAAAGAGAGTTTAGTTAGGTAACGAAGAAGGCCGGGAGGCCTTGTTTGGTCGCAAATTTTCATGTCTGATTTTTTGTTATTGTTTAATTGTACTAAAAATTAGAGATACAAATATATAAGAAAAAATGTTTTATTTTGAATATTAAGCGAGATATGGAGCTTGAAAGTAGTAAATTTTTAATCTTTGGTACCAGTTCAAAGGGAGAATGGGTAATGCGATTCTCACCAAAATTTGCATTCAGGTGTGGAAAAATAAGATAATAATCACTAGCTATTTAAAATTAAAAAATTAAAAAAAAAATTTATTTTTTATTTTTTAAAATTTTTTTAAAAAATTAAAAAAAAATAAAAATTTTCAAAATAGCTCTTTGTTTTTGGGAAAAATGGATCTGTATGTTGGAATTAAAAAAAATGTGATATGTTAACTCGTTTGGGCTGTGAATTCGTACCTTTGATGCCTTGCGCTGTCGGAGCACTACTCGTTGAGAGTTTGTACACTAACACCGGGGCTTTAGAATACTTTAACATCACGTAATTATTAACATCCTTTAACATTGAAAGAATACGTTTATCGTTGTATTCTAAAGCCCCGGTGTTAGTGTACACACTCTCAACGAGTAGTGCTCCGACAGCGCAAGGCATCAAAGGTACGAATTCACAGCCCAAACGAGTTAACATATCACATTTTTTTAAATTCCAACATACAGATACATTTTTCCCAAAAACAAAGAGCTATTTTTAAATTTGTTTAAAAAAAATTTTTAATTTTTTAAAAAATTTAGGCTATAAAAAATAAAAAATAATTTTTTTTTAAATTTTTTAATTTTAAATAGCTAGTGATTATTATCTTATTTTTCCACACCTGAATGCAAATTTTGGTGAGAATCGCATTACCCATTCTCCCTGTGAACTGGTACCAAAGATTAAAAATTTACTACTTTCAAGCTCCATATCTCGCTTAATATTCAAAATAAATAATTTTTTCTTATATATTTGTATCTCTAATTTTTAGTACAATTGAACAATAACAAAAAATAAGACATCAAATTTTTGACCAAACACCCTTAAGCCCCGTTCACACGGGGCGAGTTTACAAGCTACACGCCGGCTTTTTTACACGCAGCTAGTAAAATAGCTCAGTGTGAACGACGTACTCGCTCAAAAGCTGCTTGTAAAAAAGCTCTGGAAAAAGTTGACGCTGCCGCTACTTTACACGTCAACTCGCCAGCTTTTGAGCGAGTAGGCGTGTAAAGTAGCCCAGTGTGAACACAGTTGCTTGTGCTTGTGCGCTTGTTACTCAAAGATGTTGGAGGATTTGGTTCAAGCCAGCTACTGAGCGAGTGGAAAAAGCATCGTGTGAACGACTACAAGCGCACTCGCCGACTCGCCGGCGTCTTTCCACACGTCTGCGAGTTGGCGAGTGGACAAGCTCCGTGTGAACGAATACAAGCACACTCGCCAACTCGCCGGCTTCTTACACGCTGGCGAGTAGCTTGTAAACTCGCACCGTGTGAACGAGGCTTAACCAACCACACTTTTAACCTTAGAATACCTTTCTGTTAAGGCGCGTTCACACATGGCGACTAACTAGCCGCTACTTAGTCGCCGCTACTTTAGTCACCGCTATTTACTCGCCGGCAAATTTTCGATCTCTGTTCACACATCGCGATTTGTAGTAATTAGTACAGTTCGATGATTCGTTGTGAGTAGGGTCTGCTGTGGAAAATATCTGTAGGAAGGCGAGAGACTTTGAGACGTGTATTGAGTATCTGTGTCAAGGAACTTTGTGATGAATTAGTGAATAAATTAAGAAATAAAAGAAAACGTAAGTGGGTCCGGGAGTGGATAGGGACATCTTCAGTCACTATTATTCCATTAAGTCTGAGTTCATCAAGCAATTTGGCAAACGCCTGTTGCTTCGAGTCGCGTTTTAGATATTCAGGTGACCTAATGTCCCACAAACACTCATGCTTTCTGTAAATTTCCAGGAAAGTAACAATTTGGTCACTACTCCACTTCACACTATCGGCCATCTTTAGTATAGAATCCGTATAAACTGACAAAACGTTATTAAAAGGAGCAAAACACAACCACGAGTCACGAGTCGTCAGATCGCAAGCTACCGGCTTCTAGTCGGCGATAACACTATTCACACAGGGCGACAGGGTTGCTACCACTCGCGGCGAGTGTACCACGTGACACTTCAAGGTCAGCTACTGGCGACTACTCGCCCCAAAAGTTAAACATGTCCAACTTTCCTCGCGAGTGATTTTTTACTCGCCGGCGAGTGCTAGTCGCTATAGTTCACACATAGCGATTAGTAGCCGCTACTCTAGTCGCAGCGAGTAAAGTCGCCATGTGTGAACGTGCCTTTACACAAGATTTGATATGATAAGGCAAGGACAAGTTGACTGATCATGAAACCTAAAAAGTAAATTTTGAGGCGGCCGCTACTGTCTTCCCTTGATTTCAATCGGCGACCTTTTGATCGTTGAGCACAAATAACTACTGTGCCATCAACTAGCTTTGATAGAGGACATTTAACATTAAAAGAATGCAGGAACATCCCTTACTCACCCTCCCCTAGAACACCCTTCTGTTAAGCATGATAGGCTTCCAGCCATGATAAGGTGACAGATCATAAAACTTCGCTAAAGAAAAATTTTCAGTACCTACCAAGAAGGTTATGTTATACACATTAGTTACCACCGCACGACCCCTAAGTTACCCTTCTGTGCTCTGTTACGCAAGATAGGCTCAGCTGTGATGGCAGCAGGGATGGACGATGGACGACCTTGAGTGACCACGCCCTGTTAGAGTCAAGGTCGCAGCATCTGGTAGCAAGATAAGGTAACTGACCGCGAGCTTGCAGACTAAACGATAACTCTACTGGGAACTCGCTGGTCAGGTTACAGGACGCTGATTCAATTGAAGTTTGTAGGAAATGTGGAAATTCCGAAATAAATTAGGTTCGAAGACCATAGTTGGTAATTCGGTCAATTTTTTATTTCTAAACCAAATTGGAGCGCAGTTAGACGTATTTCAACACAAAAATAAATTAAATATGAGTTTGGGATGGGTGAGGTAGGTTGCGTAGCTTTTTTCTGAGACCAGACGTTTCCTTGTTAGTCAGGGATCAATATTGGATATATACGATTTCTTGCATGTAAGTTGTTTGTATCAGCCTATGCATTTCACCACCTTTTGTGGCATTTTCATGGGCCTTCTTGTTATTCAATCTTCTTCTCAAACACCGTTAGTGATCGGACCGGAAATTTTCTCCCAACATTACACCCACTCTACCACTCTACCCAATCCAATACCATAGATAAAACATACTCCCTTGTTGGTTAGTGTATGGCAATACTCAAAAGACCAAGATCGGCTTTGTCCAGTTTAACTACTCTCAGTATAAAATTACACAAGTGTCTCATCAATGATAGAAAGTGGGCTAGTGTGGGCTACAGTATTTAGTTTCTGTGCTTTAAAGTGGACCGACTAATTGCTTGCCGTTGAAACCCTTCAATACTTGTCTATCGATCTATTTATGGTTCCATCAGTGGTTAGATGTTACTGAAACATC
Source organism: Macrosteles quadrilineatus (assembly GCF_028750875.1). Lineage (NCBI taxonomy): Eukaryota > Metazoa > Arthropoda > Insecta > Hemiptera > Cicadellidae > Macrosteles > Macrosteles quadrilineatus. The sequence continues at coordinate 1,600,848 of NW_026542610.1, forward strand.
TGCAAGGAATCAGAAAATAGATTCACATGAAAGCGAAAGATATTGGTGAAAGTACTGAGTGCTTATCAGGCTTCGATGGTTGGCCCCCAAAGTCTCAATCTAGGATTGGGAACAGCTTGAAATAGCGTCGCATAACCTTTTCAATATTACGTTATTGCAAATTGTAACTCTGACATTTAACATCACTAATGTTTTTTAGAAAATCTCTATTCTTAAACTACAAGAGATCTGGTAAAGAGGGCTTTTAAACAGTTGTTGCTAATATCGAGAACATTCTTGGCCAGGTACCCAAATATTTATGTTTTCATTTCATTTTAAATTATTGGTTGACAGCTAGAGTATTATCAGAGTTGAAATTTAATTTCTCGTAGCTAATTTGACTTCTTGGTCGTATAGTTGAAATTTTCTTGCACACTGCTAAATGTGTGGTAAATGAGTGCTAAAAATTCACATTTAAACCACGATAAAGAAAGTGTTGGTCATCTTAACTGGATCTTTGAAAACGGACTTTAGAAATCAAGTAAACGTGAGGGGCAAAGCCCTAGAGGAAATAACCTTTTTAATTCGCAGGTGCGTTAGATCATAAGCTTTTTAATTGCATCTCAATTGTTAAAATCCGTTAAGTAAGACGGCTGGTAAAGGGATGTAACAGAGAAAAAACAATACTGTATTGAGTTTATAGATAAATGGGTTTTTCCAATACAATACAGTAGGCCTACCTACCGATACCTGTACAAATTGAATTTAAGTTGTGGCAAATTGTACGAGTAACCTCCCATATTTGATAGTAATTTTAAATGAGTAAAATGTAAGTGTAAAGAAACTACTTTTTCTCATTTAACGTGTCGCTAGTGGAGAAATGAGGTGGGGATCGCATCTTCAATGAAGCGGTATATGTTGTCAAGTGAATTTTGTCGTATTATATTGCCAGATGCCTTTTTCCGGTCATCCGGTCGTATACAAGATGAGCTACTCCAGTAGCGGACCTCCGCTGTTCTGTTCCAGAGGTTCTCTGTCGTCTGCAGACCGGTTGTTGACTGATAACGCAACCTTGATCTTAACCCGTCTGTCGCGACACCATGTGGAAAAACCAATTGCAAAAACTCACAAATTACTTGTAGCCTGATGATGAATGTAAGTAGAGCGATTCGCACTGGAAATTCAGCTGTGGATTCTCCTCAGTGGAAATTTTCATAAATAAATAGGCCTGAATTTCGTAATGTAAATCCTGTAGATAGTCTATCTGTAGATAGTAGATAGTGGGTGGGTGGGAGGTAAATAAATGTAGACGTTGGATGCTGAAAACCTAACAGCATTTCTTGTTCATCGTATACAAGAAATCTATATGAAAATCCAAGATTTAAATTATCATGTATTATGGAATAGTTATTTGTGCAACTAGTGAGAAAAGTGAGCAATTGACTCACTCGAGAGAAATCCTTGGTTTCTCGAGTGAGGCAATTGTACTTTGAACTCGAGTTGCACATTATACTTTTCCTACAGTTACCATAAAACAAATAAATTGGTGAAGAAACATAACCTATTTTTACACAGAAGTGAACTTTTAACATAACATTTAATGCGAAGTGACAAATACAACAGTACAACAGCTGACCAGCTGATTTACAGCCAGTGCTGCAAACGTATTTCGCGCGCATACGACGTTGACTGCATGTTACGCGCTCACTATTTCGTGCCTTCACGTTGCAAATCTGGAGTGAGACAAAGTAATTAGAGTGAGACAATGTTAACATTGTCTCACTGATGAGCGAATTGGCCACTTTGCTTTCTCATATCAGTGAGAGAACATGTACATTGTTAGGTAACTGTAGGAAAAACATATTGTTGAATTTTCAGTTTATAGGTTGCCAATGATCATATTGTGTGAACAATTTTAAGTAGTTTTTCGGACAGCGAAGCTCTACATGATTTAAAATTTACGTTACAGCTCAAACCTAGGTCTTTAAATATTGTTCCATCCCGTTATTATCACCGCTGGTGTCCTGCTCATGGCGTGATGCTTTATAAAAGTTGTATTTTAGTTCGCGAGCAACGTCAATACTTATACAAAGTTTCATGCGTAATTTCAAACGGAGACACGACTTTATACCTTGTGCGCACATATTAAAACTTCAGATTTCCAGTCTTAGAATTCGCAAAATTCAATTTTAAGATGTTTGAGTTTTATCGACATGATTACCGAAAGTAGGCTACCTTGTTAATTTTTGTGGACCTAACTTTCGAACATTATACAATTTTACTGGACGTTCCATCGGAGGCTTTACGGATTGTTGTTAAACTTCCCTACGCAAACCATTCACCATATGTTTTGCACATAGGAAACTGTATCTAATCAGCTGGTAGAAAGTACTTCAATGTCGTGGGTGGATCATTACACATGACCTAGTGGCCTTGTACAATGTCAGAGAGAGGCTGATGAAGATATCGTATCGTGATCTCTCAGATATCATCTCTCATCTCAATCAGCTGATCTCTGATGACAATCGATCTCCGGTCAGATCACTAGGTCAGCACAAGACTGTGAATATGATGCAGACAGCGTTCAACTTCCCGAGATTCAAGTATAGATCACTGGATCTAATAAGGGCTTCAGGACTTTGTTCAATAAGTATCTGTTGGAAACCAAACGGCAATAGACTATGTAGCCAAGTTGGGAGATTGACGATTCAATCCTGAGAAAGGTTGATTTCATTTCAGTTATGTCATTGGTCTTAACAGCTGGTTATCTAATTTGTCTTAATAACTTGTAGATAGTACATAGTATAAGACCAGGCACGGGACCGTTTTGAAGAAAACGCAACCATTGGTTTATTGTAATCACAATAAACAATAGCAATGATGATGTGACTAGTTTTAAGGGTTAAACAGAGAAATCTGAATCCGAAGAATACATGTCGCTTGGTGTCGAAAAATGAAACAGTATCATTATTTTGTGGATATAATTTTTCATAGAAACCGAGTACGGTAGTAGCTTAGGAAAACTTAGAATATACAAAACAATAAAATGTGGGTTTTACATTCAAATAATCCCATTGAATATCGGTACACATGTTTTTTGAGGACTCCATTTACAATAGCTGCCAGGTGTATGTTTTGACGGCAAATTTTGTAACTGACAGGATACTAACTAACCGGTTGGGTAAATATTCATACATTTGAAATCGATCCATAACCAACGGTGACAACAGAATAAAGCGGTTCATCGTAATCAATATAGTTGCCATTAGCTGTTTGGGCTATTAATTAACAGCTGTGTCTAAGGAACATGTCGGCCTTAGTCACTAACAAGACTACAAGATTGCGCCACTCATCCTTCACTCATATTTGGGTTAAAATACGCACATAGTGGCGTCCCCATCTTAAATAATTGATAATTGATAGCCGTTCAAAACTAAATTTCCATCCATAAATACATATGATGAGTTTTCTTTTAATTAAATTCAATACAATTGAACCCTCTATTAAAATATACAATTAAAGAACAAAGAATTTATGTCTGAGGTTTGCTAATAGGATGACAACAAGTATTCAAAATGGAGGCCAAATCTAGAGCGATTGTGAGTTCCAAATATATTCTATAAAAAAGACAATTTGTCAGTTGATGCTATAATTTGTTACGGATAAGAATCAAGAAACCGGTGTCGCCAAGTCCTCATGAATAATTTATTCATTTAGTAGCGATGGAACTGCGATCTGGCAAACAAAGCATCGGCAGCCGCGCATACCCATGTTTAAATATTTGCAATGTTTAGAATTTATTAAGAATGCTGTTAATCTCGTACATACACTCAATGAAGTAGTTTTATAGTGATGATATAAGTAACCTATAAGTAGTAACCATTTGTGATATGTTAAACGGGTTTCCTCCATCACATTTTTTCATGTAAGCAAATACGTGTTATTACCGCTAAAGAGTGAGAGGATAGGAGTAGCGAAAATAATCTATGTACTACATAGCTTATGCTGATATTCTAATCTAAAAATTCTGCGGCATCAGAACAGAGAGAAAAGTAGGTCCAGACCGTTCCCTTACAAAAAAAAAATCCAGGGGTTTTGTAATCACACGCAAACGGAAAACAAGGCCTCCCATCCCGATAAAATAGACAAGCTAGGAACAGGACTGAGCAGAATAAAACACCAAGGATTGTAATGAAATCAATATGTATAGATAAATTGAGAAAATGCCTTCCTTCTAAAAAAAAACAGCAAAAGTCACTCAATTTTGTTTATTGCTGCTTGTATACTTTAATTTATTCTACTAGCCAGTATAAAGAGGGAATTTTAAATTTGGAACTAAAGTAATAATTGCACTTATGTACCTATTCAAAATTTTGCCAAAGTAACAGATACGCTGACCATTCACAATTAATTGTGCTAAATTATTGCATATATAGTATATCTAATTGTTCCTCAGTTTTCAAGATCTCTGCTTAATCCGTTTCTTGTCCGCCTTCAACGCAAGTTTCCTAATGTTCTCGAGACACTTGGCGGCTGCTCGCTGTTTCTTCAGGACGGTAGATCCCGCTGCCTTGATCAGTAAGGGGACTACGCCGCTCTGGTGTAGAGTGATGCAGTTGAAGGGGTCCGACGAGAGATGACTAAGAGCCTCGATAGTTGTTGCTTGTACGTCCTCACTACTGTTGTACAAGAAGTTCATGAGCGGAGTGACTGCTCCTAGGCGTCCAAACTCGAAACAGTTCTTACCCCAGTTGCAGCAGTTGGCGATGGCAGAGGCGAGGTGTTCCTGTAGGAACTGATCATCCCCCGCAGTCTTGCACAGCTCAGACAGTATATTGACTACTCCCAGATCTGTCACTATCGCGAGGTTCTCCTGGTCAGTTGCCACCTTGGCCAGCGCTGCGCAGATGCAAGCTACGACACGACTGTCTGGAGATTGTAGGAGTTTCACGATCAGCTCAATACCTCCTACAAAGCTCCGCACCATCTCACCAGACTCTGTCGCGTTCTGGATGCAAGGCACGAGTGCCCAGGCCGCCTTCGCTTGGACCTTGGTGGACGGGTTCTTGAGGAGTGACCAGATGAGTCGCACAGCGTCGTGTTTCTCCATCTCCGCCATACAGTCGAGATCCCAGGCGCACTCCCCTAGCACGTGCGCTGTGTTGGCCAGGAGAGGTTGGTTGGTTCTGTTGAGTAATGTCACTAGTGGAGGTATCCCCCCGGCTCGCTGGACTACGGCGGCGTTGTGGTCAAGTTTCGCACACTCAGCCAGCGCCCCTACCGCGTGGACCAGCACCGTCTCGTCGTCGTGATCCAACAGACTGACCAGTGTAGGGATTGTTCCGACCGTATCCAAGTGTTTCACGTTGTCCTCACTGATGGCTAACTTCCAAACCGCTCCTGTGACCGCAGTGATCAATTCTGTGTCACCTCTATCCTTCTGCAGAACACGCACTAACGGCGTTAACCCTTCGTGTTTGCGAACTAACGTGCGTATTTTATCATCATCCGAATGTCTGAATATCGCCAGAGCACAGAGTTTCTTTAGCTCTTCGTCGTTGGATTGGAACAGCTTCACAATGTCCTTGACCAAGTCCATAGTGTAAATCGCCATTTGGAACTCTGGCAGGTTGCCACAGTTCTGCAGAATGCCCATGGTGCGGACGACGATGTCTTGGTGTCGCGACTGCATCAGTTTGGGCAACAGTCCGATGATGCCTGCCTTGTGCATTACCGCCTTGTTTTGATTTGACTGTGACAGCGACCACAACGCTCTTGCTGCGTCTGACGCCACTGCTACCTTCTCTGCCTCATCCATGCTCAGTTTTGACATAGAACGACGTAGCAAACTCTCGTTTATGTCCAACATGTGTACCAGGATAGGTATTCCACCACAAATCCTTACCTCCTTGCCACTTTTCTTCAGTTTAGCGACGTTAGCTATCACAGCGGCAGCCAACTTCTGCAAATCTCTCGCTGGATCCGTTAGCAAGTCTACCAACAAAGGAATTATTCCCAAGTTTGTCACTTCGTGCTGGATAGCGACGTGTTGTGTAGCCCTACTCAGAATTATCAAAGCTAGTTTCTTGCACCTGAAATCTCTCTCCGACGTTTCCAGGATGTTTGCCAAATACTCTAGCGTGTTTCCTTCCCGTAGCGCCAACTGCATGAATTCGGAGTCTAAATCGTAGTCGTTTAGGCAGCCCAACACGACGGCTGTGGTGCTTGGAGTACTGCCTTTCAAGTATTTCAGCAGTTTCTGCATCTGCCAGTATTCTGGCGGAACCTCGTGTGAAGGTAACACGGTCTGCGGAGTCCATGTGAAGCCGTCTTCTTCATCAGAACTGTTAGACTCTACTTCCACTCCCATGGGCGACTCCATGTCAAACATGAGGTCACCTATCGCGTCCAACTCTGAAGCCATCGTTAAAATAAGCCCTATAAATTCCACCAACTAAAAAACTTAATTTGTTATTGCGATAAGTCAATTGCAGAATTGATTAGGAAATAGATGTAAAGTGTTTATTTGAGCCGTTGGTTAATGTTAGGCTGTTTATTTATATTTATCAATACGTTAACCAGATGAAATTTGACACATCTTTAAAAGCATTGTGATATAAATTATACAAAGAGGAAACATCTGTAAAATATATCAAATCTTTACAACATTGACACGTTCTTATCGTTTCCCATGCAGCATCTTTCTAGTTTTGTTGTCCTAGGTAAAATACCTGATATAACACACCAATCAAATTGATTGACATTTCCAAGGTTCAGCCACTTGATCTTTGGGATGTTGGATTTTTAACTTCTACGAGCAAAATAAAGGTATTACGATGGATTAAAAATTGATGATGAGTACAATGAGCACAATACTGAATAAGCCCTTGGCCATTTTTTTATGAAGTTAGACAAATTAATTATAACCTAGCATCGGATTGAGGATAAAATTAATTGAACTCTCTAACTAAACGAAGCATCAAACTCATTATTACAATTAACATTTGTAACCAATTTCCCTGACATAAAAACAAAATATCTCTGATGAAAAAACATTCTGAAAACAATCAGTCATCAATAAATACACACTTGTACCAATAACAGCACCAAATGAAACCCAGTTTGAGCATTTCGCATCCAACCTTACATTACGCAAGAGAAATAACAGCTTGAAAATCAAACGTTTGTGATTACTGTGATCAGGTGTAAGCGCTGGTTGCAACAGCACGTGAAGAATGACAATTTGATTGCTGTATCGTTAAGTACACTATGCAGGAGATGTAGTATTACTATTAGCTGTTTGACCACAGTGTGAGGGGGTATAAGAGTATTGGATAGCTTAAACGCCTCAGGTCAACCGGTCAAGCGGTCAAGCGGTGGTAACAATCAGGTTACCAAAACATTTAAATATTTTAAATGCAAAATTATATTTTACAAACACGATTTTTAGAGTAGAATTATTTCCAGGGATCAGTAGTATTTGGTCCCTAGGTTTATGTGCAAAACTTCCAAGAGAGATTCACAATGTTCATTGTAAAGTGTTTGAAGAAAATAGCATTCCAAGATGTAAAATTACAAGGGTTGTTCTTGATGTGCTAAACTTGAAAGCGTAAGGAAATACTACTTTCCCAGAGGTGTTTGCTTGGAGGCAATATAGCCACAGATATTCGCAATGTATAGGTAAAAGGGTACCTAATATAAAAGGCTAGTTTGTAAGGGATTATGCTTTTTCCAAGGGGTGTTATTACAATGGAAGTTTTTTTCCAAACAGTACTTGTGAGGTTGAAAAACAATCTTAGGCCAACTAACGTTTGATTCAGGACAGTCAGTATTTTTGTTGAATTCCCTTCAAGAACTGCTGCAAATCTGATACTGAGCTTTCCACAATCCTGTAATCCCCGAGCGGACTGCAGGTTCCTGACCGCACGTCCTTGGGTCATTGCCAGGGTCGTGGTTGTCCCCGTCGGTCGCTTTGTGTCCTCGTGACAAATGGATCGTTGGATCGCAGATTGTTTCGATTTAGCCGAGGAAATGGCGGAACATCGCCGTCAACTGCCCGTGACTTGACGTGACCGCGGTGACGCGTATCATACTAGGCGTCGTCCTGTAATCCATCTAGGCCTACTATAGGAGGTCACGAATTGTGGATATTTATAGGCATGCACTGTGGAAGCGATATTCCCTGGTGTGGATTAACGTCCGCACTAGTGAGTACTACGACTATCCACAGTACTATCCTGATAATTAGACCAATTAGTTAATACCAAGGCAAAAATGTGGTTCGGATTCAACTATTAGTTTCCATTAGCTGTATGGGCTATTAAATAACAGCTGTATCTAAGGAATATGTCGGCCTTAGTCACTAACAAGACTACAAGATCACGACACTCATCCTACACTCATGTCCATTCATACTTGACTTATACCTACATTGTAAGGTCGCCATTTCAATGAAAAGTATTAAAGGATCTGTCAGGAGCCGCCAGCAGAACTGGGTGGTATTAACCCACGCACCACTTCTTTATTTTTCAAATGTTGAGTTCTTGATTTTAACACAGTTTTTGAGCAACGCAATAGTATTGGATTAGATTATAACCATGTGACTCCAACACCAGGGTGCGTATGTATCTATCATATTTGTTTATTTATCTAAATTATCAAAGTCAGCTAAATCCAGTTTCGAACCATCGAAAGCAACCATCTCAGGAATGAACCGGCAACCTCCTAACTAAATAGCAGGCGAGAACTAAATCTATTGATTTGAATAATATCTATGAATCAGTCAATTGCCAGAATCTTCCAATTTATCTGAGGAAAGGTGGTACTAGGTGGCACTATCGGCAACATGATTAAAATTATTGAATCTTTACTTTTATAACTATGAACTTTACTGTTAACGGGAGAATTTTAGTAATGCTTCAGGCACGTTAGAATCTATCACCATATGAGATGTGACCATACATACATTTAGAAATGTCACGTAGTGAAAGTGAGAGCAGAAGGCCAGTTCGTTATCAATAGCTTACATGTATTAAAAACTATAAGTACAGCCTAAATGAAGCTGGATAAATACCTAAGTGTTCCGCTCACATTCAACCCGAAAATCAGTCAGTTTGAACTTCAGATTACCGATTCTATTCACAATAACGATTTGTAAATGGCAATTTATAAACTATATTTTCCAAACAACAGGTCTACATTGGAAATAAACAAAGCCACGTTAAAAAGTGTCTTTACAAAACTGCAAAATGTCCAATAAATAAAAATACACAACTAACTGCAAGTACTGCGTTCACTTGAATATTCTCAGGACAATTTGTTTCGCGTGTATTTGTCAAACCAAAACAAGTCCAACTCCTCAAGCCGAAGGATCGCTATTCACATCACGTCCTGTGTGTTGACTCGCGCTGTATGAAGAGTGAGGATGATTTTGACAAACATTTGCTCGCATCTGCCGCTAGCCGCCCACCTTGCATTGTTTGTGTCAGCAGGAGCCAACAACGAACATTCAACATTGAAACACAATCCACGCACTGACACCGTTCATTGACATTGACATCCACGTGGCCAGCCAACGCCAGAACTGCTCGAGAGCTGACAGCTGAAATGTTTGTGGATGAACTACTCAATGGCCTGATTCATATGTTAGTCAAGTCTTCGGATCTTAATATCTCATTCGTCTGAAGATGTAACTCATTGATGAATTGACTCAGACCTATTACAAATCTTGGCTTTGAACATGTCAACCTCTTTTGGGGTTTTATGTTCCCAGTTTCTTACATCAAGTCCGTAAAACTTAGGTTTCTTGAAGAACTGCACTAATGAGATTTTCTTGATGCATGTGTCTGACTCTTTTTATCATAGGTCCAAGAGGAACGAGAGTGCTGTCCCTTACCCCATTCAGAGCGGTGCAGTTAGCAATTTCATGAGGTCTTATTTGTATTGATTTGTTTATATTAGGACAGCTCATATATTTAGTACCCGAAGACGTCAATATCATAACGACTCGTCAGGTTTAAAATGGAAGAAGTCAACACCAGAACATTTCAAGACTAATATCCCAAAATCTCTGTACAAAAAGATGGTCTGGTCAACACCTGAAGACGCCTAGACCAAAACAACTAGCCATATAAATATCTCAAGATGTCATAGAACAGTCCTTTAGTTCACATTTCGGTATATTTATTCATCAAATAGCAAAATCTCACCATGTTACATTTAAAGACTTCAAAAACAAAATAAGTTCAGTTACTTAGCTCAACCTTACTATCCATGAAAATTAACAAAGCTCATATAGGTTACTATTAGAAAGCCCATCAGTTCAACACGTGAACAGCCCAACGTTCTGCTCTCAAATTACTAGGGATACTTTGGCTAACAACTGTTATTACAGGTTCTTGGAAGCTCGAGACATTACGAGCGTGAAAATTCGTTGAAGGCTTTCAATTACGATCCTTTAATTTTTAGGGCTATCTTCGTGGAATTACGGGTAGTCAGACTCTGAATCACTCATTACGAAGCAGCCGTATGCAGAGTGCAATGACCAGGGTTGGAGAAGGAAATCATTTAAGAATGAGAATGATGTTCATAATATCTTTTGTTACCGTCCAAATTCATAACCAAGTCAGTTTGATAAAGATCTGATTGCCAAGGCAAGCTGGGTTATTAATTTCTGCACGGTTCATGTGAAACGCCCAAGGTTTCTTGGAAAGCTGGCGCTCCTGTTATTTTGTGATAAGCATTATTGAAAGATGTTCATTTCTAGCGAGATAATTTATGTACCTAATGTGATTGTAATTCTATCACTTATTGTGCTATGAGGAGGTGCTTATTGTGCTATGTAGAGGTGCTTATTGTACTATGAGGAGGTGCTTATTGTGCTATGTGGAGGTGCTTATTTTGCTGTAAGGATGTGCTTATTGTGATATGAGGAGCGCTTATTTTGCTATGTGGAGGTGCTTATTGTGATCCCTCGAGGTGCTGATTGTGATCTAAGTTCATCTTGTGATACTCTTATATACTACTCTAACTAAATAAATGCATGTAAATGCATACCTATAGACACAAACTCATGATAAGTTTTTAAAACTATCAGAAACAAGCCAAAAGAACACAATTGACGCGGTGAATCTGTGCCAACATTTTAAAGATCCTGAATGAAACCTCGCTATGAACCTCAGGTGTGATTTGCGGTTTGCGACGTCCGTAATAGGTGTGGTAAATGAAACGTCTCTCACCGTTACAGGCGTGGGCAGATGTAATTAGGCCAGATGTATGATCAGATCGTGGCTCAGATATCACGAGGAAAACAACATTAAACAACAAGCTTATTGTTGGCATTGGACATCCATAATTTTGTCTCTAGTTTAGTCTCTTTCATACATACGCTTGAATAATTCACGTTGAAAATAATACGCTTGATGTCAATTGGTCTTCAGCTGATCCATAAAATCTTAAAGGCGGTATCATTAATCTATTAATAAAGAACAAGGTATCTATTATTAGGTATCTCTTATTATTATCTTAATCTATTATTAGAAGAAGGGGGGGGGGAACTCTTGGTGTTCCAACAACGATTGGTTCATTTCTTATCTACACTTCTATACCGAGTAGAGATCAACGATCACTGGTCTTATGTGATCGTTGGTAGAGATCAATTCCCTGGAGTGGTGTTTTAATTACTCCCGGTATCTCCTGTCACACGATCCTTAGTATGAATTCTATTAGCATATTTTTCGGAAACACCAATAAATCATAATTCTCATTCCCAATGGCCGCCGGGTGGGGCGGAGTCACTTAAAGAGATAATGGTCACTTAGAAGACGGTTCTGGGAGGTTGGTTGATTGATGTTAGAGATCAGCTGTTTAAGTTCTTCGTTCCCTGTGGCGGATCAGCTGTTTAATCTTCGCCGTTCCTTGCGGTGACAGCGCAGACGTTCCGCGAATCTAAAGGTCACTGGAGTGAAACTGGCAATGAACTTGAACTGTTGACGGATCAACCAGGATTTAGTTACTCAAATGAGTAGTTCTTTGTGAAGAGAATCGTTTATAATATCATCTTTAGCTTTGATTAAGTGGTAGATTCCAGTTATTTATGGCGACAAGATAGTTTCCTAATCTAGTTTGACATGTGAAGTATCTAGAGTATGGATTAAAAATGCTACCTTAGAGATCCGCAATGCTTATCGAGCAGTTGAAGAGAATTGAAGATATGTTTATGTCCTTGTTCGTTTTCACACATTGCAATTATTACTACCAAACAGTAAAGCACAGTTGTAAAGAATGCGAGAAAAAGAGAGAGACTTTTAGTTGACACTTAAATTTTTCTCTAAAATTTCGAGTTTATGTCAAATGATTGGTGGATTATATTTATTTGTGCAACTAGTGAGCATAGGGTTACATAGGTAGCGTTCCAACATAACTTAACATGAAACATTGCACAATAACCTGTGCTTTTAACAGCATGTACCATCTTTCGATAATAATTATTAAAGATAATGTTTGAAACCATTTGCAAGGGGAATGAAGAACCCATTATTTTAATATCCAATATCAAACCGGAAAGTTCCAGGGCCAACCTGTTACTTAGATGGAACCTATTATCTAAGTCTGGAACCAAATAGCGAACCTGTGAATTGAGATGAATGGCATCCTGTAGTAGATACTGTGACTAACTTACATGTTAACGTTAGTGTACCCACATTCGATAGCTCGATCTATGTAGATGTGTATATTTATTCTGTGTGGTTTTTCTTTTGTGATTTTTCAGCTTTGGCCTTTTTAGATACTTTCTAACCGTATTACGGGATCTGAGCCCATATATCGAAACGTCATGAAAAGTAGTAGTTTTTTTACTAGCAGTGATGGAAAATCCGAGAAAAATTCCTCAACAGGAAACATACTCAACATCCTCTCCAGCGCTGATGAACCCTGGACCTATAGACCTCCTACACCCAACTGGGCATCAGTGGGTGCCTTGGACAAGAGCCATCAGATTATACCTTCCTCTACAGTGAGTATATCAGGCGCGGCGATGAGTCTACTGCCTATGACTCGTGTCCCAAAACACATTACGTCATATACATAAATACACTGAATATTGCCATGAATGATTTGCTAGGGTGAGTTTGAGGGGTTAAGCACCTCAGTTTATTCCTGAAAATCGTGTTTTTTTTTTATCGATGAAAAATACCTGACATGGCAAGTCAAAAAAGTAAAATAAAGTGATATTTAACTAAAAAGAGTATAAAATCTTCTTGTATTTTAGTGTGGATCCTTTTTTCACGGTTCTTTTTTAACATTTTTGTGTATACTCGCTAGTCCTGTATTTATACAGAAGACATGATTTTTCATGAGCAAAACATGCACAACTGTACATATGTAGTTATTGATAGGTTGTACAATATTCGTAAAAACCACACTGTACTTTTTGATAGAAATTTAAGGTCTTTGTCGAAGAATATCATTAAATTTGTAACCTATTTTCTGTTCATTATTACTCTCGTAAAAATAGGCGGTGATGCAGACGTCGCTTAGGAAAATAAGTGTAACATCATTAGGTTTCACGGGCCTGCCTTCCAGTGGGCAACAATAGCTTTACGTCATATATTCTGTTCTCCGCTAGAGAAATATGTTTATGTTCTATAGTTACTGAATTGAATAATCAAACAATTATAATAGTGAGTCATTCATTGAAATTATTGCCCATTAAAACTGAATAGTGGATTATTTAAGGAGTGCCTCACCTCTCATACCGTTAAAGGAAAATGTAAGTCCCTCCTAACGTGTCTACTATTGCGGAAGAAATTTGTTGAAAACGTTTGACTCAGTTTTAAGATCAGCACAAATCATTAAAAGCTAGGGCCTCGTTGATAGTTATTCATATAAAAGAGAGATAAATAGTACAATATTAAATGAAGATAAGCTTATTGTAATTCCACCAACAATACCACATGATTTGCACAGGACACGTAATATAATTTGACAAGCAGCATATCTGAATCAGCTGATTGCTTTATTCAACAGCTGATTTGATTGTTCGCCATTTGACCCAGCAAACCCGAATGGAAGAAGACAAACACCTCGGATACAATGGAGGACGGGTTTGTTCGTTCTATAGGCTGTCTATTATGAATGGGATGGTTCCCCATCATAAAGAATCACAACCATGTTTCCATTCATTTATTTTAAACATGGATAAATTTGTATACGTAACGTATTTTTTGCTGGATGAACCGTTAACTTATATTAAACACCTCAGTCGAGCGGTACAGTGTGTCAATCCTTATTATTCAAAAACCCACTTTCGCTTATTTTCATGTAATAATTAATTGAGTGCTTCTGGGGTTTCAATGTCTACAGTAACACTGGCTCCCATGGCAGATATGAGCTATATTACGTTAAAACCCCTTTGACCGTTTATATTTAGCCTATAGCTTATTCAGCTCGAACCGAATGACTGTATGTATATTACCTGTGAGAAATGCTACTTCAGTCAAACCACGCGTTGAAGTCTCCTGCTTTACGGCAATTGATCGCCAATTATTGGTGTTTTATTCAACAGTACTTTAATACTCAACCCCGTATACAATTACTCGATGGCTTAGGAATAGTTATTAATTAATAGAAAGCATTAATAAATTAATCGAGGTTGTTTTATAATCTCAATATCACAACTTACTATGAAGTCTATTTTTTTAGTATTTTGATATAGCTTACATGTAAAGTAAATTTGCCTTTAAGCTCCTGAAATACAATTTTCTGACTTTAAAAGCTGATTGAAAAGTGAAATCTTCAAAGTTACATAATGAGCCTTCAAATTCTATAACGGGGTGACCGGGTTAATCTAGGAAAAGCCTGCGAGAACTAAGTTTTCAGCACGTATTTCCCAAATACTTGATTATTTACAAGTTCTTGCAGATTATCGGAACTGTGAATTCCTTTAAAATAGCCAATGCGATTTTATTAAATTTAAAAAATAATTATGTGACTTATTTGTAAATATCCAATTATTATGAGAATGATTTACATATTGAAATTCGTATTAAAGTCGTGTAGAAAGGATAGTTGGTTAATTGTATGAATAATCTTAGTTGTATACAAAGATATCAAATAGTTTTGGCTGTGTTGCTTTCAATATATATAATGTATTTTTCAAAATAACACGGATATTTACAATACTTTATTATTAATATTGATTTTTTTTACTTTTCTTGTCTGTTAGGCCATTTTCTGCAAAGGTTTTATTCTGCAGCTCAACCAACATAGCCTAATGAAATTTAATCACAAGCTAATTTTTCTGCTGTCCTTTGCATCGACTTGGTTAGCTTATTGATTTCATGCACAACATTTTGAAAACGAAAAAGTTTTATTTAAGTAAACGGTTTCTTAAACCCTGTTATGTGACGTATAAAAGTCAATCGCCCAATTGCATAAAATAAACTGTTACCGAACTAAAGATTTTTTTCTAAAAAGTATTTAATAAATATTGTTTCTATATTTCCGAATCGTATAAAAGATGATGTTTTTATATTTCCCCTTGATCCAAAGTTTCGTCCCATCTCTATTTTTTTAAGCCACAGCTCTTGTATTATAACTATTACCTCCTACATTGTTATATATAATGAATCCGAAAACTCACCGGTGTTGGTACTGTTGGTATCCTGGGTACAGAGAACCGAGGTCACGAGGACGAGGACAGACACCAAGACATGACCCGAGGACATGGCGGCCTCACTCCTCACTACAGACTGAGCGTCTTCACTCGTCCGTCCTCATCGCTGCGTCCTCGCCACTCTAGAGTCAATGACTTCTGTGTAAACAAACCAGAAGCTCACTACTCACCAGTCAAGTTCAAGATCATTGGTGGCGGCGTTTATCAAGTGCTACAGTGTTTAATGAAGGTTGTCGTTGAAGAATTTGTCAGCTCTTATGTGCAAGAATCTAAATATATATTAGATTGTTTTAGGCTAGAAAGTTGTTTGACAAATAATGTAAATCTTTGTAAATCACAACAAGTAACCTTCGCATAGGTTTGTCGAAACAACAGTTATGGGGAAAATGTGTTTTTCCTAAGCTAAGAAAAAATGATTATTTGCGTGGAGCGGAGCTCAAAGAAAAAAACTCATAAAAGAGCTAAAGGGATTTACGTTTTCATTTTTTGTGAAAATCATTATTATGCATTAATCCAATCAAATGTTTGACACGCTGTAAAATAGATTTACAGTTACAAAAACTCATGCTCCGTTTAGCATGAGGTTTTCATATGTTGCTGTGTGTCTATCTGTAAACCACAGCTAGTTATGTGAGGTAGATTTTGATGTAGTTAGAGTTTGAGAAAGAGTTTTAGAGTTAGAGTCTAAGTCCACGTGTGTGTGATGGGTAAGACGATTGACATGCCGCACCCGTCCCACCAACTCACTCCAGGTATGCGCTTCTATTTTGAAACTTTCGCTTGACTTTAATCATCAACTTCACCGTATTCGTATCCGGGTGATACTTTT
Source organism: Macrosteles quadrilineatus (assembly GCF_028750875.1). Classification (NCBI taxonomy): domain Eukaryota; kingdom Metazoa; phylum Arthropoda; class Insecta; order Hemiptera; family Cicadellidae; genus Macrosteles; species Macrosteles quadrilineatus. Next base: position 1,617,329 of record NW_026542610.1, read on the forward strand.
ACTTTTACCAAGAAAATCTCAATAGTTTGTGTAAAAAACTGGTACGCGCAAAAATTGGAACGAGATACAAGATTATTTTATACATAACGACCCTACCCGTCGAGCGTTTATGTGATTTTAGAACATAACAGGTGTTTATGAATGTATGGCTACATTTTTTGTTTATGTAATAAACATGATTCCAATAACTAAGCTAACTTACCTCCGGCTGTACAGAACGAAACCTTAGAAGCCCAAGAGCCGAAAATTCACAGCTATCAAATCGGTTTGATGATGCATAAGAGACAAATCCACAGAATGCAAATGAATGCAAAATGTGTGTAGAGTGAAGTGAGATAATTTGTGTACTGCGAGTTTTTACTGAATACTGCTAACATGACCAAACAATCAGAAAGAATATTTAGGTCTAGCTTAGGGTAGCCGAGTGGTTATAGTGCTCACCTAACAATCAAAAGGTCACCGGCTAGATCCTGAGAAAAGTCTGTATCTTTATGATGGTTCGAAACTGGACCCAGCTGTTACTGATCATTGGGCTGTATATAATGATCTTGGATAATGAAACAGCTGATCTTAGTCAGCAACAAACCTACACAGACCATCTCACACCATTCCTCGCCCATACTTCACTCGTATTTGGGTTAAAATCCCCAAATACCTAGGTAGTATCCCCATCCCAATGATTGATAATTGATCCACCAAAAAGCCACTGGATTTTGTCTGATCGAACAGGCAACCATATGCTTGTTAGTCGAACAAATTCGTATAAATATTTCTCTCTTCACTTAACATCACTTGATGAATGCAATCATGAGCATTGTTGTTTTTGACATCGCCTAGCAACTAAGTGTCCGAGGTCCAGGATAATGCCAAGGACCACGCCGGGATCCGCCCAAGAATTCCCAGACCAATCCACAGCCAAGGTCCAATGCGGGGGCGAGACTTCAATATCAATATATGCGAGATTAGTAGATCTATCAAAGGATAACGATCAAATGTATTGATCACAATGTCACAGATCAAAGGATAATAACGACATTTGACAGTTAATATTCAGATCGATAGGACGTAGATATGATTAAATGTCAACCCTGGTATGTTATGCTCGGTTATACACGGCAAGTCAGCAAGCTCTTATTGGGGGTTTTACTAGCTTTCAAACTAGCAGTGTACTCGAGTAAGTACTCGATAGCTGCTGTTGAAATCAAGCTTTACTCTCTCGGTGACTTTAGACCCCACCCAACGGATTTTGAGTGAACTAAATTGTAAAACTATTCTGATTTCCTACAGGTTTATTCTTTTGCACAAGCTACAAAGTAGAATTAGTCTTGATGATGTCAGAGGAAACGGGAGAAACAGGAGTTGTATGTCGTACTCGTTTACTCGCTGGATACTCGCTTGTAAACTCGCCCCAGAAGCGAGCCGAGAAAAAATCAGTCATAGACAAAAACCATTGTCTACGATTCAGTTGAATCCATTGATTTTTGATACTACAGAAGACGTCTCAACATAAGCAACATCGCTCGTTCACTAATTCTCGACACTAATTAAAATATACCATACAGTATTTTCAAATCGGCTGGTATTCTTTGTTTGAAGTTCATTGTTGGTGATGGTGAGTTAATGTTCCTTTGAACAACAGCTGGTATTATTAGATTTGGCAACACCACACTGTCCTCATTGGCTCCTTTGAAGTCACATGGTAAATAGGCTCCTCCCTCAACTGCAGACTCTCGTGGACCGTACTATAATATACAACACAGTTGAATGAGCTGTGTGCAAAGTGTGTTCCTGTAAAAATTATATTTTCGTTACAGTCGGTGTTGACGAAAGGAATCAGTTGATGTCAAACCAATGTCAGAGGCTCGATCAAAATTTGATAATGCTGGGCTACAGTTTTGACATGGGGAATGTATCAAATCAAATGCGGATCTATTGCCAATGAATTGGCATTATTACAGTCAATTATTTCAGAGCAGTTAACATCAGTAGTTAAAAAGTGTATTTTTTTCTTGCATAGGTCACATATATAGGTACCTAATTTCATATTGCTTAAGCATAGGAAACCCCTAAGATCAAAATGGTATGAAGTATTTCACAATAATCTATGAATTTGTCACTTTTGTAAGATAATGATTTAAAAATCACAAATTATAGAATCCAATAAATCTGTAAAACGGGATTACCTGGAGTTTAATTTACCTCGTATATGTCTGTTATAGGGTTTTGATTCATTATTCGTGTGTGACTGTCGATAATAATCTAAACTTTGGCAAATAGTTACACTGAAACGTTGTATTTACCTTCTTGCTGAATACTTATTTTCTGTTTATTTGCACGTACACGATCAAGGTTATGACATCACCTCTGCTACCAGGGGAGGTTTACTTTAGGCTCACGTGTGTCTTCCGACTTCCAAGCACCGTTGTAGAATTATACATTGTGATTTATCCTTTCACACGTTTTGTCTATTATTTACCGACTCTCAATTGCAGATTGTTCACAGAGTTATTGAGACTGAGTTCAACACCTCCAGATGACATTCCTCTGTCCTGGGTCCCGCGGGGCCGGGAGGGGCGAGTAGACCAGTTCTGCAAATCTGACCGTTAGTCAGCTCAATCTCGAGTTTCGCGACTTTGACCTTTATGGGCGGCCAAACCCGACCAATTTATCGGCCAGTTCGCAAATTTTTGAGTTTGTTTTCCTCGAACCAGTTTTGTTGTGGTTTCCATGCTCGACCGGTCCGACGGAAAAAGGAACATTGATTGAGATATATTGAACCATTATGTTATGCACTTCTCACGCATATGAAAGAATACTAGGTACCTGTGAAGACGGTTAGTTTGTTAGGTATACTTACCGTGAAGTGTACGTTCATTTTGTATTTTGTTGTTGGCAGTTTGTCATGAAAATTAAATTAGTTTAATTGATGCACCGGCACAATGAGCTGTTGCAAATGCCGTTTTCTTATAATAAAAAATCTCTTATATGTGAGGGTTGTTTTTGTGAACAAAACTCCTCCGTTATTTCTGGACCGATTTTAACGTTTGAGATGTCAACTAATTCGTCTCAATTCGTTTTGCATTAAGGTTTTAGAACTTGAAAATTCTCTTCCTTAAGGGCTCGAGACGCTCTCAAAGGTCGCATTTTCCCCATAAGAATTACATTGAACAAATTTAAAAACAAAAACAGCTGTATATAAAATGAAACTCACCAGCTTTTTGGGAGTAAATATTGATGTTTGTAATATTTAGGAGGTTACAAACAAATCTAAACAGTTAATCAGTTTTGTTGGAAGAACAGAAAATTTCTTGAGTTTAAAGGAGAAATATTGAAAACAGGAGGAGGAGACAATTAATAGGAAATCTTATATATATGAGAAGAGTAGAGGAGAGGCCTGGTCTCACAATAGGGAATCCAGGTAGGCCTACACAATAACTTGGAGAGATGAATCATTGTTGCCAGTTATGCTAAGCAAGTTATTTTGGAAGTAAAAAAACCATGAATAATATACACATCATGTTGTTACAGTGGTAAAGTAAACCTACCTAATGTCAGATCAAATAAATACATGAAAGTAATGTTTACTGGTAACAGCTTTAAGTCGGGAAACATTTGTAGAAAACGCTAAAAAATAAGGCCGGGTTTAAAAAATGCAAAATATTTGTACAAGAAGCGTTTATTTTCAAAGCCCCATTAAATAGCGTGAGTATTTCATTTAGTTACATAAGTTTTTAGTCGGGTCTTTTAAACTCATCGAAAATAATTATGACTGTTATAACTGTAGTTTTAAAATAACTTCTGTATAATACCGGTACTTGACAATTGCTCGAATTCAAGCAACAGGTACACTAGTTATACTTGATTTTATGACTAACCTACATACCAAGTTTTATAAAGATCGGTTGAAAAAATCCAAAAATAAAAATGTTTATGTAAAAAATACAAAATCTGGTTGACGAAGGGATTTTGGAAAAAAGTTATTCTTGATTTTCTCTTTATTTTGACCCATAGAACCATTTCCCGCTGTATAAACTGTTATATTGTTGCTATGAATTGTTCAATTGTTATTAATATAATATAAAAATTTGAACGAATAGTGTTTTTGGCCTCTAAGGATATCAAAATGAAAAAGGATATCGGTTCGGGGCCCAGGTCTTACCGTGCCACTTAGGAACTGCCTGAATGAATATATAGGCTAGATGCACATATAAAACTTTGAACAACTAGTGATTTTAGCCTCTGGGGGGCACAAAAATGAAAAAGAAAATCGGTCCTGGGTCTAAGGTCTTACCATGCCACCTGCTGTAATAGTTACTTCCATTTAAGGAAATTCGCTTATTTCTAATAAGTCTGCCTCGGAAGATAAAAAGTTTCTTGTATCAATCATAATATAGAGGATCATCATAGCTTCTGAAGTAATATTTAATGACTCTGCAATGAATTCTGCGTAGAATAAAACTATTTTTTATATGGAGTCAACAAGTTGTGGGAGGATGAGTGTTTTTTAATGGAAAACATCCATTAACACACTCACTAAAAAAACCATTGGTAAGAACAAACATGCAAAAGAGTGTGACCTGGGAGGGTTAACCAAATGAATCATATTTTTTAATTACTTTATTAAACTTAATAATGACTAATCTACGATGGCAGGTTTTTCCGGAACCACAATAGGACATTGGGAAAATTTTTATGAAACAGAGTCCACATTTAAACCCCAATCCATGCCAAACCATGCTGAAGTCCTCCTTATACCTTCTGGATATGAAATGGAACATAATGTTTTACCTCGCCTTGTGTACTAATCATCACCGGACGTTCCTGGAATGTTCTACTGTACAGTCACCATGACTCATTGGGAGATCCCCTAACACAGCGACCCACAACATGTTGGAAAGAACGCACAATACAGCCTAATGTACACGCTCACTAAAAGGCTTAGAAAATTTCTTTAAATGATTGTAACAATAAGCAATTTATTTCCAAACTATGTTGCAGAGATTAAAAAGAGCAAATAATTAAATGTGTTGCATTGTGCGCTAAATTATCTAAAGAGAAGATTTCAAAAGGGATAAATTTACATGCTATTATTTTGGAGTGTAAGTAGGTAAAAGTAGTTTGCTTGTTTGTGGATGTATTTTGACCACATTTTCATTGACATTGTTATTTGGTGGTTTGTATATACTCCGTTAACAAAATTTTTACGGAGTGAGGGGAAACGATTCCATCCCTCCCCAAGGCAACACTAAATCTCCACCTCACCTTAATTTTAAAATAACAGCCAACAGAAATACATTAGGCTAAAAAAAGTTGGTGGGGGAACCCAGGAAACCTTCCTCCCAGGCAGCCAAAATGTTGTGTACAGCATAAAAAAATAACATTGCTAAAATTTGTTGCTAAAAAATGATGGGTCTTTAAAGTCGCTATAGCTCACAAAATAAGTCATTCTATCAGTTTTAATTGGGAAAAAGTTTGTGTATTCAATAGAAATTAGTAATTTAGATTAGCACAATATTTCCGTGGCTTACATTAACTACACGACAACTTTCTAATTTTGATCAAAAATCGTGACAACCTAAGGCTAACACGGAAATGTCTAGTTGTATCAATAGTCAAAGATACTATGCTTTTATTATTTCACTAAAAACAATCTTTGCTACCTTCTCTGTAACAAAAAACCTCTTGTTAGTCTCGTTAAACTTAATTTTGTTTTTTTAATCGGGAATGAATCTGAAATCTGACAAGTTTATAAAAACATTTTAGTAGAAAGCCAACCGGGCAAATAGAAATTTGCTAAGGCAGCAGGTTTGCCAAAGTGGGGGTATTTTGTTTGTTACCTTGTGTTCTTAATGATCCTATACAAGATACACAAATAGAACAAGAATTGCAAATAGAACAAGAATTGTTAAAAGTAATTAAAACTAAAACTTGGCAATACCGCAATAGTGTACTGTAAATTGTGACAGTTTATAACAACAAAAAGACAAGCAAAACTATTTAAAAAATATTTATTATAAAATAAAGCTATACAATTTTATGTACAGGTGACTTAAGTTCTAAAAATACCTATTTTATATAGAAACTGCACAGTTTGAGCAATCTGTGGAGTAGATAGATACCATAAAGTGTAATTTTTTAATAACTTTTGGGTTACATAAGGTTTTTTAATAAGTAGCAATAAAGTAAACTTACCAAAAAATATTGAGAGAATCCTTTTGTTTTTGTAGGAGTGTGTCAATTTGTAATTCAATTGTATAAAATTCATAAACATGATAATGAACACATAAAGATATCACAGGTTCTCACAGGTTTCATTTTGTTATAGGAAAATGTTAAATTACTTTATAAACAGTATAAAATATTGTAACACATTTAAGTCATAAGTAAATTAAGTAATTACATTCTAAGAAGAAAATATAAACAATAAAACATTCTATATTATGAAAAGTATTTTTAAGTTTCTATAAGTGTACTATGAAGTCTAGAAGGCAATGGAGAAAAGTACTTTAGAAATCCATAAAAATAACTAACATTACAGAAGAGTCAATGAAAAAATTTGTGACTTTATTATACAGTGCTATTTACATAACTAATAACAACAGATTCCTAATTAATCAATAAAAACTTTGTTTGAATTCGCATGAGAACAATAATTAAATACTGGTTTTCTGTTGTATCTTAATGCCTTTTCTATCTTTTCAACACAAAGATAGAATGTAAGGTCGAGTTGTATAAAATCAAATAGTACATTAAACTATTTTTTCTAGTTTTTAGGACACCTTAAAGCTAACATTTAAAAGTGTGCTTCAAACAAATTTACTATGTTCTGCTCTATTTCAACAGATAAACAATATTATGTGCAAAAATATCACACAAAAATCACCTAAAGGAGAGGATTTAGTTCAAAACTGAAGTAAATAATTTTAGGATGAGGCAAAAACCAAACTAGATTGTTTAAAAAGAGGTTCAGTTGACCATTTGCTCTAAGGAAACAAATCGTAAGCACAGTATCAAATGAACCTCAGATAAGAGTTTTTAAACTGAAATAATAACCTACAATGTAAGAAATCAATATGTTTTTGAAGACACTGAATTCTGAGAATCATTTGGAGTCCTGAAGATTGACTTCGGTGTAGCACCCGATTTCAATGTTTGAACATTACTGTGTTCGTAATGTCGCAAGTTTACAATGAATTACAACCCGTACAGTCAGTATCACTAGGTATGGCAACATTTTCACTGCACAGCCATCTTGCTGTAGCCTGTGCTGATAGTTGGGGCTTGGTAAACTGTGTTCTCCTCAGGTTCTGAAGCAGCTATAGTGAGATCCTCCGGGATTTGGGCCAAGTCCAACCTGGATTGCGGTGTGTGCTGAAATACAACATTTTGTTGCCAAATTTTATTTTGAAAACCGAAACATGATATAAGATTCTATACTGGGGCCACTACCTGGGGAGAAGTTTAAAATGGGCAGTAGATCTGCCGTAGAGATAAGTTAATAAATTAATAGTTTAGTTAAATAAAAATGAAAATATAAATGATGAAAAATGAAAATGAATGAATAAATGATTAGTTAAATAGGCTACAACTGGAGCTGGATGGAGTCCTTTATTTGTTGAAACCCCTCATGAAATACACTTTTGCTGACAAAAGAGAGGGGTTGTAAGAGAGTTAAATTTAGTTGGTTCTGTACCTGTCCAGCTTAATTTTCCTTTGATGTTTGTATTTTATGCATTTTTTCATGCTCTATTCTGGAGATGGTTTTTATGAGCAGGTCAAAAAGTAAACCGCCTCAAATGATTCAATGATGTTTGAACCCAGTGACAAGACCTGTATTTTGCAATAATTTATTTACCAATTAACTTATTAAATGATTAGTTTATTAACAAGTCTATCAAGTCATAAATCCATTGCTTTTAAAACAGATTGGGTCAATCTTTTGAGGAACAAAAAAATGCTTAATCTCAACATTGAATACCCATAAGCGGTGTAATCAAATTTCCTCCAATACTTGTTCTTAATTCAAATTGGGGATAAAACAAGTCCATTTGTGTCCCCATCTTTTTTGATAGTAATCATTTGAGTGAAGGTCTTGACTCGTTTCATCCCCAATTTGAATTAAGAACAAGTATTGGAGGTAATCTGATTACACCGGGGGTTGGGAATCAGCTATAATAGTAGTGAATGAAATAAGGAACACAACGTTGATCTCAGATTTAAACTTGACCACTTGACGCCCCTTGACGGCGACAAAAGGTCAGTGGAGACCTTGACTTAGTGAGGCTTAGATTAATTTATGAAAGCGTCTTAACATTTTGGGTATATTATTGTTCAGCGTACCTGTGCTGGTATCACACTGGCTGGGGCTGCCACTCTGACCTCATGTTTTGCCGAAGCTGCTCCCTCAGTATCTGACAGCCCGTCCAGTTCTTGACTGCTTGCATTACTCTCAGCTACCTGTCCCAGAAAACAAACGTACATCAGTTAGTTATTATAACTCTAAAGCAATACATATATTACAAATTTTTGTTGGTATAGCAGGCTTACCTGAATAGGCCATACATCCTGACTCAAGAGACACAAAACACTGTGCACCATAGATAACAAGTTAGAATATTTATGTGTTACTAACAGCATTTTCAAACTAGGAGAGTTTGAGTTTGAAAGAGAGATGTCTTCCAGACCACTGCCTTGTGAGGTTCTTAATTTTTTTATTTATTGTGCCAGAATAGAATCTTTCAACCAACTCTTTCCCATTCAGATGAGATAAGGATGCTACCATGACATACTCCTCAAAATTTAGGCCATTTTGCTTTATATTATGTTATTAACAACAATACATGCACATCCCTTAGACGTTTTATATTTTGTATGTCGGATGATGTGACATAAAATATTATAATTATTTACAATGTTATTCTTCAGTTTAAAAGTTGGTGTATTTGAAAGAAATCACTAATTTACATCAGCGCACACAGTTAATGGTTTTATTCAACTTTACTTTGATTATAAAACTCACTACATGAAGTGTCTAGTTTTATCCAATGTCAAAGTAAATACCCCCACTGCAGCAAACCTGCAGACTAAGCGAACTTATATCGCCTAATTTAATTTTCACTAAAACTTTAAAAAAAAATGTCAGATCCATCCTTTATTTATAAAGCAAGGAAGGTTTTGAACATTTGAGAAAACCATAAGCCGCACACTGATCAACTGCATACTTGAAGACAAAGGTCTTGATGTGAAACTTCCCCAAAATATATATATATCGTTTTTTGATAAACCCTCTCCTAAGGATAGGAACCTGAATTTAAGGGCTGTATTTAATTACATTTAAAATATTTAAGATATTTCAGCTGTTAGATTTGTTTTGATTTTAGTTTATGTATTTTTACTTTTCCTTTAATTAACCTTTTCATTCTACTATGGCTCTTGATCTGCAGTCATGGTGATTGCCAGTGTTGTTACCGTCTTTCATCTCGCGAGGGAGCGACAGGCGATCTACTGCAGGAGATCTGAAGTAGACAGAGAGACTGCTGCCAGAGAAGAACGCAGTTTTAACCGCTGGCAGTGTGAATGGGACACTGAGTCTAAGGGACGTTGGACCGCCAGGCTCATGCCTAGCATCCGACCATGGGTGGAATGGGAGCATGGTGAGGTTGGGTATTTCTTGACCCAGTTTTTGTCAGGTCATGGTACTTCCGGACCTTTTTGCGGGAAGACCGACAGCCCGATCTGTCTGTACTGTCCCAGCATTGCAGACACGGCCGAGCACACCTTCTTTTTTTAGCCTCCTTGATCTCTGAGATCGGCGTCGACATTACTCCCGACAACATCGTTGGAGATATGCTCCAGGGTGTGGGATCCTGGAACTGTGTAAAGCAGTTCACTGAGGCCATACTTCAGGATAAGAAGGTCGATCTTGATCCGCCTCAGTTTTCGGAGGAAATAAGATGTAAAGCCCTAGTGGCATAATGTAAAAGGTCTAGCCCGAAGTAATGTGCTTAACAGTTCCAGTCTAGTGCCCTAGGAGATGAGGGGTTTTTTAGCCGGTAGTCTGGGGACATTGGGCCCGCGGGAGTCTGGCACTACTGAAAGGGCATTTAGGATCTCAGTCTGCGTAAATAAATTTTTACCCCCTCACCACAAAAAAAGTATGAAATAAATAAATTTGCCAGAAGCAACACGTTTGACACGGCCCGTCACCACGTTTGACCACGGCGGTCGGTGGTCTAGTATGTTGTGCCGGAATTATAATTGTGATAAGCAAGGAAGAGCTCAAGAGGCAAACACTAGGAGGAAATCCCTATAGCACGGGGCACAGGGTCTTCCTTTGCCGTGCGTTGCAGCATACGAGGGAGAGGGTGGCGGTTTGACTTTGCCCTAGACACCAGTGACTGTGATAGACACTTCTTAAGTGTACCATTGAGTCTTTTCTCTGTACCCTCCTTCTCTGTGGAAAACCCCTACTATAACCCTGTTCCCATAGTCTGATCATGCTGGTGTGCATACTTGTTAGAAATACCGTATATTTTATGAATTAATGTGAACAGATGGTGCTTTTGGCCTCTGGGCCCTCTGGACACATCACAATAACAAATCGGTGCTGGCCTATGTCTTACAATGCGACCTACGATAATCTAGCTTATTCCTTTGCTAAAACTTCAGACAGCTATGAAAAAAGCTTTACCTCAACAAATGTTGAGCTTAGTTCTCCCCTCAGTCGAGATAGCTTCTCTGAGTTTATGTCGTACATGAAGATCTCCTTTCCTTTCTCTGATCCATCGGGTCTGCAAACACAACAGTTAAATAGATAGCTTCAACTATTTTGTGACAGGATTAGGTAATATTTTAATATAGCAACCTACCTAGACAGACTTTATATATACCGGTACTTTAAAAACATAATTTGGTTGGAATAAGTGGAGATATTTTTGTTTTTCTGATCAGCCTGAATGTGCATTTTAGTACACACAGATATGCAATGCTTTAACATATCACTTAATGACATCCATGAGTAGAATTACCTCAATTTAGTGTCAAAATTTTAATCTGTTAAAATCTATGGAATTGCTGAAAACTGTTTAACACTTATTCTAAGTCTTTTATCTTTGTAATAATAATGAGACAGCTTAATGGTTACATACTATAAATACACAATGAATTAAACTAAACTTGGACTTTATTCACACCCTGTGAAGGGGTGTTTTTAAAACTGTAGCCAACATAGCTAACTCCTCTCCCATGTAAATATGAGACTAAAATACTTCTCAGAATAATGTGTTTGTATTTTTCAGGTTTCTCTCCAGTGACATAGCTCATTTCCACCCAGCCTCATTGCAAAATTGTTCATCATTTTATTTTGTTTTATTTTGACATAGTTGGGCTTACAGGTTTGGTTAAGTCTTAATAAAATGTTTTGAGTAATTTATTTTAATGAATGAGTGAGTAAAAAATACTTACGAAACCACTAGAAGCACAACACTTTGTCGATCAGCTGGATGACCTTTTTCTTTTGCTAGCCACCGCTTATAATTCTCCTTTGTAGGATCTTTGATGAGCATCTTGAGGATGTTACCAGCAATGAACCTCACACCTTGCACCTGGACTGGTGCTGATCTTCCCGTTCTTTCTTCCTCCTCTTCAGCTTCTTTGACAAAGTCATAATCTACAGGAGCCAAAACAACCACACTGTTAACTTTTTTGCCTGTCAAAATTGTAGCGTCCGGAAGAGGGAAGTTAACACCACTCACTTTTAAAGGTAGATACCTGTTGTACTTTGAATCATTTAGTATCACTGAATCCACTTGGGTAGCATCGTCCTTTATGTAGGAATCCTCTACTTTCTGTCCCTCTTGTGTTGAAGGATCGTATCTTACCACTTTCATCTCCACATCTTTAGACTCTGCTGGAGCATTGTCCGGAGCTACAGCAGCGACTGGAGCACTGTCTGGAGCTACAACTGCTGGAACTGGAGCACTTCCTGCTCCGTAGAAATTCTCCAAGGCTTCAGGTGGTAGATTTTCAATAGGAATATCTCCCACCTTATCGTAATCTAAGATTGAAATGTCAGCGTTACTCAGGATACCTGAAGATAACAGTTGTTCCCTGATATCTTCAGGGACTTCATCAGGCAAAGCCGCCAGATTCTCTTTAAACTTCTTTTCTTTTTCTGCTTTTGTCTTAGGATCCTCAGTTGTGGAAGTGGGTGTTTCTTCGGTGGGTGTTGGAGTTGTCGAAGGTGATTGTGAATATACTTGATTGTATTTTGTTTGATAAGCGACAGTTGTTGACTTGACCGGTTGAGAAGTTGTGCTTACAAGTTGATTTGGATGAGAGTATTGGGCTGGCCTCTGGTGACTTGGTTTTGCAGTGTACTGGTTTGATGAGTCGCTGTTCACAAACCGTTGTTGTTGTTGTTGTTGCTGCTGTTGTTGCTGCTGTTGTTGGTTCTGTAGCTGGAGCTGAAGTTGTTGGTTGTACTGTTGATTTATCTGTTGTTGGGTCGCAAGCTGCTGATTTATTTGTTGCTGTTGCTGGTTGGCTAGTTGTTGAGTGTACTGCTGCTGAGCAAGTTGCTGACTTCGTAGCTGCTGATTGAGTTGGTTTATTTGATCAACAGTAGGTTGAGGGTTGATTTGCACATTCTGGTTAAACTGATTCTGCAGTTGGTGTTCTTCTGCAGCAGAAATTGATTTTATGATTTGACCGCCAGGGAAATGTGGAGCATTGTGTTTAGCTTCATTACTAATGGGTGACGGGGAAGTCAGTTGATATGATTGTATAGGTTGTGAAGTAGGTGGTTGACGTGGAATGTTCACTGTTGGCTGGGGAGTCCTGTACTGCTGCTGTAGAGGTTGTTGTTGTTGGATGGGTTGGAACTGTTGCTGGGGTTGGTGAGTTGATGGAATAAAGTTCTGGCGTTGTTGTTGTGCAATACTAATTTGCTGTTGGTAATGATGAGCGTACAGTGGATGAAGTGGTTTTGAAGGAAGGGGAATAGGTGTGTTCAAGGGTTGAGAAGACTGGAAAGGTTGTTGGTTAAATCTAGTGAGATCTTGATTAGGAACATTGATCGGTTGACTTCTAAACTGATTTTGTGTTACTTGTTGTTGCTGCTGACCCAGTTGTGGGTATTGAGGTGAGACCTGAGGCTGTTTTTGGAACTGCTGAGGATTATTTAGTGGCTGAGAGAACTGAGTAGGTCTTTGTTCAAACTGAGGCTGATTACCCCTAAATGGTGGTCTTTGATGAGGATTTTGTGTGGGAGATTGTAGTGTAGAATACAGATTGTTTTGTTGTCTCGGTACTTGTCTCTGCTGTACATTACTGGCTTGGGTCTGGAACTGTTGTTGGAGTTGGTGGTTGTTTGGCCTGTGGTTGAATTGTTGATGATTATGTGGAGTGCTACCAAGGATATTTCCCGTGTGCTGTGGCCTAAATGATGGCTGTTGTTGTTGTTGAGTAGGTGCCTGTCTTGGGAAAGTGACTTTGCTTTGCTGGGACTGATGGTAGTGAAGAGGCTGAGTATTTTGTGCCTGGAACGAGTTTTGCTGAAATCTCCCTGTTGGTGTTTGAAACGTCGGGACCGGAGCAGATGAGCCAACTTTTGGAGGGTTTTGATCATAAATCTCCTGAGGAATTGTTTGATAAATCCCTTGTCTTTTGATGGGGGAATGGCTGTTGTGGCTGTTCACTACTGCATTTGACTGCCTACTTTGAGCTTCTTTCTTAGGCAAGGCTATAGAAGGACTGGGTGAGTTGGATTCACCATAAGTAGCATCAGATGATTTTATTTCCGTTTCCCCAAAGGTGACTTTTAGTCCTGATCCGTGATATATCTCTGAGTCTGGGTGAATCACTGTTCGAAGAGTGGTACTTGGAGGTGGTGATGCTGTAGCTGTCTCATAAACTGTGTCTGAAAGCTGTGGGGAAGAATCGTGTTCAATCTCCTCATCATTTGTTGGAGGAGTTATTGCAGGAATTGGCGCTTCGTAAATTATGTCGTCTTCCCCCTTCCCATGTGGATTTTTCTTATATTTGACGTAAAACACATGGACAGGCTCTTTTGTTGGCTTGACTGGTTGAACAGGTGGTGGTGGGGGTGCAGGTAGCGATTCATTGGATTCCTTGATAATAATCTCAATAATTGGCTCAGGCTCCTGATAGTAGTGCTGGTGGTGGTAGCTTGGGTCGTAACCATACGACTCTGCCAGATTAGTTCCTTCAGAGTCGTGGTCGATCCTATGTACCTGTAACATGGAAAATTACATTCTAGAGTTTAGAAAACTAAGAGGGGAAATACTAACTTCATATTTTTGCATTACTTAATATAATATCTTTTAAATCATATTAGATTCTTTCTGTTTTTTACGTGTTTGTACAACAGGTACATTGAAATAAAGCCAGATTCCTAGAAATTGGAAACAACAGCAGTTTATGAATGAAGAACTGTTAGCTGCTTGAAGAAAGACTATACATATTTCTGATGACACAATATCACATGGTTATGTAACATTTGTTTTGCATGCCATAGTGTATACCGGTAATGTAATTACTGTGTTAATCTTTTGATGAATAACCATAATTACTTAACGCGACAATTTATTTATACTCTTTTTGATTATTACCTTCCATCCTATCCCTCTATTCTACTCTAAATATGATTGACTTTGGATTATTTGCAAGTAGACTTCATCCTTCTTTTAAATTTTATGTTCTGATTCTGGATTCATGTTTCATATCTGACAAGGGTTAATTCACCCAGGTATATAATGGTTTTCAGGTTATATTCACTAATATTTTGACTGAATGTTTTTCCATCCAGGGTACGTTTTACTATATAAGAGCTAAGAGCTTTTCTCTTTGATCATTACCATGCACTGTCTTCTGAAAGAGAGGCAGTTGATGATAGAACAAAATCAGTTTGCAACAGACATAATTTGATATCCTCCAAAGAAGCCTCTATAGAAGGAAGTATTAGTTGGAAGTAGTTTTTTTTCCTCCGGAGGACACCCACTTGTAAGGAAAAAATCAAATAAATAATTATTTTTTGTGTGCAATCTGCTTTGAATGTTAGTAATGTATCCATTCCATTTTATTTAGGACAAAGTCCATAGTGTATGTTTAAATGACCTCACTCAACAGGAAGAAAACTCAATTATCAACAAATTATTCTTTTACTCCCAGTTTTATGTGCTCTGATCAGTGGCGGTTCTAAGACCTATTCAAGAGTTCGGGGGTTTTCATAACCTGAATATTACAGGGGGCGTAAGAAAGGAAGGGGAATCTGGGGATCCTCCCCCAGAAAATCTGGTAGCAGTTTGGTGACTTTCTAAAGCCCTTTTTAACATCGAACTGTGCCCAAAAACTTCTGTTACGTTTTTAGTACAAAAAGTAATTTTAAATATATTATTCCAGGGTACAATGGAGGAGCTTTAGCCCTTGTAGCCCCTTCCTTGGAACCTCTACTGCCTCTGCTTCCTTCAATAACACTATCCTTTACAAATGTTTTATAATCTGACCTTATCCTCAATAGAGTTGTCCTTAGTGAGGTTCGCCAGCCGCTGCTGATGATACAGAGGATCTCTCTGTGAGTATTGCACCAGTGGCTCCATCTGTACAGCGTAGGGAGGAGCTGTCAATGTAGGTCTGCTCCTCCTAAGTGCCTGAGCCACCTGAGGTGTCCTAGGGTGGAAGTGGTTCACACCTGCGCCTGCCTGTATATGCCTGCTCTGGGCTCGAGGCTCTACTGTCCCCTTGGCCGAGCTTGCGTCGTCTGTGGTGATTGCTGAGGCCAGTGTGAATGCTACTCCACCTAGGAGTATTATCTGAAAAAAAAGTTACATTATTTGCCTACTGTACTACCATAATAGGGGTGCGCCTATTTAAAATGACAAGTTTATGGGATTTTACTGTTTTTTTTAGGATTTTTATTGTTTAGCTTTTATTTGGCAGGTAGTTTTATTTTCATTTTCCCTATCACTATAGCTTGCCTGACGAATGTTAATTGCCCAATACTTTCACTGACTGTCCTGCCAAGTTCAAAGGTCCAACTTTCTAACAACCACACCTGATTATTATTTACTACAGATATCTTGTACTGCCATGACTACGAAACGAAAACTTGATAACAATTCTTTTCTCAGGATAGAAAATACAGTAATATACTGTAGGGCCTATGCTACCGTTTTATACTGTTAATACTGTTGTTAATATTTATATTGACAAAGTCTAAACTTTAATCTCTGGTCTATCTTAAAGTAAAGCAATACCTTTGACAATAGTCAATGGTAATACTAATACAATTATTTTCCAGAATAGCCAAAACAAAAATTGTAGCAACCCAATAATACCTGACTAATGCTTATAATTCTAGTGGTTGTCGTTCAACCCACAGTGTTAACAAATTATTGAGTTTCATTTTTTAATGGTAAATGATTTCAAAATTTCAAATATTTTATATTAATATTCATTTTTGGACATAGCTGTTGTAGAAACTTTCTTATTATATATTTGTGCCAAAGATATGTAGCATGGATTGAATTATGAACGAAACGTGTACTTCGCAAAAATTGAATTTATGGCAATAAGTAAATACAATAGTCCTAATTAAGTCAACATTTTAAAGTATTACAACTTTTTAGTCCAAATACTTTAGACTACATTTAAATTCAGAGAGGGCAATTAGTATCTCCAGGTACACTGAGTCTCTTTAGTTTTTTCGTGTTTTTCTCGTTTTTTGTACCATTGTACTGAAATAATAAAGAATTCATTAATTAATTAATTAATTCATTCATTCATTCTTATTTAAAAACACGATATCTAAAGCATTGAACATAATAATTAAGTAAGGTAATATTTATAGAATCACAACGAACAATAGATAAAAAATGTAACTGAGGGATGCATGAGATAACCGGTATGTCAACTTTGTTTTAAATTAAACTATAAAAGATGTATTTGAATAAGAATCTGGAAAAAACGACAACATTGATAATCTTGACCTTGATTGATAATCTCGCTTTCATAGTTGTTAATTGACAATTTCCTTGTCAATTGGCATTTTATGAAATACCTAATGAAACTGCTGAATCCATAAATCTACACAGATCAACTCTATTCGTCAACTCGTTTTATTTCCAGACTTAAAATAGGTACGCAGAATTGTGTTCACATTTCAATGATAATAATGATGACGTAATAATCAGTTCCTAAAGACTCCCGAAGACGATTCCAACAGCTGATAGTCGATGTCTGTCTGTATGTGGTCGGCACGCGTCAAGGAGAGAAAGCAAGAGACTTTCTCACACATTACCATGGAAAAGATGGACCCAAGCCAGTTGTATAACAGGTGCAGTTGGAATGTGCCGGCGTCTGGCTAAACCATTGCCTTTCGGATACTGAAGATGTCTGTATACTACCAGCTGGGGTGAAGTTTTTGCTAAAAAAATAAGTAGTTGGCAGTTTGTGAGGCAGTTGAAATTCTATTTCCTATCATGGATTTTGTTGTGTCACTTGTGGTTACTTAATCATCTTCTTCTTTTTATATACAAATGAATGAATGTAATTCTGCCCTTTATACGTTGCCAAACCATTTATCCGATCGTCATGAAACTTTAGGAAGTTGCTGACGGAGATATTTGTGTGGGATAAAGTTTTGACATCTCCATCAGAACTCTGACCCAGTGGTATTTAAAGTCCCTATGTTATCCGATTTGTCTACAATTAAACAGATGAATTAATAAAATTAATTAATAAAATGAATTAATAATTAAGAAAAAAGCTGGTGAGATATAATAATACCCTTCTGCAGCAAACCTGCCAACCAAGTGAATTTCCATTTGCCTGGATTGATTTGTAATTAATCTATTAAATTAACGTTTATATTTAACAAGTACCTAGGTTAGCTGCTACAGGGAAACTAATAAAGTGTGCTTTTATTAAAATATCTATAGCTTAGTTTGAAATAAATAAATCCACCAAGTTTGATCAAAATATACACGTTAACAAGCCAACTACAACATTTTAAAATATTCTCCATAAGAATAACATGGGATTTTTAAATTAACAATTTTTAAAAATTTCTACGTAACCAATGACCAATTGGTGATTGGGTAATAGTATGGCTTGGGTGTATATCTATCAATATATTTACAAAGAAGACTAAATAGCCTACAAAACTGGGTTTTCTTTAAAGATTTACGTGTAACAGGTAGTCTACGTCAAGAAGATGCATAATTTCAATAGTTTACGACGTGAACTGTTATTTTAGTATATACATCCAGGGGTTTGATCTTCATCAATTCTGAGGCATGATTTGTAGGCTACACAGTTAACGTAAGAAGAATATATTTTTGTGAAAAAAATAGCAACAATGTTCAGTCTGTTTGATAATACTGTATAATGATTGGAGGTTAAAAAAATAATTTTCCGACACATCTTTAAATTAGTTGAGTAAAAAACCTCATATAGTTATAAATTATGTTTATTGATCCAATATTAATAAACCGTTATCGCCAAAAGTGATTTATGAAGAATTAAATTGATTCTTTGTTCAAAGCCAAGGCGTATAAAAGATTGTATACTTTTATACGCCTTTGTACAAAGCTATTCCACTGTTCTACTGTGTAACACCATATATGAAGTAGGCTAATATGTTTTTATTTCATATATGGTACCACAGCGTGTCTCGTGTGTTTCTGTCGTAAACAATCTTAACCAAAGTCTGGTCTCCCACAAAACTACTATTTTTTTACAAACAATTTAGACCTCTTCATTAGATCATATAGAGGTACTACTGTAGGCCTACCTTTACTGAGGTACTAAGGCACCTTTTACATGCTCGTTTACTTCAAGCTAAATAATCTGTTATATCCTTCACTATAATATTGGAGTAGTTTAAATAGTACAAAGATTATAGGAAGCGTATTAAATAATTCGTTTGCTTCAGAAATTCACAAAAAAACATCACTAATTTGAAAAAAAACATTGTATTTTCTTAGTTGAGAAAGGCGATCGTTCCAGTTCTCTAGCATAAGCAAATCCTGGAAAATAGTTTGTGAACATCTTTCAACCCGAAACCAACACCCTCTCACGACTACAATACCTCTGAACAGCTCAGATTGCTTTTGCCAGTAGTAATACAGTACTATAGAAACCATCTTTAATCCCCAACCAAGATTCGTCTTTCAGCCACTCGTAACAAGCTGTGGTTGTAGTGATAAGTTTCCACCACATTTCCACGAACCTTGTACTATATAATATAATTGCTGAGTGATTTTGAAACTTGTCCATAGAGGATGATCTGAGATGAGCTCCGAGCTCCATGTCCCAGATGCAGTGGCTCACCTTGAAAGCGACTCTTCCTTTCTCCCGTAAACACTGTCTTTATGTTGCAAAATCCCCGTCAATGGCGTCAATTCCCACCCAAGAGGGAATTTATCGCTTTTTCAACAGAGTCGTGTTATTTAGTGCCAATGGAAACCAATAGATTAATCATACTCCCTTATAAACTTTTCAAATTTATTCAAACTCTTTCACCGTTCAATGACTACGTTTGTCTTAGACAGTTATTAGATGTATAAAACGACTAATTTACAATTTACAAATTGTGCTTTACAGTTTGGTTACAAGAACATAGTTTTAATTGTATAGTTTGAGCATGTTTAATCTATGGTTTTGTTGTTTAAAAATTGTTAAAAAATAATATGAACAACAAGAAACTAAATAGTAGTAAAAATAAAAATATATACAAAAACTGTACAGAATTGACCTTAAAACTGTCTTCAGCTGATCGTTAGGATTATAAATTTAATAAATAAATAAATTATAGGATGTTTAATCTATGATAATATCGATATTTAGTGACATTCCAATTCTGGCAGGCTGGAAGTTGATGTTTGAGAGGCTTACGTTGAATATGCAGTAATAGTCAATGGTTTTACCTAAGAGAGATTTTAAACTTCTTGGGTAGACCCAGGTTATGACGGTTTGCAAAATGTGATGAGCGAAGTTGATCTAAAATTTGTCGATGAGACGATGTGCTGCAACCATAAATCAAGGTCAATTCTCATACATAATTCATATCTACAGACGATATAAGACTTGTAGCAAAACCTTAGGCACGTATACTAGCGGCCAGTGGTATTTTAATTCTAAACGATTATCTAAAATAGCTCAACATAGGTTCAAGTTAGTATAATCATGGAAGCGAGGGGGTGGTCACCGCCCAGACAATACTTTGACCGACTTTGATGTCTGATAAAAGACGCAAACGATTAAAAAACGAATGACCCGAATCATGTAAGTTTCAGAGTCTTGTAGCATTAATTAATTTCCCAGTGAAGGAACTATGGAGCTTCCGGTTGAATTTGCTAGGTTTAACAAGAGGACGAACGGATAAGTATACGATGTTCCAGTCCAGTGAGCTGAAACCCCACTGTACTGAGGCGGTTCTAGGACCATTTCCTCTTCAGCTTGCAATAAGATGTTGAGTTAGGTTATGTACAGGAGACTGCGGCATATCCCTATATGAATGACACGATTAACAGTGAAAGTGAGGTAGAAGATGTCCCGGAAGTTCCGGTCATATCTCACAAGGTCGTGGTCCATCGGTCCAACGGTCTACCTTTCCCTGTGAAAGCTTTTGTGAGAGCCCAGAAAAGGTTGCATAACCCTTTCACGCTAATGTAGAGAATTTTATCTGCATCGATTCATCTGAGAGCGTAAAATATATTAGAGTCCGAGCTCCATTTCTTACATGAAAAACTAGCTCAGTGCCTTATTCTTAATTGACGATAAATGACTCTCAATAATAGTAGTGTTTCAAAATCCAAAAGTTAATTTTTTTCAAGGATGTTGTATTTCTTTGACCTCTACACACGAAGGTGCGTATTACAATTCTAAGATGAGATGTGGAATGAAGAAGGTGATTGATAGCTTTTACTCAAGGCGACTTGGCCTTCACTGACTTCAGATCAGCTGGTTCGCAGACAAGATCGTAGACAGTCCATTTTAACACCAGATATTATAACTTTTCTCGCAGTTGGACTAACAGGAACAGCTGAAATCAGTTAAAGTCCACTATCATCCTTCAGGACCTCATCGTCCTGAACAGACAGGAAGCAATTAAAATCCAATACAGAGCGGCGATTGACTGCGATTGTCAGTCTCAGCCTTATACAACACAATCAACAACTGAATAAGCTAACGTTGCATTCACGTGTTAGGTTATGTAATGCAAAATACGAATCTAGAAATCGATTTCGTCGTAACTGCTCCCGGATTTTATGCAAGATTGAGTTCAATTACGTCCCTTTTTGCTTGATAAACGCTGAGCAGAATGAGATTTGTAAACCACGTAAACAGACTGTGCAGTACAAAGCAAAGAGAAAGGAATTGAGCACAGAGTATAGAGGTTGTATACACTTAGCTATAGTTACTTACTCTGTGGTCAGACATGATAAGGTTTTATTGCAGAGCACGGTACGTTGCAAAACAAGTAGTCATTAGTTTGTTGGGCGCATTGGTTGGATTCGACGTTGGAGAATTTCTTGTACTTTATTTAGAACCTTTGAACTGCTAGCACAAGGCACTTGCAAAGGTATAGACTTTTTAAACTACGCTCTAACCTGAGATTGCTTTATATATTACTTCAGGCTGCGGCATTATCACTTAGCACTTAGATAAAAATCCATTGTGATTGGCGGGATTTGAACCCAGGACTTCTGGTACCAAAGATCCACCTTTAGTCCATCTCACTCTTGTGTATCATAGAAAAAGAGAAGGCAATTTAAACATTCGGAGGAGCCAACTACTAATGTGTTCGAGTTTTTACAGACTGCTCGAATTCCAAGAATGATAAACTAGTATTTTACATGCCATTCAACTTTCCTTGTAAAATTTATGTTTTTAAACGACGTAATGGTTTTATTGGAATTAGCTTTAGACAGCGAGTACATTTGACATAGGGAAAACACTTCTGACTTAGATATAGATTATAGATCGAAGAGGCGACGGCCAGGAGGATCCAGCTACGATACGGAAAGACGAAATTAAAATCCTAAAGAAACAATAATAATAAACACAGTTAGTTCAGCAGACTATACCTACTGTAATGCTATATACGTACTCGTTGCAGCACACATGAGGTTTTCCGGTGCGAGATACTCATCTACCAAGGTTCGGTCACAATAGTTAAGTAGTTTAGTTAATTCTCAGAGATTTGCCGGTCAGCCGGAAGTAGTACTTTCGCTATTTACTTTCACCTTTCTGTCCTCTCGAATTTATTCTCCCACATGAGACGGCGGCTCCCCACAGAGCTTAATTACACCCAGTGACAAACGAAATGTGGCATGTGTGGTCAGTCAAAGACGGTGGAAGTGAAATTTCAAAGATGTTAGAATGTGAGATGTATAACAGTTTGATAGTTGTTGCACACATATGATTTCTAGGTAAAAATTGTTAGTGTGGATCCATGGATGATGGAGAAGACAATTAGGACTTCAATTAGTAGTTGGACATATGCACGGTGATTTGGTTCGAGTGTGGTGATAGAATTATCATGTAATTGTACACGACTTTTGATACATCAAGTAGATTTTTTTCAAGTAGAACACGAAAATGAAATCGTCTAATCAAATCTATTTACAGGTAATTGAGAAATTGCTTGATTGTGTTTAAAAAACATGCTTATTTTTGGAAAACTTAAAATAATTCTTTGATAAGCTAATTTTTAGACTTGGAACCTCTTATATGCATCATCAAACTTCATTTACTTTGTACTAACTCAGAAAAAATGTAATACTGATGACTAGACACCCTGTGAATCCGATTTCATGACTTATGAACAAATCATATTTCTTCAGGTTGAGTCATGCGACTTTTGCCTTTCATTCATATTTCCCGCCAATATATCGGTTCTGGCGGGAAACTGTTCGAGCGTATCGGTCATATCTGTTGCACACGCCTTGCGTAATTGACCATAACATTTTTATTGAAAGGTTGAAAACTGCGGCAAAGTGATGTGTTTAAAGGGTAACACAACTGAAGTAATACAACTGAAAGGCAAGAGGAGGCGTTTCTTACATAACCGATACATTGTTTCTGTGAGCCCTCGTAACCGGAGATGTAATAAAGGGAATTACAGTAGTGCATTGTAAGTAGGAGTGAGAGTACGGAGCTTGTCAATTTAGTTTAGTTTTGAAATAGGGTTTATTACAATAATATAAAGTTTATTATCTTCTATATATATAAAAGGCAAAGCCCTCACTGACTCACTCACTCACTCACTCATCACTAATTCTCCCACTTTCCATTTACCTAGGAGGCTGAAATTTGGTACACTGATTCTTTAGGGATTACATAGGAAAACTAAGTAGTTTTTATTCTGATCGGACTCTCGCGCTCCGCCCCAGTGGCTCTGGAGTTTCCCATGTTAACCTTATGAGTACCCATATTTAAATGTAATTAATGAATCTTAACAGCTGTTTCAATTAAACAAGTTGGTTCTGTTCTATGATGTGCAATAGCATTAAAGTTACAAGGATTACCAACAAGGTGCAGCACTATTATTTTTTGTTATTTATGACAACAGCTAATTTGCAACCAAAAGGTGAGTGAGCGTAGCGAACGAACTTCCACCTGGAGGCGAGTTAGCGTAGCGAACGAGCTAACCTGAAGGCAAGTGAGCGCAACGAACAAGCTCCAACCTAAAGGTGAGTGAGCGTAGCGAACGAACTTCAACCAGGACGTGATTGAGCCATGCGAACGAGCTCACTTATGAAAAAACGGGGCAAAGCCCGCGGGTACAGCTAGTATAATATAAAGTTATCACATTGCACTGTTTGTAAGAATGGAAAATCGCTTAATCAATTTCCTACAGTTTGCATACGCAATTAAATTAAACACAAATTTAAGTCATTAAAAAAATGTTGGAGTAAAACTGAGCCTCACTCACAAAAATTGACTGTGCAGTAACATTAGTCTTATTATTTAATAGACTTCCTATAATGGGGCTAAAACCCCCCAAACAATCGTTTTACCAGAATGGTTTAAAGAAACTATGTAAAATTTTCCTTTAAATGAATTATGAAGGAAAGAATGACGAAAATAAGTTATCTGCTACAAGTAAACCTAACCTTACATAACCAGATAAAATTTAAATTAAAATGTATTACCGCTGGTATGTGTGTGTTTTTCAGTAATTTAGAGTGCAATTTAGTGAAGGATATAATTAAGAAACCTTAAACATGTTTGGAAACCCTGTTAAACGCGATGCTAAGGCTTAGTGAACTATTGAAGTATAGTCAATGTAAGGAAAATCTAGAAATCAGAAATAGATTATGTTAAAAAAATACGCTCGGGTAATTTTCACAATAAGAAATCCGACCACCGCACTTCCTCATTCCACATATGTAGGGCGAAGTAGATGCTCAATATTCCAGTCACAGTTCGGTCCTAATTGTTGTGATACATATGCAAGTGTGTGTGAAAGTACCGCAGAAACATGGCTGCAGATGGACTAGACATGACGTCATCATGGACACATGTAGAAAGGTGGAAGGATATTTCAATGATAATACGTCACCCACGTGACACAATATCGTGCTCAGTATCACAGTCAGGTATATGGGTGAATCGATATTTATAATATCTTGATAAGGACTGGAGGGAGATCCCCCTAACAGAGAAAGTCCTTATTGTATAAAAGAAATATTTTCTGTTCTAGAACCACTCAGGCCGAACCAACGGGTAGGCCTACTGGTATTATTAGGCTACATATCTGATTACTATGAGTTAGTGTGCGATAAGACCAAGAACAACTAGAACAGCCGATCGAGAAATCATTGATTACTATTACCTATGAGCCGTGCGAATACTTATGAAGTTAAACGGGGCGAAGCCCGCGGGTACAGCTAGTAATACAAATATAACAGCACATGGGACAAACCTCTTTTCTGGATTTCGTTGTGATTGACAAGGAGCACATTCCTCAGTCGGTTTCCACTGGGTACAGTTTTGTTAATAAACAAATTTTTTTCTCTAAAATTCTTTCAAAATCCATGGCATGGGTACCTTTAAGACGGTCCCAGGGTTAGTTAAGCCATGAAAGTTATCACGAAATTGATGGTGTATAAACCTACTCCATGACATTCTCCACGTATTCACCAAGTTTCGTGGTCGTCAGTCCAGCGGTGTCTGAGTTTATCACTGCCAAATATATATACAAATACACAAACCAACATGTATATTTTTCTTATGGATCTTTATATGCAAAGATGTCCCGATATGTGATGCCAAGCCTCAGACGTTGATTATACTGTACAGCTACATGTGTATGTTTTAATAGCCAGAATAAAAACGAAATTTCAATTTCCCATCGCCGCCTCTACGAGTCTACAGGTGAATGTAAGGTTAAAGGGTGGAAGGTCGCGGGTTTCTCCCAGTCGCTGCTTTTTCTCGTCCTTCTCGTCGCCTTTCTACTGCATGCCGACCATCCCGATCGTCTACGTAAACTACGTTGCCTAAAGAAAGCACCTGGACGATTAGATGACTCTTTAGTAGATACTTATCTCATAAGAATCAGAAGTTAACAGTTATGATGATCTGTTATTCAACACACAAACTTGTATATAGATATTCCTACCCGACGATGTGTTTTACACGTGCTAGCTAACTTTGTTTATTACACCTTTCGCATTTTTCAGTTTGGAAGTTGGCAAAATCTTTTTTTTTACCTAAACGTTGGCCTTGTGACAAATAGCAGAAAGATCCAGACTTTAGAATTTGAACCAGTAATCTTCTGATATTTAGACGAGGATTATGATTGTTGATTACCCAGAAAACGTATCCAGTTTACAAAATACGACCAACGCGTGTGTTGAGCAATCTGTCGGAATAGGACAACGGAATATGGACAACAACGCTTTTAGTCATTTTCATCTTTGGATTATTCCATTCACTGGCGTAAATTAAACTATGCTACAAAACAGTGAAAGAGGGGGCTATGAGTTAATAATTTCAATGAGTCACTTGACCCAAAACTAGTAATCCTCTAAAAACAGAATAAGACAGAAGACCATAGATTAAAAGATGTCTATACTCCTTTTATCTATAAGAAGACGGACAAGGTACGGTTACCTTGTTTAGTTCCAAATTGAAAGGACAGTGTCTCTCTTTTGGTTATATGATGTCTTAGCCTAAAGACTCAAAAAATGCTATTAAATAAAACGACCATAAAAGTCCTCTAAATGACTCTGCAGCAGAACGTTCTCTGAAGCACCGAGGTTTTAAGTAAACACAAGTAATCGTCTCGTCCTTTAATCTAAAATCCAAAGTAAACTGTGTCTATATTTACTTTGTATGGTCGCCATTTCATCGAAAAGTATTAAAAAGTATTAAAGTATTCAAGCGCTATATTTCCATAGCACAACGGAGCCCCGGACACATCAATGTAATGACAATACACAGACACTAACAGCGAATGTATCACAATTATCGTTACGTGTACCACCGTCCTGTTAGCAGTTAGCGACTTGGCGTGTGGCTACTTACGTAACTCGCTAATTGGTTCGTAACGGGATAACGAACCACACATGCCCAGAGCGTTACGGTGACCGAGTGCGTGACGTAGGAGTGGCACACACACGAAATACTCACAGCTTAAGACTAGTCTTTAGACAGAAAAAATAAAAACACTCAACATATTGATCTTATTCATGAGTCAAAACTAGAAACAAAAACAATAATAATCACAACTTAAAAGTCAGCTGCAATTAAACAACGTTACAAACATTTCACTTCTTTCCACCAAGTCTAGGCTTCTTCAGTTAACCTCCTCTGTGGCCTAAAGGTCCTTGTTGATCTTCGCAGCTGAGGAGGTACATTCGGGTGGGGTAAAGCTTCCGGAGGGGAAGTTCTAGATCGTAGCTGAGGAGGGACATTCGGATGTTGTGAAGCTACTGCAGGGATTGCTCTAGGGCTAGGAAATACAGCTGGTGATCCATGGTTTTCTGGATTTTGTATTTGGAAATCTGAAGAAGACAGTAGCTGTGGTAATTGTTTAATGCAGGGGTCGTCTTCCTATTCCGATTCATTGTCTTGGTAGCATTTATGAATTTGACTTGTATGTCTTTTAGTGTGTCCATTAGAATCAATCAACTATGTGTTCCTACCTAACCGTCTAAGTATGGTTCCTATTTTCCATTTTACTTTCCCTTCAACAAAAGTATGAATGTACACTTTACTCCCAATGGAAAAGTCTCTGGATTTATTAAATCGCAGCACTTCAGAAGGTTTATCTCTTGAGTTTATCTCTTATGAAGGTTTGATAAAATCTAATTTAGTTCGCAGATTACGACCCAAGAACAAAAATGCAGGTGTTTGTCCAGTTGCAGTGTGAGGTGTAGCTCGATAGCGAAATAAAAATGTCCTCAAGTTGTCTGTGAACAAGCTAGGCTCTTTATTGTAATGTAATTTGTTCAGAGCTCTTTTAAAGGTATCTACATTTTTCTCCACTTGTCCATTAGAACTTGGGTGAGCTACTGGAGTCGTAATATGTTTGATATTATTGCGCAGGCAGAAATCTTTAAAACCTTGCGAAGTAAATGGAGTTCCGTTGTCTGAGACGATTGTTCTAGGTATGCCATATTTACACAACAAATTCTTGAGCGCTTCTATTGTCTTTTCTGTTATAATAGAGGACATAGGTACTATTTCTGGCCATTTCGAGAAAGCGTCAATCACTAAGAGAAACATTTGTTCGTAAAATGGTCCAGCAAAATCTAAATGGATTCGACTCCAAGGTTCACTTTCTTTAGGCCAGTTGACTAGATGTGTTTTACTTGGTAAATTTTTAGCAAACAAGTTACATTCACGGCAACTGTGACACGTCTGTTCAATTAGACCATCCATTCTTGGCCACCACACATGACCCCGAGCCTCAGACTTCATTCTGACCATGCCATTGTGAGATTCATGCAAGTAGTCCATGATGTAAGTTCGGTATTTAGGTGGAATAACAGTTCTTATTCCCCTCAGAAGACAGTTATTATGTAGAGTCAGTGCATCTTTCATAGAAAAGTAAGGCCTCAAGTTCTTATCTGGACACTTTTGTCAAACTTAGTCATAACGATCGCACAGTCTACTTTTAAGCTCGGTTACTGTGCAAACTATTTTATGCGATATCTTTGATCATGTCAGGTGGCTATTGGAGTTGTAACCGACGTGGAATTTTGTGAACAAAATTTTAGAATTTATCAAATAAATAGATTAAATCGGAATATATAAGCATAGATTAAAGGAGTAGACAATGTTCTGCTTTAATCTACGATAAGGTGTGATTAAGAACAGATAACACTTTTAGAGTAAATAGATAACCTTCAAACTAATAGACCTACTAAGATCCTCAAGTACCTCCTACTAAGTATATATCTCAAAATATGAAGTGCCTTTATAAGTAGATTTAATCATTAAAATCAGCTCTCTTAAGTGAAAAAAAACACTTATTTAAATTAACTGCATGGGCTTATTCTCATCAGAATCTCATTCAACAACACACACTTATAATCCTAATGACACTAATAGAAAATTATAGCAGTGGCTTTATTGTTAATGTATGCAAAATTGTTATTCTACGTATAAGGGGAGCATGTGATTACAGTCCTGACATTAGTTAATTTTTAGGTTAAATTCGTTGTTATTATTTGTTAAATGTCTTCAAGGAAACAAATTACAAAGACGATTACCAAGAAACAGTCAACTTTTTACAGAGCTCCAAACATAATTCACAAAACAAAAACCTCCGTATTTAATTGTATAATTAAAGTAAGGAATGACTCGAGAGTTGTACACATTAAGAATTAGACGAAATCGGGTATGGTTTATCCTTATGAAATGAATTTAGATTGAAGTGAGATGTCTTGTGTAGCTTTTTACCAGCATTATTCAGGTCCATACCAATTCCTTAATTTTGAAACCCAATGATCAAGGACTGCTAGGTCAAATTTGGAACTTTCAAAAATTTACTCAGTATCGACCAGTGACCTCCTGATTACCAGGCGAGCATTTCACTAAGCTACATGAAGTTGTGCAGTTCTTACTATCCTTCACGGTCATTGGTACTACCGTAGATCATGCATCATTGTAGTCATTATCATATATATGTCACTCTGATCAGTCAACGACCAATGCAGTCCTTATTCAGTGTGAAAGTGTACACTAGCCAGTATCCAGTCTCGTTTTCGCATCTTCTCGGATTTTCTCTCCCAAGATTCTTCTCTGCTTACTAAATTCTGCTTACTTTCCACCTCGAGTGAAGTACTTGATACTATTAGTTTTTATGTCAGCAGATGTCTGTGTATTTTTCATTTTAGATTACCTAGTTTATAAGGTTGATAAGTTAATAAGGGAACATGTGAATTGAGGATTGAAATCTAAATAATTATTCACCTTAAGGGTTAGGAAGCAAAGTATACTCGTTGGTAAATAAGATGGAAAGCTCAATTAGAAGTAAATAAAACATTCGAAAACCCCACAATTAAGGTTGTATTTACATATAGTTTGTTTGGTATGGTTAAGCTGTACACGTTCCAAACTCTTTGAAGCATGAGTTAAAATATTTACCGAAAATTGCGTCAATAAATCAAAGGCTTTTTCCATACGTGGTGACCTATTTTGAAAGAGGGTTCATCAACATTTAATAGGAATACTTTAAGTTTTATTTTACTAGACTTTTTTTATTTGTCAATATAGTAATTTTAATTAATTTATAACAATATTGGAAACTCATAAGCTTGGTAAAAGGAAACGACTTTTTATTTTATTACAATTTAACAAAAGGTAAATCGGCCATTTTCATTATTGATTATTTGTTTCTTTGGTTTAACTATTTAACACTCGTAAGACTTTAACACTAAGAGGTGTTGGCGTGTTTGATCTAACTACATCACGTATTTGTTTGATCACGTATTTTTACATCCATTTATCTAAACATCAATTTGCGTAACTTATGAGTCGTCTATGAAATTCATTTATCCATCTATTCACCTTTGAATCCATCTAATAATCTATGTACCGTATCTCTCTATGTACCGTATCTCTATGTAGCCTATCCATTTATCTATGTATCTATATTTACTGTTAACGACCGTAAATATAAAAAAAATGCCTAGGATGAAAAGTTTGTTGTTTTAAATTATTGGCCTACTTATGGAAACAACCCGCTAATTGGCAATACACATAGCAATACATTTATACAGGTTTGTACGGTGAGATTTAAGTTGATGGACTATATCATTCTCTTGGAACTGGAGATGTTTACCGTCTTTTAAGTAAACTATTGGGGATGGTTTTTTGCCTTGCAGTACAAAAATAGATCTTTGAAGTTTTAAGCGGTAAAACAATAAGTGTATGTGTACTAGTGAATATAACATTGATTGTGGTGCTTGAAGTGGAGTGGACTTCTTATCTACCGTATGGACCGCTTGTATAAAGCCAGTGTTCACTCAGAGTTTAACTAGCCTCTTGTAGAATGGGAATATGTTAAAGACCTTAGTTGTTCTTTCTATGCTAGTTGATCGGGATGTAAAATGCCATAGTTTACTCTTTCCAGATCGTACATACTCTCTCAGTAACTGACTAAACTGAGCTAAGTTCTTTTTCATTCTAAAGTGACACAACCTTTTGCATCTACGCCAGTGGTACTTAAATTTTAACACAAACACGGCATACTAATTTCACATTTAGCTAGGTCGATTTATTAATGGTATTGATATAGGCTAGTTCATTTATGCAACGGGCTAGTACACAGCGTTTGTTTTATTCATGCAGTTTATCATTATTCCGAAGATAGGTACACTAAATACTGCTACATATTACAAACAAAATTAGAAATAATTTCACCATAGAAAAATATAATACGAACAAATCCAAACTAGTGAAAAATAAACAATATACTCCGCCTCGTGGGAACAAGCATGAAATCATAAAACTTTTGTTACACACGTAAATAAAAATTTTGTATTTTAGATGGTAAATTCTTTCAGCACCCCTTATTTTTAAACAATAATGATTTCATAACTTATAATGATTTCAGTGAAAAAATTATAAGTTTTGTTGTAGACACTCAAAATAAAAATGAGAAAATCTATGATGAAAATACATTAACATTATTAGATTAGGTTTTAACTGTTGTTATTTACTTACAGAGCATAGTAACCTAGCCATGTTGGACACTTAACACATGACACCACCGACCACACTGAATCTGTAGACAGCTTTCTGTCTCTGCTTTCACTGCCCCCCCCCCCACATTGGACCCCTAGGGGGCTCACCACTTCACCTACAGTCTCTTCGGAATACCGGGGTTTGGTCAAATGGTCAAATATTCGTGAACCATATTTTAATCTGTTGATTCAAGACAACATTTGTGTTGAAGCTTCGTTAAGCTTATTTATTTACTTCAAGAATAATTTTAGATATAAACAATATAACATTTACAGTAATCAGCTGCTTCATATTCAACCAATATTAAATCTGTAAAGCATGATCGAAGTTGTTTTTTCCCATCACATCTGCCAAGTGCCATTTTTATAGCGAGATACCAAGTATATTAGAACTGAACCCGGTTTGGATCATAAACCTAAACAAATGACGTTACTGGTACGAATTATCTACTAATAACATCTGGGTTGGTCGTTTGTTGAGAGGTTCATTCAAATAATAATACGAACATGTTTACGCCACACTACTCTGTTTTAACGAACATCTCACGCTAGGATTTAGTAAAAAAAAAACAGCTTGCCTTCAGCTTAATCTAATGGGGTTTCATTACGTCATGTCTAGTTCATGTACACCACACTGGGCGCTAGTGTCGACGAAATTTTGTTTCTATTATTTTAGGGTTAATTTCTTGATTTGTGCTTTACTGTTTGGTTAAATAACTAGGGGACAACTTATTGTTTATGATTAGATCGTATTATTTGGTTAAACGAGGTTTTAAATGACTGTATTAACGGGAAACAAATTGTAAACAAAACACGACCTCTACACAAACCGTACAGAACTAACAATAAAATTTTCTTCAGCTGTTCCATTAGGATGAGAAATCTACTAAGGGAGTATGTTTGTATGTTTTATCTATGGTAATACCATTGACTATTGGATATAGTGCAGGAAAAAAGTGTAAAATTTAGCCTAATAGTGGAATTTTAATTTATCAGGCTGAAAATTGGTGGAGATGTCGTACATACAGCAGGGAACATCATACTAAAATTCCCAAAAAATCCCACTTGGGAAACATGCCGCCATCTTGGAAAATGGCCGCCATAATGGATTTCCCCCCTTGTGTCACATATTCAAGCATAAAACCACTCCTAATTGTGATAAAAACGTGCAGTTTCTTCAAAATTATTTGTCGGGATGTAATTAAAATATTTAGAGCCATTATATATAGTTTTGTATGGAAATTACAAATCTTTATGCTAAGAATTAAACAAAAATAATTGGAGGGTAATACTGGTCTTGCATTCAAAATTGATTTAAGACCTCTTTTACTCATCGGGGATAAAACTTCTCTGATTAAATCTCATAGAACAAGTCAAGGCACACAAGAATATGTAATTATATTTGTTTTTGGTCTATAAGTATGCCGTCATATTGATGTTGAACTTGCGATTGCAGCCTAAGTTTTAGACCACGTCGTGGTGGAGACTGTAATATAATGCTGTAAATGAAACGAGTTCTCATGCAGCATGCTGAAGTGAGGGGATATGTTTCCACATTAAAACCCTTTAGGAGATCAGACAAGATGCAGTCACATTTAGCCATGGGAAATGTGGTCGTTGTGCGGGGTGAAACTATTTCTATTAGCCAAAATTAGCTATTCTATCAAATTATGTGTCTTGTCCGTAATGATTAACAGTTGTAGACATGTTTTGAATACGAGTTGGCACCATTACCAACATCATTATTCAACGATGGGACCAATAGAAAACCCAACAATGCTGCGTTAAGGATCATGAGGGAGAAATTGTGTCCTTCTACGGATTGTCTTCCACTAGCTTTAAACCTTGTGATAGATGGTGGGCATCTTCTTCACATAGTAGTCTGGCAAAAACCGGCTATTTTCTCTGACATTTTTGTAAGGCGTACCAGACATACATTGTAAAACATTACGGAAATCAAGTCATTGTTGTTTTCGACTGATTCCAGGAAAGTACGATGAAGGATGTAGAACACGTTAGGCGAACGTTTAAAGCGACATCTGGCGAAGTTCTTGTTGGTTCTGATGTGCAAGAGGTATCCCAGCAGCATCCATTCTTAGCCAACGCAACCAACAAAACAAGGCTCATTGATCAGTTAGTAAGCCATCCAAACAGAAACTGAATACAAGCGGTCCATGCGAAAGCTGATGCAGACCGTCTAATTGTCCAAACAGCCATCCTACTAGCCAATGAAGAAAAAACTCTGCAATTGTTGGAAAGAACACTGAGGCATTCGTCCTTTTATTGACCCTTACTGACCCTGACAAAAATATCTTAATGCTCATTCCACTTTCAAAAGCTCATTAGCAAAAGATATTTTCATCCACAGCACTGCAAAATAGTATGGACAATGTCAACGAGCATCTTGTTTTCCTGCATTCTATGTCCGGTTATGATACCACGCCAGCAACCTACAGGAAAGGGAAGATACAATCATTCAATGTTCTGGAGAAATCACCAATTCTTTGCCAACCAGTGTAATTGTATGTGTTCAATCGGGCGGAATCCACACGGATGGAAATCGTCAAAGCTGGATAGGAATTTCTTGTAGCCCTATATATGGAGCAAAAAGCGGTCAGGGACTGAAAAGAACTCGATACAAACAGTACCTGAAAGTAATATCAAAACGTCTTGACTTTTAATTTGACCTTTCAACACTTCTACCAACTTCTGAAGCTGCTAGAGAGCAACCAGATTGTACTACCAGGGTCAAGAATGGCTAGGGGTTTCTCTTCCACCTACAGAGTGGGGATGGAAAAAGAACGAAATAGGTACATTTACTCCAATTCATACTTCAATGCCCCTTTACCTGACAACCTCCTCAACTTGATAAGATGTGCATGTAAGACTGGATGTAACAGGTATTGTGGGTGTCTGAAAATGGGTTATCTTGTTCACAATTGTGTATCTACTACACCAACGGCTGTGGTCACGGGATCATTGCCACATCAGTCCTAAATTAATGAAGAAGGGGACATTAATGTACCTGATTTACCAACCCAGTTCCGTTCTGACCGGGAAGTCAACACAACCGACATCCAAATGATTCCATTCCACTTTGCAGCAAGAGGAAAAAGTCACATCAAAGAAAATAGTTTTTATAACGCACAAACTTATCAATTGTCAAACAGAATATATTCAGTTTTTTTGGAGTTTATATAAAAAAGAAAAATATTATGTATCAAATAAAAGCAAGTTATAAAAGTAATACTAACACAACTGTTTATGTACTATTAGTAATTTAATTCCATTTACATAATTTTATTACAGTCACCACCATGATACAGTCTAAAACGTAGGCTGCAATCACAGGTCCAGCGTCAATATGACGTCCTAGTTTCACCCCGCACAACGACCACATTTCCCATGGCTAAATGTGACTGCATCTTGTCTGATCTCCTAAAGGGTTTTAATGTGGAAACATATCCCCTCACTTCAGCATGCTGCATGAGAACTCGTTTCATTTACAGCATTATATTACAGTCTCCACCACGACGTGGTCTAAAACTTAGGCTGCAATCGCAAGTTCAACATCAATATGACGGCATACTTATAGACCAAAAACAAATATAATTACATATTCTTGTGTGCCTTGACTTGTTCTATGAGATTTAATCAGAGAAGTTTTATCCCCGATGAGTAAAAGAGGTCTCAAATCAATTTTGAATGCAAGACCAGTATTACCCTCCAATTATTTTTGTTTAATTCTTAGCATAAAAATTTGTAATTTCCATACAAAACTATATATAATGGCTCTAAATATTTTAATTACATCCCAACAAATAATTTTGAAGAAACTGCACGTTTTTATCACAATTAGGAGTGGTTTTATGCTTGAATATGTGACACAAGGGGGGAAATCCATTATGGCGGCCATTTTCCAAGATGGCGGCATGTTTCCCAAGTGGGATTTTTTGGGAATTTTAGTATGATGTTCCCAGCTGTATGTACGACATCTCCACCAATTTTCAGCCTGATAAATTAAAATTCTGGAATCCAACACTATTTTCCTGCACTAATACTGAAGTTGAATGGAATGTCTACAGTAGTTGTATTAATAGTCAAAGTTACTACTGTACTGTAATGAGTTTATACCGGACACCAGCTGATTAATTTGGCAATGAGTGGATATAAACAAAAACATAACCTCTCAGAGGTTATGAGTAGTGATTGTTCTTTAGACGGTGGGAATATACGGCAAACCAGTAAGTATGTATATATTTATAATCCAAACTGCTTGTTCTAAGATCGATGCGAGGTAGGTCTACTAATAGAGACTACAACAAAAATACTTATAATAAAATATTATGATAGTAATGATTATTATCAAAAGTCTAATGATCAAGAAAAGCTGAGCCCTGTTTCAAACCGTCAAAATACTACTTTTTTCAGGATCGAACCCGTGACCTTCTGTCTGTTAGACGAGCAATATAAATATTCACTCCACTAAACCAGTTATAGTAACTGCAGTTTTACCATATGATCAGAGATATGTATGTAACTGCTACGGTATATTTACAGAACTAAGTTGTTCCATGGTCATCATCATATTTAAATGCACTTGTAAATCAACTGAATTACCATACATCATTAAACATGATCTTAACACACACTTGGTGAAGGAAATGTTGCATTTATTGTGGTAAACGGCTTTGGAGATCGCTTCATAACTACCTTTAATAATATCATTAAACTTTCGATTTCATCTTCTCCGGTCGACCCACATACTCGCTCCCACACACGTTCAGTTTTCTACTGTTGTTTCCAGTTAAGAGTGAATTTGTGGGAAGTGGATAATTAAGTTGAAGACGCCACAACAAACTATCGGACGGGGTAATTGATACACTGCAACTGCTACACTAACCTAGTGACTACATCCGTCAACATGTATCTAAACAACTTGCACCTTTCAAAGTCAATGTTATCCCTTGAATTAATATATTACGCTGTATAGTAT
Source organism: Macrosteles quadrilineatus (assembly GCF_028750875.1). Taxonomy (NCBI): domain Eukaryota; kingdom Metazoa; phylum Arthropoda; class Insecta; order Hemiptera; family Cicadellidae; genus Macrosteles; species Macrosteles quadrilineatus. The sequence continues at coordinate 1,653,551 of NW_026542610.1, forward strand.
TCTAGACAATACACACGGTTGAAGTTTCAGTTATTTTGAGGGTTTCATCGCATTTTAAGCGATGGTAACATTTTTCATTAGAGACTGTTTAAGCTCTTGTCTTTTTACTATATAAAGCTAGCCTTTCGTTACTTAGCTCCATCAATTCAGACCAATGAAATTATTTATTGTACTGATATGGTGTACTAAATCAGTTGATGGGTTAATTAAGTCAAAGGCAAAAATATTGTTGTATAAACTATTAGATTAAACATCTACGACTTCAACACACCAGTGCTATTATAAGACAAGATGAGCAAATGATTAGCTTAATGAATGTGATAAAGACTTTGTTACTGGTTAAATCATTTGATTTTTAGCCAAGGTAATTTACTTAAACCTTTATATGATTAAAGAATCTTTGGGTCCAGTTTGAATAAATCAAAATTGCTTCTGACTATCGGGTTTGAACTGATTAGGCCAGTTGGTGTGCATCCTAGGTGTGCACTACATCTACTCTCCCAGATAATATGTTAACACTAATCATATTAATTATATTACACAGCCTAGTAATCATAGCTTTACGATTCAAGAAACGTGTCAAACATCATCACCGTATGTGGTATTCTGACTGTTACATAAGTCTTATTCAACACACACTGGGCCCAGTCGAATGGCCCAATAGACCGTTAAGTGGTTTAACATGTTATTTACCCTGTGAGAACCAGCGTTGCAAAATGAATTGTAGTGTCAGTGCGTGGGCTGATTTTGTATAGGTACTTTGAAGCAGATATGTCCGTAGTGTTTATCACTACGATTAAGTTGCATTTCTGACATGGTAACATCCTTGCATACATTTACATTTAAGAAGTTCAGACTTATTATTTATTTTAAGATAGTGTTGAGTTCTCTAGAAACTATATATGTACTGTACATGCAAATTTTCCATAAAAGTCAGGCAAAGTTGTTTATAATTCAAGAATCAGTAGTAAAGGATGAGACTATTGAGGAGAAGTCGATAAACGAAATCCGAACGCACGTGTCTAGTAAAAACACAGTGTCGCTAGAATTAGTAGTTCATTATTACATTACATTGAGAATCAATACAAATTACAATAGATATTCGGTTTTAACTTTTCATAAATCATCTAAAGTTGACATAGTACGTCTGACAGCCTAACACATCATCAGCCCCCCCCTTCCCCCACCAGGCCAATTGCATTGTCATATTCATCTTTATGTCAGTGCAACATGAAAAATGTAGTCTCAGCTGACAGTCTCGGTCCGACGCGCTAAGCATTGCGTTACGTAAGTGACGTCATACACCGTGACGGTCTGTAACGCACTCGTCTGATGTTGATATGATCATCAGTGACGGATTATAACGCTTCTGGACAAGGAACGAAAGATCTGCCGCGATATCATGCGGACGCAATCATTGACTTTGGATACTACTGCATGTAAATCCTGTTACAAAATCTTCCTGGTTTTTTTAATGCGAGGGTTTTGATCTTGGCTTCTTTCTACCTTAACACTAATTGTACGTTTGAGTTTAATTTCTTTAAATATCATTGGGCTGTTAAAGCACTCATCACTTTTTTTAAATACGAAAAGAAGATATATGTATAACTGTGTTCTAAAAATATTTATATACTAGCAGAGTACCCGTCCTTCGTACGGGATTGGCATATAAGTATAAAATGCTTATTGCAGTTATACTGTAGCTTTTGCGTTTAGAATGGGGGAGGACACAGTTTGATAACATTTCATTCTTTAAATTTACGGTATACTATATATTACCTTTGACTATTCGGCAATGGTATTACACATCTACCATAGCCATAATGTTCTACCACTTCTGCTAAACAATTAGAGAAAAATAAATTATTAAAGATTCGCAAAATATCCCAAATTATTCATGAAATTAAAACATAAACATAAGTGTAAACAATCCAACTTTGACAGTTCTCATTGCGTATCACGGTTTTTTGTTGCTGCTTGGTTCAATTTAGCTGTTCTCATAATAATGAAAAAATAATAGTGCTGCACCCTGTTGATAAATCTTATAACTTTTAATGCTTTTGCATATCATAGAATACATTAACTGGGGAGCGACCTAGTCTAGTGGTAGAGCGCAGGGCTTCGATTCCCGAGGTCCCGGGTTCAAATCCCGCCAATCACCAATGGATTTTATCTATGAGACAATGCCGCAACCCACTAGTACTAGCCCTGTAATGTGTAAAACAGTTCCGAGCTAGAACTAGCGTCTAAGGATGTACAGGTGGTACAGTACTTTAAAAAAATAATTTAAAAAATCCCACATCAACTGAGACGTATTCCAGACGATAATCATCCACAAAAACCAAGGAAGCCTCAACCTACCCCTCGCAATCGTGTGAGTTGAAGGTTAAGTTATTAGTAGCTAGTAGCACTTTGATAAGACACGTTTTTGGTTACATTCCTTTTACCAGACGTCTAGACACGACCGTAGACGTTTTAGGGAGTATATTCTTGGATAACTTTTTTTTTAATTTGCCTAGAAATCCAAGTTTACAGTACCACGTTATTGACACGTTTTACCACCGAGTAGGTCCTCTCATTCCTCAAGAAGGTCGGGATCATAAACGCACAGATTTATATGTACGACGTTTGACACTGGAACTCAACAGCGTATAAAACAAAATGCAGGAAAAAAATTACTGATTATCTTATGCGGGAAATTGAGTCACATATTGAAAACACCAACCAATTCGTGACCATCTTTTAAGATTATGACAGAAATTTTTGGGGATGAGAGCACGAGGAGTCATGAGATTCTTACGTGACTGATTGAGGTCTAGCTGTTTTCGTCTTTTGTTAAAAGTTGCAGTTTTGCTCGATTTTGAGCAACGCTTTATGTAGTTCTATTTATTTCAGATTTGACTTGATTCATTGACATGAAACTTAAGCAAATTGAAATAAAGGTAAATATTTCCTGCCGGTTCGCGAACATGATCAAGTTAATCCAGCCCATCACAATCATGCCAAATTTAATCAAAATTGGACTAAAATTAACAGAGTTATCGTGTTCAAGGTCACACACACACGCACGCATTCACAACACGAATAGTGACGGACAGTGGAAAAAACTCTCCTAGGGAAATCAAAACGAAAAATTAAAATCGGTCCCGGGTTTCAGGTTTTTAGAGCCAACTATGGTGATAGCTTTTCTCTGTAAGGGAATTGCTAAAAATGAATTTTAAGATAACAACAAATATTAAAATTACATATTTTTTTCTTACTCAAACATTATTCTGTACTCAGTCGCATACACCCTCTGCTATAATCAATTATCAACGCCAGCCCGCCATCACGCACTACAGTACTACCAGCTCCACCGTATGTCTGTAACGGTCTTCCATCAATTCAATAAGACAAGATCGGCTACAACCACAAGCTGTCAACAAACTCAATCCCTATAACTGATTCCATCTATCTGCAGTTAGATAGGCTTTACTGTTCTTCCAGAATTAACTCGATTTCTCACTCGCAACTAGGGATAAATGTGCAACTGCAGTATCTAGATCTAAAAATACCAGATCGTCCGTATCGGCCTTGACCTTAACCTACTGACCGCCGGATCTGGACCTAACCGGATGGCTTTCTCACTTGTGTCATCCGGAGCGAGTGATCGGATTGCACAATCGGACATCCGGAAACGGATTCGCCAATCCGGATACGCGGCTCGAGCTACTTCTGCAGAGTGCGGAACAAGGAGGGATTTCGCCTCGGGTTTCAGGTTTTGTCTAAGGTCCACCGATATCGGAGGATGGGTTGGACTGACGGAACTAAGCTGATTTAGATTTATGACTTGACTTGCATACACTCAAGTTTAACCGCAATTGTAATATTTGTTTGTACGTATTAAATTATTATGTTAAAAATTGAGTTGTTTCTGTCGAATAGGTTTTTACGGCTTTGGGTGAATAAAGGGGTTTTTGTCGCGTAAAAAATAAATGTATCGACGAGATTCTACAATAAACTACACTTGGTACACCACATACCAAAACAGCTCAGCAGCAGTGTATACATAGCTCTGATATTGTGAAAATTGTAGTGAAACTTTCTCGTGGTTTACCCTCAGTGATACATTATAAGTGCAATCTGTGGATCAATAAGCTAAGAATGTTCATTTTACATACATAAATATTAAATCGTAGTCACATTACAGGACATAAGTACCCAAGAAGATTAAACTAAAATTTGGCACGGTTACATAGTGACAAATATATTGTCATAGAATTTACCTGGAGAGTAGAATGGTGTTTCGGGTTTTTACATTCTTGGCAGAGAGAACAGTACTGTCAGTGTAGATCTTGGACCGTCATGCTGTTCGATGCGTGATTATTACATTGTTAATCAGCTAACATGTTTAACCACCCGTGAGAACCACCCACGTTAGTTCCTTACTACTAAACCAGTGAACACCATTATATTATAAATTCTATATTTAAATATAATCTGGATGTGTGTGTTTATAATTTCCCACATTTTCGTCGGTCGTCGTGTGTTGTTGGGAAAGCAGGCGAAGGTCATTGTTGACCAACTTGGTAGTTTTTGCTCGACTGTCAGTTATGATTCTCCACGCAACCGACCCATTGTGGACCAGCTTATGTAATCTGCATGGACAACATTTATACACAGAAGCTTGTTGGATCAGACAAATCTCAAGTGTTTTACAAGTTGTGATATACTGATCATTAGTATACCCATCTGATCCTAGATAAGAGACGGACTTTAAGGTGATCCTCACTACTTACTCAGCTTAGCATTACAAATTTAGTTCGATTCATTTAACACTCATCTTTAATTTATTTTCGCCTTGAACTAGGCGTATTTTTTATTCCTGCGAGTGGATTTTTGCCTAGACTCAAATGTCATCTATTTGCCACTGTGCTATCTATTATGATGGCAAAAGTCGACGTTACCAAATAAACCGGTCTATTGCTAAGCTTTTTCTTGTTGAGCAAAATTATCTACTGGAAAAGCTCACGCTGTTAAATTCACTCTGAAATAGGGCAAACATTTAAGACATATCAGTGACCATGTTTCACGTTGTACTTTTGACGTTTGCAACCACGGTGCACCATTTAATAATCTATTTTTTTGTCTACCCCAGTGGCATTATTATAATTATTAAGATTTGACTTAGTTGCTCAAACGGTTTTAGGTGGTCCAAACCCATGAAAGTTGTTTGCTGCCTTTTAAAAAGTAACAATATTTGAGCATCGCAAAGAAATTAAATGTTTTTTTTACGGAATACAACCTAATGTTCCTAAACCTAACCAACCTCGTAAAGGTTCAAGTCAAAGCCCTAAGGCTTTCGCATCAAAACTGCAACATACCTATGGCATGTCACTCGTCACTATAGTATGTTTGGCCTTGACGCTCTCCCGCCAAATGTCAATCCCTGTTATACCCAGCTGATAGGTTGTGACAATATCAGCTGTGACGACTCTTTGTACACATTTCGTCGCGCCGCTCCTCTGTCACCAGGTCCCAATCTACTTTCAATCAACTCATTTCCATCCCTTTCCATCTGATGAATAGGCGGGGAAAATCGTGTACTACATATGTTGCGCTGGCTGTTTGTCAACATACCACAATGCGACTGGTTGTGTAAAATGTGGATTGGAACTTAGGGAGCTGCATAACAAACGGCATGTACAGAAAATGTGAGTACACAAAACGTAGCTATTGCAATCACTATCTATACAAATTGAACGAAATATATTGTCAATTAGGTGCTCTACTAATAACTAGGAAAGACATATCAAAAGCGTAAGGGTAAAATTCCAAAGCAGATCAGAAGATTAATTTGTTTATCACCTTCTATTATTTTATCGCTCAGTTCTCCCACATCGGTCGCGGTAACTACAAATCTCGTCCGACAAAAACAAGGACATTTTCGCCACGCAGCTAAGTGTGAAGAATTAGTTTCCTGTCGCGACGGTCAGAGGTGACATTAGAAAGTAAAAGGCCTAGAGAAAATAAAACAATAAATACAGGAAGATGTGAACAACATTGTGGAGGGGAGTCTCAACTATCGACCAAGAGTCCAGCTACTTTCTCTGCCTCGACCAGCTACATCTCCACGACCTTGCCTGACACAACACTTGTCCTTCTACATAGGGTACAGGAGAGGCATCTCAGCAATGATCAGTTTGGTAATGAATTTTCTCTACCTAAGGTATTGTGAGACTAACGAAGACATCAAATGTAACAATGTAGGTATATTTTTGACAAGAAAGTATAGTATGCTGGACAGAAATTTACTCATGGGCGGGAACCTTCGATGTTATAGAAGGGTCATGTCAGAAAGGAGGCTACTAATGCCCGAGCACCAAATGGACAAATTGCCACGAAGGTAGTGAGGATGATTATCACAGACGGATTCCAAGTCCATGTCTTGTTGACTTTGGTGAGTCACACTACTTCTTAATTAGTCCCTGTTGTGTGATAAAGTATAATTATTTGATGTAGCCGCTTTGGGTCCAAGCCCTGAGCTCAACTACCTGTTACGTCTATGTCGTATGCATGATCAGTCGATGATCCGGGGGTGAAGCTGGGGACTTCCCCAGCTACCGTATATGATCCCACAGAGAGTCCTCTGTGGTGTCTTGAAGGTCCTCAAGAAGCCTGTTGACTAAAGTCCCTGATGATCGGAACGGCGGTCGAGTCTCTGATGACGGAGTTCCTCTCGTAACTGGGCGAATGATACAAGCTTAAACCTAAGACTAAATTCGGCATTGAGGTCCGTGCTTGTGGACCAGCGAGGATTGGGAATAGTCAAATTCTCACCGACAGCGACACTTGGCCTGCTACATCTGTAAGGGATCCCTCGCTTCGGGAGGTCCAATCATGTCAAAATATTACCCTGACATTCCTGATACCTGCAGCCACTCTCCTCCAGGTTTCTCCCACCTCTGACACCGATTACTGTTTGCTGATTACTGATTGCCGGAGTTCCAGATCGCTCTTCTGGTAATTGCTTCCTCCTCTCGTCGACTCATCCTCTCTCGCACTAGTTATCATTTAATTAACCTCCAGTAAAGACTTCCTGGTCGTAAGTAACGTCATGGTAACGAGGATTGGTGGAATGTGGTCATATTTATTACTCAGTAGCTGGCAACATTCAGAGAAACTACTGTCACTGTTCTTGGTGTTGAGTGAGTGAAACTGGTTATTTATCTTCAAACTAAATGTGTGATTTACTATTTACGATTTGATTCTGTTACTGAAAAAAATCTACGATCACGTCAAAATGAAGGGTTTCAGTAAAATATTCGTAAGTAATTTGAACCAAAATATAGAGCACCAACAGCGAATTGGTATTGGTGTATATCCTTGCCAATTTGGGAAATATGTATTAAACTTGAACCTTGGAAACTTTATTGGAACCTATACCTGACGTACAACGTAAAAACAATCCAAAGAGTTTATGGTATTGAAAGCTATGCTACTCGCCGTTTCTTAAACTAAATCATTCTACCCACAAGTTCAAGTCCATTCTCTAAGTTCTGGAATTAGTGGAATTTGCTGACGAAGCACAGTAATTCTATCCAAGAAAGTTGACATATCTATGCAGCCACCTGCCACCACGAAATTATACTTTCACAATGATCATTCCGTTTAAGTTTGGTTACTTTCAATTGAACCGAATGAGAGATTAGTGATTGATCGGGAGGTAAAATCATTATGTAAATATCCTGAGGAACCACTTTCTTGTGTTTACCGGTTTCTTGGTTTCATCTACTGAAATCAGTTGTCACTTGTTTAAAAGTAGTTTACCTAGATGGTTTTGTCATATGTTTGTTGTTCTTTTATATTTATTTAGTTATTATTAAGATCATCTGGAGATTGTTGTTTTTTTGTATTTACAAATAATTCAGTTGGTAACATTTTATTCCTAAGATAAAAATTGTTAATCAATATAAAACTTCTTTATTTGACATGGTGGCAGCGGTTTAGTTTTTTTAAAAATGCCAAAAAACAATAGATTATCAATCAGAGGAAACAAATCAAATCAATCATCAGAAACACATAATGTTCTAGAACCAAGACAGCAGCAAAATAGGACTACATCAGTCATGTTTCAACCTCCTGAACCTTTTGATTCCAAATATCCAGAGTTATGGGAAAAGTGGTTTAAGCGATTTGAAAGGTATAGAATTGCATCAGGACTGGACAATGAACCTCAAGTAAAACAAGTAAGCTGCTTGATTTACTGTATGGGGCCTGATTCTGAGGATATATTATCAACAGCACACCTCTCAGAAGATGACAAAGCCTCATATGAATCTGTAACAGAAGCCTTTGACAACATATTTACTGGCAAAAGAAATGTCATATACGAACGAGCAAAGTTTAATTCAAGATCACAACAACCAGATGAATTATTTGATACATTTCTGGCAGACATAAGCTCAATGGCCGAACACTGTTCATTCAAGAACCTTAAAGCAGAACTAATACGTGATAGAATTGTAGTGGGTATAACTGATAAACGTTTATCGGCCCAATTACAAGAAGATTCAAATCTTACATTGGAAGAAGCAGTTCAAAAATGCAAACAAAAAGAGTCCATCAGCAAACAAGCAGCTGAACTAGAAATGATATGCCAAGGAAAACATGCAGAAGTTGACCGAATCAAATCAGACCAAAAACAAAGTGCAAGATTTAACAAAACCCATGATTTAAAGACAGCTAGGAAAGAATGTTGTTGGAACTGTGGAGGTCCAATGCACCCCAGGCACTTATGCCCTGCTAAAGATTTAACATGCCATTACTGCCAAAAAATCGGTCACTTTGCCAAACATTGCAGAAGCAGATTATTAGAGACTAAAACAACGGACAACACGAAGAGACTCAACGAAATAGGACGTTTGGACAAGCCTGACAACACTGAAGCTTCAGTAGCATATTTAGGACCTGTGAATGCTTCATGCTATGACTCCAGTTCTTGGTATGTAGAAATATTTATCAATAACCAGTTAGTTAAAGCGAAACTTGATTCGGGCGCAGAAGTTACAGCCATTCCTTCAAATGTAATTCATGCAAAACTTATGAAATCTGACCGTATACTTAGGAATGCTGATCAGAGGGAACTAGATGTAAGAGGTATGTTTATAGCAGACATAGCTTACGATGGGAAAATGGTAAAAGAAAAGGTGTATGTTGTTGCAGGATTAAATGAACCTTTACTTGGAATTCCTGCGATTAAATCTTTAAATCTCATAACCCTCAGAAAAGCTGATACTGCAGGACTTAACTCAATTACCTTAGACTCTGTATTAACGAGCCACCCTGAGCTTTTCATTGGTCTGGGTAGCATTCCAGGAGAATATAAGATTGAATTGAACGAAAACGCTCAACCGCACTCGGTTCGAGCTCCAAGAAACATATCAATTCCTTTACGTTCAAAAGTGGAGACAGAATTGAACAGAATGTTGGACTTAGGAGTGATAGAAAAAGTAGAGTCTCCAACTGACTGGTGTGCACCAATAGTACCAGTACTCAAGCCCAATGGTAGTCTACGTTTGTGTGTTGATTACACTGAACTTAATAGGAATGTTAAACGGCCAAAGATAATACTACCAGATGTAGAAGAAACACTAGGGCAAATTGGGCGCTCTAAAATATTTTCAAAACTAGATGCCCAGTCAGGGTTTTGGCAGATAAAAATATCACCTGACACAGCTAAACTAACTTCTTTTATTACTCCATTCGGAAGATTTTATTTCAAGAGATTACCCTTTGGCATTACAAGCGCACCAGAGTTTTTCACTACACAGATGTTTAAACTTTTAAATGGTATCGATGGGGTATTATGTCACATGGATGACATACTTATACATGGCCGAACACAAGAGGAGCATGATTACCGGCTCACTCAAGTATTAGATCGCTTAAAAAAAAGCAAAGGTTGTACTGAACAAAGAAAAATGTTCTATTTCCCAAACATCTGTGAAGTTTCTTGGAAACCTGATCGACTGTGATGGTATCAAGGTCGATCCTGATCGTATACGAGCACTCGAGGAACTTCCCCCTCCTAAAGATATTGCGGGAGTTCGACGATTAAATGGTATGTTGAATCAACTGAACAAGTTCATTCCAAACTTAGCTGATAAAACTGAATCATTCCGTGAGCTTACTAGAAAGAATAGACAATTTTGTTGGACAAGTCAACATCAAGAAGCCCTTTCAGACATTATACAGACCGTCAATGAATCAATATCTTTAACTAAGTATGATGTAAATGCTGAATCTATTGTTATAGCCGATTCATCAGCATATGGATTGGGTGCAATGTTACTTCAGGTTGAAGATAAATCTCCCAAAGTAGTGATGTTTGCTTCAAGGACCTTACAGGACTGTGAAAGACGATATGCCCAGATAGAAAAGGAAGCTCTTGCATGTGCATGGGCCGCAGAAAAGTTTTCTAAGTTTTTAGTTGGAAAAAAATTTAGAATCCTAACAGACCACAAACCATTAGTTTCACTCCTTGGAAGCAAAGACCTAGACACAATACCAGCTAGGATTCAGAGATTCAAAATGCGATTGATGAAATTTGACTACTCCATCGAACACATTCCCGGAAAAGAAATGTTTACAGCAGACACATTAAGCCGAGCGCCGATCCCAGATTCTACAGATGAGTTCACAAAAGAGGTAGAGGCACACATTAAGGTAATATCTTTAAACTTTCCAGCAACACAGTCAAGATTGGAACAAATAAAGAATGCCCAGATCCTGTGTGAAGAATGTCAGATGTTGGTGAAATACACAGAAAATGGATGGCCTAAATATAAGAAGGATGTGCCAGAGAGTATGAGAAAGTGGTATACCTTTAAAGACGACCTATCTATAATAGAAGACTTGATATGTTATAAAGAAAGAATTATTATCCCATTTGAACTTAGAAAAGATATCATTAATAAACTGCACGATGGTCATTTCGGGTCTACACGCACAGTCCTCCGAGCGAAACAATCTGTGTTTTGGCCAGGAATTACAACAGAGATAAATAACTTGATTGAAAATTGTGACACTTGTGCTAAACACCAAAACCAAAAGTCAGAAAAAATGATTCAATCAGACACTCCTGACTATCCATGGCAAAGAATAGCAGTTGATTACTTTGACTTTGTGAAAGGCAAATACTTGGCTGTTGTGGACTATTATTCACGGTACTTGGAAATGATAAATGTGTCCACAATGACTGTAGATGAACTAATCAAGAAGATGAAAGCCTGTTTTGCTCGACATGGGATCCCTGAAATCGTAATTTCTGATTCTGGCTCACAGTTTACAAGCTCAGAATGGAGAGCCTTTGCAGCCGATTTTGGGTTTAAAACTATTTGTTGTAGTCCCTTACACCATCAGGCAAACGGTGAAGCTGAAAGAGCAGTCCAAACGCTTAAAAAGATGCTTACAAAGAACAAAGACCCCACTCTTGCATTACTGGAGTACAGGTCAACACCAGGTCCATCAGGGTACAGCCCTTCGGAATTGTTGATGGGAAGAAGACTAAGAACCCGACTACCGTCATTGACGAAAGATCTCAAGCCTAAAATGGTAGATCACAAGACATTTAGAGAATTGGACAAACTATATAGAGCAACTCAAGCAGATTACTTCAATAAACGGCATGGAGTGAGAGATGAAAAGCAATTCACTATTGGATGCAATGTGTATATTCCTGATAGGAGAGAAGATGGGAAGATAGTTAATAAAGTAGCTCCAAGATCATACACAGTTAAGACAAACGAAGGCATGTTACGTCGCAACGGGGTAATGCTAAGACAACTACAACCCAAAACATCTGATGACCCTGGAACTGAGCCTAATTGTTTTTCCTCATTTGGTAGACAAATAAATCCACCAAGAAGAACGTGTCTTTAAAAAAAGGGAAGAGAAGATGTCATATGTTTGTTGTTCTTTTATATTTATTTAGTTATTATTAAGATCATCTGGAGATTGTTGTTTTTTTGTATTTACAAATAATTCAGTTGGTAACATTTTATTCCTAAGATAAAAATTGTTAATCAATATAAAACTTCTTTATTTGACAGGTTTGATCTCTATTGAAGGTTAAGCTTTTATCTCCAACCATAGTAAAATCTTTCTAAACAACCGTAGTAAAAAACCGCTTATAAGCATTGGTTTTGTTTAGCTATGTGATGCTGTAACTACATGGTTTGGAGCCTACCTTAATCTAACCTATCTAGAAAACCTTAGTTCTCTCACCGAAGAAACTTTCTCCGTTTGAATTATGTCTACAGCATCTCTCAAGACTAAGCTATATATATATACAAATTAATTAATTACAAATTCATTTCTTATCGTGTACATGCAGTTACAGCTCAGATAATATGGTGGCATTCGCACAATCTTATCTTTGACTCAGAGTACGATTCTAGTTTCTACTTTATTTGCTTAAGATTCTTGTACTGCAATCCAGCAATGGCAGATTCTTATCAGAAGTGGTTTGTGTAGCCCTGCTTTCTCCATGATAGGAAAATAAGATTATTAATGCTACTTTTTCTCGTCATTCATTTTTCCAGTATTGGAAGTTGGCACAAAAAAGAGCTTCAAATGTCATTGAGGATGAATCTTGTAAACTGAACTATGTACAATTAGCCTACTTTGGATAATTAACTCATTCTTCATTCGTACAAGATACCCGTTCTTCTTTTCAAACTAGAAACACGTTGAGACCCCTTTTCGGCTATGATCTGGTTAGTTGAGCAATAGCAAATAGCTATAGCTTAGCTGAGTGATTAAAGTGCTCTCCTCGCAATTACAAATTTCAAATTAAAAAAAGTAAGAAATCGTATGGTTTAAATGGTTTAAAACTGGGCCCAGCTTTCTTTGATCATATGGTTTTAATAATAATGATCCTGGCTAAAATTCAGCTGATTATAGTCAGTAACCAAGAAACAGAAGTAACCTCACTCCATTCTAAGTGCATCCTCAACTCGTGTATTTAGGTTTACGATGACACTTCCTTTTTGGTCCTCATTTCCTCACACACATCCGTTTTGATAACATTAATAATATGATAATTTGAACTTAGCCCTTAAAATCAAGCCAAAGTACCGTTAGGTCTACGAGTCTTATAAAGAAGATGGCCCACCACTTTTAAAATATGTCCAACGAAAGTTAGGTTAGGTTAGGCTTGACATATTTGCACAAGTAAAAGTTCAATAGTGGCGGCCCTCTTCTAGGAAAGGCCCCAGATGCCTTTTAGCATTGATATAGCTTTTGGTCTGGACTCTTTAGAACGACGTTTGTCTTGGTTCGACCCAGACAGTCATCACGAGGCAAAGGTCGTCCGTCACTCATCTGCAAGTTTACATCAGTGAAAGGCAAGTGAAAGGAACATTGTGCAAGCCGCAGTGTGACCATGTTATGATCCAGCTATTAATGTCGCAACGTTGGCACTACCACTGTCTCAGTTGGTACCCGTGGTGAATCCTCAATTAGCTGATAAGCTGTGTCACTCGCAGAATGTCAACACTAGGTCCTGGAGAAGAGAAGAGGTTCCGGGGTAGAAGTAAGCGGAGATTTCATCATGGGCATTTCTTGGAGATTTCCCATCGAGGAATGCTTGCAGATATGACATACTAGGAGGGCTAGTTAGAGTATTTATTGCGGATGTAACTCAAGTTGGCATTTAAAACACTGTAAAAACTATGCGTTGTATTAATCTTTTTCATAGGAATGAGAATGTCGAGGTAAAAAGCAGCAATAACCAGGTTGTACCATCGTAAACGATAAAAATGCTGTTAAAAATTGCGTTCTAGTCACAGTAAAAACCTTGGTTTTGAAAAGTTAAACATTTTTAGCTTTTTTTAAAACCATGCCACATGATACTTTTGATAGCTGACTGAGCGTAACGATGCTGTAGTTTACATACTGCCTGTTAGTTTAGAGCGTTGCAATCCTTTGGTGTCTCAATTTGTTAGCTTAATTTTGTTTTATTTGAAAACTAACTACAACTTTAAATAGGATTGGAACGTCCTCTGCATGGTAAAGTTGTAGACGAATATTATACCCTATGTATTTTGAAATCAGTGTTGCCAGTCTACTTTGATGAGAGAAAACTAAAATCTTCAAATGAACTCCTCTCATATTTCCCTTGTCGCAAATGCGGATATGGTACTTTCCTCAGAAGAATGCTACAACTTCCATCTGATAATTACATGTTACGGAAGTATGCAGTCAACGCCTACGTAATGTCACGTGTTACAATGCTGCGTCCCACCACTTACATGTGGTGTACTGAAATGTGCAATTTGTAGCCTTACAACCTATATTTAAAGTATTAAAATTGTCTCTTCTCTGTGTTTTGGTATGTATACCAACTGATATAACCTTAAATAGCACCCACCAATAGAAACGATGTTGGTAAAATACACCATAGCATTTGTATTGGGTACCTACAGTATGTGGACTTCTTATAAAAAAAAACTCTCAGGCCTTCGGATGTGTGTTTCCTGTTCGTTTTAGGGGTTTGATGTTCCGAAAAGTAATTCATGTATTTTAAAAAATGTTGTAAATCTAATAAGTCATAAGTTATAATGTAAAAGGTCAAGCTGTAGTGTTGTCAAATGAACCATTTTTGTTTATAAAAATTACTACGATCAAGAGTTGTAGTAACTTTACGACAACTCGTGGTCGTAAGAGTTGTTAAGTTGCTAAAATAGAAAAACTAAAAAAAATTTTACCTATTTAAACTCATAAGCAATTGTTATTGGACATTAACATACTTTAAACCTTACAAATAAACAAACGCGGCCAGTCTGTTTTGTTAACCTTGATTTTTTTGATAATCCAAATGATTTTTTTATCTGGCAAAAGAAAAATTGTAGAATTTCAACGAAGTAAGATGCCCATATCAACTAGATCACCAAACTAGAGCTCTGACTTAAATCACCAAAAATCTTGCAATTTTCAACTAAATAACTTAAAATGTAACTGAAGAAACTCCTACCAAAGATAAGTCCCTTTCGTGCAGGAGTGAAGGGGCCTGAAGTGAAGTGATCATATAGATCTCTACGTATCAACACTTTATTCACTCCACCTTCCGAACAATATGATCACCTCTCCAGAAGGACTATAATCTGATGAAGGGTAGAAAGTGATCACGAATCCTCCACACGAACTACAGCTGATTATTATCTTCAGCCCACGATAACTTTTGGCGGGAAGAGCAGAAGAGCTACGCTTTTGGAGGGAAGGAGAAGTCGGTCTATTATGGTAGGCACACTCTGGCTGGTAAAAACTACCCTACATTTCCACTATAACAATATTAAACAATATTAAAAATATTGTTTGCACTTTATCGACCTTTACCGCATGTAAAACTTGTTAACTTGTTGTTTTTCAAAACTATTTCTCCGTAGATTTACTCATTTTCGTTTTGTTAGATTTGTTATACAGTATAATACTTGTTTTGCCGTATATAATTCACTACTATTCTGCTATTAAATTTAAATGGATAAGAAGGACCATCATTAGACAATTGCCGAAGGATTCCACCATATTTCAAACAAAGAAACAAAATTATCTAAACTAGTGTCTCTACCCGTGGTTCACTATAGGGTGAGAAATAGAAGAGATTAATGCGGTTCAAACCAAATAAGTTATACATTTACCAGGGGAAATGCTCTGAAAAAAATAAACGAACAAATTTTTCCTACAGTCACCCGACAAAGTGGGCTTCCTTGCACAGATTGTTTGTTATCTCTTTGTTATCTGAAGCTATAGGCACATTTATCTTATTGCGAGGTACAGGCGACCATCATCATTATACTAGTGTTCTCTCAACAAACTACGGTGCTTTGGTTGAGAGGCTCATCTTTCTTCCTAGTCTCATTCTGCAAGTTCACTTTCGCCTGGATACTGATGTTCACACTCACACTGTGGACTCGTATTTTGAATGATTTTTTGGAGGGGAGAATTGCCTAAAGGTGTGTAATCTTTGCTTTTTCACCTTTAGTTTTGATTTCAGGTAATGTTTTTTATAAGGATTTCTTGTAATGTACAATAATTATACTAATTAGTTATTTTAACCACAAATACTGAATGGGGAGTATTTGTTAGTCTCGTAAATGAAATATATGAAAATTCTTCTTTATTGAGGCAAATTCAGGATCTCTTGGACCTTTCTAACATCTAACCCCTTAAATTACTTTACACACAGCTTTTGTATTAAATTTTTTAGACGAATAATATAGTGTTTAGGTATTTCTGAGCAATCTCAACTTCAATAATTTCTCTCTGGATAAAGTAGATAAAATGAAAACTTTACTTCAAAAGAAAAACGTAGATATAGTTTCTGATACATTATCTTCGTCTGTGTGAGGGTCAAACCAAGGTTATTGTTAAAACAGTAGTATAAACTAAGCGCTTTGATAAAAAAAAAAAAAAAAAAAAAAAAAAAAAAAAACTACAAATAGAAAATTTCTAGTACCACGATCCGGTAGGGTAACTTTACCCAAATGTTAGTTTAATTCGCAACTTCTTAAAATCAGAGGTAATTTTAATTACTGATTATAAATAAGCTAAATCACATATTACAGTGTTGAAAATCCGTTGGATACTCCATAATACTGTACGCAAAAGTTGTGTTTTCAGGAATAAAGTTTACAACACTGGCATTTTACTCAAAACTGCCTTGCTGAAGTTCAAAGTTTTACATCATCCAGATATTAAAAGGTACAAAAACTTCTTTAATAATTTAGAAACCATCTTGATGTTTAAATTTTAACAAGTTTCTGTGGCTTAACATTACCTAAAATAAGTACAGCTTCCAAGTCTAGCTCTTAACTTATTGTACATATGTTGCGGAATGAGAACGTCTGAGTGCATTTTTGCATCGTTAGACTCGTGCTAGAAGACACTGGCCTAATGAAGTAGTATACAGTCCTGCAGTGGGTATTGAGCTGTGACATAGACACAGTTCACACTTCCTGGTCACTAACTGTATGGTGCTATACGCATACATAGAGGGTACTGAATAAGCATAAAGTGCTTGAATGTCACTGTTGTTCACTCTCAGAAAGAGATTTTTTAGCGTATCTCTTATTGCAATCATTATCTCTCTTATATATTTACTGTCCTGATCAGCTGTAGACAAATCAAGGGCAATTATGTCAGATTTTGAGGGTATTTACTTCCAACTCCTGTTCTGAATATAAGGTTTCAACTTACTACAAGATTCCCGTACGTAGAACGGGCAAACAGCTAGTCGTATTATAAGAGTAAAGGACAGATCGTTAAATAATCTACCCTATGAATAGAATTATTTAGTCAAAATCAGTGCATCTCAAACGTTACCAAAATGAAACATAAAACACGATTGAATTTTACAACAGGATGAAAAGGCTACTCACAGTATTCAAAGGTGATTCAACTTATGTACAGAGTGTGACAGCTTTTAATTGCATTTTGAAACTTAAATCTCACAATGACGATCCATCATTTAACCAAGGTTAACCTTTAAGCGGTTTTACTTATGAATGGTCTTAAATATAGCTAACTTACTATTGTTTTGATGAAATATGTAAATAGACTCAATTCCAGTCTGATTTCTAACTACTTTCGATACCTTTGCACAATTTAGAACAGACAAATTAAGGGAAATTTATTAGGAGGTTTTAATTACGGTACTTATTATTCATTTATCCTGTACTCGAAGGTAAGTGGTCACATCATGAATATTTTATTTCTTGTCTTTTTCATCTTTCCCATCTTTTTCATCTTTCCCATCTTTCCCATCTTTCCCATCTTTCCCGTCTTTCCCATCTTGCCCTTCATTTTTCTTCTGTTCCTGATACAGATGATATATCAACCCTCCAGCTATCACTGCCGCCAATACAGCCACATATACCCCTAAATGCGATTCTTCCTTGGGGGGTTTTGGTGGTTTTACTCTACACCCTGGCTGTCTCTCTTGTCCACTCGCACCTCCATCTCCGCCATTACCTTTCTTGTGCCCTTTAGCCTCACAATCTTTCTCCATTTCAATAACAATCTTCTCCCAGTGTTTCTGAAGTTCTTCTAATTTAGAAGAAAACTCAACAATGGCCATCTTAGACATGTTTTCAGGATGCATTTTCGACTCAATGTCTTCTACTTCATCGCGCGGTTTCATCGGGACGCACTTCTTTTTAGCTTTTGCAACTCTTGACTCGCACTTCTTGGGAGGACAATCTTCTTTGGATTGTCTACATCCGCAGCCGAACTGTGGTCTTGTCGTGGACACACTGCGGGACACACCTTGGATCAGTGGTCGGGTCAACGCCCTTGAGAATATACTCAGAGAAATCATTGTGAATTTTGGGTTCACTTGAATTTTGACAGACTTTAAATGTGTATTCTCGTTGCTACGGATACGTCAGTAAATAATGCGTACAGTAGGATGTATTTTCAACTAGATACAGAGGTGTGAAAACTACGTAAAATAAACTGAAAACCGTAATGTTCAAAATAAACTTAAAGGTAACACCGATGCAATTTTTCACATACCTTCCTATTGCAATTTTACTCTTTTAAAAATACTGGAGTTCATTGGTAAAACAATAAAAGATTAAAGTAACCATCATGGTATCTGGTATGGTATGAGGACATGTCAAAATAATTGGTACTTTATAACTTAGTGATACTTTTAGAAAGTTGATATGATAGAAAGTAAAACTTGAAAACATATTTTTGTTCAACTTAATATTTTATAAACCAATATGTATTTTCATCTGAAACGGGCGTATACCACACACTCTACAAAATATATTTTAGGCAGTTACAAAAAATGTTCAAATTGATAGAAGACTTATATAGGCCACTTGTGTTAATTTTACTAACTTTATAACTGATAACTTTAACTTTGTAACTTTTACTTCTAACAGTCTAAAATTTTTTTGTAAATCTATTCCTCA
This sequence comes from Macrosteles quadrilineatus, assembly GCF_028750875.1. Classification (NCBI taxonomy): domain Eukaryota; kingdom Metazoa; phylum Arthropoda; class Insecta; order Hemiptera; family Cicadellidae; genus Macrosteles; species Macrosteles quadrilineatus. Next base: position 1,672,513 of record NW_026542610.1, read on the forward strand.
ACAAAACAGAAAGTTACATCTATTCCATAACTTTGTTTTTTTTATGAATAACAGTTTGGTGCACCTGCATCCTAAAAGTATAGCAAAATGAGGCCAACATTCCAGTACTTAAGGCTAATAGAAATAAAAGAGATCCAAAATAAATATTCATTGGTTTATCCATAGCAACACTATTATATATTAAAAGCCTAACAAACTTTGCCAATGATAAATTTAAGTGATACACTAACCAACCAAATTGCACAATGATCCCTAGATATCTTATACACAAACTGATTCAGAGAAACAGCTCAAATCTTTTACGTTCAACAAACTCTTTCGTGACGTCAGCGGTGCGGCTGAACACGAGCGATGGCAAAAAAGGCAATGATAATTTGAACAGCAGTTCTAAACTGCAACAAAACTGTGGAGAAGCAAATAAACCATCACATTTAGAGAAAACTGAAGTCAAGAAACAAGAAAATATTCAATCACAGGGAGATAACTTATTGGAAAAAAATAAACAGGGTACAAGTTCATGCGGACCGATAAGCTCGACGCTAGAGTATAAGCTAGAAGAAACTGAGAAGAAATTTAGTACACCATTAGATAGAGAAGGTTATGGTGGCAGTGGACATATGGGATCTACAGATTGTAACTGCCCACCGTATGCTACGCCAAAATGTGCCGTGGAAAATGTAAGGAAAAATGCATCAGGTTGCAAGGAAAATCCCATTCCTTTGGATTCTCTACAGATGAAAATGAGTGAAACAGGATGTGGCCCTGATTTAAAAGTTGGAAAACAAAATTGCGAAACGCAAAAGACAAACGGTTCTTGTTGGCCTGTAGAGAAGAAAAGTGCAAATTGCGGGCACACGGAAAATGAAACTTGTACAAATGAAGGTTTAGGGAAGTGGAACCAGTATTATGGACCAATCTTGTTGCCTGATAGAGAGACCTGTAAAGAATACAATGTAGATAAATGTGATCCGCATACATGTAGGCCTACTTGCAGCGATCACTGTGATGTTGAAGATACGAAACATTGTCATCAACCCGAGGCAAGCATGCAAACAGGTAAAAGTTGCCTTGAAACTGAATCACGTGGAACAGATGTATGTGATCCTTGTACACCAGTCGCTAAACCTGAAGAAACCTGCAGCAATGAATGCAATGATAATTTCCAAGCGAGCAAGAGTGGGTATTGTGGTACGAATTCCGGAATGGAGAAAAACGATTGCCCTAAAACAAAGGAAGAATCAGTTTGTCATGCAGAAAATAAACCTTCACAAGATATGTGTGGGAATGAGAGGAAACCAGAATGTTCTCCTCCTAAAGTAGATTCTGCCAAAGAGTGCAGTCACGATTTGAGAGAGATTCAGCGAGAATGGCAGAAAGAGGAAGAGTTCATAACGTCTAAAAACCCGGGAACACACGATCATCAGGGTCCAAAGACGTCAAAACCGCGGGAACCGGCAAATAAACATAAACAATCTACCATGCTTTATCCCGTACTTTGTGCCATCTTAGCAGCAGTGACTTACTATGCGTACACCGGGGACTTCGAACCTGAACATCTGTTTGTGGAGAGGGAAGAAATTGGAGACGACAACGATAATGATGATAACGAAGAAAATTAAATAATCTATCAATTCATTTTTGTTTTTACGAGTTATTGTTAGAATTATGTTGTATTAAACAAAACCCAGGAGTTCAATGAAGTGTTTTATAGTCTGACTAATGAAAATTCGGCAGTCGTTCTGCCAACTCAAAATAAGCAGGTCTTAATAGGGATTTGTGTCACGTAACGGGTTAGTGGTAGGAGTTTTCACACTGTTTTATGTTTTTTTTTTACCTAGAAATGAAGCAAGCTTCCTCCATCGTATCTCCCGTCATGCATTCAAATTGTACTAATATTAATCGGTCAAAAATTTCTCAGCTTTGAATAACTGACGATACCCAACAGTAAGTAAATAGGCCTAATACTTTTTAACATGCCTAAAATTGTGTTTTATTATTAAATTTGTTTTACTATGAATACGAGGTTCTACAGTTATGGTAGAACATGCCTAAAATTGTGTTTTATTATTAAATTGGTTTTACTATTAATGTTCTACAGCTATATAGTAGAAAATTTTGGAAAATCCGTTACCGGTACCGATGCATTAAAATAAGTTCCTTTTTGCTCCTAAATCGAACAGCTTGTAACTATAGTCACTTTTGTTTAACTCTAGGAATGACCACTATGGTTTCAAAAGTAAAACATTGAATGAAAAGGAACTTGAAAGTTCCCTTTCCCTCCAAGTTGCTAGGAGGAGTCCTCGAAAGTAGACCTATTTTTCAGTTTTTGTTGCTTTGTCAGCTGACGTATGTCCCAAACAATGGATCACTCTCTCCTAAGAATATTATACGCAGGACTGAAGTTATAAGTGGGTTGTTTGTATTGTTACAGAGATAAGTTGAATATTCTAACCAATAATGAACGTCAAGACCTCATGTTTCAAAGATTCTGTAAATTACACATAATAACGACGTTCAAAACACATTTCTTTAAATGTACCTTTAACTGAAGATTTTAAATATTTGTCCGTCCAACATAATAAGGTGCATAAGGTTATATAAGGTGCATGTTTATTTGCCATATATTTCTTGTTATTTTACCAACATTGAAACTGTTAAGACCAAATATAAAGATTGTCATTGGTATTTCGTTTGTTCTATTTTATTATTACCTGAAATGGGATGATACATATATCTTCGAGTGTAAGCGGGCATAAAAACCGGCCACAAAATAGCAATGGGATGATAAGATTTGTTCTAATTAAAAGGTCCAACACACAAAAACAGATTTGTATAGTTAGTTTCTACATTATTACCATACATAAGAAGCCCTAATAATTGTTACGTGTTATTGACGTAATCCTATGGTGAAACATGTTATGATCATTTCAGTGATCTTACAATCTAAGTTCTATGTATTCTTTCAAAGAATATCATCTAAATATAATATCATCTTTGTATAGTTTTGATAGTGCTCGCCTTGTCATCAAAAGGTCGCCGGTTCGATCCTGAGCAAAATTAGTAGCTTTTTGATGCTTCGAAACTGGAACCGGCTGTCCTTGATTATTAGATCAACTGAATGGTTTTCGCCATAGAAACAGCTGATCTTAGTTAGTAACTAGCTGTGTACCCGTTCTACGCACGGGGATCTTATAATATTCAGTTGAAACCTTCTTATATAACGAACAGCAGTTGGTTTGCATATTTTAAGATATGCTGGCCAAACTATTATACATAGCTTCATTTTATGTTGTTTTTTGTTGTTCCGGATCGGTATGACAATCAATAAAAGGTTAAATTACCTCTGTGTCTGCCGGTCGATCCTATAACGGTAGGCTTACTTTTATTTTTACTATCTGATCTCGTTTGCATGGCTCAATCACGTCCTGGTTGAAGTTCGTTCGCTACGCTCACTCACCTGTATGTTGGAGCTCGTTCGCTGCGCTCACTTTCCTTCAGGTTAGCTCGTTCGCTACGCTCACTTGCCTTCAGGTTAGCTCGTTCGCTACGCTCACTCGCCTCCAGGTTGCAAATTAGCTGTTGTCATAAATGTAAAAGAAATAATAGTGCTAGTGCTGCACCCTGTTGGTAATCCTTGTAACTTTAATGCTATTGAACATCACAGAACAGAACCAACTTGTTTAATTGAAACAGCTGTTAAGATTCAATAATTTCATTTCTCATAAGGTTAACATGGGCTTCCAGAAATTCCACGTCAAAAATCGACAAAAACTTGATTTTCAAGGGTTTACTGTTAAATATCTAACTGTCTCATATTCGATGAAATACGTCTAAAACCATCTCATATATGTATAGTATTTGGAAAATAAGTTTCAGGCGGGACAGTGCTATAGTTATTGAGGAGTAGTTGTAATAAAGTGCGTATTTTAGCGTTACCAAGAGAATGACAGATAGACAGACAGACAGACAGACAGACAGACAGACAGACAGACAGACAGAAATTGAGATAAGGTTTGATTCGGTTTCTCTGACCTATGAAATGTAAAAATAACCAAAAAGTTCATTATTCTAAGCAATGTACAGACAAAACTCTAATTTTATTTATATAGACAAACCTACACAATGAATATTCTTTACACACTCACATCTTTAGCTCATTGGTATTGCGTAAAAGTTTGGTAAATGTAAAAGTTTGGTAAAAACTTAACTGGTAATGTAATAATACAGGATGGCCCCATAAAAAGGTACTCATCTAAACTGCTGCTTTAACGTAACTTTTATTTTAATGGACATCACTCCACAACAAAGTTCAGGAATGGTTGAAAACATGCAAAGACGAATGTAATATGTAATAAACAATGGTGAAAACATGTAGAGCACTTAGTTTTAAGATAGAGTAAGTTTGTAGAGTTAATAAAAAATAATTATTGCCTTTAAATTATGAGTACCTTTTTTTGGGCAACCCTGCATAACAAGTATGAATAAATCAACATAGAATCACGGCCAATTAATTCATTGGGTATATATGTGAATTTAAGTATACAGTATGCACATAGTATACACCTAACAGTATTTCGACAATTTATTTTTTAAACATAACGCCTCCAAGTAACCGACGTAACTGCAGTGCATTGCAGTACTCTTGTTGCGTTCATAAGAAGAAGGCGTCTTCGAGTAAAGTATTCCCTCTTCATTCATATTTTTTAATGTTCATATGATGCATAGAAGGAGTAAATCAGATAATATCTTCTAGGATACTGATTGTTAACGTTTAGATATTTTTAATTTTTGATTTTGATGTTGAACTTAGTCGAAATGCAAAAGCTAAAGAGTGAACGCGAAAATAACATCTTTAATTATTTTTTTTATGTAAAATCATTGAGTATATTTTCCTAAATAATATTTTTGTAGAATTTAATACATTTTGTTCTTTGTTTATAGCAAACCCAGAGCTTCCAATGTAAATAATTTTTCACCACACTAAGATTTTTGTTACTTTTTACAAACGGGTTTATTGGAGGCCGAAAGCTACGTATTGCTGACCATGCCAGCTGTCATCGTCAATTGGGGACCAAGCAGGTTTTGACATCTCTAGGGCCGAAACCCAGCTATTGTATTGTTTTCTTGAAAATTAATTATATTAAATACACATGCAGTATCCATGTGCAACCTACTTGGTTTATTATCACCGCTGCTCAGGCAACTATTTATTGTTATTTTTGCTGATTCCTCTAAATATTTCAGACAACCTTTAAGTTGTAGTTGAGTTGACTGTGTTAGTGTGAATTATTATTGTGTTCAATAGTAGTAATAGGGTATAGTGTGGTGAAAAATAACGTTCGTACTACAACGCAATTTTGTTTTTAATTGGTTTATAGTATATTTTGTACCACGGGCCGAAATGATTTTGCGGGAAATTATATAGGTTCTATAAATCAAGTAAAAACTAAATCACCAATCAATACTACCAACCAACGAACCTTTACAAAACATGTAAATCAATCAAAACTAAACTCAACGACACAGACGTCTGCCAAGTATATAAATACACTTCCTTGCCAAATATCTGTTTTCACTCAGCCCAGTCCGCGGGGTAAATTTAGCGACATTTCGCCACGACTTTTAGTCAGTCAAAACACCTGGTCATAATATGGCGCAGTACCAGGTATTGTACATTGTTGGCTGAAACTGAAGCGCAAATTAATATTAAATGATACGTCAATAATCTATATTTACCTATCGATCGATACACTTAATCGGATTAAGTGTGACAAACTATTTTTGCGTCTATCATTCGTATCTTCATTTAAAATTTTAAATCAAATTAATAGTAAAACTATATTTAATTTATCAACCGACATGAACTTTCTATTTACTGCAACTAATTCAGTATTACCATTAGTCAATATTACTATATATAAAACATTCTCCCTTTAAAGTAAATTTCTCATCCTTATGGACCAGGTGAAGACAATTTTATTGTTAACTAATAATAAACTAGTTCTTTATGCTGGACTCTAGGGGTCGTGTTTTGTTTGCAATTTGTTTCTTGTTATTTCATAGTTTAAACATTTTAATTTAACGGAGAAACAGGATTTTTCCCAGCATTGTGGCCAACTCCAATAGATTTCTCGTGGCCAAATACCCCATAGTAAACAAAAAATAAAAAATCCTAGGACGAAAATAAAAGTTTGTCCGTACATGCACTTGTTTAGTTGTTTACATGCACTTAGAAGTGTGTAGGCAAACTTAGACAAACAAATCTTATACTCTTTATAAGATTTGTTTGTCTAAGTTTGCCTACACACTTCTAGGTACTGAGACTACCGTGCTAACTGCCAAATAACATCAAAACAATCAGCAATGTTTGTTTGTGTTTGTGTCTCAACTACGCAACTGCCTCTAGTCTGTTTATCTGTTTGTCATCACAGCAGACGACGCGAACGTATGTTAGTCAGCTGATAAGCTGTAAATACTTGAAATGCAATTATGCAATGCTGTTTTCCTTCGCACGAAATAATGAAATAATCCGTCGCATGTTTGTAACTATTTATTTATCGTTCAAACTATGAAATAATAAAACTGTTATAACAGTATTAATAAAATGAATTTGAGAAGTAATTATTATGCTGAGAACCCCCGTTAAAACGCATAACTTTATTTTGTATTCATCTACAGTTATCCATGTGTAGCTCGTAGCTGAATGGTTGTTTTATATAAAGGAGCCGTATTTTAATTTGGCATAATACAAGGTTTCTTAATATTTCCACTACAGCTTTAGTGTTTTATTTGTAAAAATACCCTTTTGTTTAGTATGTATTAAATTGACGATATCTATATATTAATAGGCAAGCATGTTTCTTTAAAACCTTTTTTCTCAGCTCGTGTGCATCGCAGGGAAAATCTACGCATACTGTTGGAAAGATATTTTCCTGTAGATGTGCAGAATGCCTTTAAAAGTTAAAATAGGCTAACAAATAAGCACAAAAAATTAATTTGAAAACTTCAAAAAATTAACATGGACCATATGGGTTGCCATGATGGTGACGAAATAACAACAAAATGTAAACAGAAAATCAAAACAAATGGAAGAAATTCCAATCACATGTTTTATTTACAGTGTGGGGAGAAAATAGAGAAGTCTGTACATTAATTATTTTTGGTCGAGTTTCGACCACAGGACGATCACTAGTATATATAAAATCTCGGTCAAAGATAAAGGAAGCAAGTATACAAAGTAACTAAGGTTGAAATGGGTTAAACACCTTCATTATAGAGTAAATACATTTAATAGTTGCAGCCATCTTCTTGGAAATGCCCTTTAACTGACTAAAGTGTTGAAATCGCAGACATTTGAAGGGTGGTCCCATTGCACACATACGAAATTAAAGTAAGTACCTATAGTTTATGTAGTGAGCTACTGTATACAGCTATGTACTTGTTTTCAGAACTTGTAAAAAAAACAGTCAGTTGATTACGTTACTTTAGCAAAGGTAGTGAAACTCAGACTGTCAACATAACTTAATACTTTCAGTTGTTATACTCTCAATTATAAGGCCAAAGCAAAGGTGTATGTAAAAAGTACTCTATACATTTTTTCTTTGACTCGCTGGTCTGAGCACAGAATCTGAAGACAGAAAAATACCAAGTCACATGGGCTTGCCAGTTGTACTGCAGTGATATGACAGTGCAAGGGGCGGACTGTCTCGAGCCAGCACACTCGCTTTATCTCCAGAGCTTATCATGCCAAGAGCTTTAAATATTTATACAATTAATTCATTGAATAACATTCTATTTGCCGCCTATGTCTTAAGGGAAAGCTCTGCAATCAGTGTCCAAGGGGTAACAGAAATAAATTAGACCATTAGAAACTCAATATGCCATTATGTCTGTAATATGTGAATTGATGAGCGATGAACTGTTAGTTCTACAGTGTATTTTGTCTTTAAACATTTTTAATCCATTACAATATCCACACTACGATCAACGGTCTATCTTTTTTTATTTCACTTGTTTCGCTTAAGGTAAATTTGTACATTAAATTCTAGTTATCTCGTAGAATTAACACTATTATCCTATTTGGAAAGCAACTAATTTCCTATGTCATGTGTGTTTGAACAATGTAGGCCTTTCATAAAACTTATCCAATTCGATACCTATTAGTTCTAATGATTATTTTTAATTAGTTTTATATTAAATAAAAAACCATCCTCGTGTGGCATAACTATGTGTAAAATTTAGATAATATGCAGTTATGTTTTAAGTTTTTTTTTATTCAATTCTAGGGGTTGGACAGTTCCGAAAAAACAGATAAAATGCCACTGGCGTTTGTAGTCACTAACAAATAAATATATAAGTAAACATTCCTGGAAAATCTGAACTTTGTACTTTCAGAGTTTAGTCTAAGGTACTAGTTTTTTTTCAAAATATTGTCGTAAATTGTAAATTATTATTTAGATTAATTAATTGCATTTAACAAAACTAAAAAATAAATAAAAACCATCTTTTACACGACCGCATTTTTAAAATGATGATTTTTTGCATTTGTATTTATTATTCTTCAAACACTTAACTATTTGATAATCGATTATATTTTGCCAGCATTTTAAATTCTGACTAAATAACGAAATGAATGTTCAAATGCCTCGAATTAATGAAACAAAGACAATAACAGTACTTTATTGATACACATAAGTGTTAAAATACCCCCAAGAACATACCAATGCCGGCAGATAACACTCAATTCAAGGTTAAAAATTTGTTACGAGGTCTGATAACAATCGACTGAGTATCAACAGTTCTGTTAGCTATTGCGAATGTTGCGGTACGGCTGGATATCGAAATTGACTACATATCGAGGTGATTTATTGTTGTTCGAATCGCCATAGGTTAGTAGGGCTACTGTAGATATCCACTCCTTTAGTCTATGGTATTACTGAACCCATGGCTTCCTCTATACAAGGCCGCGGAGAGACAAAAGTGGCAACGCCGCAGCCGCGGCCAACCGAAACAGCTTCTTCTTCTTCACAATCTTTATGTTTACACGTTTGTTATTACTGTTTCCATGGCAACAGGCCGTTGCGAAGTTGCCAAACACCAGCGCAGCGGCCTTGTATGCTAAACCGTGTTATGCAAAATACGTAATATCAGAGAGTAAAATAGAATACAAAACTGTAATGTATTAGTGTAAAAACTCTTGAGAAGCTATTATAATATCCAATGGAAATTTTACAACTAATGTATACATCAGAAAATGTATCATGTTTTTAGGACAAGACAAAAGCAACAACTTTCTAACCGTGGCATCAGTATCATTATCAATTAAGATGGAGACGATAACAAGGTGTAGGGTCTATTTTAACCCAAATTTACTATGAGGAGTTACTGACTAAGATCAGAAGGTGAATTCACATCGAACATCCTTTTAAAGGATAAAGTTTAGTGAAATGAAGTAGTGAAAATATTTGTGTATCCCATTCCTGCCGTGAAACTATTGATATGTTGCCACATGTTTGAGGTAAAGTTTAATTATAATTTCTCTATACTGTATCTTGTAAGATGTAAGAATCAGGAAACGTGTCGTTAAAAAATTAGTCACTTATCACACTTTTAAGACTTGCAACATTTCTAATCTTTTAATAAGCAATCATGCTTGTCAGGTTAAAGTCCAAGTGGTCTTAGCAACTTTATTCATATCAAAGTAGCACAGAGTATGGTGCGATATGCTAAACGAGTTCGCCGACCTCCACATAGAGTACACAAGAGTGGCGTGATGTCGACCTTGGCGCCACGAGCGGCTGTGGCGGCCTGAGGAACTATTTTTATCTTCCGCCTCCGCCACCGCCAGCATTGTTGAGGTAGACTCTGTATCGCTCCGCAGCCAGCACTTCTCGTCTGGGATCATACTGTAGTACAAAGCACGCGGCTAGGAAAGATATTGTATTTTATTCCATTGGATTTTGGATGATGAAGAATACATCACATCTTTAATAGATCAAAACTGTAGCAAAAAAACATTATTGCATGAGCCAATCCCCTAGTTTTAGTGCAAACAGTGCATATGCACTCTGAATTACCAGATCTAAACTATAGCGATAACGTATCCACAAGAGTGGCAAACCCATACGGGGAGTTTAATATATGGTAATATTGTTTAACTTGTAAATTGATGCAATTAAAATGAACTTCGTTACGGATTAACGAATTGTACATTGTTATAAAATGACTATACCTACTAAAGGTAAAAATCTGTAAATTTATTAAAAACTTATTGAATTTTTGAATTGATTAACAAAATTACAACAGTAAAAAGTCAAATCTGTCAATTTCAAAAGCTGCTTTTACAATGTTCTAAGTAGATTCAGTAGTCAACATTTTTATGGTAACACTAGCTGACCCGGCGAACTTCGTATCGCCTAAGTTATAGGTTTCCCCTAAGACAGACCGATGGAAAGAAAGTACCGTTACGTTTAATTTTCAAGATGATCTCGTTCGCATCGCTCAATCACGTCCTGGTTGAAGTTCGTTCGCTACGCTCACTCACCTTTGGGTTGGAGCTCGTTCGCTACGCTCACTCACCTTTAGGTTGGAACTCGTTCGCTGCGCTCACTTGCCTTCAGGTTAGCTCGTTCGCTATGCTCACTCGCCGTTACGTTTAATTTTCAAGATGATCTCGTTCGCATCGCTCAATCACGTCCTGGTTGAAGTTCGTTCGCTACGCTCGCTCACCTTTGGGTTGGAGCTCGTTCGCTACGCTCACTCACCTTTAGGTTGGAGCTCGTTCGCTGCGCTCACTCCAGAGCCACTGGGGCGGAGCCCTTTTAAGAATTTCGAAACGGGAAATAGTTTACGTCCGATTCGCATACCTACAGAATTTACACACCAAATTTCATAACGATCGGTGAAGTCGTTCCGGAGGAGTTTGCAGACAAACACTGTGACACGAGAATTTTATATATTAGATATAACAAGGATGGCGTATTGTTAGTTCTGGAATAATGACGTATTTATCAGACCATTTCATTGAGTTCCCATTGGCTGAAGAGATCACGTGATGTATCTGTGCCAATCTCCCGTCGCGATTCCCAAATCAAGACCAACCTAGACCGAGTCCAGGGAGATTTTATCCCAATAATGGGATATTTCACCTGTTTCGGGATAACATGAGATGTTTGTGGTTTAATGCCGCATAATTGGAAGTGCTATAGTCCAATTATATTATTCTAAACATTTTTGTCTAATGGAATTTTTATGTTTTGAAAGGGAACGGCCCAAACCCTGGTCTTATTGTTACTATCAATCGTCGACCTTTTCGTTGGATAGCATTATTAGTTAATAGCCCAATGACAATTAATGGCATCTAGTCAAATGTAACAATACGATCAGTGTTTCCGTTCGTGGGATTATAATCCCGAAACCGGGACTTTTAAGACCTTGAGCGGGATTAAAACAGGATGCAAGATAAAACGGAATTTTCGGCTGTGACGACTATTTTTTATTTTTTCTGCTTAATTTTAGAGAAAAACCAACTCCAATTGATTGAAATACTGTAGCAAATTATGATAGTAAGGTTTAAACAAATTATAATTCTCGGGGATGGGATTGAGCAAAAACAATCATACGGGATTTGTTCACAATTTAAAAGCGGGATTAAACGGGATTTCTTGACCTAGTAAGCGGGATTATTTTTTTGGTCGTGTGGAAACACTGAATACAATATGTCATCAGTACTTAATGTATTAATTATTGGCCACTAATCGACTAAATATTTAAACTCAAATAATATTTTGTTTAATTACCAAGAAGTAATTTTAATCTTTATTTAATGGAGTAACTGAAAACACGTTTTAAAGGGAGATTATATTTTTTTACAAATAAACCCTAGGCAGGGGTATTTTAAATCAGGCCTCTTTGGCTGTAAGCGAATGAGATAACAATTCAAAATATTAGATAGTAAAGAAATAAACACTTTGTTTATATAAATAAATATAAACTCTTTAAAAATATATACTATTTAACACTATGTATGCTTTGTAGCTAAATGTATAATGTACAAACGAGTACAATCTCTTATGAACTTTTGTTTTGACACTAACATTTTACATCATAACTGCATTTACGTACATCACAATTAAATCTCAAAATTATATCAAATCCCCTTAATGATGTTATGATTGCTGAAACTGCAATGTCGACAACGCGGTTCCAATTTTAGCACATTCGCATGTGAATTTATCAGTAAACAACATCCACAACACAACAGTACGTATCAAATGAATGAGCTAAGTAGTAAACAACAACAACAACACTACGTAGTGGGGGCTCGCCTTGAGGTTGTAAAAGCAACGAGAACCACCAACTGTCAGTTAGTTGGAGGAGGATAGTGCTTTAGAACAGTAACAGTGCAACTTGTCAATTGTTCGTTGGTTTTCGCGAATCAAGTGAATTCATCTGAATAGTGACAACCAAGTTTAGTGTTTTTTTTTTTTCAACTACCCAATTGTAATAAATAATTCCAAAATTCTCATCTTCACGAAAATGTCTCTCAGCAAAGGGATTTCGAAGTACAGGAGGTGTACTTGTTTGAGTAGGTGAGTATGAGTAAAATTAAAATATAACTGAAATGCATTTTTTTAATTTCTTGATATTTCCGTCAAGATAATTTTATCGTGCACCTAGTAATAAAAATACCCCCGCCGCAGCAAACCTGCAGACTAAGCGAATTTCCATTTGACTGATTGGATTTACACTGAAATGTCTACTTAAAAATATAACATTTATTCTCTATTTAAATAGAATTAGTTTAACTAGTACTTAGGTTTGCTGCATCAGGGAGGGTAAAACTGTTTTTTTTTGTAAAACGTTAATAGTTAGTAAGAAATATAAACATTTTCCAAATTTGATCAAAATATGTTCATAAACAAGCAAACTACAACAATTTACTTATTCTCCATAAGAATAACATGGGAATTTTAAATTTACAATTTTTTGGAATTTTCTCCGTAACCATTAGGCGCATAATAACGCTTCAATATACTAAATTCTTTGTTTTTTTAAGCTCTACAAAATGGTTTGGAAATAAATTGCTAAATTTTATGTTTTTTGGGTCAAAAATGGGAAAAACCTATTTTTACCCCATAAAACCCCCCGTAAACCCCCGTTCCCATGGTCCGATCATGCTGGATCGCGAACTCGTTCGAATAAACGTAGGTTTACACGTTTGTACCAAATTTCATCAAAATCGGATCATTTTTGCTCGAGTTATCGTGCTAACGGACACATATATATATATATATATAAATATATAAATATATATATATATATGAATTTGAACGGATGGTGTTTTTGGCCTCTAGGGACCTCTAAATGAAAAAAAAATTGGTCCCGCGTCCAGGTCTTACCATGAGTACTACGGTAATAGCTTATTCCCTATATGGGAAATTCGCTAAAAGGAATGAAATGTAGTACAAAATATTATAGGCATAATCTTTCACCCTAAAAATCGTTTTCAGGGGCGCAAAATAAATTAATAATACAACACTGTGTAGATAAAAATATATAATATTAAAAATTATTGATATGTTTTGAATTCTTTGTTTCTTATTAATACTTATATGAAAAACTATTAAAAATCAAACAGTTTAAAGAAAATTGTAATATCGATGCATATTGCTTTATGTATGTATACAGATTTTATAGCGCTCGATCAATGCTTTTAGTTTATTAATTTATATTATAATATTTTTGTAATTTTACTCAATAAGAGAACTGATCAATTGGAGCAATAGAAGGGCTGAGAACTTTGTACAAAATTAGAGATTTTTATTAAAGAAATTTGGAGAGCAATATTAACGAATTAACTATGGATTATGGAAACAATTTTATGCATTGAAAACTAACAACAGTGAAAATCCAAGAAGCTCTTCAAGTAGATGGACGACCTTGTAAATGGCGCGATCCTATGACGTCAAATCAGACCATACGACGACAACACTTTCTCACAGCTGTTAGGTTTCAACGATGGTTTCAACCAATAGGATTGCGAGATTTGTTTTTCTACTTCGACTTCGAGTAGCTTCTGCTCTTGACAATTTGACAGTTGGTTTTGGTTGGTTAGTCAATCTTCAGTTTGTATGTTGAATGGAGATAACATTTAGATTAAAATCAGGAATTCTAGCAAGAAATTATGTCGAAATTATCATAGTTTAGTCTTTATCTCCATAATGGAACTTGCAATTGGCTACGGTGAGTAAAATGCTTTAGTATAATAACGTCTATATTCTCACTGATGTCAGACTTTGGTTAGAACAAAGATCCAATCTGGTCTGGTTTCTATTTTTCATATTGTTAGCAAGTTATTTGTTTGATCAAGGTAGATAAATTAATTTATGGTCATTAGGGTTCATGTACGAAGTTGATTTAAAACCTAGGCCTATTGAATTATTGCACTGTTAGTTGATACCTTACTAACTTTATTTAGCCTTTAGTTTCGGCCTACTAGCCCTAGCCTTTAACTTTGTTATTTTTATTTTATTTTATTTAATTCCAACGGCAAAACCATTATACATAACAATTCAAGAAAGATGGCTAGGTACTATTCACATACTCCAAAAATTAATGAATACTGAGTGCTAACAAATACATAACATAACAAGCAAATAAGTTAAATAAGTACCGTAAAATAGCCGTAGTTATTGTCCATGTTACGGCACAAACACATCTAGGGTCCTACAAAGGTCCTACGTAACATATTGTATGAGTCTTTGCTCAACAAACATAATTAAGCCTGTTTGTCAATTTATTATAGCCTATTTGTTTCGTTAAAGTGTTATCATCATAATGCAAATGGTAAACAATCCTCATAAGCATTCCCAGTAATTTAATAACTAGGCAGAGTAGAGCAGGCAAAACCCTGCACTAAAGCACTGAAACTGTAGGCTATAGAAATGCAGTACTGGTTAGACCTAGGTTAGGATTAAAATATATACCTATAAGTATACTATATGGTTGACTGTGGCCTTTGCGTACGTAGCTAAGTACAATTTTGATATTTTACCTTCTAATTAGACCTACTATTAACTTGTTGTCTGTGAAAAACAACCAAGCATATTAAATTGAAATTGACCTTTCAATGCCTTTAATTATGACTATGACACTAAGTTATGCAAGCACAGTAACTTAAAAACTTCAATTCGTTTTTAAGCCATGATGTAGGACTATTTATATTTTCTAAAAAATCTGTTTTATAAGCTAGTTAAGTAGGGTAGGCCTAACATTTTAATACCTTGATCATTATGCCTGAGTCATTCAATTAGGCATAGAACTTTTTGGCACTCATGAATAAAGCAACCATAGGCCTACTTGCATCAAACAAAGTAGGTAAGTTAGCTTAACTTATGTTATTTTAAAACGGCATTTATGATTGTTTTAGGCATATTAACACAAAGAGTGCCAGTCAACAACAGACACTTCCCTCCACTTCCAAATTCCGTCTCAAGACAAATTTGAAGAATATGTCTTTGAGCCAGTGGAAAGTAATAAACCAGCTGCGTGATTTGATAACCAGGTCACAAAGCGAAAAGAGCAACATGTATCCCCTATCAAAAGAATGGATAAATTTGCTGCAGAAATTTCCACATCTTACTGGTGTCATGCAAACACTTCCTGTGACAACTAGAAGGAAACATGTGGACCAAAAAGATCCCAACTCACCAGACCGTGTGGATCCATTGAATCAGAGTGACGTCGCAAGTGTAAAGTCAGTCTCGACCACTCAAACAATAGATCCTCAACCTCCTGACGTAGGCAGAACCTCAGAGCCTTTCCAGGATTATGCTTACGGGGTCATAAAGGGAATCCAGCAGCGACTTTCTGGGGCGCAACAAATAACAGAAAAACCAAACAGCCAAGCTTTAGTACCAAAGTGGAAAGTCAGGACGGACGCAGTGGCTTCCAAGGTATGATCCAATCCTCACAGTTAAATGATTAGGCTACCTACAAATTGCTGTGTTATTTTTCAAAGTTGGTTGCAGCCTAGAAGAATGCACAATTAAGAGTTGATAAGAATTTTGACAGCTGTTTATTTCTTTTATTGAATTTTATAGAAATTCAGAAAATTGCAGCAGTTCTCATAAGATTTGAATTGTAATTTTTAATGTCATTTATAGGCTTTAATCTATTTATTTTTTAAATACAAATTATGGTAGTATGGTAGTTGGGAGTTAATGTTGTGTTTTTAGTTTTTGAAGATCATCCTAGAAAATCAAATTGTAATCATCGATTAAAAATATTTTTGCAAAATTTGTTTAGGTTTTACATAATAAAATTTGACATAAAAGTCTTTGATCTTGTCCTTGCATCTTGCTTATCTGAGATTATACTTACAGGAAAGTGTCAAGTCGAGAACACATCATGTTCTGTCCTTGATATCAACCGCTGAGAATCCACAGTCCAGACTCAAACGAATTGAAGATCTTCTTGCTCATCTACACCAGTTCCCTCAGGCTAAGAGACTTGCAGTGAAGGTAAATTTTATCACAAATAAAAAGATAAAACTAAATGTTTTCAATAATCCAGGAAATTAAAATTTTAAGCCTACAATAATGGTAAATTTTTCCAACCATTAGGTGAAGGGTGCTGATTAACCTTTGACTAGATTGTTTTTATATTTTTCTTTCCCTTCATTTTATTGTCAACAAATTTGCAAAAAAATTCAAGATGTATCTCATACAAACCATCCATATTCAAATTACAATAAAATAGACCACCCACTTGAATTCTTGTCAACTAGGTCTAAAATAATCAGGCCTATAATATTTTTTTTTAAACACATGTTTTATAAAGTAGATTTAATAAATCATTAGCGTATTGATAACATTCTCAATATGTGAAGGATGGTGCTATCCGGCTGTTACTAAATGTGCGTCACAAGACGAGGGATGAAGCAACACAGTCAGTATTGAGAGAAGCGTTTGCAATGTTGGGCTACGCAGGACCACTTCCTGGCCAAGGTATCCGGATACTGGCTATAGACGGCGGTGGGATCAGGTACATCCATCTACTATATTATTATATACCTTAACAGGCTATTATTATTTTTGTTGGTTTCTCCGCCAGTTAAGCTTATGTTAGCAGTGGCATTTTTACTCATACGCCTGAAAGGAAAGTGGTTCAAATTCCTTAAAAATGTGTGGATATGTATGTAAGGCCACTTGGCAATTAGGCTAGAGACATAGCCTACCCTGGACTAGTTAGACCAGAAATAGGCACTTTGTCCAGTAAGCCTGAGTTATAATCACTCTAACCACTAACGGAAACATGCCGTGCTATTTAACGACCCACCTGGGTTTGGAACCCACCATAAGCTGTACCTGTATTGAGTTCTGTTACGGTACAAGTAAATTTACAGATTTTCAATGTAGCGTTTTTTATTTTAGAGGAGTGGTGGTCATTCAGATGCTAAAGAAGCTGGAAGAACTGACTGGCCAACCAATTCACATGCTTTTTGACTACATTTGTGGAGTCAGCACAGGGGCCATATTGATGTGTGGAGTCGGTGAGTTACTGTACTGATATCATAAAAACTTTAAAAAAGTTTTGTGATTTTGGAAAGGGAAAAATTTAAATACACATTATCCCCGATCTGCATTCCAAATCTTTGTCAATTAAATGCTACTGACTGGTTTTGTTCCTGGGGCTGCAACAATGTAAAAAACATGAAAATAATACATTAAACACTACCCAAAACACAAATGTAAACAAAGCAAACGTAAATGGCTATCCTACTGTGCAACAAGTCCGGCAACGGTAGCAGATTAGCTTATGAAAGTTTGAACTAAGCCTATTTTCATTTCGTCTAATAGTCCAAACATTGATTTTTTGAGCCAAAATCTCCCCTCAGGCCAGATAGGTTGGTTCAGGTTAGGGAAGTCATCCAAATATTGGTTTAGATGTTGACATGCAGTAAGTTACAACTAGTAGTACGCTTATTCTGCGCGTAACAGGATGAGTGAACATGAACGCAATAATGAAAGAGTTTACCCACACCTAGCACACTTACCGGGGTCACTGGTGTACACAATAATGTTATTTGTATGGGCAAATCAACCCATGAGTCGGGGCAAATAATGGTGAGTCGGTGACTCAAGTCGGTAGCGTCACGCGAACTTCGGGCCCAACGCAGCGATGTCGTGAGTTCGGATCCTGGTCACTGCCACTAAATTTTATCAGTACAGTTCACCTTTGTACTGTACCGGCTCACCAATTGCTTTGCTGTAAACGATCCACGCACGGGCGAGGTTAAAAGAGGCTGGACCAACCTCTAAAAAAAACCAAATCTCAGTCAACAACAATCCTAACTTCTCGTCCATTAATTAACCAAAGTCATTGGTAATATACGTAATGTAATTCCTGTTTCCCTCTCTTCTCATAGCATTTTATTATTGCAGATACGTTAATCTAACTGTCAAAAAGAGTTCCCACACTCTGGACTGTTCACCTTGACTACTTCCTTTACCACTTCCTACGTCGTGGACCTGTTTCCCTCTCTTCTCATAGCATTTTATTATTGCAGATACATTAATCTAACTGTCACAAAGGGTTCCCACACTCCAGACTCATCGCCTCGACTACTCCCTTCACCACTTCCTACGTCGTGGACCTGTTTCCCTCCCTTCCCATAGCATTTTTAGAATTGCAGATACTGTACATTATTCTAATTATCACAAAGGGTTTCTACACTCCGGAATGCTCACCTCGACTAATTCCTTCACCACTTCCTACGTCGTAGACCTGTTTCCCTCCCTTCCTATAGCATTTTAGAATTTCAAATAGATTAATTTAACTTTCACAAAGGGTTCCCACACCCCGGACTGTTCACCTTGACTACATTCTTCACCACTTCCTACGTCGTGGACCTGTTTCCCTCCCTTCCTATAGCATTTTAGTATTGCAGGTATATTAATCTAACTGTCAAAAGGGTTTCTACACTCCGGACTGCTCCCCTCGATTACTTCCATTACCACTTCCTACATCGTGGACCTGTTTCCCTCCCTTCCTATAGCATTTTAGTATTGCAGGTATATTAATCTAACTGTCACAAAGGGTTTCTACTCTCAGGACTGCTCGCCTTGACTACTTCCATCACCGCTTCTTTCGTCGTGGACCTGTTTCCCTCCCTTCCAATAGCATTTTCGAATTGCAGTTACACGAATCTAACTGTCACAAAGGGTTTCTACACTCCGGACTGCTCGCCTTGACTACTTCCATCACCGCTTCCTAAGTCATGGACCTGTTTCCCTCCCTTCTCATAGTATTTTAGAATTGCAGTTACACTAATCTAACTGCCACAAAGGGTTTCTACACTCCAGAATGCTCGCCTCGACTACTTCCATTACCACTTTCTACGTCGTGGACCTGTTTCCCTCCCTTCCTATAGCATTTTAGTATTGCAGGTATATTAATCTAACTGTCACAAAGGGTTTCTACACTCCGGACTGCTCGCGTTGACTACTTCCTTTACCGCTTCTTACGTCGTGGACCTGTTTCCCTCCCTTCCTATAGCATTTTATCATGGCAGATACATTAATCTAACTGCCACAAAGGGTTCCCAGACTCCGGAATGCTCGCCTTGACTACTTCCTTCACCACTTCCTAAGTGTCGTGAACCTGTTTCCCTCCCTTCCCATAGCATTTTTAGAATTGCAGATACATTATTCTAATTGTCACAAAGGCTTCCCACACTCCGGACTGCTCAGTTTGACTACTTCCTTCACCACTTCCTACATCGTGGACCTGTTTCTCTCCCTTCCCATAGCATTTTTAGAATTGAAGATACATTATTCTAACTGTCATAAAGGCCCCCCACACTCCGCAGCGCTCGCCTTGACTACTTCCTTCACTATTTCCTTCACTACTTCCTACATCGTAGACCTGTTTCCCTATCTTTCCATTGCATTTAAGTATTACAGATACGTTAATTTAACAGTCATAAAGGGTTTCCGTACTCCTTTCTTTTCACTGCTCACCTTTCCGCTTTCTTTACTACTCTCTACGTCGGGGACCTGTTCCCCCCCCCCCTTCGCATAGCATTTTAGTATAAAAATATACCAACATTTTTGAATATTTAATATTCAATGCCAACATTAATTTGAATAATGTAAAAAGCTGCTTTGTTCTAAATACATACATACCTATATACTTTCAATTAAAAGGCGACATTTTAATACTGAACATAAACGGTATATAACTGCCGACTAATATTGTTAAGTTCAATTTATTATTATGAAAGTTGTGATATTTAAGTAGCTTAAATAACATTATTCTGAAATCTGCGAAATTATAATGATATATATTCATAGACACCAAACTGTTTACTCCATGAATGAAAGAGCTTAGAGTAAAAATCGTTCTCTCTGTCTTAAGTAGACAACAAAATTGTTGGTCGCAAAACGTAAACAAATAAAAAGAAGAAGAAGGTCGCTCCTAATGTTATTCTTATGGGACAAATTTAAAAATATTTTTTAAGTATTTTATAATTACTACTGAGCGGAATCGTCTAGAATTTTAATGGTGTCTTTACACTGGTGACATAACTATTTGTGCAAAATTTGAACGCTATAAGTGCAACGGTTCTTGAGTTTTAGGTGCGAACACACACACACACATACTCCAGCGGACAACTTTTCTCCGACTCCGCTATATACGATACATAGATTCGTTCACTTCGTTCACTCATCTATAAACAAGATAAGGCAGAGTTTTATGAGCTATTGTACCTACAGACATATATTTTATATATCAACTAATTATCCGGCTGCGTAGCTGAGTCAATATAGTGCACGCCACCTATACTCCGTTCACAAAATGTAGGCGGTTGTAGAGGAAGAAATCCAACCCCTCCACATAATACTACCATAAAAAAAACATAGCTCAACAGTGCTGAGGTTTGCCAAAATGTCAATCAGCTGCAACATGTAAATTAGGCAAAGAAAACTAGTGGGGGAACTTCCCCTCAAACCACCTAAATTTTGTGAACGGACTATAGTTAGAAGTTTGCTGGTTTGATACTGAGAAAGGTCAGTTGTTCTTTATGGATTGAGATTTGACCCAGCGGTCCTTGATCTTTTAATAAATGTTCCTGGCCAATGAACTGACGGATCTAAGTCAGTAACAAAGTATATCTCGTCCTTCACTCATCTTCACCTCAGAATGCACATCCTTGTATGTTGCGTTGTAGAGTTCTAATCTAAGGTTTGATCCACAGGGCCTCCACCCGGCAAGACGCTGGACGAGGTACAGAAGATCTACAAGGAGATGAGTATCAAGGTGTTCACACAGAGTGCATTCTGGGGCACCACCAAGATGGTGTGGAACCACGCGTACTACGACACTTCAGTTTGGGAGGCTCTGCTCAAGTCTTACCTGGGCGACAGAAGTTTTCTGGAGACTAACAGAGCGGCCAACTGTCCCAAGGTGAATGTCAAACCTTCACACACCAGTATCTTGCCCGGAACCGTTTTACACACTTAATCTAAGCTAGGCCTAGAGGTTTGTAGACAGTGTTCGCATACACAGGATTTTTTACCGAAAATCGGGATTTTTAGACCGTGCGAGAGATTAAAACAGGATGCAAGATAAAATAAGATTATAAAAACAAGTTTTAAAGAGGTGTTTAACTGTCAATTGATAAGTAATTTTTAAATGATAACATCAATAATATTGCTTGGGATAGAACAGGATTTCTTACAAAACCCATGCACAAATAACGGAATTTCCATGACATAAAAGCAGGATTTTTTTGTCGTGTGGAAACACTGGTTGTAGCATTCATAACTTAAAGCCATTCAAAATTTTTGGTAGGCCTATTTAAACCCAAAACCTCGGGGGCTGAAATTGATGGTTGTTTAGGGAATTGGTTTAGGTTTGTGTTTGAGTATTTACAAAGTCCTGTTGGCAGTTAGCAGATGTTTTGGTAGTAGTATTATGTGACTAGTAAACAGGTCAGAGATCATAAAAAATAAATATTTAACTGGTGTAGAAGTAGTCATTGTAATTGCTTTAGGTGATTAACTTTGATCCCTAAGAAATAATTTTAACATCCTACTTTTTGCATGTACACCTACAGTGGGTAACTTAAACTGGACTATAGCACTGTACCAAAGTGATCTTGTTAACTTAAAATTGCAGACTCTTTCAAATTGGTGTTTATTATAAAGTGGTTTGCTTAAAATATTCCACAGTGTAATCGGTGATTTTATTTAACATTGTTAACACTAAATGAGATCTCGGTGAATTTATAATTTGTAGTAGAGTTAATTATTTTTCTTTAAGAAACTGTAAATTAAGGCCCTTATCTAAAATATAAAATCTAGTTTCTTAAACAAATGTTATCAATATTCATTAACCAGAAAATGTTTCAATTTTACTGACAAGATTTTCCGTTCACTTGGTCACAGTTCAGACAGTGCTGCCAGAAATTATTTATAGAGCATTACCGGTACTAGGAAAGATAAAATTAGGAATGAAGTAACTGTGTGAAGACACATTATTTAAAACAAAGATCACTACTGCAATAATTACATTTTTGCTACTTTAAATTACGATGGTAAAATAAATGATGGTTTTCAACCAGATTTTAAAACCTTAAATCAAGTATAAAATAATGTTGGCTACAAATGAGTCGACAGTGATGGCTAATGAGTAAAATACTGAGCTGAAAACAAATTGGTAAATTTACAAGAACGTGTCTAGAGTTGTAAATTTTTCGCATTACGCCTATTATCACCGTTTTCAGATGTCGGCTATATCTGCAGTAGTTAACAAGTCCAATGTGATGCCGTATGTGTTCCGTAACTACTCGCTGCCACCTCAGCGTCAGAGCCAGTACGTAGGCAGTAGCAGACATACACTGTTTGAGGCTGTGCGTGCCTCAGCTGCGGCTCCGACCATCTTTGAAGAGTTTAAACTTGGCGACTTCATGCATCAGGTTGGTTACTAGTGTTAAGGTTCTATAATCAGTTTTAGTGTAACATATTTTTGTAACAAACTGCGATAGTTCTCATTTTAACACTATGATTAAACTATCTTAACAAGTAATTTTTATAACAATTCGTACTGTTGCCTTAGGCTCCTTTTATGATAAATTAGGCTTACCTCCGCCTGTAGTCCAAAAATTTCACCTACAAGGTGCAGACCTGAAAACCATATTGTTTAAAAATAGAAGAGGCTTAGTAGTTGTGTTGCGAGGTATAGATTGTACATTTTCTGGTAAACTAAATGTTACTATTGTTCAAAGAAAAGGATTACGGTATGATTTCTGCTATTTATTTATTAAATGACATAACTTTCAATAAATGGATAGCAGCTAGCTTACCAGCTGAAAACGTAGAGATAGGTCATATAGCACACAAGGCACAGAAAATACACATTGTTTTGTCCTTGTAGAAATTTGTAAGTGTAGCAAAGAGTTTGACAACATGTTTAGTGTGTCTTCTGCGTGTATGACCTTCTTGTAAAGATCAGTTTTATTAGGATTATCGGTGTAGGAGGCGATGAGAGTCACGTTACTTGATGCTAGTGGTGTTAAATTAATCAATTATTGTTAAATTAATAATTATTGAAGTAATGGTACTTGTAAAGATCGATTTAGCCTAATTAAGATGTGAGGAGGTGATGACGGAAAGACTCCCAGCAACACTCAGAGTCATGCTACTTGAATGATTGATAATTGATGTTTTAACCCGTTTGTTGAAATGACTGAGCAAAATAAGTAAAGCAGTGATGGTGGGAAAGGAAATTTGTGTGCGCTCATATTGTCCCACTCTAATTGACACTTAACTTTTTCAAAGGTAAGCTAGCAGCTATCCCTTTATTCTTCAAATTGTGTTAGTCATGTACAGAAATATATCTCAACCAAGGTGCACCTCAGGTGAATACTTAATCTTACTTCTCCCGTTGTAGGACGGAGGTATTCTAGTGAACAACCCGACAGCCCTGGCAATACACGAGGCAAAACAGTTGTGGCCCGACGCACCTATACAGTGTGTGGTGTCCTTTGGTACTGGACGGCATCTACCACCTCACATGACAGAGCCAGCTGTGGCTCCCACCACAGGCACCTCGTGGAAACAGATCTTTGACAAGATATTGGACAGTGCTACAGACACTGAAGGTAAAGTAACAGTGCTTTAACTCTGCCACCCAGTTAACAGTTGTTTTTCCCGTATATTTAGTCAGTATGTTTACGTTTTGAGGGGTAGTTATGGAAAAAATCAAGTTTACACAATGTTTGGATTCTATCCATTTAGGTTAGATAGAACTGAAACCCCAACGAGTACAGTATAAACCCAACCAAATCTCGAAAATCAAACAAGAGCACAGAGAACTGTATAAAATTCAAATCAAAATCAATTGAATCTCAAAATAAAACAACAATTAGTTGAAATTATAGCAGGCAAACACAATGAAAAGGTTTGCTAAAGGAGTACTAAGATTATATGCCAGCCTAATATTTTTAAATAGTGTGTTTCTTTGCACTAATTTTAATAAACATGTTGTGGTAATAAAATGAATCCATCTACAGTAGACTCCCTCTTATCCGGAATCCTCAGGACAAGGCCAGTCCGGATAACGGTTTTCCGGGTAAACTGACGTACCCAAAAACTTGTTATGTAACCCAAATATTTGACTTAAATTTAGGAGAGTATTGTATTTAGACACGCCCACGAGAACAGTCGTTTCAGTACTGCTCGCTTCCTGCCTATCTACTCCGGTTATACCGATGTGCTGATAAAAATTGTCCGGTTAAAGAGATGTAATTTCCGCCGAGTGTAGTCCGGTTAAACCAATGTCCGGTTAAAAGGTGTCCGGATAAGAGGGAGTCTACTGTAGCATGAGACTTTGTTATAACCTAGATAGAGGCAATTATATTACATCTCCATTGTTTTCTATTTGTTACCAAAAAGTGTTTTTTAATAGTGCAGTATATGAAGTAGTGGTGGTGGTAAACCATCAAATAGGTTACCTTATACTTGATGTTAGTTTTTTTTTTTTACTTTATTATAATTTTCTAAGGTTGTTAGAGAACTCAAATAGTCTTGTTACTACCTATCTAACTTAAACATTCTTTAAATAGCATAATTAATTGATAGCTTAACGATAAATGGCATCCGTGGTGGGAATAAATCCAGCAACACCCGAATTTTAAATCAATCCTTGCTAACGTTTTTTAGCAACTAACTGTTTCTCTTAACAATGGTTTGTTTGCTACAGCTGTGCACACTGTGCTGAATGATCTGCTGCCACCCAATGTCTATTACCGTTTCAACCCTTACGTAACGGAGATCGTCTCCATGGACGAGATCAGGCCGGAGAAAATCAACAGGTTGGAGCTAGACGCGTTGATGTACTACCGACGAAACGAGGAGAGCTTCAAGGAGGCAGCTGATGCGCTTACAAAACCAAAGACAACCACTCAGAAATGTCAGGACTATTTGGACCTGCAGGCAACAATGTTAGGGCTGAAATAAAGGGATAAACTAGTAAATAAAGTGGTCCAAAGTATTGTTAACATTCCACAATAGGGTTATGTAATAAGGTTACATCGCAATAATTGACAATTGCGATAAAAAAATCTAAGATTACTTTTTTTAATGCAATTTTCTTTAATTTTATTTAAAGTTATAAGAACACCGACTTATTAGCTATCTAATGAACATAATATATAGAGCTATAGTTAAATGATCAGTTAAAGTTGTCTGGGTTAAAGTTGTCGCCTTCAAAATCACAGCTTCTTCCCCATAGGGAAAATTTGTAGAAGTACAGAACATGATTTTGCTAGTTATATGGCATATTGGTTAGCTCAGCTATTTGTTAGCCAAATTATACTTGTTGATTCGCAATGTCGATATTCTTTAACTTTTATCACTGTTAGATAACATAACTGCATTATCATATTATCAATGGGGCTGTTGATTACTTGTGCTTTTTATAGAAAGGTCAATGTTGGGTGGATGCAAAACACAGTTAAACTGCTGACTCATTTTACCAATGATAAAAATAATCATAGCAATTAAAAAAAAAGGTTTTAATCAAATAGTAATAGTAGTCTAGCTAAATACGCTTAACGCAGATTCTTGTAAAATAATACACCCACCTTGAAAAGTATAATTTAAAAATGCTTCATTATGAAAAAGTCTATAAAATCTTATTATTCCTGGAGCAAAGTAAGTGTAATGTTTTCTGTTTCAAAAGCAATACCAAAAGAGTTCCTTGTAAAAATGTTATTGTATAGTTTTCAACTAAAAAAACAAATCTCTAATAACTAGAATAAATGTGTTTAAGTAATAGTTTATAGTTGAAAACTATATATTTACTTGCCTAATTAAACATTTTGCTATATTTGTTAGTTTCCACTTTTTTATTTTTATTTTCTGTTAATACTATGAGAGAATATGTTGTTCATTTATTTTATTTCTGGCTTTTCTTAGCTGATCATGTCATTCAATTTAGAGAGCCTAGAATAATGTGTCAATCTGTGCTGAGTACAAAAGTACAATAAGTTATCTGTTTCTCTTAGTGATACATTTGACACATCACTTAACAATTATTTATTGTAGGTGGCTGTGAAAACAATGTGTAAACAGTCTTATTAGCTGTTTTACTCCCATCATGCAGTATTAAGAACCAAAAGTTTAACATCACTATCACTAATCCCCTTCTTCCCTTTGTGCTTTCTAAAGTGTGAAATATGTTTGATTTTAGACAGAAGCATTTAATTTTTTTTCCTTTGATAAAAATATATCTGTTTACTTTTGAACTAGTAGGTGAAAGATCTATTTTAAAATTTAGGTATACAGACAAAAATATAATTTTATCAGAGCATAAACACTGTTTTTTTAAGTTTATGTACGATTTTATCTCCTTAGTTAACTATTGTAAATTCTTTAGAACATTCAATTATTATTTTCTAGTCAGTAGAGCTTTTAGAGATCTATAAAATTTTGTGATAGTAGTTTTATTGAGTATTCACGAAACTTCAATTCTAAGGTGATAATTCGTTCTTTATTTCTATAATGTAAATATTTGTCTATATTGTAATTTTGTACACTGTTTGACAAATACACCTATTTAAATATTCTTATTTATTAATTTTCCATTCAACCTTTAATCACCCTAGGTATTTAATAGTATGGTGTATGATGGTGGCTCATCACCAAGGTGAAAAGCTACTCTTTTTTGCCTGTGTGATAAACTGGAGCCACTCATCCTACACTCATCTCCATTCATACTTGGCTTAAAATACTTACTTTGTATGGTCGCCATTTCATTGAAAAGTATTAAAGTATACATTTTGTCATATTGCAACATTATTTTACAAACTTTAAGTGAGGAAACAATTTTGTTTATGCAAATTAGGAGCTGTTAAGTACTTTATTCAATCATTTATTCTATAACGACTGTTTACTGTACATTATACCATCGATATATTGAAATATTTACAAGAATGCAACAAAATAAGAAATTCGGAATTTCTATACAAGCCATTGCTTACACAGTGGAAATTCACAACAGCAGAATTTTACTCCCTAGGGACTAAAAAGGCTTTCTAATGCTGTGTGACGAAAAATTTATATTTAGTTATGGTTTTTGTATAGATGTTGGGGGTGTTTGTGCTTGGGGAGAGGCCCGCATGAAATAAACTGCAGGCAGTGAAGTGAGAAGGTCTGAATTGTACCTAGATTTAAGATTATGTCAATTTTATGAAAAAGTAAAAATGAGTAAGTAAATTATATTAATATCGTAAATTTGTTATTATTGTGAGAATACTACTCTTTTGGTAGTAAGAGGCCCCCTCTGAATGTTAACATAGGGGGCCATGCACCACCTATTGCTGGCTCTGGGCTCAGGTGGAATGTAATGAGAAAGGGTGGATTATTGTTATTCCTTGTAAGTTGTATTGTAACACAAGTAAGCATTTTGCTTGTCCATTACTTTGTGTCTCCTTAAACACTTTTTTCACTACAAAAATAGCACGGCCACCTTTAACTACAGGCCGCGGCCTGGTAGAATTGGCAACGTCGCAAGTGGTGTTGTCTAGCACCAGACGCCCCATAAGATAACATGGTAGACAGGTGATACCAGCTCATTATTTCGTGTATCATTCATTAAAATTAAAATTTATGAACATAAATTTATTAGATTGAAAATAAAACATATAGAATTGAAAACCAAAACAATATTTAAATTGAAAATATATTTTTGTGCATTAAATTGGAGTCAATATTTTCATAGCCCAGTAAACAAGCTTTTGTACAGTATTCTTAAAAAATACACAAATTACCATTTAGCCGGTTCCAAACAAAACAGGTGTTTCAACCCTACTTGCGATGTTGCCACTTCGAAGGCCGGGGCCTTGAGTTAAAGGTTGCCGTGAAAAATAGTCTAAGTCTCAAACGACAAAAAAAAACGGCAATATGGAAAATAGATGTGACAAAAACATTAAAAACACAATTTAAACAATACAAAAACAATATATAATAATTTAAAATTAAATAACAATATAATATATAAATTGATGAACACGAAAGTTATACACCTAACGAAATATATAATCAATGCATCTTATGTAAAATATAGAAAACACCGTCCACTTACTAGCCTACTAAATAACTATACTACTGTCATTGACTATGAATTAAGGATTCATAGTCAATGCTACTGTTCTTTGATATGGGCTTGGTCGCAAAATCTCACAACATAACTAACTCAACAACTGAAACTGAACTGACCGGTGGGGCACACGGAAGATTTTTCAGGTGCCGTTTGACGTCACTAACTACTGACGTCACTAACTGCTGCGTCTGAAGAAACAGACAATTTTATAATTTTCTATTATTAAATTAAACTGTCATAACCTAACCAAACTAACCAAACGTGCTGATAATGGAAAAATCGAATAAAGGTTTACTAATCTAAAACATAGTTTTGTTCATAAAATAAAATTATAATTGCCTAAAATTCAATTTTATAATTTTTTAATTATAAAATTAAACTGTCATAACCTAACCAAACCAACCAAACTTGCTGATATGAAAAAAATGTTGATAAAAAGTAAGTACCGCCGGCGGGATTCGAACCCGGAACATTCGGATTATCAGCCCGCAACGCTATCCACTGCACCACAGAGGCCGATGGCTCTAACCGTATCGTTGCGGTATTGGTTTTCCCTCAAAGTGACGTCAGCAGTTAGTGACGTCAAACGGCACCTGAGAAATCTTCCGTGTGCCGTTTCGCTGAACCGACTAACTGAGTGTCAACTGTCAACTAACTGTCAACTCACACACAAGCACACAAGTCACATTCAAAAATCAAACAAAAGCGATGATAACCCTTAACATTCTGTTCTGTTTGTTTACCATGTTCATGTAGGTAGGCTAGGCTTTTGGTAGGTAATATAGGTTGGTGTATATCTAATCTTATCTCTTCGAGTCTCTGATAATTTTACATTTTGTCAATTACAGTCTGCAGTAAGTACTAATTTTACCAACATAATTTGATTAAGTTTGATTGCATGTAAATGTTAACAACAGTGTTAAACAGTTTGTTTCTAGTGTTTATCGTTGTTTATGATGACTGTTGTAAATCTAAGCCTGACACCAGTTCGAAATTTATTTGAATAAAAATAAGCCCAATGCATTTAGGCTAAACACTTTGTTCTCTGACCTTTAAACAATTGTCTAAAGAATAGAGTAAACTTAAATATTACTACCGTAGGTACCTAAGTTAGTTATACCTAAGGGAGTATGTTTTATCTATGGTTATACCCTATGCATTATCAGGCCTAGTCCTATTTTCAAAGTTCTTTTGTTAGAAGTGGTTTATGGAAATAGGCCTACTTGATACTTGTATCCTTCATCAATGACTGCCAATATTGGATGGATCAGGTCAAATGGCTGCACTTTACTTTAGGTCCTACACTCGACTCATTCGAATGAAAATATCGATTATTCGATTGTTTCATTCGATATATTATTGTTCGATTGTTTCAATCGAATGAAACAATCGATTAAACGATATATCGATCGATATTTTCAATCGAATGAGTGTAGGACCTAAAGTTAAGTGCAGCCGGTCAAATTATATTTGAAACACTAGGCAAACTATTTAGGTAAATATAAAAAAAAACGTAAACGCTGTGGCGTAAAATGAAACGTTCGGGGGGTCTCACGTAACTTCTTGGGGCTCTTCACTCCAGCTCCTCCAGCAAGCACAGCCTCCTGGGGCATGGCCTTTTTACCAGGCTGGGTAATTATTCCGTACAGGTGCCTCCAAACGAATTTTTAATTTTGATATCTTACTTTATAGTTTTTTACCTCCTGAATCCAAATATACCATTAATTTTCACCGCTGATGAATATTTCTCAAGATATCGCCATAGAAACATACTTAACATTACAATAAACAAGGTAGGATGGATGACATTTACAAGTGGAATGTACGATGGGTTAAGTAAACCAACCAGCTGATTGTTTTCAATCATAGTCAAGCAAATGGAAGTGACAACTTTAGTTAGCTAACTCTGATTCTGCAATATGAAAATCACCTGATTAAGTTACACTTTTCACTTTCTAAGACCAATAAGTTAATAATGTATTATTGTTTCCAGTATTTTATCCTTATTAATGATTTATTGATTTATATTTCGCCGTTTAGAAATTACATACTAAAATGGTGCTATTCTAACATAACCTAACCTAACCAAACCTCTAGAATGTGTAAGCAAACTCCTTTTGATGTCAGAAAAGGCATGTCAGGGTGATAGGTCGTGCTTTATGTGAATTGGTGACTGCATTAAGTCCTTTGAAGGTAGGTTAGATTAGGTAAGTTAAAGTTTAGGTTATAATGTATCGAGTTGTTATATTGCAAGCATTTTTGAAATAGTAATTTGAAGTGTTTTTCTCAGGATTTTAATTGTACAAAAACAGTCTGCAGGCGACATAAACTAACAACTCGATACATTATAACCTAAACTTTACCTTCCTAATCTAACCTAACTTCAAAACACTTAATGCAGTCACCAATTCACATATAGCACGACCTACCACCCTGACATGCCTAAATAAGAACTACGAGTAATTAGTCCATTATTCCATCTATATCTCCATAATGTGACGAAATTCCTATTGTAGAAAACATTTAAGTTATTGACTATAGAATCACTTGATATGTTTCTACAAAGCTAAAGCACGGCCGCCTGCGGCCGTGGTTAAAGGCGGCCGTGTCTACAACGATGTTATTATCTTTAGTCAACGATGTTATTCTTCTCATCAACCATGTTACTCTCTTCACTTAACTTAATCTGAACAATCAGCTGTAGGCCTAAGTAGGCTTAAGGCTTAGTTAACCTACAGTTCATTCCACTTGTAAATGTCATCCATCCTACCTTGTTTATTGTAATGTTAAGTATGTTTCTACGGCGATATCTTGAGAAATATTCATCAGCGGTGAAAATTAATGGTATATTTGGATTCAGGAGGTAAAAAACTATAAAGTAAGATATCAAAATTAAAAATTCGTTTGGAGGCACCTGTACGGAATAAATACCCCAGGCTGTTTCAAATTGCCGCTTCGAAAGAGGTTTCAGTTATTCATCTCTCTTACCTTCCCTGCCAAAAGGTGTTAAGAGCCTTATATGGCATTGAAGGAATACCGCCGTTAAAGGTGAAATTAAATTAAATATTAAATTAAGGGTGCGGGTGAGATGACATCGTGGCATATCAAGGTGTTGGACTTGCCAAGTATCATACTGGTGGGTGTAAGTTACTTATCTTCTGTCAAATATATAGACAATCTCTTTCAGAAGTGTAGGGTAACTTAAAGATGTCTTAACACCTAATGGCTATAGACAATTAATCTTTATTTACACATTCATTAAGAATAGTAGTACCGTCAACAATGTTATAAACTAAATTGGCTAACTTAAATAAAAATAAATTAAATGATTTACATAGTACTTAGTAAGTTAATAGATTTACATTAGGATTCGGTACAATGCAGAACAGTACCACCGAGGGTCTATAAGTTAAGTCTTAGTATGGGCCTACTGTAATAAATAGGCTAATGTGGAAACTAATAAAAATAAATATTTTTCTCTGGTTTCAGTTACCGGTAAGTTAAACTTAATTAATTAAGCCTACCTAACTTAACTTATATAGCTAATAAAAACATTCAATTTTAGGTTGCTGCTACAAGTTGCTTCCTCTTGGTGCCATAACTTAATGAGTTAAAAGATTAGAGGTGGAGCTAGTTACTAATGTAGCCTATAGCTATTATCAAGTGACATGAAAGGCTATGGGCTGGCTCTCAGTCAATATTGTATTTCTATTGGACTTTTGTGTGTTTTTCTATACCTCTACGGGTTTTTCCCAATCAAGAAATCATCTGACGTCTTCTCATCGGAACATGATCTTCCAACTTCTCTGCAAGATGTCAGGTAAGATTAGCCTACCAAAAGCTAGTAGGCCTATTTAAATGCCAATTGTAACTTATCATAACATAAACTCTTCAAGAAACTCAGACTAGTTCCTATTTAAATTTGGCAGATATGGCCGATGTTGATTTTTTTAAATCTGTATTTTCCATTAAAAAATGCATTATAAGCGATTCTAAGCATCACATAGCTTCTAATCTACTCTTCTACTCTCATAGTGTTTATGATAGTGATGACAAAATGGAGACTTTTTGGTACTTTCCAGGTAACTTAAGGGAACATTCATTATTATCGATTATTTTTTTGATATGTCAAAGTTATTGTTTTCCTTTACGATACATATTCCTTACTGTTTTAATAACTTCAAACGAATTTAAATTACAAATTGACAACTCATCCTGCTTAGGCAAAATGATACATATATATATGCAATTGAAACTGTTCCAAACTAACCTAACATAACTAACCAAACTTGCTGCACCATTTCAAAATTGTGGGGAATATCAAACAGAATTTTAAAAATGGTACAGCAAGTTTGGTTAGTTTAGAACAGTTTCATTTTAAGACGTAATGTTTTTTTATTAATTTGATTGTTTGTTGATACTGAATAATTTATTTATCGTAGTTGTCAGCTGAAATGTTTCAATTTGTTAATACTGATAAATTGGATCAAAAATTAAAATATCGATAAATTGTAAAAAATCATCGATAATAATGAAGGTTCCTTTTAACAGGTACTGACTTCTTCAGGCCAACATTTTAAAGAGTAATAAGCTGCTATCTTATATAACTAAACCCTTAAAAATATAGTCACTGCCAAAGAAATCTGGAATGTTTCTAAGGAGCCAGATTCGCCTTGTA
The DNA here is from genome assembly GCF_028750875.1 of Macrosteles quadrilineatus. Taxonomy (NCBI): domain Eukaryota; kingdom Metazoa; phylum Arthropoda; class Insecta; order Hemiptera; family Cicadellidae; genus Macrosteles; species Macrosteles quadrilineatus. Next base: position 1,705,862 of record NW_026542610.1, read on the forward strand.
ACAATGAAACAGAAATTTTGTCAATTGATAATTAAGAACATTGGTTCTGGTAACTGTATACAGTAATAGCCTGTACAGGTAAGTTAACTACACGAGGGGCAAATTTGTCTAAGTTTTAACTGCCAGATTATTCATTGTAGTTGGCCAAGAGCTGTTTAATGTAATAAAGGACAAACCAAATTTTCCTGCACACCTTTGACTCGTCCTTGTAGTTGATGACCTGGGTTTTGGCTTCTTACAAGTCCTGATTTAAGATCATTTTTTGCTTTGAGCCAAAAGCAGTGTAATTAACTCACTAGATTAGGAGTCTATGAGCTATGGCACAGCATTTTGTGTGTATAAACTGAGAATTTGAATCCATTTTTTGCGTCAACCACTGTCAGTTTGAGATAGCTTCAAGAAACCTTTCTCTACTTTGAAGAGGAATCTTCAGTAACTTAGCTAGGATTTTCTCAACCTGGCTATGATGGCTACAATGAAGATTACCCTGTGAGAATACTATATTCTGATTTTAGATTCAACAAAGAGAAGTTGTACAACGGCAGTGCCTCCAAGACTGTCCTGATGGTTATTGATGGTGTGAGAGTTGACTTTATAACACAACAGAACATGCCTTACACAGCTGAGGTGTTGAGGAGAGGAGGGGGTTGTCAAATGACTGCTAGGGTGGCTGCTCCTACTGTCACTCTGCCCAAGATAAAGGTGTGTAGATAAGCTTTTGTGTGCCTTTTACACAGTGTTTTCCCAACCTTTTTCCTGGCGTACTACTTCAGAGAGCATATCCTGACATAATACTCAAAGTAGTTTTTTGATAGAAGATTGTTGCCGGCCTCATTTTAAGTTGAGGTTTAAGCTATCTGACCAGAAGGGTAGAACAATGTCCAATGGCTAGGCAGGCCTTTGGAGTAATCCTGTTAGTCAAGCCTCACTGAATACACCGCTTAAAAGTGGAAATGTAGCCTGATGCAAAATTTTAAAATTCATTAAAATCGATCAAATTTATTTGTGGGGTTAGCTTACATAAAAATAACTCAATTCAATTAAACCTCTGCCTCTGACTATTAAAACATTAAACTATAGGCCTAGCACTTGAACTGACAATATTTTTTGTAGGAATGGTTTTTCATAAGTTACATACACCGTCTGTTATTCTTATCCTGGACTAGTTTTTCATGTTCTACATCAAGGCCTACTGATTGTCATGAAGCTGTTTTCCAGGCTATTGTTACAGGAAGTGTGTCAGGCTTCATAGATGTTGTCCTCAACCTGGGCACAGTGGAGTTAATATCCGACAACATTGTAAGCCAGTTCACCAAGTCCAAGCGAGCTGTGTTCTATGGAGATGACACTTGGGTCAAACTATTCCCTCGTCAGTTTAAACGGACTGATGGAACTTCGTCTTTCTTTGTCAATGACTATACTGAGGTAATATTTATTATTGGTTACAATTTCATTCATAGTTTTTTTATGTTAAGAAATGGTTTTTAATTTCACAGGTAGGCTACTTAACAGTTAGTAAAAAGTTACATTTTTACTGTACGAACCTACCTCCTTATGAATATTCCTAAGATTAATTATTCCTGAGGGAAAAATCTTCTATTTTCTTTTATTCAGATTCACTTAATGTTTTAGTCATTGGAACCTAAAAAAGTAACGAGCTCTGACTGCAGCCTTACCATTCCACCTCCAGCAACAGTGCTGTGATTGAAGTTTGTTTTTGGTGATGGTGCGGTCATGATATTTTAGGGATTATTTATTGCGCACATGTTTTCCTTCACAATTAATAATAGGAACAATAAAATTTGAAATTGTCTGTAACGATCCATCAAGTAATACAATAGGCTAACAGATTTTTTTAAGCGGAGATTTTTTTTATTTGTAGTTTGATAGCTTGTTTATGTTGTAGGTTGATGACAATGTGACACGTCATCTAGACAGAGAACTGTCCATGTCCGACTGGGACCTGATGATTCTTCATTACCTGGGACTGGACCACATTGGCCACATCCAGGGTCCCAAGAGCTCTCTGATACAACCCAAGCTCAGGGAGATGGACGGAGTAATAAAACAGCTTCATAACCACTTGTTGAAACAGGTAATTGATTTCTTTAGCTATCAAAATGGTGAATATTGTATACCTTTTCAATATGTTAGCAATAAGAGTTTTTTTTACAGGAAAAGTTAATTCAAGATGAGTAGTATATTTTTTACATACAACTAGCAATGTGTCTATAGTCTGTACTACAATTAATTGCAACAATGATACTGAGTGATTGGAAACGGTCTGTTAATTGTATGTTAATTTTGTATGGGACAACAACTTTTAATATTTGAATAATTGTCTCCTATAGTTCATGGCCGAGTGTGTATTCATTAACAGCACTCCTACGGGTTTCCTTTTACATTGTCGAGTCAAGTGAGAAAATCACAATTCTGGAAAATGATAACAATTTTACCGTAATTGCAGGGAACGATCATGGATGTTGCTGTGATCATTGATGATGTTGTAGCCGAGATTGCAATATATGTTCACTAATGCTGACACAATCACTTTTCCAATGTTTCGGTGGTTTACTTTTTTGGTTTAGGTTTAGATAGATGAATAATATTAGTGAATTAACTAGACGGCAACCACCTTGTTTGCCGTTCTCAGTTGCAGCACCTGCAACTTACTCTGTGCCTGGCAAGTAGCTTTCATTGTCAGACTGTGCTGCTAATAGGTCTCTGTCGTGTTGGTACCAAAGCACAGCCTACCAGAACAGACATTTACAGGTTAAGTGTAAGAAAGGGCCATGTGGCCCTAACTTTGCCTGTATAAATAAATGATTTTTCATTTCATTTCATTTCATTTCATTACATTTAAACAACGGTTCTTCATAGGCCTACTGGTACTTTTCCCTAGAAGCTTTTTCATACCACAAATTTTGTTGAACTAGCAATGAAAAACAATCTACCAGTCATTATTAAAAACTTAGACACAACCTCTCTGCCATGTTTTAGGAGCAAGGAGTGCTGATGGTCTGTGGTGACCATGGTATGAAGGACTCCGGCAGTCACGGTGGAGTTTCTCTACCTGAAGTGTTGGTGCCTGTCATAGTCCTAGGACTACCTTGTGTCACAGAATCAACGTAAGTAATGATAGGCGTTATTTTGTTACTGTCACAATTAATTCATAGTAGAAAAAGATTAGTTCAACTTGTTCAGAATTTAAACAAAGCTGGGAATACCGAGTAACGTCCAAAAATAGGTGTTATCATAAAAATTGCTAATATTACTTACGGAATCAGGGTAATTGTCTGACTTTGGTATTTTTTTCACCTTTTAACATCAGGCACCTTCAAACTATTCTGAATGTGTCTGGAAGGCGTATTTTATTGTACCTCTTGGGCTAATGCCGGAATATCCGGTTCTCCTATATAAACTCTGATAGTTTATCCGTTCGCCTATGAATTTTAAGATTTTCGGTACGATTTAAGTGATCTAAATCTATTTACAATCTTCAATGTGTTTCACAGCCAAGAAATTCTACAGGTTGACCTTGCCGCAACGTTGAGTGTGCTGTGGGGCAGTCCTATACCAGCTGATAACATTGGTGTGGTGACTCTTCCATTACTCTCCCAGCTGACTGTGTCTCAGCGACTTTACGCTCTACTGCACAACGCTCTACAGCTGAGTGGGAACTTCCTGCGCAATGGCGGCGACACCACTCACGGTCAGACGACTTGGTAGTGCTTCACTGTTAGGTTGCAACTTGGATATTGCATTGGGTACAGTTACAAGAATCAATGTAGCAGTGAATAGGTACAATAAACAATAGAGTCTTTTGAGTCTGGAATTAGAAACCGTTATATTTGCTAGGATTAACAAGTTAAGAATATAAGAAAGAAAGTGGCATTTTACCGCAGTACTCTGTCTTTAGTTAGGTAATTTTTTATTCAAAAATTTGCTTGAAACTTAAACATGGAGATAGTTTTTTTTACTTAATTATAGTTTATTATAGGCAAAGCTCCAACTTAGTTGTCAGCTTCTGTATGTGTATTATATGTTAGTAGTGATGGGCCGATTCCGATTCTCGATTCCAAAATACTCTCGATTCCGCCGGAATCGAATCGAGCATTCGATTCGAATCTCCGTGGGTTTGGGATCGATTCCGACTCTCTTCGATTCTTTGATAAAATTGGTTAAAATCAGCCATAAGCGTCATATAAAGCAACAAAGAAACAAAATAAATTCAGATTGCTAATGATTTGCTTGCAACTCTGAGCAAACAACAAGTCCTGGTCGTATCGTCACTAACTCAGCGAGACTAGAGCGAGCGTATTGCAAAAATAATAGATGCGAACTCAATACAGAGGCTTAGTAGCCTACAATGAGAAACAGTTAACAGATGGGAATTGGAGATTCGGGCAAACTGGACTGGAGCGAGTAAGCATTGCGTCACAGCTCACAAGACATACAAGGAAAGGGATGAGCATCGATTTAGATTTAGATCAACCAGTGGTACCAAGGCTACTAACCACGAATACTAGAAAAGTAGAAAAATACCGGTATGGATCATAAACATAAACAAATGACATTTTTGGCCCGAAAATACACATTATTTCACATTGCTTAAATGGAACTGCCAAAACATACGTTCAATACTATTCGTAGAGGATTCGGGCCAACAACGTCATTTGTTTATGTTTATGATCCATACCGGTATTTTTCTAGTATTGGTGCTACTAACTGAATCATTGCATCGCTACATCGATGTTATCAGTAACCGATAACATCGTTGGTGAGCTGAGCTACCATTCATTACCAAAGTATAACAAAACACTTCGTATTCGGTCCCGAAACGCCACTACTCAACGAGACTAGAGCGAGCGTCCTTTTTATATAGCCTAAAAGCGACTTGAGCTTGGGAATATAATTTTGTACAGTGAATTGGAAGGTTTTAACAACCTATAAATGTTCAAGTGCGCGAAATTGTAAATAAACTTGTTTAGTGTTGCAATCAACGGGTAAATCTTCGAACACTGGGTATTTTAATGGCCGATAGGCAGAGTAGTTTTGCAGGTTCCGTTATTGTCTGCCAACAGTGGCAACACTGATAAAGTGAAAAATACTTAAATGCTCCAGTACGGACGGCATCAACAAATCGTATTGTTGTGAAATAGTAACTTGTCAATTTGTAAGATCAACTTTAACCCCAAAAGTAAAACGTATTGAGCTTGCCTTGTTTTTAGTTATCGTGATTGTTAGTTTGTATTATTGTTAGGTTTAACTTATTTGGACAAACAAAAATCATGTCTAGAAGGTCATGTCAGATACCAAATATTAATATTATTGATCTATTGCTTAAGCTGTACAATTAATTATGTTTTTGTTTCAACTAGGCCTACTCCTAGAAGTTTATATAAGGTTAGGTTAGGTTGTATATAAATTAAAAATCAAGAATTGGATAGGGGCTGATTTTTTATAATGATAATGAATGATTTTTTATAGTACATATAAAAGTTATTTTATAATATTCTATAGCTAGTATTCTACATATAGATAACATGCTTGGTAAGCTTGTACTGATATCACAATTTTAAGCACATTCATAAAACATAATTGAATTTGGAATCGGAATCGAGATTCGAATCTCAAATTTAAGAATCGGAATCGGAATCGAGAAATTTCGGAATCGGCCCATCACTATATGTTAGTTAACTACAAATTGGTGAAACGGCTCAGGCTATTGAGTCCTAAATGTAATTTTCATCCAGGAATCGTTATTTCCTAATGTTATGTACATGAGGAATCAGCAGTTGCAATGCCGATTCCTGCCTTCTGCTTATCTCATTGTTTGATTTAACACTTCAGTTATTCTCTTGATGTCTACTTGGATTCGCATCACTAACATTTCTAGATCAGGCTTTTCTCCAGCTCTGTTTGTTAACAAACTATTGTACTGCACTGTTGGCTATTCTCGTACTTGTTAAACTCTAAGTGGGCTACATGTTTTGCCTACAAGCTCTAAACAGTTATTTATAGTAGTCCGGGGATGATGAGTTCTTAAGTGAGATCAAGTACATTTCAACCTCAGACACATAAGACACAGAAAATAAGTTAAGTTAATTCCTCAATTAAAAACCAAACCATCCATGTTATTTTAAGCAAGTCTGTAGTCAGATCTGTATTTTCAAGGCCCTGTGGAGAACCATGCACGTTATCAAAAGCCTGATGTTTTTTTATTAATTTTTAAACACTGGGAGAGCTGTGTACAATAAGAATTTACTCATTGTAAAATTTAGCAGTTTCATTGGGGACATAGACAAAATAGTAGGCTACTGCTACTAAACTACTGCAAGACATTTTTCACCTTCGGCTTTTCATGAATGGTTAAAAAAATCCTGTGAACACAATGTCTGGAATCAAGTCTTTTATTGAAGTGTATTTTATTTTCAGAGGGCTATCAGAAGTTTGAAGAGGCTAAATCTGCGCACTACGAGTGGTTGGTCAACTCATCGTTGTCTCACTCACAAGTGGAAAAGCTTTATCATCAAAGTTTGCTGAAGATGTCTAGATTCCTATCTGAGGTCCTAGCCAACTACAACATGCCAGCAATGGTTGCCGCAATAGGCATTTTGTTACAGGTGAATTCAGCACTTAAACTCTAAATGAAAGTGAGTAGTTGCATCTGTACAAATAGTTTGTCAGTCTCATCTCATATACGTTTTGAAAAATAGGAAGGTAAAAATTAAGCTGAACCGTTGTGCAATCTGGCTTGTATTATTAGTACTTTTAGACTTGAGAAAAACTCAGATAGATTAAGTCTCATTGTTCATTTCTGATTATGTTACACAATGGCAATAATAGTGATTGTATATGTGATTGAAAATATCTTATTAATTTTTCAAAAACCTTAAAAATAGTCTCTTCTGTCTAAACATTTCACAAAATTCATTTATGTCCCAAGTATTCAATTCAATTCAAACATTCTTTATTTCATTATTGTACATGAAATTAGTACATAGAATTGCGTCAAAAATATTGTCATAATCATAAGACTAAATTAAAAACTAAACATACTAAAATTCTTCCAATGAATACAGTGGTCTTGAAATTAAATAATTCTTTAGCAATTTTTTAAACTTAATAATACTAACTTCTTTTTTAATGTTATCTGGTAAATTGTTATAAAATTCTCCTCCAGTATATGTAGTTTTCTTTTTGTAAAATTCTAGTTTGTGAATAGGCAATGATATGTTTAGCCTATTTCTAGTATTGTAAGAATGACTTTCCCCTAATAAACCCAATTCATCAAAGTGAAGCTTACAATACATGATCACTTCATAAATGTACAAACTATAAACAGTCATGATGCCAAAATTTTTGAAATGCTCTTTGACAGTGTCTCGCCATTTTAGATTACGCATTATTCTTAAAGCTCTTTTTTGTAAAATCAGAATACGATCTAAATTACTTTTAGTCGTTGCTCCATACACGCAGATTCCGAAATTGATATTTGCATGTATGTATGCATAGTAAACAGTTTTTTAAGGTTTCTAGATTGCATACTTTTGATAGCTTGTAAAGAGCAAATAATCCAGATATAACCTTTTTAGCCACTTGTTCAATGTGGTGATCCCAACTCAAATTACTATCAATTGTTAAACCAAGAAACTTGGTATTTTCAATTTTGTTAATTTTATGGTTATTTAGACCAACTGATACTGATTCAAAGTCATTAATTTTATGTTGTTTTGTACTAAACTGAATAAGACTGGTTTTGGTAGGGTTAAGCAATAATTGATGATAACAAAAGTAATTATTAAGATCGATTAAGTTTTCCTGAATAGAAGATTCTAGTTCCTTGACTGATCCACCACAAATTTTTAAGTTTGCATCATCTGCATACAGGCAGAGCTTGTTTTGTTTGTTGAAATTTCGTGCCTGTTCCGATGATTTGGGAATCCCGCAGACCCCTCGTATTTTACAGCAGAACACTTTTGCCAGCTCAAGTAAATATGTTTAGAAAAGTAGCCAGAAAAAAAGTAAAAATCAGAGATACACATAAGCTAGAAAATGTAAAAAAAGATATAATAAGAGTCTCTGTGAAGGGGAGAGGAAGGCTTAGAAATCCCAATAATCCCTATCTCTCAGGGCGGTAAGGGAAGGGAAGATGTGCTGTTAGGGTTTAGGGACACAAAATTAGTCTGGAATAGGGTTGTAAGTGGCCGAAGTCTGAAAAGGGAGAAGATGTAATGGAAAGCGGTCACAGTAGTTTATCTGCAGACAAAGGTAGAATTAGGCAGACTAGAGGTTATTTTCCAGATGAAAAATCAAACCCAAAATACTGAACATTGTGGTGAGCTATGTTAATTAAGATTAAATTACTTGAAGTTACTTAAGTTTTGGTTTACAATAGTTAGTTTATTGCCTAATCAGTATCTATATTGGCAGGTGCTGTGCATCATGGCGGTGAGGCAAGAGATTACAGTGAGACCAAACCTTACAGTTATACTGGTCTGTGTGGTGTCAGTGGTGTTTGTAGCAGTTGTACTGTCGTCTGTTGTACAGCCCTATCTGCTCACCTGTGGTTCGATTTTCATATTCAACATCATCGTGATACACAGACAACTTCGGCAGACATCTTTTCTTTTCAAGGTAATTCAAAATTTTGTCATTCAACTATGTGCGTGTAAAACAATGTTCATTGACAAAACATGTGCTTTCTACTTGATTAATTTCTTTACGTGTATAACTTATCTTCTTTAAAATGTAGGTATGACGAATGTTGCTGATTCAGTAGATTGGGAAATTATTTTACTATGTAGTTGTTATTGCAACATACATAAATTGTTATATGAAGTGAGAATTTTTATTTATGATAATTTAAGCATATTATCCAAACTCTAACCACCCGAATTGACAACTATCCAAATCGCTTACAGAAAGAATTTTAAAACCTACTGCAATAAGAATTGAAGGCAGAAGCCTTGATCTCAGACAAATCTTGAACGTCTTCTGTGATGTTGTTCTGTGAGACATCATCGTCGTCTCCCGCACTCTCAGAAAATCGCCTTGGTCCTCCACAATTGCGACAAAAGCGTGACTTTTTCGATTGTGAAACTTTATGACAGTGAAACAATTCGTAAAAAATGCTATCATCCAAATTTCCAACTATCCGAATGTGATTTGGTCCCAATTGATTTGGATTTTTGGAGTTATGCTGTACATCTTTGCAGATTTGTCACCCAATAAGTTGAAGAAAATTTGTAGCACAGTATATTTTTTCAGGTAAAGGTTTTGACTTACCTAACCATAACCAACTAACTACCTGAACCAAAACATTATCATAGACCATAGTCTCTGGCTTTATAACCAGAGTAAAGCGCACAATTTAAAAGATGCTAAAAAGAAATCGTCATCAGTGCACTAAAACGTAACTACATGGATCATTGACTATACACCTCTACTAGATTGAACATGTAAATGCATTTAGTAGATAACCAGATAGCTTAGACCAAATTTTAGCTACAAGCGTGGTCATGTATTCCATAATTATTATGTTATACTTTCAGTTTTTACTATACAATATTTCTGTTTGTCTGAACAACATTTAAAAAATAAAATCTCCAAGTCATTTATTTTATCATTAATAAAAACCTTTAACATCATGGGTCCTGCACATGGACAAGCGACTTAGGTAGTTCAGCGATCCTAGCGTTACACAATCTTAACAAACATGCAGAACAGAGATATTCCATGAGCTAAAACGGATGCCAGGCTTATTGTAAACTAGCAGAGAAACTAGTTGCTCGGGTCCAAATACTAAGCACAATAAAAACACATTTTAAAGGAACAATGTATCAACGTGTATTTTCTGTAAACATGTTTAGATTCCCTTCAGCTGGAGTGTTGGTGTAGGTGTCACGTTCACAGACTGAGCAGGTTTGGATTTTCCATGCAATTGTCATCATTACAAGTCTTGCAAAATTCATTGTTCGTCTTCTTGGTTTTATTTAACTTGACAAATTATGTTTTTTCATAGTGGGATTCAAGTCCTTGATCAAGATGTCAATCCTCCTCTATCTTGTCAATCCTCCATTTGTGATCTGTTTCAATCGTTGTTCAGCAGTCTCTTGTTCCTCAGCTTTTTCTCCATCCTCTACTGTTTCAAGTAATGACTCCATTGATCATCTAGCGGCTCACCAATTTTATGCTCATTTTACAGGTAGCTTTAGCTTTAAGGCGTGGCTTGTTAAATAGTCTGCAGGTTTGCTGCGGCGGGGGTATTTACCCTTACTGGGTCTTTCTTTCTGTTCTTGTTCTTGTTTTCTGTTCTTGTCGTTGCCATACCCCCGCACTTGTCCCTGCTCTTTTACCCCCCGGCTGCTTGAGGGTGGCCGTGAAACTCTACTGCCCCACCTAACACAGGAGGAGCAGCAGCAGGAGGAGGAGGAGGTCCCAAAACTTGGTCCAACAGCCAACTAACTGCCAACCCAACACCTACACCTACCGCAATAGAAAGTATATGACTCATTGTAATTACTTACGTGTCAAAAAAGTAGAATAGAATAAATTATTAGTAAAAGAAATTAGCTTGTGTTGGCAATTCTCAAAATAATGAAAATGAGCCGTCTCTATGGATACTTATTTTATTGTTATAGTTTGGCTAGTTTGTAAATCATAATATTTAATAATGTCACTTTTTTAATGATCAATAAATTATGGAAGCAGTATTTGACACATAAACAAAAACAAAGACTTATGATCAGCTGTTGACTTTTGAATGCAGTAGATAAAAGAATAGCGGATAGCATTATTCCACAGATATTAGAACAAAAACGGTATGGATCATAAATATAATCAAATGACGACACTAGCTTGAGGTCCGTGACGTAGGAAGAGGTGAAGGAAGTAGTAAAGGTGAGCAGTCTGGAGTGTGGAAACTGTTTATGTCGATTAGATTAAGGTATCTGCAATCCTAAAATGCTATTGGAAGGGAAGGAAAAAGGTCCGCGACGTAGGAAATGGTGAAGGAAGTAGTGAAGGCGAGCTGTTCGAGGTGTGGGATCTGTTATGACCATTAGATTAAGGTATCTGCAATCCTAAAATGCTATGGAAAGGGAGAAAAACAGGTCCGCGACATAGGAAGTGGTGAAGGAAGTAGTCAAGGTGAGCGGTCCGGAGTGTGGAAACTGTTTATGACGATTAGTTTAAGGTATCTGCAATCCTAAAATGCTATGGAAAGGGAGGGAAACAGTTCCGTGACGTAGGAAGTGATGAAGGAGTAGGCTAAAGGGGAGCAGTCCGGAGTGTGGGAACTTTTTATGACGATTAGATTAAGGTATCTGCAATCCTAAAATGCTATGGGAAGGGAGGGAAACAGGTCCGTGACGTAGGAAGTGGTGAAGGAAGTAGTAAAGGCGAGTTGTTCGGAGTGTGGGATCTGTTTATGACCAATAGATTAAGGTTTTTGCAATCTAATTTTTCCAAGGGAAGGGAGGGAAACAGGTCTGAGACGTAGGAAGTGGTGAAGGAAGTAGGAAATACGAGCAGTCCGGAGTGTGGGAACTGTTCATGATGATTAGATTAAGGGATCTGCAATCCTTATATGCTATGGGAAGGGAGGAAAACAGGTCAGAGACGTAGGGAGTGGTGAAGGAAGTAGTAAAGGAGAGCAGTCCGCAGTGTGGGAAATGTTTATGACGATTAGATTAAGGTATCTGCAATCCTAAAATGCTATGGGAATGGAGGAAAACAGGTCCGAGTCGTAGGAAGTGGTGAAGGAAGTAGTCAAGGCGAGCTGTCCGGAGTGTAGGAACTGTTTATGACAATTAGATTAAGGTATCTACAATCTTAAAATGCTATGGGAAGAGAGGGAAACAGGTCCGCGACGTAGGAAGAGGTGAGGGAAGTAGTAAGGTGAGCAGTGTGGAGTATGGGAACTGGAAACCGTTTGTAGCATTTAGATTAATGTATCTGCAATGCTGAAATGCTATTAGAAGGGATGGAAGCATGCCCACGACATAGGAAATGGTGAAAGAAGTATTAAGTGCTAGCAGTGCGGAGTGTGGGGAATGTTTGTGGCAATTAGATTAACGTATCTAAAATACTAAATTCTTATGGAAAGTTATGGACGACGTAGGAAGTGGCTTAGGAAGTAGTAAAGTATGAGCATAGTGTGAGAACCGTCTGTGGCAGTTAGATTAATGTATATTCAATCCTAAAATGCTTTGAGAAGGAAAGGAAACAGGTCCCACGACGCAGGAAGTGGTGAATATTTTCAATACATGCAATCGTTTACAATCAAAATTTACAATTGAGTTGGCAACAGCTGATTTTTACTCGACAGAGGCTAAAAGCGATTTTTACTCCCTAAAGAGTAAAAATGCTACTTTACACCCGCAACACTTGCATTAAAAACGAATGTTTTTACTGCAGTATGACAAAAACAATATAATATGAACCCTTGATGACTCCGCTCAATTTTGTGGATGCCTCTGCGAACGTTACCTAGTTTATTACAAAAGTCGATACAAAAAGTGTGTAGAAAATAACAAAAGCTTACAGAACTTTAATAGTTATAAAATCTTAAATAAGAAAAAAATTTTAAAAAATCAAATGAAAACAAGACATCTTTAATGTAAAACTGCAACATGCATACCATAACTAACTGTCTCACAACAGTTTTTAAGAGTCTATAATAGATTATAGATAATAAATGATGGATAGATAATAGGTAATAGCATTAACTATACACCTCTACTAGATTGAACATGTAATGCATTTAGTAGATAACCAGATAGCGGTGCGGTAGCAACGCAACCTATCGTTGTATAACGGAAACATGTGTTCTGTCTGGTGCTGCCCCCGCGCGGAGAATGTAAAAGCTACTAGCACACTACAATGAGAGGAGAGACGAGACTAGTCGGCACTCGGCAGTCGCCCGGGCACGATGACGGCGGAAGTGATGTAAATAAAACTAAAACCATCACTTCCATTATCTCACCCACACCGGGCTCAACGTCGAGTGACATAACTCTGGCCTCTGACACTGCTGACACCGTGTTCATGTAACGATAGTCAGCTGTTACTATGCAACTTTTTATTAATGAAACATTAAACTATTGGACAAAAGTATCAACTTCCTTGATGTTTTCAACATGACACGGTTCGGGTAAGGCCTCACCAATAATAAATTGATTATTTCAATACCGGATACACATTTTAAAATAAACCTTTCATTAACTGTACTATACAATATAAAATGGCAAAAATCAACATTAATAAATCTAGTTTATGAAACAGCGTGCTGTACACTATTGATTAGTAGTTCTCATAATATCTCAATATGTTGAAATAATGTAGAATGCAAAGTGTTACAAATATTTGCTTGGACGCTATTTCTAATTAATTTTAATAGAGTAATTATGATACTTATTTTTTGTGAGGAACTTAAGAAATAGCTACAATGAGTCAAAACCACAGATTTGAATTAGGGGACTAAGCATGTGTAAGTATTCCGTCACCTGACGGTGTTGGGCGCGAGTTGCCCCGTCTCAATTCGTTGGGACATGACATGCCGCTCGCTACCTTTGAGTGACGTGTCATAAAGTTTTTGTGCCATCTCCTTCATCCCTTAGTTTGACGCCATAATGTTAAAAGCTGTATTGTTGCCAAACTTCAGTTCGCAAATGTTTGAGCATGGCGACGGTCGTAACGGTTGTGCACGTCGTCGTTAGTTTTGACTGGTGTGTCGTGTCGATTTCGAGTGTGTGTGTTTAACGTACTGTATGTTGGTGACAACGTAGGGACTTTTTTATTTACTGTTTCAGAATTGGTGACGAATACTTCTAGGTATTGTTCCATGGGTCAAATAAAACTCCCAAGATAATGAGAATGTAAGTTATAAGAGCCTACCATCGTAAATATGCCATGTTTTGGAAAAGTTTCTGGAAATTATAATCTATTTTGCTTTAATGAAAATCAGCTGACATTTGCCAATGGATACGAAGACACACAATCAAAGAAAGTAGGCAAGCTGTATATCACGCAATATCTCATGGGGGACCCAGCAATTTGTACTTTTTACCACGCGCTAATCAACATGGTAATCGTCACTGCTCGGCACTCGCAGCTCGCAGTCGCAATTCGCATCGTAGCCGAGGTTGTCTGCAGTGACAGACGACGGGCACTCGCAGCGCGATCCTACGTTATCTAAGGGAACTAAAGGCGCTTGAAGAGCGCCTAGCGTCATCTAACATAACTACGTGGACCATACACTAACGCAGAACCAGTGTATTGTTAACAAAGCGACCGCATAGTGTTCAATCTAGTAGGTGTATAGTCAATGACGTGATACACTTACAATAAACGCTTATGATTTTTTTATAATTATTTTGATTTTAAAATATTGTTCTTTCTTTCCACGGAGGTTTCCTTATAATCTACTTTTTAACACATTCGCTGCTGAAAACCTTTAAACAGGCGCTCGCCAATGGCGGCGAGGCCCGGGCGGAGCCCCGACGCGCTAACTTAATCAGCCATCGCTATTGGTATTGAAATATCTCAGTAAGACGAATCACAAAAGAGCAGTGGTGATTGTTCTGCGTTACTCCGAAAGTGGACGTAGTTCACTGAAACACCCAAAGGTAGCAGCACTGCCTGGATCAATAACCAGAGTCTTTGTAATATGGCTCGAACTGAGAAAATCCCCGAAAACGGGACAAAAGCATTGCCAGACGGGATTTTACGCACAATTTTTGTACCAACCTAAACCAGAATAAAGCTCGCATTATAAGCTACAGGCTGGTAAAGATTACAACGTTCCCCGACAATGGCTGAGCTCACATTAAAACAAGGTTATTGCTAAGCTAACATGACGGGCGCGCCCGTCAGACGCTTGATGTGCCAACTGCGCATGACGGGCCGGCCCGTCACTCGCACTGAATGTGTTAATCAACAGTAGGTTGTATGGTAAAGTAATCCTGTTTATTAACAGGTTCCCTCTCAGCCGTCACACTTGTCTATACAGTATATAGTCTAATGACACCTGCCAGTGTTAATAGTGTAGTATTTATTGCAGAAGTATATTCACTTGTAACTGACAAGTGACGAGTAATAAATTATGTCTCTGATTTCTAATTAAAATCCTTATCCTTAAGGGTTTCAGAATCAGACACACAGTCTCATCATGGAACCAAGCCATCATCGCTGTTGGGACTGTTCTTTTCTGCATCTCCCTGTTTTCGTCAAGTCTAATAGAAGAGGAACACCAGCTATGGTAAGTATTTAGAAATTACTAGAGGTCGTCCAGTGGTCGAAAACTCGACCAAAAATATGTAATGCACAGACTCCTCTATTTTCACCCTACCCTGTAAATAAAACATGTGATGATTGGAATTTCAAAAACATATTCCAATAAAAATTAGAAAAACATTTTTTTAAACAGTAAACGCTGAACTAAATAAACTCGTGAAAGTGACATAATAACATGACTATACTTTATTGAGTCAATACTTGGTTTTATTTCAAAAGCTGCTGAACGAATCTCGAAATCCATTTGATTCTTTATTGACACATGCACTGTTTTGCCCTCAAGCTAATGATTCACTTTGTAATGTTTTTGAAATATTTTGAGTTGTGTTGAAAATTGAAGTCAGTTAATATGCCAGGTACTTCCTGTGGGCAACAGTGATAGTGTTGAGGCTCAGAGAGGCACCTCTACAGTGGCTGGCAGTCCTGGCTTCTCACAGAGTGCTGCGGAGACTAAACAGTACTGGTGACAAGTGGGCTCATCTACCTGACACTAGTGACTGGCTGATACAGGCTGAGCAGAAACCATTGCTGTCCGTGGTGTGTGGTGTTAGTAAGTATTTACAAAATCTAAAAACTCCAACCTTCCTTTGTTGAAAATGCCAAATACGTGTGTAAGTTGTGTAAAGTACTCAGAGAAAGTCCAAGTCAAGTACTGGGTACTTCCACCACCTTCAATTCACTTGGCGCCACGTTTTACGGTTTTATGTCCTTGAAACCGTGTAGACAACAATGCAAATCTATCAGTTGATCGAGAATCAAGTAAAGGAAACAGGGCTGAACATATTTCTGTACTGACGTCATTTGTATATTATATTGTGATATTGAGTTTTATCGCTGCCATCTCATTACAAACTTTGTTGCAGGTCTATTGTGTGTGGTCTGGTGCTGTACTAAGGTACATTACAGTCGTTCCTCAGTGTTTCTGTACGTTTGTACTGCCTCTCTTATATACCAACACAAAGCAGCCAGTCTACAGGTCATCTCTCTTCTACCTTGGCAAATTTCGTAAGTTTCTCTGTTTGTTATTATCAGACATGTATAAATTGTAATGATGTAATATAGTGCTTAGAGACATAGGTATTAAGGATTGTTTTTGGGACAGCAAGATCACCTGAATAGCAGACAGTTTATGCCAAGATGGACTCTTTCCTATTAAGGTAACACTATTATCCCATCAGTAATACTTAAATTGTTTGTATGAAATGTCAATAATGACTAACTAGTTGTTACCCACGGGCTTCACCCCGTTTGACTTCATAAGTATTAATAAAACTATTGATTGGTTAGGTTAAGCTGAAATAAACAAAACATACTTACAGCTGATGTATTTTTAACATTAGGTATATGGAAAGTTCCCTTTGGAAAGAAATTACGACCTTATAGGGCAATTTAAGAAATAATGGATAATTTTGCACAAGGTTTCTCGTCATGACGAACATTTTAAGTATATGGTTTATGGGGGTGTGACTTGTAGTTTCCTCAAAAGTTCATGGGTACTTTTGGCTTTATATATAGATGAGGATTGTGTTTTTTATGTTGCCATCTATAGCTTCTTTGGAATGTTTGGACAAGTAAGACTAATGTATTGTCATTGTCTGGTGAATTAAAACTGCGTCAAACTGTAAAACAAAAACAGCAATGTTGATGGTTTAAAAGCTATACAGTTCATACTTGTACTGTACCAGCTCACACCTTGCTTTGCTTTATTTGAACAGGCCTGATGCCTATGTGGATAGGCTAATTCAACGTTAAAAGAGGCTGCCCACCAATAAAAGAAAATTATTCATATAGTCAATTTAAGGACCTTTGTGTGTTGTACCATTGCATTTCTGATACTGAAATAGACATAATAATCTATATACCAGCTGTAGCTGTTTACAAAAAATTTCAAACTCACAGAGTGCACTGATATCAAGACATATTTCCTTTTCCCTTAATGATATTTGATGTATCATAAAATGCTATATGAGTAGTTTACGATAAGTTATCCTCTCGTTTTAGCTTGATCAAAAAATGTCTGTATCCAACAAAATAGGTAACTGACATCAGTACTCTTGCTGGCTCAATTCAATTCCGCCCATTTTCATTCTAAATAAAAAGGCTGAAGCTTTATTTATAGGCACATGATGACTACTTCTATCAATGGTCAAAGGTTGTACTTGATAACAGTGGTGTGTTCCAGGAGTATAACACTAGCCAGAGTCTGCTGGTGTCTGCTGTTAGTGGTGCTACTTCTTAGTCGCTCTGTTCTGCGCAGTCTGCTCGTCTGTTGGCTGCTAGCAGTCTGTCTGCTGCTGAGGTCGTACAACACTGTGCTGGTTCCTGTGCTGTTTCTGGTCAGCAGAACTGTATCAGCCACGTCCAGCAATGTGCTGCCACTGTGGCTCGGCTCTGTCTTCTACTTTTATCAGGTATGAATATCAAAAGAATTTTCTAGTGGTGGATTGAAAAAACTAATATTTCTTAACCTTTAAAGTATACTAAGTTTGTTTACTTTTTGAACATAATTCAAACAAATGTTTCAGTTATATCACGTTGAAACTTTTGCTTTTTGTGCATTTAATTAATAGATGATCCTTGTTAAGTCTGTATAGACTACCTCAAACACGAGGTTTGGCTATAAAATAACAGGACTGATTTTCTAAGAGACAAACGGTGTGAGCCTGAAGGCCAAATGCTACATTGCCAAGTTGCCTGTCATCCTCCCTCCACATTCTGATCGGTTTAAAAACACTAGGTTGCTTAGTTCGGTCACAGAGTTTGTTTGTGTCGTATAATGTAATCTCTGCTCATCAGAAAAACAGTGAAAGTTAACTGAGCAACGTGTTAACACGAAAAGAAAATATATTGTGAAGCTCACTAGCAGTTAAAATAACTGTTTAAAAAAGACCTTGGCACGGATCACTTAGATATCTTCTCTCCCTTGAGTCTTTTATGCCACCCTTGTATATGACATACTTTTTCATCCCCATACACTTAGAGAAAGTTAGTCTCTGTTGCGGATTTACTGAGGCTTCACAAATAAATACTTTCACTATGACACATTGCTCTGCACAATTTTTCTAACAATCTGCAAAGACAAACAAAGTCTGTGACCAAACTAACCTGAGTGTTGAAACCAGCTGGAATGTGAGGGGGATGTCAGGTGACCAAGCAAAATGGCGTTTGGCTTTGAGACTAAAGCAGTTTATTTCTTGGAAAACACTGAAAACAGGCCCGGTATTTATTAGCTACACCTTGAATCAGGCTATGAAATGTACGTATGGAGACACAGTTACATTCTCAGTACATTCTCACAATGGCTGAGAATCATGTCCAAGTGTATTTATGGTGGATTAAAGCTATTTTAATTTCTATCATCATTTGATTGCTCTAGGCTGTTTATGGTGGTGTCAGAATATATGTGTAAAACAATGTAAAAAATTAAGTAATGTCTTATTCATGGACTTCTCAAAGATACTTTCTTTATGACATTTTAAGACACAATACTGTTGCAGGGTAACTCCAACAGTCTAGCCAGTGTGGACCTGGCAGCTGGCTATGTAGGCCTGGAGGATTACAATGTGTCTGTGGTTGGCATCCTACTGATAGTCCACACCTACAGCATGCCTGTCCTAGCATACCTAGTGCACGTGCACTCGATAGTGGAGAAAACAAGGTAAGTCTACAATGAAGTTGACTTGTTTGGGCAACAGAATATTACTGTAGTTGATTATTCATTTTCTCCTCCAGGTAACTGCCAAGTCACGACTATAATTTTGGTTACGTACCTTGTTATTGTCAATCCAATATCGGATATTTGATGGGGAGAAAAGTAAAATTTTTTAACATCATTCATTCAATCATTTAACGTCATTTTGTCCTAAAAACGTAACAAAGGTTTTTGGAAGCAGTTCTAGACATTTATTTTTATGTCCCACCTTCACATTCTAGGACACTAAGATTCTAGCCTGGAACTGTTTACACACATTACTTCAGGCTAGTCCTAGAGGGTAGCGACATTATCACATAGATAAAATCCATTGGAGATTGGCGCGATTTGGACCCAGGACCTCGGGCACTGAAGGCCCTTGATTTACAACTAGACCAGCTCGCTCTCCTAGATGTAGGCTTAAAAAACGGCTTTAGAAAGCCACCTTGCTGCGGAGGACCCCTGGACCCCCCTCTTGACAAGATCCTAGAACCGCCTTTGCCTACATTCTGTCACAAATCATGTAAAGTTTAAACATTTGGTAACATTTTTTGTGCGTCAAACAATATTTATTTTTTAATATCTTATGAAATTTGACAAAGATGTAACAATGCTTAAAAATTAAAAATTAGTCATCTAAGACAAAACCTATGTCATAGTGTAGTTGAGTTATAAATAAAACTTTATCTTAAGCTGGGTTTTCCTAGGCGCGGAAGCAGAGAGAGGAATGTGGAGAGCGGAAAAGAGATTAACATGGTGTTCCGCTCCGCTTCTAGGAAAACAGTAACATGAAATTACCTAAGACAAGTGGAGTCTGCTCTCCGCTCTCCTCTTCCGCGCCTAGGATAACCCGGCTTTAACCTCAAGACAATTCATGAGCTGAAAGTCAGTACTTCCAAATAATTATTTGAAAATGATTAAGGAGTGATTTTAAACTCAAAATTCACCTTGTGTGGTTTGTGCTACTTTTACTGTATTAATATAGCACTTGCAGTTTTTTTCTAAACCAAATACACCTTAAGTGATCATCGATTACAAGGTGGTTATTGTTACAGGTACTGGGAGACTCAACTGAGCACCAGTGTTGCTGTGATGGTGTTTTTACAACTACTGCATGTGTTTGTCTGCCTCGTAGTCATCACTCTACAGAGATATCATCTATTTGTCTGGACAGTGTTTGCACCCAAACTGCTCTACGTGGCAGCCCAGACATTGGTGTGTTTTGTTCTAGTCAGTATTACAAACCTTTGTATGTTTTATACCAAAATAACCAAAGTATCATTCCATGTGTAAGACTGAGTAAAATGTATATTTTTCAGGATGTTTAATTTTTTACCTGGAGTGTATATCTTTTGTGATGAAGAAGTTAGGTTTAAACAATACATACATTTAGAGTAGGCCTTAACAATAATTTAATTGCAGATCAATAACAGTAATAGAGAGACAGTAACAAAATAAATTATCTTGTTTGAATGTACAAAACTTCTACAAGTCCACTCGGCTTTATTTAAAGAATTTGGTTTCTTCTAAATATTCAATTACCCATTTCCGATTATATGTAAAGGGTCTTTTAGTCATTTATATTATAAAATTGGGTTGGCCTAACAGTTGGTTACAATATTGTATAAATGAATTGTGGTATTGTGATTCATATTTTAAAAAATCAATACTTTCGTTTAATTGAAATGTAGATTGTGCTGTGCACTGAGCTGAAGCTAAACAAAGTCACCGGCACTGTCGCTGTTTTGAACTAGATAGTTTCTAAGTTGGCTATGAAAATTGTTAACCGTGATTACAAAACTAATACTGTAGCTATAAAGTAAATAAGTGTTCAAATAAAATCCCTGTCGGGTGTCGGTATCATCGGAATCGACTTTTGACAATCGAGTCTTAGTACCGATACCAATGTCCAAGTATCGGTGGTATCGATGACGATTATCGACACATCCCCTTTTAGAACTGCATCGGTATTTTGATGCATGGGCTGGATCGAATCGGGATTCGATGCATCAAATCGAAATTTCAATGCATCGCACTCGCACACCACTAGGCCTACCTATCACCCAGTGTCAGCTGCTGCTGTCAGTGAAATGGATGATGCAAGCGATGTCTAGGTTGCCGATTACTAGTAGGCCTAGTATGTCAATATTTAAAGGGGTTAAGGGATTAAATAAAACCCAAACATTTTCCTTTCTTGTTATTTATTTGTCAAATATCAATGAAAATAACGAAATCGGCTTAACGTCGACTCGAGTTGCGAGTATCTTTTAACTACTCGCCTGGATTGTGGAGTATTGCCAACTACTTGAGTAATTACTCACAGTGGAGTACTCGCCCACCCCTAGTCATTTGGCAATGGAGCAGACACTCACACATGAACCATAAAGTGAATGATTGTGCTTTGAGAGCATCACTAGGACCTTACAACTAGGGTGGTCTGCCGTTACACTTTAGACGCATAAATGAGCGAAGCATTATTTAAAGATTGTCAATGGCTAAAGCAGCTAACACCCTTCAATATGTTCCCTTTCAACAGATTCACCATTTGTTTGCCCGATATTATTTCAATTCTAAAGAATGACAAATTTATCTGATAGTTTATACTGCACCTTTGTAGTGAAACTGGCCACCCTGACCATTTGCTTGTACTTTGTAAATGGGCATAGCAGGATGTACTCGTGCAATCAACATTTGTTCTACAATCGTCAGGTCAGTTAATTCGTTCGGGACACTTGACACATCCATATTATTTAACACCGTGAATTTAGTTGCATTTGAACGACAACTCGAACAAATCGGTGATTGGGTTGAAGCTGTTAGTTGTTGGCGATGACAGTTAGTGCAAGTGTAACATTTTTGTGCATCTAATTCATGTTGGAATTGATTAGCTAACTGCCTATCATTATCAGCTTCTTCCGCCACTGCTTCATCTGGTTCTTCTTGTTCGCGACGCCACTTTCTTACAATATTTGCATTATCGGTGCGACGACCAATATTACGACGTTACCTTTGAGGCATGCTCAAAACAAATATAGCAAAACTGTTACTTCCACTGATTAACTGTTACATTCCAACTTTAACCTATGATGAAAGTAAACATTGAAATGTAAACAAAACAGTTACAAACAATTATCATATGTTTATCTTATTTAAATGAAACGAGATAAACCCATATGTCATAAACCCAATATATTTTTCTTTCAACTTACATTAAAATAACAAGCGAAATTGCGTGACCTGTAAAATAAAATCCAGAAGGAAATTTGCAAATATTTTTTTACCAAAACATTGTGCTCAGTATTCTTTAGCTGTTGGCCAAATTTCATATCAATTGGTCAAGCCATTACATTCTGATGCCCTTACAAAGAAGTTACAAAGTGAGGGAAAGTGAGCTTCGCTCAATAAAACTATGATTTTCCTATGACAATACTCATTGGCCATCTTCGCTCTTACCTGAGACAATATTGGATTCGTCGGACCTGGAGGTGCCACGACGACCACTGACAATTTCCCTGGGAAAGCAAACGGCAAAGGTGACGCAAATGTCCCGATCTTAAAGAGCTTAAGTTCCGAATGACGACGACTTGCTCCATTGGTTACCAGAACTACCTGTAAAGAGATGTTTATCCATTTTGTGTATTTCACAGGCATAATAAACTACAATGGTTGTCTTTTAGGTTTTTTATATTACTTTAGAGTAGGTCTTTGGGTTGATGTGTTGATGACTCTTGTCTGGTAGGTCTACTAGCCATGATAGGACTATCTTGTACCATAAACAATGCCAAATTTCACTATCATTTACAGAGTTTTGAGAGGAAATCTTATTATCATTGGCACTTAGCCTAACAAATACCGGGGATTTAAGTGAAAAATCATTAGTTGTTTTTATTTGCAAAGTGAAACAACCCAAATCTGAATTCTTCAGTGCAAGATCTCTACTTGAACAAGATGCTCATATAAATCATGAACAAGATGCTCATATAAATCATCAACATGACACTTTTAGCCGGCATCGGCATCTTGCTCAGATTGCAGCAATCTTAACCGGTACTGCGTGCAACAAGCCTGCTTGTTTTAGCGAATTTTCCATATAGGAAATAAGCTATTACCGCGAGTCTCATGGCACGACATGGACCCGGGATGGTTTATTTTTTTGTTTTGACGTCTCAGAGGCCAAAAACACCATCAGTTCAAATTCATGTAGGCCTAACAAAGATAAATCTATTTTTAGATAATTTGTTTAGAGTTCATAAATTGTATGTTTTATTCAAAACACCTCCTCCCTAGGTGGAAACCATGAAGCTAGCAACAGATAATTATTGATAATTCTAATTCACAACAGCTACAATTAATAACAAGGCAATTTAGTTTTTTAAATAAAACCATCGATACCTGGCAAGGGGTGGTGGGGCACACGGGAGGGATTATGGCTAACATATCTTGTAGTGTCAGCGTTCGCCGCTAGAACCTCTAAGTATCATATCTGTCCTCTGATGACAACAACTCCTTATGGCTCGCAACTAAACGAATATTGAAAGAACGCACCCCAATACCCAGTTTAATAAACAATGGTCAGGTATATGAAAGCAAAACGGACAAAGCTAATGTTTTAGCTGATTACTATCAGCGTTCATTTCGTCCGAATGATGAATTTCAAGACCCTGAATTTTCAGCTCATATGTTGCCACAGTCTTGCCCACTTATCACGGTGGAACGGCCAATTAAATATACTTCTCCATCTGAAATCTCTAACTTCATCAAGTCGCTAAGAATCAAGAAAACTCCTGGACACAACGGAATACCTAACATTATTTTACATAATCTACCACGAAAAGGACTTGCTTTCCTTGCTTCAATGTTCAATGCCTGTCTCACAAAATCATACTTCCCGCGAATGTGGAAACATTCTCTAACAAATTGTCATCCATAAACCTAGAAAACCTGCATTGCAAGTAAATAGTTATTGCCCGATTAGCCTCCTCCTCACATTGTCTAGATTGTTTGAAAAAAATCATTAAACAACTCCTAGACTCCCACGTAGATAGTGCTTCCCTAATACCTCCTCATCAGTTTGGTTTTCGCTCCCACCATTCCACGACACATCAACTTTTAAGAGTTTCTGAAGACATCATTAAAGGATTTGAAAGAAAATGTCATCTGCTGCAGTTTTTCTTGATGTAAGTCAGGCCTTTGACCGTGTTTGGCACGATGGTTTGTTGTTTAAACTAAGAAAGTTCGGAGTCCCCTCCTACCTACAGAGAATTATTGAAAGCTTCCTTGAAGATAGAACGTTTTCAGTTAATATTGATGGCTCCCTATCAACTGCCAGACCAATTCAAGCCTGAGTCCCACAGGGCGCAATTCTTTCACCTCTATTATATAACATTTACACTTCTGATTTGCCTTTATCAAACCATGTCCAAACAGCCGTGTTTGTTGATGACACCCTACTCTACTCTACACACCATGACATCGAAGTTGTGGCCAATACTGTAACATTCAAGTTTCCTTAAATGATTTGATGGAATGGTTCACAAAATGGAGAATAGCCATAAATCCGATGAAGAGTGAAGCGAAGATTTTTACCCTCCGAAAACCGTTAGATCCTCCAAATTTAGAAATTCTAGGTGAACAGATTGCATGGAACCCTCCTGACCAAGCAATAAAATATTTAGGTGTATACTTCGACCGAAAGTTAAATTAGAAATTTCATATTAATACAAAATTAAATTTGGCTTATGGCAGATTATCAAAATTGTTTCCTTTAATCAACAAAAAATCATGTACCCCTATTAAGAATGGAACCCTTTTATACAAAACACTTCTACGTCCACTATTGTTATACGCCTGCCCAGTATGGGGAACTGTTTCATCAAGCTCGATTCGTAAACTGCAAACATTTCAAAATAAAGTTTTAAGGATAATTCTAAAATGTCCCTGGTATTTTCGAACCCGTCAAATACATTTAGAACTGGGAATAAAACCTATAGAAGATTTCATCAAGAAAGTTACATCAAAATTATTTACAAAACTTCCATTAACCAGCAGCATTGGATTTTATAACACAGGCCAACCTTCGGAAATCCAGAGACTCCGACTAAAACCAAGATTGCCTCAAGATGTTTTATTATAACCATTTTTTTTTTCATTTGTGTTTCATTTGTGGACAGTGCCTTTACAGCCCGATCCGCTAAAACAGTGACAATAAGTGCCTGAGGGGCTAGCCATAGCTGACCTCTACCTATGTTAAAGTAATTAATAATGTTATTTTTTTTCTTATTATACCTAACCTGTATAGCAATGTAATGCTGATCGGTTAATAAAATCTTAAAAAAAGAACGTTGCCAATTCTACCAGGACGCGGCCTGGTAGAATTGGCAACGTCACAAGTGGTGTTGTTCAGTGACAGACGTCCCATAAGATAACATGACAGACAGGTGACATCAGCTCATTAATTCGCACTTTATTGATTTAAATTTAAATTGATGATCATAAATTTATTAAAATATTGAAAATAAAACATACAGCATTGAAAATCGAAACAATATGAATTAAAATCTATATCTGTACATTTTAAGCGGAGTCAATACTGTCATAGTCCAGTAACCAATCTTTCGTAGGTAAATACACAAATACCATTAGCTGCTTCCAAACAAAAACAGCTGTTACAACACCACTTGCGACGTTGCCAGTTCGAAGGCCGCGGCCTGGAGTTAAAGGCGGCCGTGGCTCCAGTCCAGTCCGCCAGTCTCCTCAGTCCATTCCTGTCGTCCTGTCTCCTATCTGTACGTCGTCCGCCTCCTTTACTCCGTCCGAGTCCGTCAGTGTCAGTTGTCAGTCCGTTTGGTGTATGAGGTGTTTTGTTTTGTGTTGTTCCCACTGACCTACAATAATAACGTTGTTCCATGTTCAATTCAATTATTTAAATAATAATGTTAGTGTTTTATTTAGCATGAAGATTTTAGGTGCATATTTACTATTTTTGTTAAATATACAAAAAAATTGCCTAGGAAAAGCTTAATCAAGAGAACTAGCCTAAGTTAGGCCTAGATCCTAGGCCTTTTTTTAACTAGCCTACTAAAGTAGCCTAGGCCTTATCCCAGTGTGTCATTGATAGGCCTATCTCATATTTTTTGCAAGGTCTAACTAGGCCTAGCTTAGTATGGCATTTCAGACTCAAACTGCAAGAGGTAAGTTTTTTTTCCGGGGCAGACTTCCGTAAGTATCTGTTGTCAAAAACAACCGAATGAAATATCAATAACCTAACCATACGATATATCGAATGAAATAATCGATAACTTATTAGTTTATTGAATAATTTTTCATTCAGTTGTTTTTGACAACAGGAAGTGTACCCCTTTTTAGCTGTAAGTTGAAATAGGCATAGCCTACCCTAACTAAATTAAGTTAGGCCTAATTTAAAAATCTATCTTATATATTAATAGGCAAGCATGTTTCTTTAAAACCTTTTTTCTCAGCTATAGTGCATCGCAGGGAAAATCTAGCATAGGCTACTGTTGGAAAGATATTTACCTGTAACTTAGATGTGCAGAATCCCTTTATAAATTAAAATAGGCCTAGGTTCAAAAATAAGCACAAATATGAATTTAAAATTTTGAAAAAATTAACATGGATCTTATGGGTTGCCATGCTGGTGACGAAATATCAACAGAAAATCAAAACAAATGGAAGAAATTCCAATCACATGTTTTATTCACGGCAGTGTGGGATGAAAATGAAGAAGTCTGTACATTAAATATTTTTGGTCAAGTTTCGACCACTGGACGACCTCTAGTTTTAACTTAATAGGTCCATCGTTTCTTTAGATTTTGTGAGGGTTTTAGTTAACATAAAACACAGTAAAAACAAGTTAGCTTATTCTGGGCTTTAGGATATGGCTGTGTTGTTAAGGCTGTTTTAATGCCAGGTTCCCATGGGACATGAATTTTCTCCAGCCAGCTCGCTTAGCCTACTTGAGCCTCGCCCTGTGGTGGGGTTCAAAGTTTGATCAATCTATATAAATAATAAATATATGTGGACAGCTGTTCAATAAGTTGAGACAACAATGGGAGAGTACAGGCCTATTGTTGAGGGTTGTGTAGGTAGTGGTTAGTCCTGTGATAAGTCACTAACCGAAAAAAAGTTTCCTTGTTTTCATTAGGGTAAGTAGGTAATGAGCTGTTATTTAGCCTAAGTCCAGTATCACATTTAAATTTTTAAATTTAATTCTAACTCAGATAAGTATGTGATTGTAACAGGACACTTTGGGTAGCACTATTCACTGACGTTTTGTCCTGAGATAGCCTATATGTGTTTTTAAACTCCTGTTCGGACAGAGTGGCGCATCTGATGTGATAACTTAACTTACCAGCATTTGCAATTTCCTGAGCAGAAATTTAATATTGCTCTTGAAGATCTGAACAGTTGACTTTTGAATTTATTTTACATACCAATATCCCCAATTGAGTGCATATAAATAAGTTAATGATAAATGAATAAATAAAAACTCCTCTTATATCAACCAAATAAAATCAAACAACCAAAAACAATAAATTATTTTTAGTTCTCAAAATGAAAACTACAACAATAACAGTCCTTTGTAGTCTAACTTACCTGCCACTATCAGCTGCATGTGACCCTGACCTATAGTCTGTCCGTTTGGCTATGATACCCAGCGGATTAGGGACCTTCTCGGAACTCGACTCACCCTCTCGACCCGTTCGTCGGGCTGGCCGGAGACAAACAGTGACTCACCCACTGTCACAGTCCCACAGATCTGTAACTTTTTTTTGTTTTAAGTTAAAATACATTTTTCTTTATACACTTGAGTTCTACACGAAATTCCAAAAATAATGAGCCCAAACACGATGTGGATACTTGATCTGAAAGTATTACAATTGCTCAGTATCGTCACCAGCTTTGTCCGACTTTCAAATCGTAGATACTAAGTATCCACATTGTGTTTGGACTGATTATTCTCGGAATATCATGTAGAACTCAAATATACAAAGAACAATTTAATTTTAACTTAAAATAAACAAAAAGTTACAGATCTGTGGTAAGGTAGGTAAACATTATATCAACGGCCAGCCTGGCGAGCGGGTCTGAAGGGTGAGTCGAGTTCCGAGAAGGTTCCTAATCCGCTGGGTAACATAGCCAAACGGACGGACTATAATCCAATGCCCTTGACCAGACTGCAGGCTCTAAACTTCCAGTCTTATCAGGTTTTCACTTATCAGTTCTCAGAAGTGCATACTATCCTAACATTTGAGTTTATTTATTGATGGTTAAAAGGTAAATTAGCTTAAAAACTATTGCAGCACAAAGTGTATACTACGCTATATAACTTTTTTTACTAGAATTTGGGAATAAAATGACTTTTTTATGTTTTCAAAAGAGAACACTTTTACAGGTTTGTTAACTATCCACCATCTTGATGTCGGAAATACTTTGTTATGTTCCAGAAAATAGAAAAATTCTTCTAGAAGATTTACAATTGAAGAAGCTGCAGCTTTTAAAGCAAGGAGTTGTACCTCTAACATCAACCCCATTAGCCATCTCTTCAGTACCAGGAAATGTAAGGCAAATCTTACCGTGGCAAAAAGTAAAACCTAACAACTCACCATGAAGCATAAACCTAAAAGCACAACCTAACTTAGTAATAGTAATCCTTAGCCTATTTAAAAATTCCAGATTCAAGATTTTTTTATTCCAACATATTTTTTACAAAACAATCTTAATAATAAAATGTATTACAAAGCATTTCTAAATTAACATAAATTAAATTTAAAAAACTAAAACTAATTTTAATCATAAACCGAATTAAATTTTCATGTTTATTGTCAAACCTTGTAATTATTCAAGCTTCACCTAAGGTATCTTTGACTTTTGATACAACTAGACATTCCATCCCCGATCCCCATGTTAAATTTGTCGCCATTTTTATCAATAGTGTCATAGTTGATGTGAGCCACCGACAGATTTTGCTGATATACCTAAATTACCTATTTTACTTGAATACACACAGTTTTTTATCAAGTCAAACTAATGGAATGACTTATTGTGAGCTATATCAAAAGTTATGACCCATAAGCTTGGTAAGCAACAATAATTAAGGTAGAACATTGAATTTTAGACATTACTGCAGCACATTCTGTGACTGGCTTACACAACTAACTTGCGTTCTTTTCAGTAAAAAAATTGGCAACAGCTGGTCCATATAGATGGAATGTCTACTTCAGTATCCAATAGTCAGTGACTATCCATAGTCAACATTCCTATTTAACCAAGTCCATCACATACTAACATATATTTCTCAAATTTAATCTACGATTGTGTTTCAGGCACCAAGCCCAGGATCTGAACACTTGTCTTCGGTCCAACGAGGAGCTGTTATACAAGCACAAGCGTCCTTCGGGTTTTTTGTCCCTCAAGACTCTCTATTCGGCAACGTGATTCTCCCAGTACTTCCACGTTACGACATCAAACCGTGAGAATGGCGAGGATGAAGTTGAAGAAGCTAGAGCAATATTTGCAACAGGTTGAAGTGTTTGAGGACCCCAAGATCCACCTTGAGCAGTATGCTACTAGTCCACACTTGGCGGCTTCTATGCTCTACACTATACAAACTAGCTTTGGAGACTTGGAGGGAAAGGTAAAATATGTGGTTTCTTAGATTCAATGGAACATCATAATTCTTTGTAACTGGTGTAATAAATCACAGTTACCGGTACCGTACATAATTTGTGGCAGAAATGTGTAATCTTGTATAAATTTTGAAGGCATCAAGAACCATTGTAATTGAGGATTGCTTAGGAAAAAAAGACTACTTTAAGTTTATACTTGAATAGTTATAGGAAATAAGCTATTTAACTGTATATCTCATAGTAAGGCCTACACCCTGGACGTTTTTTTTTGTTTTTGTTATGATATCCCGAGATGAGATGATGACTTCAATGAAATTATTTGGTAAAAACGCATAAACCGTTGTTTCATTTTTACGTACTCAAATGAGTACCTGAACCAGCATAATAGGACTGCGGGAACAGGTTTTACAGGGTAAAAATTAGTGTTTCTCATTTTTGACCCCAAATAACATTTTGAAACCTTCTAATTAATTTTGTAATCATTCCCCATTTAATATGTAACGTTTAGCCTACTTAAGTTTGCTACTACAGGGTAAAGAAAAAAGTGTATTCTGATCAAAATGTTAATAGTATAGTATGAAATTATTAATTTTCCAAATTTGATCAAAAAATATCCATAACCTAACAAATATTCATGTAATAACAGCATTCTACTTTTTATCCATAAGAATAATACAGGGATTTTAAATTTTAAAAATCTGGGAATTTTTTCCCTAACCATTAATCATACAACACTGTGTTTTCCCTTTTGTTTCTCTTGTCTACAACGTTGGCATTTGTTAGATGAGATGAGAGAGAGTGATATTCAAACACTTTTTGGGAAAAGCGGTCCAAACCCATAGGCCTATATGCTTTGTGGGCATTCTGGGAATCGAATCCATCCATCCCGCACCGAAGTCTGAGACGCTAACCACTAGGCTAGAAACACACCTTATGCAATGAAAAGGTTATTGCAAAATAATGAGAGTACAGTACTATAGTTGAATTGAGACACTATCAGAAAATGGTCCAGTGTGTTCCATCAATTACTTATGATTTATTGTATGCACCGATTTTATAACCATGCCAAACTAAAAGGACAATTTAATATATAGCATATTCTATGTCACATAAAAGATCTTGAACAGAAATTAAGAGTGAAAAATATAAACTGACTACAGTGGTAGCAAAACGGGAGTGCCGATGGAGACCTGTGGGGTCGCGTGCGTTTGAAGGGATTTGACCTGGTCTCCATCGGCACTCCCGTTTTGCTAACACTGTAGTGGTTATAGTGCTCCCACTAACAATCAAAAGGTTGCCGGATCGATCCTGAGAAAAGTCAGTAGCTTTTTGAAGGTTCAAAACTGCACCCAGCTGTTCCTGATCATTGGGCTTTAAATAAAGATCCTGACTAATGAAACAGCTGATATTAGTCAGTAACAAAGCTACACTGATCATCAGACTCTATTCTACACTCATCCTTTTCTCATATTTGGGTTAAAATACACACATAGGGGGGCATCTGCATCTCAATAATTGATAATTAATTGATATTTTTTTCATTAGTGAGCTCAATCCTCAAGTAGTTCCTGTTGTGGCTCATTCAACTATTTGTATGGAAAATTGACTACAGCTGGTCCTTATAGATGGGATGTCTACTCTAGTATCTAAAATGTTTGTTTAAGTTTAAACTAGCCTACCATATTTGATGTTTCAGGTAGTGGCAGACCTGGGTTGTGGCTGTGGTATGTTGACATTCGGCTCAGTTCTGCTCGGAGCCGGCTCATGCATCGGTTTCGACATTGACGATGAAGCTCTCGATATACTTAGCGTGAACCGCGAAGATCTCGGAGTGGACGATTGTGATAGTGTTTTGTGTGACGTGTGTAAACTCGATGATAGGTGGAACAATTTCTTTGACACTGTTGTCATGAACCCTCCCTTTGGAACGAGGCAGAAGGGTATTGACTTGGACTTTGTTAAGGTAGGACTTAGGCTGGCAAACACGGCTGTGTATTCACTTCATAAAACATCGACTAGAGAACACATTTTGAGCAAAGCTAAAGCGTGGGGGGTCGAGGCTAAGGTGGTAGCTGAACTAAAATTTGACTTGCCTCAGACTTATAAGTTTCACACCAAAAGTTCTGTTGATATAGAAGTGGACTTGATTAGGTTTTGGTTCAGCAAACCTAAACAGATGTGTGAGTTTATGAAGCAGTAGGGAATATTTTGTAATGTTTTAACCGTATCAATAAAGGTATAACTTTTTTTAAATACCTACCCATGTGAATTAATCAAAACCTTGATGTTTGGTGTTTAATTTCTTTAATAAACTATATCATACTTACTTTAGTAGAGAAATATCATTGGTGATTGAGTGTAAATATTTTTAAAATAATTATTACAAACACTTCCTACCATTATTAGTTTAACGAAACTGATATTCACAATGTTTTAAGATAAATTCAAGGAAGATTTCAGGTGCACAATGTGACACTGATTTGTGCTTTAATCTAGCATTACCTTTTGTTCTCTAAGAACAATCTAAGGGAATTAGATTCCAGACTTAGCAATCGTAATTGCTCACTTTTTCCAGTTCTAAAAAGTTTTTAGTTGAAGATAAGTTATAATCATTCTATTTGAAAACTAGAGATAGGATACTGAAACTGCGATACATAATTTTCACTTTTCATCTACAAAGATGCGAAGGTAACTTATTTGAAAATTAATATGTTTGAACTTTATTGTTGTTACCAAATATATTTACTTTTCTTCCTTCAAATAACCTGTTTGTGATACTAAAGCCTTAAATAAAGATTTTTGTTGAATGATAATATATTCTAAACATTATAAACACTCCTGTTTGTGCATTTATTAGGTGATTGTGTGGACTCCCATTTCTTTTAGGCTACAGTAAATACCTTTTGGGTATTTACCTACAAAATATTCATATTCACATAGAACATTTTATATTTCATTAATTCCTACTTACTTAGGATTCTCTACTTGAATGTAGCCTTTAGAAACCAAGTTGGGTTTTGGCTTTACCAACTCCACTTTCCACTACAAAAACACAAAATGCACAAAAAAAGCAAAGCAGCTTTGTTTTTTTTTGTTTTGGCACTTTCAGATTTGGTTAGTTGGCTGCCTCCACTTTCTTCAGTCTCCTGCTACTTCCATAGCCATGCCAAGATTTCTCAGGTCTTTCTTCACTTCCTCCTTCCAACACAGATTGTGTCTTCTTTCGTTCCACTTGGCCTTCAGATTCAAAAGTGTACACTATAACCACGGGGTTACACAGACAATTATTTACATAATATCATTTACAATAACATGATTGACAATGTTAAGGAAAAAAGAAACATGAATTCCATTTGTATAAAATATTCTATTTACAATAATTAGCACTAACATCAACTTAACACTAATTTAATCACATAAATAAAACTAATCCTATAATACAAAGCTTGAGACTGGAATGACTGGGGTACTTAATCAGCTAAGTCAGTATAGACATGTAAAATGACACTATGTGCATATGTACAAGGAGTGGCCTGATGCTACACTTGGTTAGGTCCCGGGGTCCCTAGCGGAGTCGCCCTCAATGATCGTAACTCCTCTTTTGTTACGTTGTTGGAACCCAAGCGCATGTCGATTGCGAAGATGGCCTGCAACAATTAAAAGATGAGTTAGCAGCTCTTTTGCAGTCATCGAGTGTGGAGTAAGAAAATTTAAAAGTTACTTGGTACCATGATTCAAGATTGGCGAACAACTTTTATGATAACCTCTCTTTAGCGTTCTCATCCCACTGTGAAGCACGGGTATAGCGACTAGTATTTTTATAAAGTAAATCTATGTAAACAAACACTGCTGTAATATTGTCTTGAGCTAGGTGTTCACTGTTCAGTTACTCAAGAAACAATATTTTGAATATAATACAATATGCATCTTGCATATTTGGGGAAGTAAAGTTTTTGTATGCTATAGTACCTTCTACAAGACAAAGTTTATAGTCAAAGCCATTCTACATGACATTTATTCCTAGTAAAAACGTTGTATACAATAATAGATAGTAGTCCATTTACCGTACTGGTACTCGATAAAGTTTATTTTAACACACATCATTGTTGGAAAAAGCGGTAGCGTTAGTAACGTCTAAAATTAGCTCTCAGATAAAATACCAACCATGAAAAGTGCCCAGATGGAGCCTATGGCGATGCCAGCGAGTACGTCAGTCGCGTGGTGCATGTTGTCCATGACTCTAGACAGGGCCGTGTACCAGGCCAACATCAGCAGCACAAACTGACTTAGGAGTCGGGACAGTCGAGCTCTCCTCCAGTACAGTCTGTGGTGGAGATACACCTGAAAGTAAAACTTATTAGAACTCTATTTAATGGAAGCTTTCAATACATGGTCTTGGCTAAAGAAGCAACCGTTCTTCGTCACATTCAGGCCAAGGCCTTCAGTCGAACCTGCAGTTATGATGGGCAAGTCCGCAGTTTACCAGACTACTTTAGCTGCTCAGGTGTTCCCAACGACGCAGAAAACACATTCTTCTGCTGTCCAGGTTGGGATATGCTCCGCCTGGAGGACACTAGCTAAAAGAAAGACCTAGATAACATTGCAGTTTAGATATAAATGTGTAATAAGAAGCCAGACAAGCGTCTGAAGAATACACAAGGTTTTTAGTGGGTAGTCTATAGGTCTTAAATCCATATGAGTTCTCACAGAGGAGTAAGGTACAGAGGAAATTTCCTTATGGATGGACCATGCGTTTTCAGCTCTAGTAGGTTATGCAGGAAATATACTTGTAACGAACAAGGAAGGCCCCTAGCAACGATTACTGTGTGGAAAATTAAATTCCTCTCACACCATCTACCTTGAGCGTTGTATAGTACATGAGGGGGGGGGGGCTGTGTTGTACGTTTCCCTAACCACCAGCGTCTAGTGCTTGGGTGTTTTCTTTGTGAGTCTCGCACAACACCTTGAGTGTAAACACATTTCCCTAAAAAGTATATACAAATTGTTTTGGTCAGTCTAAAAGCTGGAATTATTATTTCATAAGTTGAACAATATTGGCACATATACAGTATAGGCATACTTATTTATCTATACCATCAACACACTTTATATAAGTAATGTAGATGCAACAATTAATAAAATGTCCTTCATTGATTGATATGAATCTAATATGAGTGAGGTGCCGTGAATAATATGATTTATATATCTACAAGTTCCAATTATTATTGTGTCATTTAATCGGTTATGTACTGACAATATATACATTCTGTTCGTTTTACATACTAGATAGCTGACAATTCATAGTCATAATATTTCAATCAAACTTTGTATTGTGGATTTCCCTGGACAAAGTTTTAAGCATACACTTGTGGTCGGGTCGTATCCTATGTTTGTTTGTATTTGTGCTGTTTGCGTTTACACATCATCCGTCCTGGTAAAATGGCATGAAACTAAACAAAAAGATCGGTCAATACAGTCCAACTGTTTTCGGGCCAGTGACGTAATTTGTTTATGTTTATGATCCATACATTTTCTTTTCTAATATCACTGCAATCAATTGGTCGAAGCAATTTCTTTACTGGTACTTATTTTAATACTTTTCATTGACTTGGTATTTTCTGACGCTTATTTAAAATAAATTAACACATTTATTCGAACAAATATGTCAACAATAGATCCCATGCAAGTAATGAACTATGGTGAGGCCGCTATTTCAGTTCAGAACACACATAATTACTAGTTTCTAATTCTGGTAAATAATAATTGAATCTCAATTGAGTGATTAAGTATTTTCAAAATAACACTTTAAGAAAGCTGGCTTTAGACTTATTGAGTTATTTGCGATATCCCCCGCCTGTTATTGCGATGGCGTGCTAAGTTATTGAACAGCTGTTGAAGCAGACAGCTGTTCAGTTCACAGAGTTATTGCTTGTCCCAGGTCTGGAAAATGTTTCCGGCTCTGTAGCATAGCATCTTGACACGGCTGTACAAAATCATATGTTCAAATCGGAGGTTAGAGTTAAACCCTAACACATACTAAATCAAAATAATAATTTTAATAATCTTGACGAAATTCTTGAGTTCATTGACTCACCAAATCAGTTATCACCTCCAATAAAGCCCTTTACTCCCTCAGAAGTCTGTAAACTTGTAAACAAATTAAAACTGTTTAAAGCCCCTGGATACGACTTAATCACGGGAAAAGTAATGAAAGAGCTTCCTAAAAAAGCATTCATATACCTGACACTCATTTTTAATTCAATTATACGGACTGAGTATTTCCCGTCACAATGGAAAGTTTCAGAAATAATCATGATAGCAAAGCCAGGAAAACCACCCCAACAAGCAAGTTCATATCGACCTATCAGTCTACTTCCAATAACATCCAAATTGTTTGAGAGGCTCTTCTTGAATTGTCTACTTGAAGAAGTAGAGGACAGAAACTTGATTCCAAATCATCAGTTTGGGTTTCGACGGGAGCATTCCACAGTTGAACAAGTACATAGATTGGTTAATACAATTAAAGAAGACCTTGAGAAAAAGAACTATTGTACAGCTGTCTTTATCGATGTAAGTCAAGCCTTTGACAAAGTTTGGCACACAGGCCTACTTTATAAACTCAAACTGAATCTTCCTCATACATTTTATATGACAATTAAATCATACCTAACCGACAGATATTTCAGAGTTAAATTTGGAGATAGCATTACAAAATTGTACCCAATTCAAGCTGGCGTTCCCCAAGGAAGTGTTCTCGGACCTGTACTATATACTCTGTTTACAGCCGATCTACCTGAAAATGTGAATACTTCTGTGGCCACTTTTGCTGACGATACAGCTATTTTAGCGTCCCATCCTGATCCAGTGGTAGCTTCACTTAATCTTCAAAATTCCCTAGATGACTTAGAAGCATGGTTGCAAACATGGAAAATAAAAGTGAATGAGAGCAAATCTACTCATGTGACCTTCACTACCAGATTAGGTACTTGTCCTCCTGTAACCTTAAATAATGTCCAAATTCCGCAATCCCACGATGTGAAATATCTCGGCATGATGATTGACAAAAGATTAACCTGGAAAACCCATATCTGGAATAAAAGAATGTACCTAAATTTAAAATTTAAAAATCTTTCCTGGCTCCTAAATAGTAAATCAAAATTGACCATTGCAAATAAATTATTACTATACAAAGTAATACTGAAGCCAATTTGGACTTATGGAATCCAACTGTGGGGAACGTCCAGTATGTCGAACATAAACATTATCCAACGATTTCAGTCAAAAGTTTTAAGGTTCATTCTGCAAGCCCCGTGGTATGTTAATAACAATATCCTTCACAAGGACAGTGGAATTCCTACGGTTGAAGAGGAAATAACCAAATTTAGTGCAAAATATCTAAAGAAACTTGAAAATCACCCTAATCACCTGGCTCTAAACCTCTTGGACAACAGCACCAGTATATACAGGCTAAAAAGGATTTATGTTTTGGATCTAAGCACACGTTTTGTTTGAACAATTTAATTTTCCCTTGTTTATTTACATATTTATGTTTTCATTGAAATATTTTTAAGTTAGCTCTGTCAATGGACAGAGATTAACTAACGTTTTATTAAAATTTGTGATTGTATTTGCTAAATGTTCTAAAAATGAACAGATTGTAAATAAAATTGTGATAAAAAAAAAAAAAAAATACTAAACTCGATAGGCTGGTTTGTTGTGATTGTTTTTCCAATGCCACGCAGCTGACAAAGACCATAGACACACCTTAAGAGAGTATGTTATATTTATGATAGATAAATATATTATGGTTGCAACATAAAGTCACTTAAAATTAGGTGACCATGAAAATTTGTTGACATTGGTATTAACCAGCAGTTAACATCTAAGTTGTTTAATTTACGATAATGAAATTTACCATTAGTTAGTTAGAATATTATGCGTCTTTA
Source organism: Macrosteles quadrilineatus (assembly GCF_028750875.1). NCBI lineage: Eukaryota > Metazoa > Arthropoda > Insecta > Hemiptera > Cicadellidae > Macrosteles > Macrosteles quadrilineatus. Next base: position 1,743,445 of record NW_026542610.1, read on the forward strand.
GGTTGGAGCTCGTTCGCTGCGCTCACTTGCTTTCAGGTTAGCTCGTTCGCTACGCTAACTTGCCTCAGGTTGAAGTTCGTTCGCTGCGCTCACTCACCTTTTGGATGCAAATTAGCTGTTGTCATAAATTAAAAAAATAATAGTGCTGCACCCTGTTGGTACATCAGACTCCTCATCCCATTGTAAATTTTGAAGCTTGTTTAATGTTTTTCGTGTCTAGTTCATGTACGTCCACAATGATCGCTGGGGTAGACGAAATTTTGTTTCTATTATTTTAGGTTAATTTTAATGATTTGTGCTTTACTAATTGGTTATATAACTAGGAGAACAGTTATTGTTTATGATTATAACGTTTTATTTGGTTAAATGAGGTTTTAAATTACTGAAATAACAAGAAACTAATTGTAAACAAAACATAACCTCTAGTTGGACGTACAGAACTAACAATAAAATTGGCTTCAGCTGTTCCATAAGGATGACAAATCTACTAAGGGAGTATGAGTATGTTTTATCTATACATCCTTTTGGTAATCCTTGTAACTTCTATTGAACATCATAGAACAGAACCAACTTGTTTAATTGAAACAGCTGTTAAGATTCATTAATTCCATTTAAATATGAGTACTCATAAGGTTAATATGGGAAACTCCAGAGCCACTGGGGCGGAGCCCGAGAGTCCGATCAGAAAAAAAAAACAACTCAGTTTTCCTATTTAATGCCTAAAGAATCAGTGTACCAAATTTCAGCCTCCTAGGTAAATGGGATGTAAGAGAATTAGTGATGAGTGAGTGAGTCAGTGAGGGCTTTGCCTTTTATATAGATTACTCACTCTCCGGCATTTCAATTCAATTGATGAAAAGTGCACACTGTAATATTCTTCCTAAACTAACAGAACAAGTTTAGGGACACGAAAAACATATTAAGCAGGCTTTACATTTTACTACCGGATGAGTCCACTAGCAGTATCCAAAGTCAATGGTGTAATCAATGGCGACACGTACATATTGCAATGTAAACGTTTGTCTATAGAAAGGCCTGAGTATTACATAACATTGTTTATCCAAGATAACACCACTTGAGATGACTAGGTCAATAACCGGCCTACAAAATAAACTGGTATCAACTCTTGCAACTCATTGTTTGTTTACATTGACTAGTCGTCCTGTAATCAAGCTACAGTACTAGGAGGTCACGAATTGTGGATATTTTTAGAGATGCACTGTGGATGCGATACTCCCTGGTGAGGATTAACGTCCGCACTAGTGAGTAGCCTACTACCACTATCCACAGTACTATCCTGATAATTAGACCAATTCGTTAATACCAAGGCAAGAATGTGGTTCGGATTCCACTAATATGGCCTATTAATTAACAGCTGTGTATAAGGAATATATCGGCCTTAGTCACTGACAAGACTACAAAATCGCGCCTCTCATCCTACACTCATATTTGGGTTAAAATATGCACATAGTGGCATCCCCATCTTAAATAATATATCTCTATATATATAAAATCCAATGTATGTTTGTATATTTGTATGTTTGTCCTTTATGGACTCCGAAACCGCTCGACAGGTTGTAATGAAACTTTTAGGCATTATTAAGCATTATTCAAGGATGGTTTATGTGAAGTTTGGTGCAGATCCGTCAATAGGGCTCCGCCCCAGTGGCTCTGGAGTTTCCCATGTTAACCTTATGAGTACTCATATTTAAATGGAATTAAAGAATCTTAACAGCTGGTGCAGCTAAACAATTTGATTCTGTGATGTTCAATAGCATTAAAAAGTTAATAGGTTTACCAACAGGGTGCAGCACTATATTTTTTTTAATTTATGAGAACAGCTAATTTGCAACCAAAAGGTGAGTGAGCGTAGCGAACGAACTTCAACCTGGAGGCGAGTTAGCGTAGCGAACGAGCTAACCTGAATGCAAGTGAGCGCAGCGAACGAGCTCCAACCTAAAGGTGAGTGAGCGTAGCGAACGAACTTCAACCAGGACGTGATTGAGCCTTGCGAACGAGCTCATCTTGAAAATGAACGAGCATGTGACATAAAACCACAATAGGACAGGACGACGTCTGTCGGGCCAGCTAGTTGAATATAATTACGACTATATAACACCTGAATGTCTGTATAAAAATTGACGTATTGAATTATTATACTATTATAATTTATATACAATAATAAATTTCATAGTAGTCTAGTACCGGTAGTCTATGATTTTCCCAAAGTTATTTAATTTTCACCAGCTCAATATTCTTTAATTGGTTCGGATAGTAGTTTAATTCTTTCTTTTAGAATCATTTTCCCTTGATCTTCACATTCGGGTATGTGTGCGTTTTGTTCATCAAGTTTTAAATGTTATGCGAAACAATCTAATGTTAAATTGAAGTCATGAAATACATTTTAGGTCTGTTTTAAATTGAATTTATTTTACTAATGCGATTAAGTGGCCAAGACATTTTAAGTGTACTCTGAATGAATGAATGGATTATTTCTTTATTCCAACAAAGTATATACAGATATGTACACAAATATTTAAAGGAAGAAAAAAAACATAAGTGAATTAAGAACAAAATAAAATTAACCTTTGCATTACACCTATGTTTAAAAAAAGCATACATGTTTATAAGGAATAAGCCTACATGGGCAGCGAGCCTGTGCGTCGACTGTAGTTGCGTCCAAAACATAAACATTAATAATCAAATGCAATGTATAAATAAATGACATGTGATATGATGTGGTGAAAATATGATGTAAATGGAGTTACAAGAAAAAGAAAATTTGAGATGAATAGCTATGTGAAAAAAATATTAGGTGGCATAACTAAGTTTAAATAAAAATAAATGAAATCTAATGGTTCTATTTCACTAGAACCAATAGAACTCTTGGTTCTATTTTTTGTACATTGTTCCGTTGAAAGGAAATCTACAATGGCAGTTTTTTTTAGGCTATTATTTGAGGTTATGTTCAGCTAATATAATGTTATGTATTCAATCATTCAATCATAAATGAAAACGATGAGAAATTAAATAAATTTAAAGTTGCGTACCTTTGTCCATCTTAAATCCTTTACATTGTCTGATGATTACTTACTTGTTTACGTCTTAATCAATAAACACAACGTTAATATTAAAAAAAATGAACGGATTGTAAATAAAATTGTGATAAAAAAACATTTAAAAGCAAACGTGTAGCGATAGGTGTTCATTGATTGAGACCTTTGTCAGCTGCTATAGTGCATAGATTTGAAGGGATTAGAAAGAGGGTCTTATCACCCGAAACTAGTATCTTACATACTAGGTACTGTAAGGTGTCAAAAGATTCGTCTCAATATGTAGTTTTGCAATAAGGTTTTAGAACTTTAAAATTTCTACTCTTAAGGGCGTGAGACGCTCTCAAAGGTCGGGGTTTCCCCATAAGAAAGAACAAATTAAAAAAAAAACAACAAAAAACAGCTGTTTATAAAAAGAAACTCATTAGCTTTTTGGGAGTAAATATTAATGTTTTAACATTCAGTAGGTTAAGACCAAGTTAAACAGTTAATCAGTTTTGTTGGAAGAACGGAAAATGTCTGAAGTTCAAAGAAGAAACTTTGAAAACGGGAGAAGACAATTAATAATAAGGTATCTTATGCTTATAAGGAGAGTAGAGAAAGAGAGGCCTGGTCTAACAGATACACATTTATTTGATTATGGGGATGCCTAGGCAACAGTTTTGTTTTCTTCAATTCTCAATGCTGGAAAAACTTTGTTGCAACATGTTAGCTCGAATTGAAGCAGATCGTTTAGAATTCGTTAGAAGTTATCAGTTAAAACTGAGAGTAGAAATAATGTAGGTGAATTTAAGCATAACGTTTTCCTCGGCGTTGTGTTTCATAGGGTTCTCTAGTATTCATAATAATTTATGAATGTATTAAGACAAGTTTTAGTGTAAGATAAAATAGGACATGTCTACCGTTGCGTATGATAAAACTATAAAAACGTTACGAGTCATACTTATGATGCTTATGTTTATGATAATTATGATGCTACACATTAGATATATGCGCAAGCATTAGATGTGGTAGTTAGGTTATGATACAGTCATATTGTATCTGTTTGCCTATGTATATTAACCAGTTGACAATTAAAAGAGAACAATATGCATTGACATAACATATCCCACAAAAAAAAACTTATGTGTGCAACTTCCATAGTAAATCTTGATCATTTTGGTGCTTCATTAGTAAAGTGTAGGCTCGGTGTGTCTGACCACAATGAACGGTGGGTAGTGAAAAACAACAGAGCCAGACAATAAAGCCAAACTGACTAGTTAATTATGGTGTCGTAGTCGTGAGAAACCAACAGGAGACTTTCTTGGTGGGCTCACGATTTCCTGAAAATCAGGATTGGAAAGGCCACTAACAGCAGTAATCGTATCCCAGTCACTTTACAAAGAAAGATAAGGGGGAATCTCAAAGATGTGTGAAATGTCCACTAGTTGGTGTTTTGTTTTGATCCTAAACGATATTGGAAATTAGATAAGAAATAAACAAATAAGTTCTGAGGTTAAATGAGTTAGTGATGTTTGCGGATTTTAAGCTCTGGTAGTTTCTGGTTGGACCTAAACGTATCGACTTACTAATCTATTCCTTAGGAGTAAACTTATTTTCAGACGTTCTAGGCACAAGCTCCTGATAATTTATAGTTTGTTTACGAGTTATTTTCAACCATATATCAAATGTATGTATGTATGTGTGTGCTTGATTTTAACGATTTAAAGCAGAACAATCAAATGTTTCTAGAGACACGATAACACAACAGCTCCGTTCTACAGTATTAATTTAAACGTCCCCAAGATGATATGTCTGTGTTACCATGTGTTATAACTCTTTTACCCAATAGAGGCCATCGACTCCAACACCACTGGATCGTTGACATTTGTTGCTGCATACCCATGCACCATGCAGTTGCATTGTCACTGCAGACTGCATCATGTAGGCGGCTTCCTACGCCGACCGTCTGGTGCATATTAAACTCTTCGCCACTCCTTGGTGAAGATTTACCAGACCTTGCGTAGGCTGGGTTGGTCCTCAATATCAGTAGCTAACGATTGAGAAATCATCGCTCCAACACTACAAGTCGGTTGTTCAGGTTACAAATACAGCGGATGAAAAATACGGATAACTCGTACATTGGTAAAGTTTTTTGCCTGACTCAGTATCCAAATCAACCTGTGGGTATTTGCCCGCAATTGGCAACGGGGTAACATCACAGAGTTATTCATTTAATGATTTAGAAAAACTTTTAGTACAATACGATAAAGGTACAATAAACTAAAACAGAAGAAAACCCCACCGCAGTTACCTGTATACTGAGCGAATTTCTATTAGTCTGATTGGCCTTTACTTAAATATTTGCTTAAATATGTCAGATACATTCCCTATTTAAATAACATTAGGTTAAACAAGTACTTATGTTTGCATCTTCAGGAAAGGTATGAAGGATAGCTTAGAATGAAAAAGTAAGTTTGCCGAATTCAACCAGAATATAAAATCCACAAACAAGCAAACTACAACGGTTTGGCTATTCTCCATGAGTTTTACATTTGCAGATTTAAGGAATTTTCTTTGTAACCATTATGCGTAAACTCCTTTTTAATATACAAAATTATTTGTTTCTAGCACTACAACATGGCTTGTAGCGAAATTGCAAAATCTTAGGTTTTGAGGTTAAATTATGGGAAACAAATGTTAACCCCATAAAACCCCATTTCCGAAGTCCAATCATGTTGTTGGATCCCTTTAGATTTTACAGGTTTGTACCAAATTTAATCAAAGTCGGATGATTTTTACTCGAGCTATCGTGCTTACGGACTCACAAATATATAACTATTTCATGTAATTTGTAATGTGTAAATAGGAATACAATATTTGAACGGTAATGCCAGAGATAAAACATACTCCTAAGTGACGAGTGAGTATGTTTTATCTATGGTAATGTTTTTGCCTCTGAGGACATCAAAATTTTAAAAAATAAATCGTCTCCGGGTCAAGGTCTTACCATAAGACCTGTGATAATATATGATTTCCTATATGGAATATTCACTAAAAGTACTAAAAGTATCTATATCTAACTAAATTCCGCCGTTGTCTAGCGAATTGAAAGATATTCGTAGAGAATGGAGCTTTGAATTCTTAAACAAACCGAGAATGTACTAGTAGTTTTACCTTTTACGGAGCACATTGCTCAAGGTTTGCTACGTAAAAGTGAAGATAATCGTGTTAAAATGGTATTGTTATTTTGTGATGGTGATTCATGTAGTGTGGTTTGTCAATGCTACTGTAAACTAATGATAACAGTTACGAAGTCATATGTGGCACTAATTTTTAGAGTATAAACTACATAAAGGATGGTAACAGCAGATTTAACCATTCCAAATTGATCAGCTGATTTTGTGAACGAACAACAATGAATTAATTCAGTAATAAACATTAAATAAAGTAGTAATACACATTAAATTCAGTATAATAAACAACGATTCAACAATAAACAAATTCGCATTACTAGTTAATTAGTTGTGTTGTACTAATTTATGTATCATCTTTAACAATGCATAATTTTTAAAGCACTATGACCAATTTACTAATCGCTTTAAAGACAACGAAATCTAAAAAAATAAACAGCATGGTTAGGTCTATCACTAGCAAGTGCCATTTATTTCAAGCCTAGTAATAACGAATAACTGCCGTGTCCGTTTTTTGACAAATTAGAAAAGATGCAACACAACAAAGTAGTGAAATTTGACTTGCTTTCAGAATCACCCATCAATATGTAACTGCAATTTTCTTGTGTACTTAGAACTACTAAGAAGTTATTTATTTAATCATTAGTAACTTTTTAAGATATTCACTAGCTCAAGAATTCCCATACTCTTGAAATTAAGGAATCCGAGGGGTGAAGAATCGAGGGTACTCAACTTCCAAAACGACCAAAACAGCGACTAAAAGTACAATAGGTGACTTCTATACTATTACAACATATAAGTTTATAAAATTGCTCACAGACAGAATCAAAATCACTTTGCCGATAAAATTTTGCCATTACAACAATCATATGACGTGGTTTAGGCTAAGGACAGGTTTGTCATAGAAACGTGTAGATTTTTGAAATGGTAATGTAAACGATTTGAGAATTGTGGACGAAATTACATTTTGTGAAACCGTTTCTTAAAAAACCTCAGCGTTCGCACATACAGCTCTTGTCTATGACCATGCTAATTTCGAAAACAACCGAACTTAAGAACTACAATATGTTTTTATTGTATTAAAATATTTTTTATTGAGCTACTCAATGTTATAATTTGAAACTTGTGGCAACGTTTTGGATCATTCATTCATTCTTTTATAATATTCGTAGATAAAAACCCCACTCTTTAAGTTCAAAAATAGACTGATTATATTAACAGGCAATCAGTGCCTACACAGGCACCTCCTACGTTATGTCATAGCGAGAACATGTGATTTATTGTCTGACAGGTTCAACAACCTCATTGCCAAGGCTAAGAGAGATTAGAGCATCTGGCGGGAAGATGCACCGATATGCAACAGTGACAATCGGGCCAAGAGAACCAAATCAGGACACTGTGTTACGCAGAGGAAGCATAACCATACTACTTGTTTTGCAAAGAGAGTCAAATCAGGCCAATATTTTATGTAACGACACCTAAACATGCCACATTAAGCGAAGAGACCAAATCAAGGCTAGATATTTTGAAACGAAAGCAACTGTATTTCCAAATCCAACTGTAACTGTTCGAGTAGCTACCAAAAAAATTGCAAATGAGCATGTTATTGGAAAAATAAGGACAAAATATGTGAATCCATAACGGTATAGCCAAAAAAGCAAGGAAAATTTCCCTTTCCCGTTCAGTGAAGTTTCGTACCACTGCTCATTTTTTCCGTTCCTTGAGGCTAGTGGCCATCTTCGAAAATTTCAAACAGCTACTGAAAAGCTATTTGCTATTTCAAAATAATTGTTCAAATACCAAAGTGATTGTAATTAGTGCACTGTGAGATTAGAAATTTACTTTGTATAGTTCGGCCGCTTAGAAACCTACCTGCGCGCTAATGCTAAACCAATGCTGGAGGAGGTCGCTTTCTAAGCGGCCGAACTATAGTTATTTTTTTATATATTTTTTATGAATTCTATTATTCGTATATCCCTAAACTAATATTTTTTAAGCAACAATTATTTAATTTTCAAATGTTTCCATTATGATTTCCTAAAATTTTTTTTTTTATAGCAACCCAGCGGACGCACAGGCAGCTCTGGCCTATGTCTGCTGATTTTCTAAAAAAAATCAATTATGTTAGTACAGAAATTTTTCCTTTTATTTTAGTTTTAGTTTATATTTTGTAATTGTAACGTTAAGAAGTATGTATTTTGTTTTCTGTATATTATGTGGAAAATAAGCATATTATTTCATTTCATTCATTCATTCATTCATTCATTCATTCATTCATTCATTTCATTCATGAGTTAGAACGTTTAGACTCCAAGGACACTTAAGAATACACAGTACTGTAGATACAAATTTATGTTGCTTAATTTTTTGATAAAAGAAAATTTAAAATGACTAAAGTGTATAAACTCACCCCTGTGTAAATCGCTGAGTAGAAAGCTAGAGACGCGTGTCCAGAGGGAAACGATAACCTAAAACATACATTTATTTTAGTCCAAAGGGCTAACTAGGTTTTGCGGCTACTCTAAGTATTAAAAGTAGATGTTAGTGTGATATACTCTATGATAATTTGTTTGGCATACCTAGCTTCTGCTACGACGTCAGGGTCTCCAGAACACTCGTAGTCTGTGACGTAAACATGGTCCTTGCCAGGACCACAGACATCCTCCGGGTAGGGCTTGCAGGCGTCGTAGAAATGAGGCCTTAGACGTCCTGCGACAAAGAGAAGGAATGTTGTATAAGTACGATGTATGATATGATTAATAAGCTAAAATATTAAGAGTAAATATAGATATGACTAATATAGTAATTCGAGTTTAAATGAGTTCATACAATGCATATTTGTAAAGCATTTCAGGGAATAATATTTTGAGGATGATTTGAGTTTGGATACACTGAATTCAGAGAACAATATCTGGAGCTATTATTGTAGGATTAGTTGTAGAATCTGAATTTTATCTTCGTAATTCTATCTTTAAATACACCTAGCGTTGACAAGTGGACTACTTGTATTTGTAGTACCGATATTTAACCATTGATTATAGGCTAGTGTCAATTACTTTAGGAAATAATAACATTTAAACCATAATTTTTACAAGACCGCAACATACTAAATTCTAATCAAAATCGTTTGAGCCGTTTTTGTGAAAATAGTATATAAGTAGTAAGTATATAAGTTCCTGATCATTGGGCTTTAAATAAATGATCCTGACTAATGAAACCGCTGATCTTAGTCAGTAACAAAGCTACACAGGTCATCACACACCATTCTACACTCATCCTTCACTCATATTTGGGTTAAAATACGCACCTAGGTGGCGTCCCCATCTCAACGATTGATTATTGATTATTGATTATTGAATACTTTTCCGTTATTTTATGGAGTTAAAAAAATCGCATTTAAAAATCAAAATTTAAAAAATAAAGAAAACTTGAAGAAAAATGGATTAGCTAGTATCTACATACCAAAATTAATCAAAATTGGACAAAATTAATATACATAATCGGCCGAAATTGTACATAAAGATCATTTACATTTCCAGAATAACTATTCGTGCATGGGTCTATGAATTACATTGTGATTAAGGGCTTTATCAAAGCCTCCTCTTAATCCCAGTTCCAAGATGGTCATTTGTAAAATTTTACTGACTGATCTTAGGAAAGATAGTAAACTAATTGATTAATCAAGATTGTATCAAATTAAGCGATTAATCGAAGGAACAATAACACTATAAACATTGACAAAATAATCAAATCCATAGTCTTGTCTGTAGTATAAGGAATCTATACTTATTTAATACGCAAGCAGGTTTTTTGTGACAATTACTCCTCCGAAACTACTGAACCAATTAACATGTTTTTGGTGTCATTGGAAAGAGCGTAACGTGAAGTTGTGCAGGAAACTTTCTTTTTAAGGAAATAATTAGAGAGTGAGGCTCTGGGGCCCTTTAAAGTTTCGTATTTATCCATAAGATTAACATGGAAAACAAAATTTGTTATGGAACTCCAGCTGTTGTCAGAAATTAAGAGTGAAATATTTATTGATGGTATCCATGGTAACAAAGAACAAACCCAAAAAATTTAAAAATCTAAACAAGCAGAACTAACTGTCAAATTAATTTTGATTTCACAATTCCACACAGCTGGTTCAAACATATTAAATACTGCATGATTATTAGAACAGGAACGGTAGGGATCATAAACATTAATCAAATATGTCACTCGCCCGAATCATTTTTGTCTATGCCCGAATGTAAACATTTAACATTGATTAAATTGAACTGTCAAACTATATGTTAATGTCATTAGTATGGAATTCTTTCAACATCATTTGTTGATCGAGTTAGTTTCAATATTTTTGAACTGCTGTAATAATATTTTACAGGAAATAATTGTTAGATAATTCGTGGATATAAGTAATAATTCAGATTCTTCAATCTTTGCTGTTATTAAAATTGTGTATCTGCAGCAAACCTTCAGACTAAGAGAATTTCCATTTACCTGGCTTAATTAATACAAAGATTAATTATTCCCTTAAAATGGTCATTTTTCCTATTTAAATAACATTAAGTTAATTTTAATATGAGTACTTAGGTTTGCTGCTACAGGGAAGATAGGTGTGTTTTTGTTGAAATGTTGATAGCTAAGTATGATTGTTATTGGTTTGCCAATCCTGTAATACTTTACAATTGCTCGAATTCGAGCAACATGTACACTAGTACATATAAATACGCCAAGGATTTTTTTCAACTTAACTATCATGCATTTTAGTAATTTGTTTTAAATATTAGATCAAAATTATAGCTGTAGGATGGTTTTACAATTTTTGCTATTTTAGTACTTAATTGCACGCTTGATTCATAGTAAACATTTGTTTACCTATTGTGTATTTCCCCACATCGCTAGTGATCTGCATGAGGCCAACGCCGAACAGAAATATTCCGTAGAGCTCGTAGATGTTCTTGAGCAGACTGGAAGACACAGAGTGCCAAGAATCTCGAGGAGTGCTGGTGTCGAATAGTCGGAACCCTTCCACCACGAGGAACTGTCAAATAAAACATAGAGTAAGAACAGCAACACATTCACATACAGAACATAGAGTATTAGACGTGAGGACGGTCTGGTGTCTTGGAATCAAAATGACGAGAATCTCTTCCATTACGACATGATGTCAAAAAATTAATTACAGAAAAATAAAACATTCAGGACATACCATACTCATAAATAGATGTACATAATATTTAGTTAGATAAAAAGATAATGCTGACTCAGAAATTCGAAACCTCGAAGGAGAGGTCCTGCAAAAACTTGGAATTGTTCCAATTCCAGTCGTGAGATCTTTTGCACAAATCGCTCCTGGCTTCGTGCTTAGAATGCCAGCCATGAAGAATCTGAAGGACGAATTGAATACTTTGGTTAAAGAAAATTCTCGATTCTATACTAATCGAACGATTTCTCAAGTGTCAAACACAATTCAATGAGTTGAAGGAACACACAACCTTAGTCTTTTGGATCGCAGAACCATTACAAATTGTAGAAACCAACGCAATTGCTATCATAGATTGTGCATTGGAAGTTGGAAGTACAGTATGTTTATTGTAATAGCTTTCGTCTACGATATCTTCTACAGTATAGCCATTCTATTGTGGCAACACTGATTGCATGATTGCACAGAGGATGCAGTAAGGACCTCAGATCACAGCTGATTAGTGATCACCAAGTGTAGGCAGGTTCCGGTGACCTGCTATGGTAATGACTGCACTTCCGGTCTGCATGACTTCCGGCGATCGTCTATGGTCATCCAAGGTGTCAGTGGTCTAGGAGTTAGTTCGTTAAGATTCCTCAGACTAAAACTGTAAAATTTGCGTTAAAAGTGTTCTACTCCTCCTTCCGGATATTTTTATAGAGGGCTCAGATAATATAGGGACTAGGGTGCATTATCTTTTGTACTGAAGACGCTGGTATTTTACCTATTAGCTATTTGATAATGATGCGACCCGGTGTTCAGAGCACTCATTCACCATAAGTCCTATAAACCAATAATGGGTCTCTCAGGAGATGCATTTGGAGAGCGCACTCCTTTAGGCAATTCCATCGTGTAATTGAAATGTTGTTTAGAGGCTGTACCTAATGTATTACAACATGAAATGAGTTCATGAACTTTAATCCTATAATGAATATGAATAACTTTTTAAGATGCAGCTAAAACTTTAACACTGTTTTTTTTCAATTACCGTAGTTCCTTTGACTCCTACTGGAGCATGGGGCTTCAGTAAAATCCCTCTCATCAACAACCCTCAACCCTCTTCACTTCTTCCCAATTAGTCATTTCCGCACTTATAAGGATACCATAGATAAGTTTTTGCTTAAGTCTATTGCAAAGACAAAAATTAAGCTGATTTAGAGTCTATCTTGGACCACAATTTCTCATTCGCATAGTAAACTTTTGATACTTTTCAGTTGCAGCCTGATTATTTAAATTACTTAGACTGGTAGGTTTACTTACAACAAAGGCTGGTAGGGTGAAGCAGAAAGCTGCTAGAGGTCCGGTCGAAATGGTCTGGGGTAGAAAAGGATATCTGATGGATTCATCGTCACAGAAGAAACCCCTCTTGGTGGGCTGCGTGAACAGGTTGATGCAAACGACAAGGAGTCCAACTGAAACATGAAACCATACCATTAAATCAGTTGTTAAGTATCCGCACTTCGGGACCTATCAACAATCAACAACTCATCAGACCCCAGGTCAGTTGTCCCCACCATCTCAGGTTTTGTTGTCGGGGAAACAACTCGTACAATTTGGTCAAGTAATTTCATAGACAAGTCCACGAGCGTTGAAATATCCATTTTTAAACAATAAAATCTGAAATGTGTGTGGTGGTGGGGTTCATTCATGGGGTTCGGAATGGAAAATAATATTATTTTAGACAAAATACAAAAATTACTTAAGACAGTTTTGAAGCTTAAAATCTTTTGGGATGAATCTAATCTAACTTCTCTACGATGTTTTGCAACACTATAAATCATGTGTTATCAGTGATGAGTGCAGCTTTAGAACCTAGCGGCGTGTCTTTTATCTTTTATCATTACATATCTAGTAACCTTGTCTACAACTTTTGCAGTATGATACATGAATAATTACATGAGGTAAAATATCCATAGTAATAACATTAAAATAACATTAAATAAAAAAAATCATTAAGAATATCACAAATACCTAGGGCGTGATTGTACAGAATATCCGCAGAATGATATAGACTTCAGTGCTCATAAATAGCCACATTATGGAGGAAAATATTAGAAAATAATTCATATATATATATATATATATACACAGGGTGTCACAAAAAAGTGTGATGGGCTATACAGGACCTAATTTTACATGCAAAAATAAGTCAAAAATGAAGAATAAAAATTTTTGGATTTCGGCTTAGTTTAGCCGTAATCCGCCATTTTGTTTTTTGGGGAAAATATTTATCATTTCAAAATCCCTTTGAGATATTTTTACGAAACTTGGCAAAATTGTTTACACTATAGTAAGTAACATTTATAAAAAAAAATTATTATTTTAACTTTCCAAATTTAAAAATGGCGGCCGTTTGAACTTTTTAATGCCAAATTTCATGAAAACTGGTACCTAAATCAAAATTTTGTAAGACACAAAAGTTTTAGTATTTATTATGACAAATCCAACAAAACAAAAATGAATAAAATTGGTTCATTAATAAAGAAGCTGTGTTTTTTTTAGTAATTTAGACTGAAATTATTAATATTAAAATGTATTAAATGTAATGTAATAATTTATGTAACGTATTAAGTAATTTCAGTCTAAATTACTAAAATAAACACATCTTCTTTATTTATGAACCGATTTCATTCATTTTTGTTTTGTTGGATTTGTCATAATAAATACTAAAACTTTTGTGTCTTACAAAATTTTGATTTAGGTACCGGTTTTCATGAAATTTGGCATTAAAAAGTTCAAACGGCCGCCATTTTTAAATTTGGAAAGTTAAAATAATATTTTTTTTTATAAATGTTACTTACTATAGTGTAAACAATTTTGCCAAGTTTCGTAAAAATATCTCAAAGGGATTTTGAAATAATAAATATTTTCCCCAAAAAACAAAATGGCGGATTACGGCTAAACTAAGCCGAAATCCAAAAAATTTTATTCTTCATTTTTGACTTATTTTTGCATGTAGAGTTAGGTCGTGTATAGCCCATCACACTTTTTTGTGACACCCTGTATATATATATATTGGATGTAAATTCAATCTGTTTAGAACACAAAGCATTATATGTTTGCAAAGGCACATGTTGGCAAAGAGGACGAGGATATTGATTAAATGTTTCTTTCTCACTTGAGAGTTTAGCATTTGATTTAATCTTTGTTCATACCAACTCAGATCAAGTTTGCTTAAGACTTTGTATTTAGTTAAGATATCTTCGAATAAAAAAATATAAAATAAGTTTTGAACATAAAAATGCACTGTACAGAAACATACATCAAAACCGACTTCAGCTGGCTGATCCATAACAATTACTTAATCGCAAAAATCACAAAAAGACCAATTAGGTAGGATGATATGCATACATTATTTTTTGCCATCTAAAACATAAAAATCTTGCAAGGTTAACGTTCTTGATAAAGTAATAGAGTTTTTTGTTATCCATGAGATAGATAGTACGGTGGTGAAAATTTTGGCAACCGAAGCAGGTAGTATTTGTGTCAAGGTTATAGAAAGAATCTTCCCTGCAGTATTTACTTATCTTATCTTTTTTTCCGTCCGCTTCTATTGCGGTATTTTTATCTCAGCAGAGAGATTGCACCGGTACAAAGAAGCAAGGCCGTTATTACATTATCATAGTTCTATGACAAATATCATTGACTATACACAGATAGATTCTGTGTATAGTCAATGAATATATCTATTATCAAATATATGATAATATCTTCTCCTAGAGAGAAAATACTATCTATTATCTAATACATCCCTATTATATCTATAGTATAGTTAATCTCAGATATATGTCAAAGAAATACGATAGTTAAATCATAGTTCTATGACATATCTATTATCATGTATTTGATGAAAAATATATCAGTGTAATGGACCAACTATTATAATATTTGAACTATGACCATAGTATTTGATAATAGATATATGTCTTAGAACTATGTTGTGTAATGACTGGGACGGGTGGCATGCACTGTAGATGTGATACTCCCTCCTTGGTGTGGATTAACGTCCGCACGAGTGAGTACTACGACTATCCGCAGTACTATCCTGATAATTAGACGAATACGTATATACCAAGGCAAAAATGTGGTTCGGATTCCACTATAAACTGTAGGTCCCTTAGTTGCCATTAGCTGTATGGGCTATTAATTAACAGTTGTGTCTAAGGAATTTCAGCCTTATTCACAAGATTCACACCAGCAAGACTACAAGATCGCACCACTCATCCTACACTCATCTCCATTCATACTTGGCTTAAAATACCTACTTTGTATGGTCGCCATTTAATAAGAAAGAAAATATTTATTACCGGCCTTTGGGCAAGAGGTAAGAAAGGTTAATGTATCCAACTGATGATTTTTATTAAATCAGCAAGAAGTTAAACGGGTTTTCGACGCATTTATTAGAAGCGTTATTCTTCTACTGTAATTTTAAAGAAGATTGACCCTAATCCAAACGGAAAATTATAGTAATACAACTAACTAATTCATTTAGTTTCCATATTGTTGTCTATTTCAATTAAAATTAAATTACATAGCATGTAAATTGCATACAAATGTGTTTATAACTTTTTATATGCAGTTTATGTATTTAGGTTGTATTTAACTTTTAAATTTTAATTAAAAAATACTCTTCAGTATATAAAGTGTCCGAACAATCTTTGCGTTAAAAGTTGCAATAACAACAGAAAATCTTTACCACGCATAAATCGATAAAATATTGAGGTTAAAAAAGTACATTAACAATCGTAAACAAGTGTTAACATAAATTAGTAAAATCAAAATTACCTCTTAGTTGTACTCTTAGATTACGTAGATTGACAATTTCAAAAACGAAACCATTAGAATAATCAGCCATGAGGTTAAGAATAAAATAATATAACAATCATACTACTGTACCTACCTGTGACCAATATTTTAATTATCATCGGGAGAAAAGTAATCCAGTCAATTCGAATCCGTAACATTTCATACAATCCACACAACCACCTTCATAAGTTGACTACAGCGAAAAGAAACGTGGTGGTGGTAATTACAATAATTGCAACAATAAATTATCTTAGTCATTAATAATCCAGTACTTGACACATTACTGTTAATACAGTTGCCTCTTACTTTAGGTTTTGGTGAACTGTTAAACATAATGCTTTAAACTCGATGATGATGAAAAAAAAACCTTAAGTTTTATCGCAAGAAAGTGCTAACCAGTAATTGTTATATGCTTCTACTTAATTTATAGAATTGGTATGGTATATTGAAAGTGGTAATTAAATTAAAATATTTGGTAGCTGAACCATATTGTTATATGTTCACGAAAACAAAATACTTAACTTAATGACATTTTTAACAATTGCTTGCTAAAGCTATACGAAAAGAACGATAATGCAACTCAAATAAAATGGTTTACTTTAACTTAAACAATCAAAAATTCTTAAACAAACTTCAAAAATATGTGTTTAGCTTCTGTTCTTGCATAAATGCAAGGTTCTCGTAAATTTTTCTTACATGATTTTTCAATAGAACCTTTCCATTTCTATGGATATGATTATTACCTTTTTATTGATATAAAACTGTTGTGAATAAAGTAATATGTCCATGAAAATATTAGGAGAATATTGGGTACTTTAGTATTATACCAACCACCACAATAAGTCAACTTCCAACTAAGATTTTAATTAGTTTAAATAACAAAATCTCCCTAACCTAACCTAAAACATAGTCCACCCTTAAGTTATGTTAGGTTAGGTGTGGTCGGTATAATATCAAAGTATCGAATATTGTATATGAACTAATGTTTACAGTTTTTGTATATTTGTGTATGATCCCTATATAATTCCATGCAGGTGTCAGACGAGGTAACTAGCTGAAGATTCTCTCCCTTTGAAGGGAATTTTATTAATATTTATGGGTTGGTAAATTTCTCTGATTTATTTACCAGAATGTTATTTAACATTAAATACAAATTACCCTAAATTCCATGTTATTTAACTTTTTATTTCTTTAATTCAACCTCGGTTCTGTTAGCAACATTACGTCATGTTTTCCTTGCTCCTGATTGGCGGAAAATACTGATTGTTCACACCACAACCAAGGCTGTTCCATTATCACAACTTTCCCTCAATCTAAACTTTGAACATTGTTGGCTTTTGTTATTGATTGCCAATAAATATTTTTGAACAAAATATTTCATTCCTTGTTTTATGTGATATGTTTATTTAGTTTGTTCAATAAAAAATATTTCTACAAACATCACTTAAGATTCACTGATCAGGTATACAAAATGTTTACCCACTTTTAGAATAGCTAGCGATCTGAAATTTTTTGTGAAGGTCTGTCTCGGTCCCAAACCAACTAGAAAATTAAAAAGTTGATACATTTTCAAACAACAAACCTTCTCCCCAAAAAAATACTTAAATCTCCCTTTTTTAGAAAAAAAACACGTCTTTTTTTAAACGGTTATAGCTCAAAAATGGTAAGAGCTATCAAAGTTTGAAACAATTTTCATGGTCAGGAAATAAATTTTCTATAAGAAACTCTTAGCGAAAATCACACTTCTTCGACTTCAAAAACCCTTCTTCTAAAATGTTTAAAATGTCTTGGATTTTTGACAAGTTATTATTTTTTTTATTACTTTTTGGACATATATTTGTACATAATTTTAATGACTCCAACATTGAAATAAAAGTGCCTAAAGTGACATTTTAAAATTGTAACCCAGTAAAAATATTTTAATGGCGTATTTTCAATAAAAAAGGTAGTTTTTAACGCTTGTTAGGGCCAAACCGTTGTGCACGGTTGGTCTGATTTACCCTGTGATAAATACAGCATTTGAAAACTCGTAGCATCAAAGATAATATGTTATCATGACACACAATATAATACGTTAGACTATATCACGCTCTTTATGCGTATTCCACACTGCACCTTCCAAGCCTCCAACGGCTTTGATAAAGGCAAGAACAGGTTTACCACACAACGTTGAAGGTTGTTCAGTATTCTTTGACTCAGATATCATTGATATTTGATACTCTTCTTGCTCCGCTCCACCACACCGAGACGTCATAACCATCGATGTATAATCATAACTTAGTCAGAAGTTACAAATCTAAACTAATGCTGCACGATTTCACCAAAACAGGAAAGATAGGTCGTGAGCAAATCAAAATTCTGTTCCAGACTACTGTAATTATACTGTAGGGTATGTGTATGTGTAACGTTTCTTTTCGTATATGGTGTAACCTTTAAATAGTTTACGGTGTATACATTATCAATTCAATCAAGTTACACTTTTTGTTGGCATCCCAATTTTGGCTGGAACCCAAAAATGGGATATTTTGGGGGCAGCTCAAAAATGTTAAACGTAAAGCCCCATTAGATGAGACGTCATTTTAAAGGTCATCAGTTAAAATTATATTGGTGAAAACTAGAGGTCTCCATTTCATCATATTAAAAATTGTGTCAATTTTTATTTTGCATAAACTTGAGAGATACAACTTAAAAATATACATTTATAAACCCATTCACTTTTTAATTGATTTGTACCAGGAAAACCAAACTCAGTATTACTGCAAACAGAAACTATAAGGTAATTTTTGGCCTATAGGCTATGACACTTTTGCACGAGATTCCAAAATGGGATATTCTTAGAGCAGTTTAACATTTTTAAACGCAAAGCCCCATAAATCTCATTTTAAAGGCCATCATTTTAAAGGAATATCGGGGGGAATATAGAGGTCGCTATCTCAACCCAGTGAAAAATGTCGGCAGTTTGTAGATTTCAGGCTTTACATTTAACATTTTTGAGATGCACCCAAAATATCCCATTTTTGGGTTAAAGACAAAATTGGGATGCCAAGAAACGATGTAATTTTATGTCATATAAGCAAAGTTTAGTTCCTTATGCAACCCATAAACAAATTAAGAGGAAGTCCCATACATTTGCCCAATCCCCTTATAAATACCTCCACCACATAAAACCTGCAGACGAAGCGAATTTCCATTTACCTGGTTGGATTTTCACTCAAATATTTCCGTAGAATTGTCAGAGTAATTTTATATTTCAAAACATTATTGTAATGAGTAATTAGGTTTGCTGCTACAGGGAAGGAAGTAAAGTGTGTTTTTTTATTGAAATGTTAATAGCTTAGTAGGTAATAAACAACTTGGAAAATTCTATCAAAATATATTCCTAAAAAAGCATGCTACAACAGTCAATGCACTTTCCCTAATCTAAAGGGCGAACCCAAAGTTTGTTGCTTTAACGACTATAGATCGTGGTTCCAATAGCTTTAAATTCTAATCGCAATTCAATAAAGTTACGCACCCTCTAGTCGCAGCCGGCGTCGTCTAGTCTAGGTCTAGAGATATACGTGCGATTCAGACTGTTTACTCATGGGGTATTACTGCTTGAGTCATAAAAACTTTTAGTTTCCTTTTCCATCCTACGTGATAGTGTTCATGAGTATATTTCCTTTTATTTTCTAAGTAAAGCTTGCAATATCTATTATGATACGAATATTATAAGGATTCTAAATTTAAATATCAGATGAAGTGGTTCATAAATTATAGATGTACGATTAAACACAAGAACGTTTTTATATACATGTTAATGTGAATATAAAATGGAGACTGAAGATTAAGTGGAAACTCTAGAAACTCTAGAAGCTATTTTTGATGTAAGTGCGATTTACTTTTTCACAAACCAATTACAAATTCAAAAATAAAGTAAGCAAAAATATCCGGTGCTAGAGTAGAACATTATATTGAGTTGGTCCTTTTGCCAAGAGTGAATTGCACCCATTAAATTGCATTGGAATTATTAAAGATAAATTAAGTAAAAACCAAATCAATCAAATGTAACTGTTAATGACTAACTTCATGTATGTATGACCATTGATTAATCTTTTTATTTCTGCTGTATGATTTAATTGTGAAGAGTAATTATCACATGTTATAATAGTGTGATGATGCAAACAGTAAATAAACAGTTATGAAATGTTTTACTAAAAAATAAAGTAACTGACTTTTGACTAGAATAGTTGACAATTTAATAGTAACTTTGTACATGAAACATACATCTGATAAAACTTCAGGTTTTACTGTAACCCGATGAGTCTACTTGCAATCTCCTGGTTAATCGAAACCCCTAAACCGACTTCCGCCATTTAATTCGAAGAACAAGTGAGGAGCATAATGAGATAAGCGATAATCTGATCTATTATGTTAATGCTAATCCTCAGAGAAGGCGTAATCTTTTAAGAAGATTTAAAATATCACATTAGTCAATCCTAAAAAGTCATGATGCTTTTTAAAACCATAGAAAACAATGCAGGTTACCTTTTTTTAGATAAAATCGAACAAAATATCAATATCCTTAACAGAAAAACTTTAAAAAAGCCTGCCCAATGATAATAATGTAAATATAAAGTTACTATGGTTATTGCGATTTAAATAAAATATGTGGTACCCAACCATAAAATGTTGTTACCTCTGCTCAATTTTCTGTTGAAAGTGTGTGCTTGTAACCGTATCACTTTGAAACATGTTATTTTACCTTTATATACTAGAATGATAGCACCTTTGTATGCATCTTTCATTACTCCTACAGAACTCGGAGATGGCTTGAATCTAAATTAATTAACTAATTCCCTGTATCTTCTTCCACCACACTCGATTCCTAGTAAATTAATCCATGTAATCTTGTTTTAACAAACCTCCTACATTTATTTTTCAGATGTATTTGAAAACTATACAAAATTAGCTTTACTAAACCATTTTCTAACCCTACGCTAAATTCATTTACCACAAAATTGAGCCAGAGATAATGTGTTAAGCGTTCACCACCAGTCACCAAATTTGTCAATAAAATCGATTCAAAACATTAAAACGGTTTGCAGAAACATTGGTCCTGTTACAAAACCAAATATAGCTCCAAAATCATAGTTTTCGCTGCATCAATTAGATTTGGACACAGACAATGGAAACCATTAAAGTATTATATTGTCTGTGATTTGGAGTTAAGCAAGTCCACCAGGTAACGTTGGAAAGGGTGCCCATTCACTAAATTAGTGATTTTGCTTATTTTAAGCCACACAGTCCTTAAAACAAATACCAAAACTGCCCTCACTTGCATGTCTTGCAGTTGTGAGTACCAACTTGACGCAAAACCGATTATAAAACACACTTTTTATGAAGGAGCGAGTCCTACCTACTTTACTACTAATGTTGAAACGGGAGCGAGCTGGCGTAGTGGTTAGAGCGTGGGACTTCAGTCCCTGACGTCCTGGGTTCGATCCCCGCTAAGTCACCAATGGATTTTATCTAAGTGATATTGCCGCAACTCCTAGCCTGAAGTAATGTGAAATACCCCCGCCGCAGCAAACCTGCAGACTAAGCGAATTTCCATTTGATTTACACTGAAATGTCTACTTAAAAATATAACATTTATTCCCGATTTAAATAGAATTAGTTTAACAAGTACTTAGGTTTGCTGCATCAGGGAGGTAAAACTGTTTTTTTATGTTAATAGTTAGTAAGAAATAAAAACATTTTTCAAATTTGATCAAAATATGTTCATAAACAAGCAAACTATAACAGTTTACTTATTCTCCATAAGAATAACATGGGAATTTTAAATTTACAATTTTTTGGAATTTTCTCCGTAACCATTAGGCGCATAATAACGCTTCAATATACAAAATTATTTGTTTTTTTAAGCTCTACAAAATGGTTTGGAAAGAAATTGCTAAATTTTATGTTTTTTGGGTCAAAAATGGGAAAAACCTATTTTTACCCCATAAAACCCCCCGTAAACCCCCGTTCCCATGGTCCGATCATGCTGGATCGCGAACTCGTTCGAATAAACGTAGGTTTACACGTTTGTACCGAATTTCATCAAAATCGGATCATTTTTGCTCGAGTTATCGTGCTAACGGACACACATATATATATATATATATAAATATATAAATATATAAATATATAAATATATAAATATATAAATATATATATATATGAATTTGAACGGATGGTGTTTTTGGTCTCTAGGGACCTCGAAACGAAAAAAAAAATCGGTCCCGCGTCCAGGTCTTACCATGAGTACTACGGTAATAGCTTATTCCCTATAAGGGGAAATTCGCTAAAACAATCCCAGGCTGGTGCCTAGCGTCCTAGGACAAAAAAAATGTTGGGACGGATAAGGTCTTGTATCTGTCAATCAACATCCTGAGGCGTTGTTCAGGTAGTAGACTATAAACGAGAAGATCGTGGTAAATCATAGTTAACGACTACAATGACAATCAGAACGCATTTTTATCCTGCCTGAGAGTAATCCAAAGCTTTATGATTATTCGAAACTGAGCCCAGATGATAATGGATTTTTAGTAAATTTTGGCTAATCAAACAGCTGATCTTTGACAGTAACTGAACCCATAACGTATCTTGCATCCATAAGTTAAAATATGCACTGTGGCGTTAAGTTGCAGACTTGACTGGTTTAGGCTCATGAAACTCTCTTCCCAACAGTACACTAGAGGGTGTTGCACGAGGAAGACATAACTGTGTAGGACGGCAATTAGTTTAAATCACCAAACACGAGATGTGAACTCTACAGTGACCTTGGAGTCAACATGGTGACCTGACCTCACGTGACCAGGGGGAGGGGTGACCCGCGGTCGTAACGAGTTGCATGTGTGTGTGACAAATGATGTGACAACTCTTACATGTCTCCAGGAGGTAGAACAAAACGCACTTTCACTCATATGTCAACCTCGCATACGGACTAGATATACCTTCTCAACCCGACTAGTTATGATGATATAGTTTATTTTATACCTATCAACAAATTAATGTAAAAAAATAATTTTCCTACTACGAAAAAGGTAGTAAACTTCCTTGCACTGTTTATAGTGTACAGAAAGCTGCTAATTGCTGTATTTTCTTACTTAGTCGTACGGTTCATACCTTGGCGCACATCATGATTCCAACCAAACAACCAAAAAAATAGTGGTTTTATTCACGTAACCCATGTACGCTTGGAAATAGGTTGGCAACACTTAATGCTAATAATGCTATGACCTGTCATTTCGTGTTTATAGTTTATGTTCTACTAGCTGTAACCCGCGGGCTTTGCCCCGTTTAACTTCTTAATTTTCAAGATTATCTCGTTCGCATGGCTCAATCTCGTCCTGGTTGAAGTTCGTTCGCTACGCTCACTCACCTTTAGGTTGGAGCTCGTTCGCTACGGTCACTCACCTTTAGGTTGGAGCTCGTTCGCTGCGCTCACTTGCCTTCAGGTTAGCTCGTTCGCTACGCTAACTCGCCTCAAGGTTGAAGTTCGTTCGCTACGCTCACTCACCTTTTGGTTGCAAATTAGCTGTTGTCATAAATGTAAAAGAAATAATAGTGCTGCACCCTGTTGGTAATCCTTGTAACTTTAATGCTATTGAACATCATAGAACAGAACCAACTTGTTTAGTTGAAACAGCTGTTAAGATTCAATAATTCCATTTCTCATAAGGTTAACATGGGAAACTCCAGAGCCACTGGGGCGGAGCCCGAAAGGATTTTTGAAATAAGAATATGCCTATATGTTAATCGGGAATGTGAGCTATCATCATGCCAAATTTCAGCCCAATCCGACCAGTATTTTTCGCGTTCACTTGTCACAAACATACATCCATACATCCATACATCCAAACTTTCTCATTTATAATATTAGTAGGATTTTCGTTCAACGCTTGGTTTGAAGATAACCTAAAGTGTGAAGATAATAAGTGGGCCTAAATAATGAAGTCAGTGAAAGTGATTGTGAATTTTTGAGTAGACCAGAATAAATAGCAGAAACTGCAAATCATGTTTCATTAAACCTGTTAACTGAAAAATCAAGAAAGAAGTATGAACTAGCATAAGAACTGTTTCCTCTTGGTGCTTAAGTAAGAAAGTTACAAAATCGTCAGAAAAAGTTTTTATTTTGCAGAACAGTAAACTTGTTTATTCTGTTTATACTGATTATTACTGTTTATGCTTGTACTCTTGTAAGTAACACTGAAGGCTACGTCCCCTCCCATCCGTCACAACATAAAATGAAGTAGTAACTTTAAAGCAACATAACTCGCTTAGTATGTAAAACAATGATTTAAAAACATACACTTTCATCCTATATTGCGTAAAACAGTAAAAAATAACAAATTAAATTAACCGAAAACGACGATTCTGAATGCCTTCAACTCTTTGGCAGGGGTTACAAAACAGTTACAGAACGCTGAAAATCGACTAAACCTTGATTACACTGCAAATCCAATCTAAAAGGCTTGATATTGAAGCTCCCCTGTATGACATCATGTTCCTGTAAATTAGTTTCATCTTTACTAGTTTTAATTTGACCATGCGGGCTAGACTCCTAATTGTTTTAAGTGTCGTACGTGCATTCAACTCGGCACGAGTAACACATCACATAGTACATGTGGTAGTATAACGTGCTTTTTGTCAAGTCCCAAGATCCTTTTAAGGATAAATTTTAAAATTGTTGTTAACTTCCTAGGTGTTCAGCGCAATATAAAACAATCAAAATAGTTTTTACTCGTATTACTTTTATGGAAAAAATTTCCGTAAGCGTCATTTCCTTATGTTTCAGCGATTAAAGTTATTCCACTTAATTGTCGTTGATGAGTACATAAATTATATACAAACGCTTAAGACCATACTAGTCTAATTATATACTTCAAGAACGTTCTAGGACTAGGAGTTTGAATTGTGAATGAATGAATAGGAAAATCATTCACTGAAAAAATGACTCAATGAAAATTGGATGAAGTTACGTCAGAGTTCCTTGCGTAATAATTCTTCTGGGACCATTCACAAAACATCATTTAAATCGTATTAGAAAAACTAAATATTGCCATTTAATCGAGTAGGCTTTTAAAAAGTCTAGTTGTAAAATGATCAATTTTTAAATGTATTTAGGATAGTTATAAATTATAATTTTCACTTTGGTATATTTTGAAGAAATATACCATATTTCCATATTTTTATATATTTTGAAGAAGTGTTCTGTAGTTTAGGTTACAAACCTGGAAAATGAGCATATTCGGATGTAAACATTTTTCTATAAACACATTTATAAGTTTTGCAAACATGCATAGAAATTGATAGCTCTGTAAAATAAGTTATTTATTATTAAATGTATACCGACAGTCTACTTGCGCCGTCAAAAGATAAGGAAATCTTTAAACACTACAGTGAGGAAACTACACAAAAATCGTCCGGTTATTTGTTCGTTTGATTGCTTTTCGATTTAGGACCAACAAAGAACTCAACAAACCTCTCTGAAACACTTGAAACTACTTCATAACTGAAGATTTTCTGTCGATCGCTCGAATATTAATTCAAACGAAAATACGGAACGTACAAATATTAACTATAGAACACCAGCCCACGAACATTAGGACAATAATTAATAAATTAAAAACTTTTTTTAAAACAAAACGCTTTTTAGCGCACTAAAAAGTATAAAAATAATGTATGAATATGTGGAGAGTATAAATACTTCTAAAATTTTAAACGAAAAACGTGGGGTGCATGCAATAGATAATTTACAATTACCTTCACCTATTGAACTAATGTACCACTACGTATGTTTTATCTATGCCACTACCCATTGCAAGCACCCCACGTTTTTCGTTTTAAATCTTAGAAGTATTTATACTCTCCACATATTTATAAATTATTTTTATCCTTTTTAGTGCGCTTAAAAACGTTTTGTTTTAAAAAAGTTTTTTATTTATAAATTATTTTCTACTTTTTAGTTTTTAATTTGTGTGGATGTTAAATAATTTCAAGCATCTGTATCAGATTAAGACAGATGCATGTGGGAAATCTAAGGTTTATTTGAGTTTCTTCTCATATAATTATGTATTAAATTGAATGTATGACCTACCTACTACCTACAAATATATCAATCTATTTAATTTATTGTTAACTTTATAGAATACTAAATAAATAAAAATTTACATTATTAACAAATACCCTTTGATATGTAATCATATTGTTTATCTTTATTTTGAAATGTTTGTATAAAGAATCTCTTGGGAGCATAACCTGTACCTCTTAACCTCTGCTCTTTGAACTGTCAAATTTATCAAGTATTTACAGCTGACTTAAACTAATTGATATATTTACATTCTTTCAAAATGTAAACATAAAAAAATTGGAAGCCCATGGGGCTTAGCCCAAAGGAAATATGAAAATTAAATGATATAATATTGTATTGTCATCCATTTATGAGCTATGTTTCAAATTTCAAATCTCTAGCTCATCGGGAACTACGTTTAAAATTGATATCAAAATTTGCAAGAATGCGAGTTAATAAAAACAAGCCCATGGGGCGTAGCCCAAGGGAAATGTGAAAAGTAAATGATATAATATTGCATTGTCTTCCATTTGTGAGCTATGTTACAATTTTCAAGTCTCTAGCTCATCGGGAAGTTAGTATAAAATTGATTACAAAATTTGTACCGGACAAGAAAGCGAGCTAATAAAAACGTTTTAAAAACGTTTTAAAAACAGGACAGATCTTAAACGCAAAAAATGACGTAATTAGCCCGAATGCCTATACTAAAATATCTGTAAACAGCTGGTTTGACAGTTCCAATATCAATAAAATCATGTTTACTTTCGGTCCGGTGACCCATACCGTTTCTGTTCTAATAATCGTGCTATAACCTTATCACCATATTGGGATATAAGTATTTCGTATGAATAGATATACAAGATCTCAAATAATGACATCCATCTTACGACTATATTTAAAATAAATAATTCTTTATTGAAACAGTGAATATTGGCTTTGTACTAATACTTTGAAACCAATTCATCAATTGATTCATAAACAAACGTTTTTTTGAACTTCGCCAGGCTATTAAATAAACTCTCTATTTTCGAATTAGTACAAAGCCTGTACTATCTTGTTTACATATTGTTTACAAAACCATTAGGTTGAAATGGTAAGATCGTTATCAAGTCGAATTCTTTTCTTAAAACCCGTTGAATTATTATACTGAATTCTTGAAATATTCATTGTGATTAGCGTAATATATCTTTGATATTAAAATGTTTATACCAATCTGTCCATCAAACCTCTATCTAACTCACCCGAGAATTGCCTGGATTTTGGATTTTATCTAACACATTCTCCTGAAGGCTCTGATATAAGGATATAAATATGACTTGATACAATCAAAAACCTAAGTGAGTTATATGTCAGAAAAATCAGAGCTGGACAGAAAGTTGTAAAGGGTGTCCCAATAAGAACGCCGGATTTGAAATGTTAACAAACCATATATTTTCATGCTAAATTTACAATATGAAACATGAATCTTAAAGCATATTATCTCCGATTAGTAATTGAGTATTATGTCTTGTAAGTGCCAACCTGCTGAATACTGACAAGATCGACATCTCTTGACAAAGTTTTCCATCACTTGTTCACACATTTCCTGTTGAATTCCATTAATGGCACGAATCATTTCCTCCTTTAAGTCTTGGATTGGTTGAGGATTATTGGCGAAAACAAGCGACTTTAAATATCCCCAGAATAGAACTGAGCCCATTTATTCGAACTTATAAATCAATCTTCGGACAGATGGATCATTTGGTGCACTGTCCCGGCCGTAAATAGCGCGCAGCTTCCGTGCTTGTAGTGCACTTTAACTATGACCACGCGTTGATCCGTCGTGTAGCGATTCATGACTACAAATGGGACCTAATACTGATAACATCGCTGATAATTTGGGAATTCCTATTGAAATACAGATAAGGATAAGACGCTCCTCAAATCCGGCGTTCTTACTGGGACACCCTTTATATGTATAATCTTTGAAACTATAAAGTATCTTTACTTAATAGTACTGAAAATCTGACTAACGGTATTTTATTGTCCCATTCATCTCAACACAATACGTTAGTAGATCAAAACGAGTAATATATGTTGCTAATTTTAAATTATTTTCGTATTTGCATGGCTAAATAAAAAATATTATTTAGCAGTACTTTTTATAAACATTCTCCCATGATGAGCCATGCACATTACTGACAGTGACTTCATTTGAGAATGTATAGAAGCGATGGGTGTAAAGAGCATAACTCTTCGGTGACGATATCGGAAGTGTTTTTAAACTCTCGGCGACTGTGAGAACTAAGTCAAGTGCGGAGTCCAGCACAAGGAACTTAATGGACGATAAGGATAAGAGCTCTGATTTAATGCATAAGTGAATAAAAAGTATCTTTTTATACTTGAATTTTATTTTACGTGAAAACATAAGGGGTTGCTTTTATGAATCATCGTAACATTTAAGCTTTAAAAAATGTACTTATATCTAATAACACTTTGAGTTGAAAGGATTATAAAATACAAGCATAATTTGTCCATTTTACCACATAGTACAATTCACCTAGTTTGTTTAAGAGTTTATTATTTAAATTCTGTTTGCTGAATTGGAATCGGATTAAATAATTGGTAATGATTTTGGTAAGCTAGTTGGAAAACAGCTGGGGAGTTAAACAGGACGGAACTGTGGTATCTTTGGTACAGTATTCGAACTGGATTAGAATGGTATTCAGTCACTTTTTTGATACGCAATTAATTTTTAAGACAAAGTAGATGTATTTAACTCCCATGAGTTAAGCATATGTTTTATAGGCTTACATGTATCGCTCCATATTCAGAGTTTTTGAATGATTTGAACGAGTCATTACTGTATAATTTACAGGTGCATTCATGTTTTCCATGTTCACCCTAGACTCGTAAGCTAGAATAATTCTGGCAATTTACATACCTAAAATTCACCAATACCCAACATTACTTATGGTTATCATGGTTTTAACTCAAGATCGTTGTGCTTACAGATTCAAACGGAAATGTAACATTCTTGTCCGGTACATTGTCAAATACGAATAATATTCTCCTTTTATGATGTGACCATGACACAAATGGGTTGAAACCAAAGTAGCCAATAAGCAATCTTGGGTTGAAACCAAAGTAGCCACTAATCAATCTTGGGTTGAAACCAAAGTAGCCACTAAGCAATCTTGGGTTGAAACCAAAGTAGCCACTAAGCAATCTTGGGTTGAAACCAAAGTAGCCACTAAGCAATCTTGGGTTGAAACCAAAGTAGCCAATAATCAATCTTGGGTTGAAACCAAAGTAGCCACTAAGCAATCTTGGGTTGAAACCAAAGTAGCCACTAAGCAATCTTGGGTTGAAACCAAAGTAGCCACTAAGCAATCTTGGGTTGAAACCAAAGTAGCCAATAAGCAATCTTGGGTTGAAACCAAAGTAGCCACTAAGCAATCTTGGGTTGAAACCAAAGTAGCCACTAAGCAATCTTGGGTTGAAACCAAAGTAGCCAATAAGCAATCTTGGGTTGAAACCAAAGTAGCCACTAAGCAATCTTGGGTTGAAACCAAAGTAGCCAATAATCAATCTTGGGTTGAAACCAAAGTAGCCACTAAGCAATCTTGGGTTGAAACCAAAGTAGCCACTAAGCAATCTTGGGTTGAAACCAAAGTAGCCAATAAGCAATCTTGGGTTTAAACCAAAGTAGCCACTAAGCAATCTTGGGTTGAAACCAAAGTAGCCACTAAGCAATCTTGGGTTGAAACCAAAGTAGCCACTAAGCAATCTTGGGTTGAAACCAAAGTAGCCACTAAGCAATCTTGGGTTGAAACCAAAGTAGCCACTAAGCAATCTTGGGTTGAAACCAAAGTAGCCACTAAGCAATCTTGGGTTGAAACCAAAGTAGCCAATAAGCAATCTTGGGTTGAAACCAAAGTAGCCACTAAGCAATCTTGGGTTGAAACCAAAGTAGCCAATAATCAATCTTGGGTTGAAACCAAAGTAGCCACTAAGCAATCTTGGGTTGAAACCAAAGTAGCCAATAAGCAATCTTGGGTTGAAACCAAAGTAGCCACTAAGCAATCTTGGGTTGAAACCAAAGTAGCCACTAAGCAATCTTGGGTTGAAACCAAAGTAGCCAATAAGCAATCTTGGGTTGAAACCAAAGTAGCCACTAAGCAATCTTGGGTTGAAACCAAAGTAGCCAATAAGCAATCTTGGGTTGAAACCAAAGTAGCCACTAAGCAATCTTGTGTTGAAACCAAAGTAGCCAATAAGCAATCTTGGGTTGAAACCAAAGTAGCCAATAAGCAATCTTAGGGATTGGATTGTTGACATTAAAGTACCATAATGGGGTAGATACTGAAATATTTTTTCCAGTATAAAATACGGCGTTTCATCATATGTAAAAGATTACGTGGAGGACGTTTTGTCTAAGCTCTATTGATGAGAAAATCCCAACAAGCGCAGTCTGTTGTTAATCAAAGCGTTAGAATTGCGTCTGAATCTTTTTAGTCAAAGGGGAGTCATCAAAGCCAGTCTTTGATTGGATATGAATGATGCTCCTTGTTCAGTTTACCATTTAGAGATAAAAGTTCTATGATGTATATTATTGTTAGGGTAGGGTAATACTCACAGGATATTGCATCAGAATTGGGCCAAAAAGTATGGTATACTTTACAGATGTCTTTTCATTTAACCTTTCCAAATGTACTAAAGAAAATTGTTACCCACCTTAAATTAATGTTTTTTAAACGAATTAAAACTGAATTGACAGTATTTGAAATATGCCTCGGCCTTTAAATTTTGTGATTTAAAGTCTGAGCGGTAATAACAAATGTACGGCCAGTTTTTTGAGGTTCAGTACTTCACTAGAGTATTTTATGAGTAGTACTTCACTATTGTGTTTTGGTGCGTTATTCTTCAGTACAGCGTTTTTATGCACACTAATTCACTAATGCTTTGACCACAGACAATTTGACCACAGACAATATAATACGGTTTATTCCATTGTCTGTGATTTGACGCTCGCTATTTCAATAGTGTTTTGATGCTCAGTACTTCACTATGATATATTGAATGCTGTTATTCAAAGGAGAGTTTTGATGCGCCATCATTTACAGTCCCCTTGTTAACGCTACCCCTCCAAGAGGAAGAGAATATCCTGATATCAACAATCAAGCACAGTGGCCAGGTCAGAAATGCTACACAAAATAATAGCCTGTAAAATAAAGTTTAATAACCTGTTTCCAAATTCTACGGTCTTTAAGCTTATGATTAAACTAGTAGTTTTACCCCTAGGAGGATTTTACCCCCGCATCGCAACCTAGAATGTAACAAAGATATTGTATAGCTACTGCAAAAGAGCTCATGTTACCAATAAATATATACACCATTTTACATATTTTAGGTAATGTAATTTCACTTATAATAGATTCTTTCTTTTATATTAAGATGGCACTACACAATGCATTTATTTATTGCATCAGTAATAGAGATGATCGTATATGTTAAGACATCAATAATAAATTATTGAAGAATGATTTTTACGAAAAAATATTGATGCGTGAATTCTCGTGGACCTAATCAGGTCAGTTTTATGAAGGTAGACAAAAGCACCTCCCAGGGTTGAATAGGTCAGGATTTGACATTTCATGGTTGGGCTTGGGCAACCAAAAGCAAATTATGCCTTTATACTTTTCTTCACTGAAATCGATATAGCCATTTATTTTACTTTAATACAATGAAACAAAATTCAATTATAGTATTCCTTATAGTAAGGGGTTTTGCTTAAGAAACTAATTTAAAATAATTCATTGATTTATAGCCCTACTTTTTTAAAGGAGTGTTACCTTACCATTGATTTTGGATGATTCTTGGACTTCTTGTCATATTATTGTAGAATCTTAGCCTTGGTATCCTGTGTTACTCAAGTACGGTTATTGTATGCGCTGATTTTAGAATTGTTATTATTATTAAAGAAGTATATATGGAAGGTAAATTTTTTAGAACACGCTTTTCTTGTTATTTATAAAACCCCATAACAAGTAACATTGTGTATATAGATAGTGCAATTTGGTTGAAATATTTGTAGTTTATGATAGCTGAAACAAAAGTTGGATCTATAGCCGTCCTTTATATGTGGATTTAAATAACTGACCCAGGTCAAAAATCAAGTGATCTTAGTACCAGATCCACACAAATCGTCGCCGTTTTAAACTCAACCTAGTGGTCATATTCAGCTTGAAATACATTCACAAAGTGCGTAGCTGTGCCAAAGAAACGATAAAGAAATAAAAAGTTAGGCATACGATGGAAGTTTTACGTATTCCTTTCAGTCTTAATCTAATCCATAAGTAATTACCATGTATGATCTATTAGTTTACTTAGCAATAACTGTAAACAGTTTTATTACTGGTTTAAGTGTAGATTGCTAGGAAAATAGTTTAGTTTCATCATTGTGTAATTTGCTATGAAATATACGGTTTGAAACGAACAATATTATACAAACAATAGATAAAACAGACTCAATTGAACTTACGTAACTGCACATGTGACTTTGTTATTAGTCACTTTTACCTAACAGAGGTACTTTCCTCTTCTACACAGTATAGTTTGATTGTAAAATGTGGTTAGAACTAAACCAGTATGAATGGAAACATGGGCTATCGTTTGCTAAGTAACCTTTGTAATAGCTTACTGTCGCTAATGTTATTTATACTGGATGAGAATGGACAAATAGAATTACTCATGAGGTATAGATAAAATCTTTGATTATAGGGTCTAAAAAAATAATTAGGTGAATCCAGGCTTCTTCGGAAGCAATGGTTCGCAACTTGGATATTGTAATTCCATGGCTCTGATGAAGGATGTGATAGCTTGACGGATTCAATCTCGGGTGATAGACTATGAGTACAGATAAAAAGGTTTACCTTTTTAACCTGTCAATGATAGTTTTTTAGCCTGAGACCGAGGTTTCAAACCTAAAGGTCCACTTTAAAGCTGTCTACCAGGTGTTTGAAAAAAATCCTCTTCAGGGGTTGTGATGAGTTGTCAAATGCATTTAAAACTTACACCGAGACGAAAAAATTTAACAAAAACTTGGAAAAATTTCGTTGCTAAATATTTTTGTGTTAAATGTAAAATTTGGTACTATTTACCACACAGTTCTGATTCCTGTGACTCAATATACTGAACATTGGGTAGTCCTAATGTGCTAGGCGGGAATATCCTCTTCAAAGCTGTACGATCAATTACCATTATTCCATTATTCTACCACTCTTATTCACGATAAATTAAGATTTCAAAACACGATCTCTCTTTAGTTATTCAATCTATTGTTTTAACCCGTTTAGTAAGACCTCATAAATGAACCACTCAAAGGATTGAGAGAGGGTTTTTTGTCCCTTTGATCATCTGCAGGTGCGATATAGTGCCCTCTCGAGAGCAGGTTTCTCCTCAGTTCTACAGGTCCAAGGTCGAGATGATAACACATGCTCTACACGTATTGGGCTCATTGAGCCACTCTGCCTGATTCGGCCTCGGCGGTTTTCTAGTCCAAGATCATTTTAAAATCTAGATAATATATACGAATCTTGCAAATCGGGATTATTTTAGTTTTTAATTTAAGTTGAAAGCAGAAACGATTTAGGCTACATTTGTATACGTACAGGACGTCGAGTTTAAGATTTTTCTAAATTTTACCATAAGTACATACTTTATCATTAAAAAAATAGTATGACTTTATAGTAAGCAGACATAGTAAATAGGAAACATACCACGCCTACCAGCGAGCGTCAAGTGAAAATAACCAGACTGGGTACATTTTTGGATTGTCGAAAAGTTCATGATACAATTGACTACACCTCTAAGTAGACCAAGTATATTTATTTATTGTAAAATCATTAATCCGTTTTTGTTGTTTGTCCGAATACGTTTGTGAATGTTTATGTTAGCTAAATGATTTTTGGAGTGTAAATGAGATATAGTATGGATGTCTACCACTAAAATTCCAGAAGATACGATATTTTTATAATCAAAATCGTTTTTACATAGTAAAAAAGTGTTCTAATGCCTGGTGTAAAATAAAATAATTAGTAGCTACCAACGATCGTCTTACTAGCATATACAATGTATCGCACAGACAAATGTTATACAGGGAATTTTGAAATCCAGTTGGCACATGAGGATGGCAAAGCTATAGGAAATACTGTACGTCCATTGTAGAAGTTTATAATCAACAATAAATTTGTATTATAAACCAACATATAACCACGGTATGATTCCAACTACTAATCCCCAAGTTTGGACATTCTTACCTTCAAGACATTTGAAAACGAGATATTTTATTTCCTTGTATGCACAAACATATTTCTCAACGTATTTACAAAAATCGTTAGTTCATACCGCATTTTTAGAATAGTTCTCACTAACTATATCTAACCGTATCTGTCGGAGACGAATTAGATCAGCTGTTTGTTCACAAGTGTCAGTTACCTAACAGATGTCTACCTGGTTATGATACCACCATTTACAGATAAGAGTAAAGCCAGTGCAGTTGTAAACAGATCTAAACTCTCGTTAAACCTTGTATTTGTCTAGTTGGTTAGTGGTTATATAGCTCGTCTTCAATCTGATGACTGCTGGTCCGATCCCAAGCGAAGTCGATTTCAGACCATGTCCATTTGTCATTAGGCAATTAATTACGATATTCAAGAAAATTTGTTGACGGCTGCATGCGTGAAATATTTAGCGGTTTATTCACATTCGAATTCAATAAAACGTAATTTTGCCACAACCAACTGAGAAGTCTCCAGTTCCATGCTGTAGACGATGCTATTTGCCAATAATAAGAAATAACACGGCTTGATTCGTTCAATATCTGCTAGAAAATTTTTATTTTAGATTAAAATATCTATTTAGATAAACAAACTCGGCAAAATGTATGAATACGACTTAACTTTAGCATGTGGTACCAACAGGTAGAACAATGCACGTTGAGAAACAGTGAGGATTATATAATTTGTACTACATTTTTGTAGACTCTCTGTATTTTTTGTCATGAACGGCCTTGCCACAATTCACTGTAAAACTAAACCTTATATAGCGCTGAGTAGCATAACCAACATACATCAAAGTTTACAATGTTTACGGTAGAAAAAGAAGACTACAAGCAAAATCCAAATTAGTTATTCTAATATCAACAATTTAGAACATAATTTATCACTAAATCATAGGTCCAATTCAGCGAAATTACAAACAATGTATCACTTATTGAGACAATGTCTGAATATACGTTGTCGCGACTAGTAAGATATATCGTTCATGGATCAATGACCACTTGAATTATCTTTCAGTAGCTTTCGAATCAGCAGCAATAAATATAGATTATGTAGAATCTCTTATTTGATCGATTGTTCATAAACGCGTTAAGGTATTTTATCGGTGGTGACAAAGTAAATAATTTCGCGGAGATTGTACTAATATTTTTAGTCGATGGTAACTGCCTAGAGGATAAGTTAAATATTTGTTTTTAAGTAACATTAGTGATACGAACGTAAAATGTTATCAGTCTTAACATAGGTCAAGCACTCGAGTCTTGGGTAAGTAATGCATCTGGTGACTAACCTTAGAAATACGGCGTAAAGACATTATGCTTACAGTTTGTATTGATTTTCCTTTATTTTCTACCTCATTTTAAGACAAGGTGGGTAATGTAAAAACTCCTAAAGGCTTACATTATCCTTAATATACTGTAACTCTAAACTACTGTTGTTTCAATGAGAAAAAACCTTGATTTAATTAACGTTAAAGTTTAATAACTACAACGTATACATTCTTATAAATATATCACCAAGTCGAATTTTAATGATAACACTGCGCATAAATAAACAATGGAATTGTTTTTCATACTTTAAGTAAATTCCCCTTTGATTTTTATAACTCGATAAATATATGCTATTCCCACAATAATTGTGAATAGCATTGTTGTATAAAGAAAATTAGATTACATTTGATTAATAACATCTTTAAGATCACAGGTTTTTTTTTTTTGTTAAATGGACTTTTCAAATTCAAATTTACTTCAATATTTACAATATTTACAGTAGGATTACTATATTCTTAGTTTTAATAACATTTATATTCAAACAATCAGGATATGTTATGTTATGTGGATATGTTACAAAACAACATTTTTATTGAAGTCGTGATGAATCCTCTAAATTAAAACTGCAGTTTTATGTTTTTTATAGTGCACTAAAGGTATGTAGTGTTTATGAAACACTTATGTTTTCCATTGATTAAATGTTACTGTCACTTAATACTGTAATTATTTGTTTCTGTCACAAGGTAAAAGCAATTGAACCATGTAATATTTCCATTTTCATAAAAACTCTACTGACAACTTTTTTCTGAATTTATTTTACAATCTGTTTAACTAACTTTTAGAACAATAAATCAAATACTTTTAAAGAATTGGTTGGGAGCAAGCACAATCGACAAGCTTTGCTAAAATAGTTGACAATTTCATCAAATCTGTATTTTAGGTCCAACACGTGAACAACACTTTTCAATCTGTTAACACATTCACTGTTGTCCAGCTGATCGACAGCTAGACTGTTTGGGTGATCTTAAAGTGTTTCTTGATATTGTTTGCTGTGGCCAGAAATATCTTCTTTGATTGATTTAAGTTTAAAATTGTTTCTAATTGTAGCGTTGTATATGAACTTACAACATGATGCATTAAACAATTAAATTGAACAGAGTGAACTGAATGTGTGTTTTTCAATGATTACATCCTTATTGTTTGCATTTTGCAGGTGCCTTTTTACTCTACAAACTCTCACAGGTTGACAGAAATCAAAAAGAATATTTTGTAAAGCTTTTTGGTTCTTTTTGGGGGAAGTATGTAAGCTTATACAGGCTTGTGTAGTCATTGATAGTAGAAAATATGTTAAATTCTAAACCAAACGCTACCAGCATGAAACATATAAAAGGTCGAATAGTTTACAATAGGACGAGAAGTCTACTAACTAATATCAATACATTATTTACTCACCGAAAGTGGTGCAAGCGATATCCACGAGTATACCTCTGTTGCGGTGGAACGTAGCCATGCCTGTACGTATGTACGTACACGTACGTACGTCCTGGTGTACGTGTACGTAGGAACACAGCCCGCGCGCGACTGACTGAAGCTGCTAGAGCAGTGATTGGGAAGTGGGTGGGGAGCGCTCCTTTCTCAATTGATTAATTGTCCGCTTAGAGATTAATTCCGGTTTAATTGATTGGATGCATTAAATAATTAAAGGTTTGGACCGTTTCCTTAGAGGCGGGAAAAACGTCTAAGTAAAAACACAGAGTTTGAGGCAAATATTGGATTTTGTATCAATAGGGATGTTTTATTTATTTATGTAAACATTTATCGTATCCGAAAATATAGTGGAGTGTGGATTGATCAACGGGTAGGCCTAATCAGAAGATTGTCAATTTACAATTTATACTTCAACAATTTGTACATCAATTCCTATAATAAATTGAAAATTGTACAAAATTATAAATTGATTTCAAAAACTAAATAACACAAAAATATTATAAACTTGCTTATTTCTTTACAAAATGCTTTTCGTTTACAGAATATAATGTGTTTGTGACGATGTTTGTACTCAAAATAATTCGCATAAGGATTTATACAGATTTCTACACTACATTTTTTAAGCTATAAATGTAACGAAAATAAATAAAAATATTCCAATTACTTTACGTTAGTTATTTATTTTTTTAAGATATACAAATTGTAGTATTTAAACTACATTTTTACAAAAATCTATTTACATAGAAAATATACACCGTTATTTCGTTTAGACTAAACCCAATGGTAAAAAATTCGTTTGCTCGCCTTAGCTTTTTGTGGTATTCTGATATATTATAGGCAAAGATAAAAATCAAATATATTGCGTACATAAATGGAAAGTTGTTATGTTAGTACTCCTTGAGTTGACTGACAGATTGACAGACTGATTGATGTTCTACCAAAGATCATTAGCTAAGAGACCAACGGCCAATGACATTTGTTCAACAAATTTACACCTACACAAAACCATCGAATTTATATTTCTTTTGTTTACTTGCCTCAAATGGTACCGATCACAAATATTACTAATATCCGAAACATTACGAAACAATCAAACTCGATAATTTATTGCATCTCAATAAGTTGAGGTTGACTTTATGATTTTATCGATTGTAGAAACTACTTTATGTTTTAACACTGATGATGTAATATATTTATCTTACGATAGCTTACCTAAGCACAAAAACGATCAGTTCTAATTTTTAGCTACTCCAGTCGTAAAATGTAGTATATATTACAGAATAAAAAGTAAACAAAAATATATTTAAAAAAATAGCTAGAGGAAACATGAAAGTTACAGACTGTTAGTTTTGTATTGTTGCATTCAATTTTCATGAATATTCATTCATATGAAGTTGTTGTTTTGTGATTTACATAGCAACGTTTCAATAACAACCTTCTGTCAGTGACAAACAGCAGGAATAGGTAATTATTGTCCTAAATCAACCACAGATTTGATATTTCGACCTGATATAATTTCAGTTTCAATAATTTTGCAGATGTAACCTTAATTTTAAATATAACTGGGAAGCGTAGGAGTTATAGGCAAATGACATCGGCGTTTCCAACGTAAAAGGTCGGTAGCTTTTTGATGGTTGGATGGTTCCAAACTGGGCCAATCTGTCGACTTTTGATAATAGGATCAGCTGGCCTTTGTCAATAGCTACAAAAAGCACCTGATTCGAGTCTCCACTGATTTTAGGTAGATATCTTACTAATATTATAAATCTGAAAGTTTGTGAGTTTGTGTGTATGTTTGTGTGTATGTTTGTGTGTGTGTTTGTGTGTGTGTTTGTTGCTCAATCACGCATAAACTACTGGACGGATTAAGCTGAAATTTGGCATGATGATAGCTCACATTCCCGATTAACATCAAAGCATATTCTTATCTCAAAAACCCTTTCGGGCTCCGCCCCAGTGGCTCTGTAGTTCCCCATGTTAATCTTATGATTTTTCATATTTAAAAGGAATTAATGAATCTTAACAGCTGTTTCAATTAAACAAGTTGGTTCTGTTCTATGATGTGCAATAGCATAATAGTTACAAGGATTACCAACAGGGTGCAGCACTATTATTTTTTTTTAATTTATGACAACAGCTAATTTCCAACCAAAAGGTGAGTGAGCGTAGCGAACGAACTTCAACCTGGAGGCGAGTTAGCGTAGCGAACGAGCTAACCTGAAGGCAAGTGAGCGAAGCGAACGAGCTCCAACCTAAAGGTGAGTGAGCGTAGCGAACGAACTTTAACCAGGACGTGAATGAGCCATGTGAATACTTATGAAGTTAAACGGGGCGAAGCCCGCGGGTACAGCTAGTAATATATATAGGCCTAGCACTAGCTGTTACCCGCAGGCTTTGCCCCGTTTGACTTCATAAGTATTAATAAAAATATTGATTGGTTAAGCTGAAATAAACAAAACAGAATACAGTAATACAAACAAATAATCACACCTGATTTTAATAAGTTAATAAATTGAAAGTATAACGAACAAATAAGTACAGCTAAGGTATTTTTAACATTAGGTATATGGAAAGTTCCCTTTAGAAAGGAATTACGACCTTAAAGGACAATTTTTGAAATAATGGATAGTTTTGCGCAAGGTTTCTCGTCATGATGTGTTTAGAGAACATTTTAAGTATACGGTTTAATGGGGGTGTGGCTTGTAGTTTTCTTAAAAGTTCATGGGTACTTTGGAATTTATATATGGATTTGGTTGTCCCTGTTCTGTCTCCATGTGATGATAAAAAGTATAAGAAAGAGAAAAGATGCTATGTTTTTAGTATAGCTTGAAAATCAAAACCTTAACCATTGTGAACTATCAAATTTCAAGTAAAAATTACTGCACATTTTAAATGTCGATGTGTATTTTCCTCACAATCAACAAATCAAATTCTCTGAAGCTGAAGATATTTATGACAACTTTAAAGAAATTCATCCCACACGTACACAAACACACATGCTCTTTCAAAACTTGAACACCACACACATTATTATCAACAAGCTTGTCTGTTTTCATTACACATGCTGCGGTGACCAACTCTTCCACTAGAATAAAAAATGAGATGACAAGGGCACAAGCAGATTAGGATCACGTTTCAGAAATACCGACAGCATTCTGATGTAAATTCAGCGGTCTAGCTTCTACCTTCTACCGACCACCCGGTTCCGATTAACACGGAAGCCTACGCTTTCAGGTGCGACGGGAATAATGATGTCAATCTGAGATTGGTAACCGAAAGAATGTGTGGGGAGAGAGTGACGAGGTGGTTTTGGATTTTGGGTGGTTGAGATGTTAGTGGTTGAGTAACAATCAGAAGTTGGCTCTATTCTGAGAAGATTTAGTAGCTTTTTGATGGTTTGATCCTGGACAAAGCTGTCTTTATTCGTTGGTATTCAAAGTGGTCTTGGATAAACAACAGCTTATCTAAGTCAGTAGCAAAAGTTTCACTGATCATCGACTTAATTATATGTCTTTCTTATTATAGCCATTGAATATGCGATTCTGAATTAGACATCTAATTTATTGGCATTTTTTTTTTAAATAAGAACATAGTTGTGTGAGCCAGTCACGGAATGTGCATGAGTCCATTTTCTACATTTTTTTGCTGACATAGTTTATGGGTCTTAACAATTGCTATTGCTCACAATAAGTATTTCAATAAGCTTGACTGGTAAAAACGTTCATGTATGCGACAGAAATCAGTAATACATACATCACCGTAGTCTGTCGGTGGCTCACATCAACTATGACGGTTTTTATTTTAAAACTGGCTACAACCATTACTTTTACATAGGGATGGAATGTCTAGCTGTATTAATATAGTCGAAAATATTTGTTTCCAAATAGTTTCTGTCCTAATTACGAAAATTATGAATGACCAGAGAAAATTACCCAGTGATACAATACAAATATTGATACAGTTTTGACTATTGGCACTATCGTTGGTTATCATTGTCATGTAAACCGTGTAGTCACTGTTGTGTCAATATATCTGACTTAGGCTATAATAGATTAAATATTTTTATTGGATCGGCAGATGAAGATTTATTTCCAGTGGATACAGGGGTTGATTCCAACTTTTATAATTATTTAGACGAAATGAATTTATCTGTTTGCACGCTATTGCTAGTCCTCTGATGATATGAGGATAAAACATTCTTGAAAACCCTGCAAAAAAGGAAAATGCTTTAGACGACTAGTGCAATTAACCGGACATCAAAATCTACAGGATGGGAAGTACCGTTGTAGAATACTAAATCAACGCTTAGAAGTTTTCTTCCGGCATGATAGGATTGCTTTGGTGGCTTTCTTTGATATTATAGCAAACAAGAGATTGATATATTTTATTTAATTGCCGTTTACGACATTTATCTAGTTTTAACATACTCCAATAATAAAAATCACTCTTTTAGGTTGAATCGTAAAGTATACAAATGGCTTTCCGATTGGAAACCAAAATCGAAATTGTTCATAGAGTAATACAGTAGCTGCGAGGAGAGAGTTTGTTTCGAAACAGGAAGATCGTAAACCGAAGACTCAGACATCAGAAAAACAACTTTTTACAAAGCCGCCATGCCCCAAATAAATGCGAGGAGAGGGTCCTTTTATTTTACGAACGAGGGCTAATTATGTTTGAGCCGCCCCTCAAACGTTTTCTTTGAAAGAGGCTGCGATGATAATGATCACCTAAACAGTGACTTGGCGTAAATTATCTGGTGTTACCCGCCCCGTCCGCCCCTCTTCTCAAACCATAAGTCTGTGTAACTATTGTTGCATTAAGAAACTAAAAATATCCCTAAAATGTATTTTAACTTTAGTAATTTTTTTTCGTGATGAATTCCTCGAGAAAATATTGTCACGCAAATATTTAGATTTCATAGACTCAAATTCAAATTGCTTATTTGGCCTAACATTACATAATAGGCTATGTCTATACATAATTAAATTACAACCATCATCAGAGATTGGTTAACTAATAAAATCAAACCATGCTTAGTTTAAGTCAAACAGCAGACTCATTGTCCTTGGCGAAAGAATGAAAACTAAGTTTTACGGAGGATAAAAAACAAGAGCTTAACTTTTGTTTGTAGATTAATAGTAACACGATCAAACTCAAATATTCCTTCCAAATAAAATCTATGTATCCTATTTATGTAGTTGTATGAAAAATGTTGCACATCAAAATACATTTCGGGAAATGGATCTATTTCTCAGTGAATTGAGATGCTTCTACCATAGATAAAATGAGTAGACTACTCCTTTTATCTTCTTCGTTGGCTTCTACGTTTATGCTTCTACGTTGGCGGCGTTCCCAGCACTTTCACTATTCATTTAAACTAACTTTTATGTTTCTGATGATTTCAAAATGAATATAAAACATGTTTATTGCGATACAAATGTGAAATACGTATTTCCACAAGTATTTAAACACACGGAGAATGTGTTGCACCTTTTAAGGCAACCGATTTATTATTGAAGAAGACGATAGTTTTGCAATCTACCAAATATATAATGAACCGTAATGTAACTGTACTTTACATGAAATATGTTTCACAATTAAACGCAAAAAATATTCCGATTATTCTACAGTAGCTTTTAAGTCCTCACCTGTGCGTTTACGTTACGATATTTACAAACAATGATTATGTAATTAATGCATTCCACTCGTGGAATTGGAACTTTAAATCTACTTGGATTGAAAATTACTTAAAGAAAACCAGACAGCAGTTAGTAAGCCTCGCCCAACCCTTTCTGCAGTGGCGTGTTATTTGTTTCTTGTACAACAAACAGATGTTTTCATGACATGACATCCAACGGAAATAGACCCTTCTGTTGTTACTCAAAGAGATTGAAGGTTGTAAAAGAGTTACCAAAGGAGTCAGGTAATGAGAAAAAATCTAAGTTTAGTGGTAAGAAGTTTAACAACTTTGACCAAGTCTTTCAAAAAAGTGTATAAGACATCCATAGTTAAATTAGCTGTGAACAATAACACTAACACTCTGTAGTTGTCATAAAAAAATATAGAGAATTTGTCGTGAAAACTGTCTTAATGTTCCCAATCAATTTCTGATGAAAGTTAAATGAGTTTTTGCTTCAATAAGGCTTACTCAAAATAATTATTAGGCCTAGTGAAATAGCAAACCTACATACAAAGCGAATTCAAAATTGTTTAATTGAACTTTTATCCAATAAAATAATTAAAGGAGATTTACATAAATACGGTACCTAAGTTCCTTGAAGTCGTCGAGTATATACCATAATACTATTCACTGAAAGTACTTATGTGTTTTCTGTAAATTAGTTTTTTGTCTATATTTAAACGCACGAAAGAAACATTTTGTCTAAGACTAACTGATACATCATAATGTACTAGTTAATGATTATTTCCTGATATCGAGTAGGCTCTAGAGAGTGATTTAAAATATGTTTAATATCATTCACTATACCATAAATTTTACTACTGGGGCGTAGAAATTTAAACTATCATGGCATATAGCCAAAATAATAACATATACCAACTAACGAGTAAGTTTAATCACAGAAACTACTTTATATCGTTGCGAATACGGTACTGTGCTTAGCAGTATAGCTAGTAGTAAAGGCTTGCGCCGCTAGAGCGTAGCTTCATCTCGAACTGAGCTTCATTAACGCGAACTAATACTTTTTAAAACATGTTGTTGACTTTAATATGGACTTTAACAAACATTCAACGCCACAGAATGATAAAATAAACTTAAAGTTAATGAAATAATTAAAATAAAGTACATAAAAATACAAACTAATACCGGTACTTAAAAATGTGTACTAAAAGTGCAACCCATTCGTCGA
This sequence comes from Macrosteles quadrilineatus, assembly GCF_028750875.1. Lineage (NCBI taxonomy): Eukaryota > Metazoa > Arthropoda > Insecta > Hemiptera > Cicadellidae > Macrosteles > Macrosteles quadrilineatus. The sequence goes on from NW_026542610.1 coordinate 1,787,764, forward strand.
TATCTGAGCAAGTTGTGGTCGGATATATACATGCCAGTTGTCAACGCCCTCCGTACTTGCTTCGGCAGTACATATACTAAAATTGGAACGATACAGAGAAGATTAGCATGGCCCCTGCGCAAGGATGACACGCAAAATCGTGAAGCGTTCCACATTTTTTGAAGTTTCTTATATTAGGAACGGTAATTAAAGACAAATATTACTAATATGTAACACTATAATTAAATAAGAACGTTGTAATTATTTATTTGTATATTTACCTAACCCGCCATGTTAAACTTCCCTATCCCAAGCGTAATGTATACAACTTCTTTACTTCTCGAGTGATGTAAAGTTGAAAAAACTCACTCGGTGAGGTAATGAAACCCATTTAAATAACATTGAGTGCTTAACTTAAAAAATATACCTCTATGGAGCCAACGACGTTCAACGCTAGAAATCAGCTGTGCGCTTGAATTTTATTGTTATGTTTTGAAGAATCTTCCTAACCTAGCTTTTGTTTGTAAGTGAACGTTACTGTTAGAAGATGAGTGAAATGGTTAATGAAAAATATGGTTCGTAACCTCCTGTATATTGTCGGGTCAGGTAAAATCTTGTACATTACACGTTACGCAAGAGCGTGTTTACATCACTTAGGTAAATTAATTATGAATTTTCACAACATTCACCTGCGTGATGTATAAACGCTCTTACTACACTTGTAAGGTAAATAGCTATTACCCCCATTTTTAACACCATTTATGATTGGGGTTTTTTTTAATTGCATTATCATGGGCAATAATAAATCATTACAAATTGTATATTAATCTAGAAAACCCTGTTAAGTTAAACAAATTAAACTACAGTATAAGGTACAAAGTTTAATTAGTTTTATGTTAAAAAAATGGGTGTCAAATCTTAAACCATGATCAATATTACTAAACTACCACCATAATTACGGTATGTATAGTAAATGGTAATTCTAATAATACCTATTTGAACCTGGTAACGCAACTCTACGTGATTAATAGAACGACCGCCTTTAACTGAGTTGCAGGTGGCCGTTTAATAGACTGTACCAATAGTTTTAATAGCTTTAGATTATAGTTATTTGTGCAACTAGTGAGCAATTGCACTTTGCACTCGAGTTGCACATTATATTTTTCCTACAGTTACCAAAATAAATTGGTAAAGAAACGTGACATATTTTTACACAGAAGTGAACTTTTAATATTACATTTAATGATACAACAGTACAACCTCAGAGTAATAAAACAAAAATTTTTGTTTGTTTTATTACTCTGAGGTACAACGAACAGCTGACCAGCTGATTTACAGCCAGTGCTGCCAACGTATTTCGCGCGCATACGACCTTGTCTGCATGTTACGTGCTCACTATTTCGTGCCTTCACGTTGCAAATCTGGAGTGAGTGAGACAATGTAATTAGAGTCCGAGTGAGACAATGTTAACATTGTCTCACTGATGAGCGAATTGGCCACTTTGCTTTCTCAAATCAGTGAGAGAACATGTACATTGTTAGGTAACTGTAGGAAAAATTATTGGCCCTTTTAGCACGCCAAAGGCCTTGTATAAAGACTGCCGAAACACTCCCAGGCCAGCTCAATTGAGTTTACATCAGTAACTTCGTTGCTTGATTAGCTGTAATCACCATGGGAAAAAAGTTACTCGAACTCGAAATAAGCTATATAAAACCGTTTTAACAAACTAACTCATTTTATTTTTATAAATGTCATCATATTTACGTTTAATGTAAAACAGATTGAAAATAAAACTGTCTAAAAAAATCAAAAATCTTCAAGACTTTCACTCATAAGTGAAAGTGACTAAGTTAAGTTTACCCTTAATATTATTAAATTAGATAATTGTGTATAACCACAAAGTCATTGATACATACAAACATCTTAAGTTTCGCCACCATACCTTTGTATTATCATCCGTATCACATCACCGATGATTCATGGCATATTAATGAAGCAAGTTAGTGAAGTATTTGGAAAAATCTATAGTTATTTTGAAATTCCAAAAGATTTCTAATTTATAAATAAGAACGTTACATTTTATTATTTGTTTATTTAATCATAGCATTATTTTTCATTTTAAAGCGAGCCGTAATGAGAGCTGAGGAGTTTAACAACTATTCTCGTCGGGTTGTGCTGCTTGTAACACTTGATTTGCGAAACGCTTTGCTCTGGAGAACACTTTCCACGTCACGGTATACCATGCGCATGATAGAGGACTACCTCCGGTACCGCCTCATCATTTATGACACTACAGAAGGCTCCAGGACGATGGATGTAACTTCTGGTACTGCTCAAGGATCCATACTGGGCCCGGACCTCTGGAACGTCGCCTACGACAGCCTCTTGGGATCCGAGATGCCTGAGGAAACTGTCCTAGTTGGGTATGCAGATGACGTTGCGGCTTTAATAGCTGCACGTAGCATTGAGCTTGCCCAGCTGAAACTAAATAGAGTCATGCGCACCATTAACGCATGGATGGCAGAACATGGTCTCTCGCTCGCTCTGAGCAAAACTGAGATTGTGATTCTGACTAAAAAGAGGATTGACACCATCGTGCCGTTGATGGCGGGGAACGTTGAATTCCAAACCAACTCGTGCCGCAAAGTACCTTGGGGTCATGGTGGACAGCAAGCTCAGCTGGCGAGACCAGATCACCCGTACGGCGGACAAGGCCACTAAAATGGTTTCTTCCCTCAGTCGGTCCAAGAAGCTCGACCTCGACCGGGATGCGGTGTAGGTCATAAAAAAATAATGCCAGAAACGGTGCGAGCCCTGTGGGCTTAGGTCACATGTTGGCCTGACTTGAAGTAATGTGACAAACAATTCCAGGTCTGTGTCCAACATAGCAGAGGTGGTTATTTAGTGAGTAGTCTGATAAATTCAGGAGTCTCACACTAACAGGCTGGCTAGGCTACCTGTGTGCGTAAAAGCATTTTCCCTCCTCACCCTATAAAAAATAATTATTTTTTATGCATATAGTACTGCATATACTGCATATAGTAGTATGCATATAGTAGTATGCATATAGTACTAGGATAGATTAATAAAAGAAAATTATTATTAGCTAGTTTTTAAGCTCCATGAATCAATCTATATCAATATACGAAAAAACACTCAACTGTTCGTCTCTTCGTCTGTCTGTTCAGTGTGTTAGTGTTCGGTTCAGATTTGTTTTTGTTTTAGGTGGCTTACTTACAACAACAACAACATAACCTAAAATTTAAAAATAACACAACGGGAACGGGCGGACAATAGACAATATTTTGAATGTATTGTAGCATATAATACAGAATTGGTAGCATTTTTACATAGGAACAGACATTTACGATGAGTAACATTTATATCCAAGAACCTCCAACCAGTGGGAAGGTAACTTAGAACTAACTTAGGCCTAGGCCTATTACCACTAATACTAACTTACTGTTGTAGAAAAATGCTTTGAATTGGTGAATTACTTTAGGGTAACTTACACACTTAGTAAATGTGAAAGATAAATCCTAGACGTAGGCCCATTGTCAGGCTATAAAATGTGGGTGACTTCCATATCTGGTTATATTATTATAAGATAACTAACCTAACTAGGCCCTAAAAAAATGATGTATCAAATAATCGATATATCGATCGATATTTTCATTCGGTTGTTTGTGCCAACAGATATAGAAGTCTAGGCTAAAATGTTAGCAATTTAACCCTTAAACGTGCCTGCGGGGGTATGACATAGCCCCACATAACTTATGTTAACTATGCAATAATTTTACAAGTATGAGGGCAACCCTGATGAGCATAATAGTAGCTGCCTAAAATAGCATATGCTAAGTTATCATCTGGCCACAGCGTTGTTACTCTTGGATACAGTTTCTTAACTGGGCTATGCTTATATCGATTGAAACTATCGATTTGATTAGTAAACCTTCATGCGATTTTTCACCATCAGCAAGTTTGGTTGGTTAGGTTAGGTTAAGATAGTTTAATTTTATAATAAATATATTTAAAAATAGGCCTATCAATTATTATTCAATATTTTCAATTCGATTGTTTCAATCGATATTAGCATAGCCCAGTTAAGAAACTGTACCCTTGTTTAAATACAATTTCCCCCTCTTTAACACCATTATTACATTTCATAATGAAAACATTAGGGGTTCAAACTATTAGTTTCAAATCAATTAAAGGATATGGTATTATCATAAAATTTGCATAACAATATGAGAAAATGAATATAGATATCTAATGTTGAAAGTATAAAAAAATATAGCCTAATAGGCCTATAAAACATAAAAATAAAAAAAATAAGAAATAAAAAAAATCCTTTTTTATAGCTATTTTATTTGGGGGTCCACTATACCCCCGCACGCGCTTGTAGCGTCAGCTGATGACGTTGTCATAGCAACGCATTATAAGTTAGTCTGGTTTTGGTTTTTCTACAGGAATGTACACAAAAATGTAACTCTCTTATTAAACTAATTTTCTTTTACTTATTTGGTCGTAATTTATTTGATGTACACAAACAACCACGACCAAACGCTCCAGCGTAAAAAAAACAAGCGTGCACACTTAAGGCATAGTTTTTAATAAAGTAAAGATAATTTATACGGTAATGTTAAGTTCCAGTTTTTTAGTTTAGGCATTAGGCCAAAATCATTAAATTTGCAATTGTAAACCTTCGTAGACTAGTTAGTTACACTTTTTGACATTTGGTTTTCACATCCCCTCTGGGAGTTACTTACCTGTCTGAGCCAAGATAGTTAACCCGACACAACCCAACATGTTGGCGAATCTGTCATTGGCCACTGCCGACATTTTATGTCATCACTGGCTGCGTTGAACTAATCTATAGGGAGTGTGAAACTATCAAGTTTCTACTGTAAGTTACTTCATATCTAATGATTTACAACACCATTCTTTTAATTTGAAAGAACTTATGCCATGCTGTTTATAGGTTTTATTGAAAACTTCCGTCGGAGATATTGACATCGAACTGTGGTCAAAGGAAGCGCCCAAGGCTTGTCGCAACTTTATCCAGCTTTGCTTAGAGGGCTACTACGATGGCACTATATTTCACCGTGTGGTCAAAGGTTTCATTGTTCAAGGGGGAGATCCCACAGGCACTGGAACTGGGGGTGAATCCATCTATGGAGAACCTTTTAAGGTAAGTAACTTTTAAGTTCTCCAAGTTATGTTCTAACGAGTCTACCATCGTGAGACTCACTAGCCTAAATTGTACTTAAACTCCAGGTTTTTTTTGTTTGGTTTTAAATATTTTCTGTAGGCAACACACTGGACATCAAAACAGTTTTCGACGCTGAAACACAACAAACTGTATTTGATACTTACTAACAGCTGCTCTGTAGGCTAGTAGAGTTGACAAAGGACAGGAGTTAATTAGGAGCTTTTTTTAGGCCTTTTTTAGTAGTAGGCCTATGAATGTTTGATACCCAATAGGATAGGCTACCCAATAACAATATACTCAATTGATACCCAACATTGGACATTGAACTTTTATTATTTTTGGACCGTTCTTTCAAAAAACCTTCAAAATCTCATTGGCGTAAAAACTCTCAAAATAAAAACATTAGATTATAAAAGTAATAGCCTACCGGTAAGTATTCTTAGTTTGGTTCGACCTGACTTTTTCTTCTAGATCAAATCCTTTTTGTTTGAACATGCTAACCAGTAACAGTGAAATAAGTTATTATTGTGTGTATAGCCTACAGTTTCTGTTTCTAGTGCCAGAATCGACTCTTCCTTATTCAGGTAATCCTACTATAAAAATAATCCTGAAATCTATAAATTGATTAGTCTATGTAGGCCTACATATGTTTTATTTTTTACTAACTGCTATAAAACTGTCCCTGGCTAAATCTCCTTTTGCCACATTCAGGATGAGATCCATTCTCGGCTGCGGTTCAACAGACGAGGTCTGGTCGCCATGGCAAACGCTGGGAAGGATGATAACGGTTCGCAATTCTTCTTCACCCTGGCACCAACACCAGACTTGCAGAACAAACACACCATTTTTGCAAAGGTTACAGGAGAAACAGTATACAACATGATTAAACTGGAAGACACGATGGTGGATCAGGTATACAGTTAGGTATTTTAGTATTTAATTAGTCAGATTTATTAAACACTAGCAGAGTAACCGTCCTTTGTACGGGGTTGACATATAAGTATAAAATGCTTATTGCAGTTATGGGAGAGGATACGGTTTAAGAAAATTTGGTTCTTTTAATTTATATGGTAACTTGTGCTATAGTATAGCATCTACCATAGCCATTATGTTCTACCACTGCACCTAAACCATAGAAAAAAGTAAAGTTCTCATCGTGTACCAGACCTTTTTGTTGCTAGTTGGTTCAAATTAGCTGATGTCATAAATTCAAAAAAATAATAGTGCTGCACCCTGTTGGTAAACCTTATACTTTTTAACGCTATTTAATATCATAGAACCAACTTGTGCAGTTGAAACAGCTGACAAAATTCTTTAGATCATTTAAATATGAATACTCATGAGGTTAACATGGGAAACTCCAGAGCCACTGGGGCAAAGCCCGAAAGGGTTTTTGAGATAAGAATATGTGTATATGTTATACAAGAATTTGAGCTAACATCATACCGAATTTCAACCCTGTCGGTTTAGTATTTTTTGTGTTTACTTGTCACAAACATCCATCCAAACTTTCTCACTCATAATATTAGTAGCCTAGGATTATAATATCTAGCCTCTCAAAAAATGCACCTTACTTGGAACTCCAACTATAATTTGGATAGTACCGGTACAAAAATTTTACATTTGGATTTTTACAAAAATTTGATGTAATTTGAAGAAAATAGACTGAGAATGGAGGTGAGTTTTTACTATTACAATCGCAGAACACGTGTGTGAAAATTCACACTTTCGCTGCAATCGCAGAGGACAATTTACTGTGACTGTGAGAGACAAAAATGATGTCTACACTTAAATACTTTTTAACCTACAAGACTGCGGAAGATTTTCAAGATCTCGCCACAAACAGGGAAAACTTTTACGGTTTTTATGTGACCACGGGAGACTGTTAAGTTGTGTGCACAACGGTGGCATGTATTTACCATTTTGCTGCAATCACGGAGGATGATGATGTTTCTGTGACCGCATGAAATGATGATGATGACTTCAAGATTACGAAAGACGTGCCTGATTTTGTCATGATCCCAAAACACAATGTCGATGTTTCCATGACGGTGGAGGACAATGATGATGTCTACACGACCGTGGGAGATTTTGGATTTTGCCGCCAGCACGGTTTCTGCTTCCTTTAACATTGATTCTTATTACTGTTGTTTTAAGTTTTTGAAATTCTTTCTGTAAGCGGTTCGGATAATCTACTACCAATTTGGATAGTTGGAGTGCGTTTATTTGGTGTACTAGTGTATTACCTTATGGTAAACTTATGCATTCTCAGATATACGCTATACCACTAATGATAAATATATACTGACATTGACCTTAGTGTACAGTGTACATTTTTTTAGGATGACAGACCGTTGTATCCGCCAAAAATTAATGGAACTGAAGTTTTAAATAATCCTTTCCCTGACATTGTTCCAAGAGTAACCAAAAAGAAGGAAAAGGATGAAAAACAGGATAAGAAAACCAAAGTATCTGGAGTTAAGTAAGTAACTTTATTTTTCAACAACTGTGTTTAAATTCATTTTAGACTGGTTTGCACCATCCACTGTAGAACAACCTTTGTTAGCCTAACTGGTGTTTACAGTATTAATATTGTTTACATTGTTAAATTGTTGTTTAGTTGATCTAGCCCGTCACATACAATCATAAAAAGAGGTTATTGGTCAAAGCCCATCATGAAATAAATTAATTATGTTTGTGCTTTTATTTATTTTTTGCTGGATGCAGGTAAAAATGAGTTTCTATTATGTTAAAAAGGTTTTATTTTTTATTTGGTTGCTTGGGCATTGCAATTTATAAGTATGAAGTAAAACCCTTTCATCCTTAACTTAAATCCTTTTAAATCGACAATTTTTTAATCTCACATTAGTTAAAATTATAAAATAAAAAATATCTGCAATTACTCATTGAGAGGGCGCTATTTCCCTCCTACATTCAACAGTTGGTTTAGTACCACCATAACACACACTGTCATTAGTAGTTATGTAAAGGTCTGTTCGAGCGCAGGATGAGGATGAGAGCCCTGAAATAGGGTACACCCTAGAACAGGGTACACCCTAGAACAGGGTACACCCTAGAACAGGGTACACCCTAGAACAGGGTACAGCCCTGAAATAGGGTACAGCCCTAGAATAGGGTACAGCCCTAGAACGGGGTACAGTCCTAGAACGGGGTACAGTCCTAGAATGGGGTACGGTCCTCAAAGTCCGGACACTCAGAGAGCAGTCTTCTGCAGTTCTTTTTCATAGAATCCGCCTATAATTTCCTCACCATTTTGATCGGCAATCCTATAAGTAACCGGTCTGGTGTTTAGAATTCGTGCTATTGTAAATATCTCCGAAGTCCAGTTTTGTTTATATTTATTTGCAAACACGTCTTTTTTCGTTGTGATACGAACTCTATCACCGAGATCGAACTTGCTGTTTTTACGAATTTTGTGTTCGCGCTCAATGTACATTTTTAATAGATCAGCCTCGTTATCTTTGTTGACCTCTATTGGTCTCATTTTAATAGTGTGGTGATAATCATGTTGGTTATACTCGTTTGTGACTTCTTGTAGTATATCGTACCACTTGTGGGATTGTCGGACTTGGAATTTGACTTTAAGTTTCTCATTCAATGTCCTATGATATCTTTCGATTATTGCGGACTTCTCTTCACTCTCTGTATGGTATAGTTTGATATTATGCTTCCTCAACATGTTGTTGAACGGTTTATTTTTAAACTCTGTACCTTTGTCGGTATGTAAAAGCTTTGGTGCTTTATGACCATCACTGTTTGCTCTTTTTATAATCTTCTCGAAAGCTGTTGTCAACTCTGCCCCGTCTTTTTTCTTTAAAGGTTCGGACCAAACGAATTTGCTAAATGTATCTATGACATTTAAAATGTACTTGTACCACTTGTTCTCCCTAGCGTACTGCTTCATTATTAGTAAATCTGCAGCCCACAAATCGTCGATACCCTTGGTGACTATTCGGCGTTTAATGAACTTTTTAATAACCGGCCTGTGCAACTCCTTGGCTTCTAGGTAAAGTAATTTGTCATAAAAATCAGTTAGAGCTAGGGCAACGAGCCATACTCGAGCTTCAGAGACTGCAGAGGAACACCAGGCCGGGCTTTTAGCTGATTCGATCAGCCATGCCTCCCATAGAGAATCTGAAACCCCCAATGAACGCCACGTTAGGCTTTTAGCTGCAGGCACACCTCACATAGAACCTCAGAGACATCTGATGAACGTAACATTCTAGTACCAGCCAACACAAGTAGAACTGCGTCACATAGAACTGCTGAAACACCTGAAGAGTACCAATAGTTGAATTGCATCACAAAGAGCCGCTTAAATGTCTGATGAACAGCATCAGGCTGGGGTGGTGGCCAACAGTAACAGAATGGCTTTACAAAGAGCTGCACAAGTACAAGAGGAAACCCCTGCTATTATACAGGAAAGACAACGACGGAGATAAGACTTCATGAGTATGATGTGGAACCCATTTAATGGTATAGCTTTTCGATATGATCTGTTCATTGATTATATCAATCACAGTTTTTTTTTTATAGGCAGAATGAGCCAAACATGTAGATATTGTGATACAGTAAAATGGGAGCTAATAGGGATGTGTTGTTCAAATGGAAAAGTAAGGCTTACTTTACCTGCTGAGCCAATTGAGCCACTAAAGACCCTTGTCGTTGGAGAAACAGCAGAATCCAGGTGTTTTTATACTAAATTTGGAAATATAACTCATGCTTCCAAATGACCTCATTTGGTACTTTTGGCCAAGTTGTATAACATGACTATCCCACAACGTTCACTGTGCAGGGGCAAATATAACATAGAATTGGCTTATTACTCCCACAACCCGATCAGCCTCATGGCTTCCTACAAATATTCTTCATTGGTGGTCGACAAGCTGAGGCTATAAGGTGCTGTGACAACATCCTAAAACATAGTACAAAGCCTTCAACGCATTTTTTATGGCAACAATGTTTTAATTGCGTCCTTTAAAACCGCATTAGATCAGTGGCCGTCAGATGGTTTTAAAAGCCATTATGCGTGCTGACTGCTGTCCAGCTGGGGAGCATGAGTGATGATTCGACGCTTCGACTGTTGATGAAGTGGCAGTGGTCATTGTTGGCAATAAGTTTCACTCACGAGATATTGTGCTGTGCCAAAGAGATGACACTTTTGGTTAGAGTATCTGAAACTCATTGCTTCTATGATGTTTTGCAATACCTTCCATATTTTAGAGTGATCAGGAAAGCTACCATTTCAACATTCAACAGAGTAATCCCACAACCAAGCATCCTACAACTAAAAAGCGACTGCAATACAGTTTTATGTGTCATAATGGTTTGTCAAAACCACTTCAACCCAATCATTCACTACAGATAACGGTTTAGTCGGTTTATTGTAGACATGTGTGCTAGAATTGAAATACCAACAATGAAACAGTATGCTCTAATGATCTTGGTCAAATAGTGATGGAAAGTGTACAAAGATATATCCCAGATAGATTATGACTGAGATATAGCTATAATGGGTACCCTTTGTACAGAAAGTGATCAACAAATTACGGTGGACATTATTCTCAAATAAATGTATCAGGATGAGGATCTGTGGATATTGACAACTGTTGGATTGTACCATACAACCCAGTTTTGACAAAAATTTTCAACGCCCATATTAACATGGAGTACTGCAGTTCAGTGAAGAGCATAAAATACATATGCAAATATGTAAACAAGGGAAGCGACCAAGCTGTTGAGGGAAGCTGCACCAGAGATGAGGTAACTCTTTACCAATCAGGACGTTACTTGAGTTGTAATGAGGCAGAATGGTGTATCTTTGGGTTTCTAGTTCATGAAATCCCACTGTTACTTATCCGAGTGTTCACTTTGAGAACTTCCAGAGGGTTTACTTCAACGACAACAGCCTACATTACGTTTTACAAAACCCAAGAGATACTAAATTTACTGCATTTTTTTAGCTGTGTACTAATGATGAATTTGCTAGGACCCTTTTTTGCAATGAAGTACCCCACTACAACACCTGGAACGCTTCACGAAAAGAGTTCCAGCGTTGCGGTATTGGCTTTCCAGTGGAGAATCAGCCTGATTTAAAGTATTCAGAAGCGCTAGGACGAGTACCACGGCCGTTAACTTCGAGTGCTACTGTTTACGTATGCTACCGTACTTCAAAGTGTATGTGGTCCTACTTGCTTTGATGACTCAAGAACTGTTGAAAGCCATACATACAATCCATATAGAGAAGTGTGTGAAGTCCATTCTTTGCTCGATCGTGATGACTGCTGTGAATCCACAATACGTGATGCTGTTCTGACTCGCTCTCCACAATGTATCAACGTGAGTCAACGTGAGCCACATCAACGTGATCCTGGCGAGCACCTGTGGGCTGTCAAACCCCTTACAACTTTGAAAAACCCTTAAAGACGACATGGCTGAAGACATATTGGTGTGTTTTCATTGAGAAGTTCCAGGTACACTCTATAATGAGGTAGTTTACAATGAAGTGTTACTGGCAATTATATGTCTGGTTTCGACGATGTGTGGTAGAGATTTGAGTTCATTTGGCCTTCCCACACCTCAACTAGAGGTCAATGTCAATACAGAAGTTCCAGGTACACTTTATAATGAGGTAGTTTACAATGATGCGTTACTGGCAATTGCATCTCTAGTTTCAACTATGTGTGGTAGAGATTTGAGTTCATTTGGCCTTCCCACACCTCAACAAGAGGTCAATGTCAATACAGAAGTTCTCAAAGAGATGCCATACAATACTACTGACCTACAGAACCATGTTTTAGGAAATTTACCGGAACTTTCACCGGAACAACTTGATGTGTTCTGTTTTGTTGCAAACAGAATTGCTCAGCAAAAAGGAACCATAGTTTTCTTGGATGCACCAGGTGGTACTGGTAAGACTTTTCTAACAAATTTGCTGTTGGCAGGCGTAAGAAGAAAAGACCAAATTGCTCTTGCTGTTGCGTCATCTGGAATTGCGTCAACGCTTCTAGAAGGCGGTCGTACAGCAGCTTTCAAACCACCTCTCAAGTTGAATTCTGGTGATGCTGTTACCTGTAATATAAGGAAAATTCTGATCGTGGGGGAAAGCTCTTAGATGCTGCAAACTTTTGGTATGGGATGAGTGCACCATGTCACACAAACGTGCACTAGAAGTTCTCGATTTGACACTTAAAGCTGCCATAAACCGTTAGGACTTAATGGGAGGGTTGGTTGTTTTATTGGCTGTAGATTTCAGGCAAACCCTTCCAGTAATTCCTCGAGGAGCACCTGCAGACGAAATAAGTACCTGCATTAAAAAGTCTGCTTTGTGGAGTTACGTTGAGGAAAATAATTTGATGCAGAACATGAGAGAGATTCTTCAAAACGAACACGATGCTGAATTGTTTTTTTTCCAATTTATTAAACATCGGAAATTGACAGATACCTGTTGATAGCCAACAAAGAATCTCATTTCCTCTAAACTATGCCAACATGGTTGATTCATCGGAGAAACTAATACTTAAAGTTCATTAGTTACCATCAGTTGCTGAGAATCATTTGTCCAGTGAATGGTTGTGTGAAAGAGCTGTACTTGCTCCCAAAAATTACACTGGTAATACAATCAACAGCAAGATAGTTACAGCAATTCCAGGTGGCACATCAGAGTATCTGTCTATTGACACTGTGTTAGAAGAGGATGCAGCCGTTCAAAATCTAGTATAGTTTCTCAACACCTTGGAGTTTCCAGATGTCCCTCCTCACAAAATTGAATTCAAAGTGGGGAACCTGTAATGCTACTGAGTAACTTGGAACCTCCACGACTCTGCAATGGTGTCCGACTTATCGTTACTTCGTTTAAACAAAACGTTATTGAAGCCCAGGCTTGTGCAAAAAGCTATATAGTTTTCATACCAAGAATTCCAATCATTCCAACAGACTTAGCGTTTACATTTAAACGGCTTCAATTTCCAATGAAGATTACCTCTGCCATGATAATAAATAAAGCACAAGACCAAACTCTTTAAGTAGCCGGTTTACATCTAGAAAACTTCTTGATTAGCATTGTATTTGTTATTTTAAGTGTTACAAGACGTTTCTTTTATTTACTTACTGTACATCTAGAAAATCAATATTTTTCTTATGGCCAACTGTACGCGGCATGCTCACGTGTATCGTGCAGCAGAGATTTGTACACATACACACCAGACAACAAAGCTGAAAACATTGTTTATAAAAACGTTCTGTAATAATTGCTGCAAAGTAATCTCAACCCCATTGTAATCTGAAACTGCACAAATTAAAAGCCTTTTGAACCAACCACTCTTTCATTTAACTGTTAGCTACCCCAGAATTTGGTACATTTACCTCCGCACTTAAATTCAATATCGCCCGCAGTGAAGTGGGGGTATTTTAGCTAGCTTCAAAGAGCGAATTTGAAAATTGAAAATCCTAACTATACCAGTATTGATTTATTGTATGGATTCAATTAGTAAGCCCCCAAAACTGTGATCATAATAATTAAAATTTAAGAATGTTAAAAGTGATATAGTTTCTTAACTAGGCTATGCTATTTCTTGTTTTACAAGAGAATAAAAATTGTTTATAGTTCTAGAGTTAAGGAAGCGAAAAATTCAGCAATGTTAATAAGATAGCTGCCGCTCTCAACACTTGCATAGCGGCATGGAAGCTGGTCAACGAGTACAGAAAACCCATTTATCGCTCAGGAAATCAATACACTAACAAGTTGGACTGAGTGGGTGAAAACCATATCCTGGGATTAGTGAAAGGTTTTAGGGACTCCGAAAGTTGGGATATCAATGGTCTGTCATGCTCTATTCGTAAGGGCACAGTTGATGGATAATCATGCCACCGACTAAACTTGTTAACCTCTGCTTGACTAAGGGAATCTTTCCTGACAGCCTAAAGATAGCTAGGACTATCCTCATATTCAAGAAGGCTGATCCCTCTTACACGACAAATTATAGACCTATCTCTATCTTGCCAGTCTTCTCTGAGATGCTGGAGACCAAAAGATAATTGTTGACATATTTTGAAAACAACCAACCATTCCCAAAATCATCTAGGCTTTAGACACATCCTCTGCTCTCTTGAAACTTATCGGTGCTATTACAGATGCTTTCGAGGATAACGAGTCGGTCCTTTTGAGACTCTGTGACCTGAGCAAGGCCTTTGATGTGGTTTCACATCACATACTGTTGGCCAAGCTAACGAGGCACGGTATTGGAGGCACAGTTTTGAACACCTTAAGCAGCACCTCAGTAGCTACTTGACAGACCGAAAGCAGCTAGTTCTGGTGAACGTAAATGGGTAAACCTTATTGTTTGCTGACGATACCACCCTGTTCATTAGGGAAAGACCATTGAGCGATTGATAGATCTACAAAAAACGCTGCATACACTCGTATTTGAAAAATATTACGTATATATAGCAATTATTGTTAGATCTACAAAAAACGCTGCATACACACGGATTTGAAAAAAATTACGTTTATATAGCGATTATTGTTAGATCTACAAAAAACGCTGCATACACACAGTTAGATTAGGCTAAGTTAGGTTAGGTTAAGACAGGTTACGATAAGTTAGGTTAAGTTAGGCTAGGCCAAGTTAGGTTAGGAAAATCCGGCAATGCCTTACACTTATCTTTACATACTTAGCTAGTTACACTTTCGCATCAGCTACCGTATCTTATATGGCGTAGGTTAGGAAATTCCAGCAACGCCTTACACTTATCTTTACATACTTAGCTAGTTACACTTTCGCATCAGCTATCTTATATGGCATTGCCGGATTTTCCTAACCTAACTTGGCCTAGCCTAACTTAACCTAACTTATCGTAACCTGTCTTAACCTAACCTAACTTAGCCTAATCTAACTGTGTGTATGCAGCGTTTTTTGTAGATCTAACAATAATCGCTATATAAACGTAATTTTTTTCAAATCCGTGTGTATGCAGCGTTTTTTGTAGATCTAACAATAATTGCTATATATACGTAATATTTTTCAAATACGAGTGTATGCAGCGTTTTTTGTAGATCTATCAATCGCTCAATGGTCTTTCCCTAATGAACAGGGTGGTATCGTCAGCAAACAATAAGGTTTACCCATTTACGTTCACCAGAACTAGCTGCTTTCGGTCTGTCAAGTAGCTACTGAGGTGCTGCTTAAGGTGTTCAAAACTGTGCCTCCAATACCGTGCCTCGTTAGCTTGGCCAACAGTATGTGATGTGAAACCACATCAAAGGCCTTGCTCAGGTCACAGAGTCTCAAAAGGACCGACTCGTTATCCTCGAAAGCATCTGTAATAGCACCGATAAGTTTCAAGAGAGCAGAGGATGTGTCTAAAGCCTAGATGATTTTGGGAATGGTTGGTTGTTTTCAAAATATGTCAACAATTATCTTTTGGTCTCCAGCATCTCAGAGAAGACTGGCAAGATAGAGATAGGTCTATAATTTGTCGTGTAAGAGGGATCAGCCTTCTTGAATATGAGGATAGTCCTAGCTATCTTTAGGCTGTCAGGAAAGATTCCCTTAGTCAAGCAGAGGTTAACAAGTTTAGTCGGTGGCATGATTATCCATCAACTGTGCCCTTACGAATAGAGCATGACAGACCATTGATATCCCAACTTTCGGAGTCCCTAAAACCTTTCACTAATCCCAGGATATGGTTTTCACCCACTCAGTCCAACTTGTTAGTGTATTGATTTCCTGAGCGATAAATGGGTTTTCTGTACTCGTTGACCAGCTCCCATGCCGCTATGCAAGTGTTGAGAGCGGCAGCTATCTTATTAACATTGCTGAATTTTTCGCTTCCTTAACTCTAGAACTATAAACAATTTTTATTCTCTTGTAAAACAAGAAATAGCATAGCCTAGTTAAGAAACTATATCACTTTTAACATTCTTAAATTTTAATTATTATGATCACAGTTTTGGGGGCTTACTAATTGAATCCATACAATAAATCAATACTGGTATAGTTAGGATTTTCAATTTTCAAATTCGCTCTTTGAAGCTAGCTAAAATACCCCCACTTCACTGCGGGCGATATTGAATTTAAGTGCGGAGGTAAATGTACCAAATTCTGGGGTAGCTAACAGTTAAATGAAAGAGTGGTTGGTTCAAAAGGCTTTTAATTTGTGCAGTTTCAGATTACAATGGGGTTGAGATTACTTTGCAGCAATTATTACAGAACGTTTTTATAAACAATGTTTTCAGCTTTGTTGTCTGGTGTGTATGTGTACAAATCTCTGCTGCACGATACACGTGAGCATGCCGCGTACAGTTGGCCATAAGAAAAATATTGATTTTCTAGATGTACAGTAAGTAAATAAAAGAAACGTCTTGTAACACTTAAAATAACAAATACAATGCTAATCAAGAAGTTTTCTAGATGTAAACCGGCTACTTAAAGAGTTTGGTCTTGTGCTTTATTTATTATCATGGCAGAGGTAATCTTCATTGGAAATTGAAGCCGTTTAAATGTAAACGCTAAGTCTGTTGGAATGATTGGAATTCTTGGTATGAAAACTATATAGCTTTTTGCACAAGCCTGGGCTTCAATAACGTTTTGTTTAAACGAAGTAACGATAAGTCGGACACCATTGCAGAGTCGTGGAGGTTCCAAGTTACTCAGTAGCATTACAGGTTCCCCACTTTGAATTCAATTTTGTGAGGAGGGACATCTGGAAACTCCAAGGTGTTGAGAAACTATACTAGATTTTGAACGGCTGCATCCTCTTCTAACACAGTGTCAATAGACAGATACTCTGATGTGCCACCTGGAATTGCTGTAACTATCTTGCTGTTGATTGTATTACCAGTGTAATTTTTGGGAGCAAGTACAGCTCTTTCACACAACCATTCACTGGACAAATGATTCTCAGCAACTGATGGTAACTAATGAACTTTAAGTATTAGTTTCTCCGATGAATCAACCATGTTGGCATAGTTTAGAGGAAATGAGATTCTTTGTTGGCTATCAACAGGTATCTGTCAATTTCCGATGTTTAATAAATTGGAAAAAAAACAATTCAGCATCGTGTTCGTTTTGAAGAATCTCTCTCATGTTCTGCATCAAATTATTTTCCTCAACGTAACTCCACAAAGCAGACTTTTTAATGCAGGTACTTATTTCGTCTGCAGGTGTTTCTCGAGGAATTACTGGAAGGGTTTGCCTGAAATCTACAGCCAATAAAACAACCAACCCTCCCATTAAGTCCTAACGGTTTATGGCAGCTTTAAGTGTCAAATCGAGAACTTCTAGTGCACGTTTGTGTGACATGGTGCACTCATCCCATAAAAAAAGTTTGCAGCATCTAAGAGCTTTCCCCCACGATCAGAATTTTCCTTATATTACAGGTAACAGCATCACCAGAATTCAACTTGAGAGGTGGTTTGAAAGCTGCTGTACGACCGTCTTCTAGAAGCGTTGACGCAATTCCAGATGACGCAACAGCAAGAGCAATTTGGTCTTTTCTTCTTACGCCTGCCAACAGCAAATTTGTTAGAAAAGTCTTACCAGTACCACCTGGTGCATCCAAGAAAACTATTGTTCCTTTTTGCTGAGCAATTCTGTTTGCAACAAAACAGAACACATCAAGTTGTTCCGGTGAAAGTTCCGGTAAATTTCCTAAAACATGGTTCTGTAGGTCAGTAGTATTGTATGGCATCTCTTTGAGAACTTCTGTATTGACATTGACCTCTTGTTGAGGTGTGGGAAGGCCAAATGAACTCAAATCTCTACCACACATAGTTGAAACTAGAGATGCAATTGCCAGTAACGCATCATTGTAAACTACCTCATTATAAAGTGTACCTGGAACTTCTGTATTGACATTGACCTCTAGTTGAGGTGTGGGAAGGCCAAATGAACTCAAATCTCTACCACACATCGTCGAAACCAGACATATAATTGCCAGTAACACTTCATTGTAAACTACCTCATTATAGAGTGTACCTGGAACTTCTCAATGAAAACACACCAATATGTCTTCAGCCATGTCGTCTTTAAGGGTTTTTCAAAGTTGTAAGGGGTTTGACAGCCCACAGGTGCTCGCCAGGATCACGTTGATGTGGCTCACGTTGACTCACGTTGATACATTGTGGAGAGCGAGTCAGAACAGCATCACGTATTGTGGATTCACAGCAGTCATCACGATCGAGCAAAGAATGGACTTCACACACTTCTCTATATGGATTGTATGTATGGCTTTCAACAGTTCTTGAGTCATCAAAGCAAGTAGGACCACATACACTTTGAAGTACGGTAGCATACGTAAACAGTAGCACTCGAAGTTAACGGCCGTGGTACTCGTCCTAGCGCTTCTGAATACTTTAAATCAGGCTGATTCTCCACTGGAAAGCCAATACCGCAACGCTGGAACTCTTTTCGTGAAGCGTTCCAGGTGTAGTAGTGGGGTACTTCATTGCAAAAAAGGGTCCTAGCAAATTCATCATTAGTACACAGCTAAAAAAATTCAGTAAATTTAGTATCTCTTGGGTTTTGTAAAACGTAATGTAGGCTGTTGTCGTTGAAGTAAACCCTCTGGAAGTTCTCAAAGTGAACACTCGGATAAGTAACAGTGGGATTTCATGAACTAGAAACCCAAAGATACACCATTCTGCCTCATTACAACTCAAGTAACGTCCTGATTGGTAAAGAGTTACCTCATCTCTGGTGCAGCTTCCCTCAACAGCTTGGTCGCTTCCCTTGTTTACATATTTGCATATGTATTTTATGCTCTTCACTGAACTGCAGTACTCCATGTTAATATGGGCGTTGAAAATTTTTGTCAAAACTGGGTTGTATGGTACAATCCAACAGTTGTCAATATCCACAGATCCTCATCCTGATACATTTATTTGAGAATAATGTCCACCGTAATTTGTTGATCACTTTCTGTACAAAGGGTACCCATTATAGCTATATCTCAGTCATAATCTATCTGGGATATATCTTTGTACACTTTCCATCACTATTTGACCAAGATCATTAGAGCATACTGTTTCATTGTTGGTATTTCAATTCTAGCACACATGTCTACAATAAACCGACTAAACCGTTATCTGTAGTGAATGATTGGGTTGAAGTGGTTTTGACAAACCATTATGACACATAAAACTGTATTGCAGTCGCTTTTTAGTTGTAGGATGCTTGGTTGTGGGATTACTCTGTTGAATGTTGAAATGGTAGCTTTCCTGATCACTCTAAAATATGGAAGGTATTGCAAAACATCATAGAAGCAATGAGTTTCAGATACTCTAACCAAAAGTGTCATCTCTTTGGCACAGCACAATATCTCGTGAGTGAAACTTATTGCCAACAATGACCACTGCCACTTCATCAACAGTCGAAGCGTCGAATCATCACTCATGCTCCCCAGCTGGACAGCAGTCAGCACGCATAATGGCTTTTAAAACCATCTGACGGCCACTGATCTAATGCGGTTTTAAAGGACGCAATTAAAACATTGTTGCCATAAAAAATGCGTTGAAGGCTTTGTACTATGTTTTAGGATGTTGTCACAGCACCTTATAGCCTCAGCTTGTCGACCACCAATGAAGAATATTTGTAGGAAGCCATGAGGCTGATCGGGTTGTGGGAGTAATAAGCCAATTCTATGTTATATTTGCCCCTGCACAGTGAACGTTGTGGGATAGTCATGTTATACAACTTGGCCAAAAGTACCAAATGAGGTCATTTGGAAGCATGAGTTATATTTCCAAATTTAGTATAAAAACACCTGGATTCTGCTGTTTCTCCAACGACAAGGGTCTTTAGTGGCTCAATTGCCTCAGCAGGTAAAGTAAGCCTTACTTTTCCATTTGAACAACACATCCCTATTAGCTCCCATTTTACTGTATCACAATATCTACATGTTTGGCTCATTCTGCCTATACAAAAAAAACTGTGATTGATATAATCAATGAACAGATCATATCGAAAAGCTATACCATTAAATGGGTTCCACATCATACTCATGAAGTCTTATCTCCGTCGTTGTCTTTCCTGTATAATAGCAGGGGTTTCCTCTTGTACTTGTGCAGCTCTTTGTAAAGCCATTCTGTTACTGTTGGCCACCACCCCAGCCTGATGCTGTTCATCAGACATTTAAGCGGCTCTTTGTGATGCAATTCAACTATTGGTACTCTTCAGGTGTTTCAGCAGTTCTATGTGACGCAGTTCTACTTGTGTTGGCTGGTACTAGAATGTTACGTTCATCAGATGTCTCTGAGGTTCTATGTGAGGTGTGCCTGCAGCTAAAAGCCTAACGTGGCGTTCATTGGGGGTTTCAGATTCTCTATGGGAGGCATGTCTGATCGAATCAGCTAAAAGCCCGGCCTGGTGTTCCTCTGCAGTCTCTGAAGCTCGAGTATGGCTCGTTGCCCTAGCTCTAACTGATTTTTATGACAAATTACTTTACCTAGAAGCCAAGGAGTTGCACAGGCCGGTTATTAAAAAGTTCATTAAACGCCGAATAGTCACCAAGGGTATCGACGATTTGTGGGCTGCAGATTTACTAATAATGAAGCAGTACGCTAGGGAGAACAAGTGGTACAAGTACATTTTAAATGTCATAGATACATTTAGCAAATTCGTTTGGTCCGAACCTTTAAAGAAAAAAGACGGGGCAGAGTTGACAACAGCTTTCGAGAAGATTATAAAAAGAGCAAACAGTGATGGTCATAAAGCACCGAAGCTTTTACATACCGACAAAGGTACAGAGTTTAAAAATAAACCGTTCAACAACATGTTGAGGAAGCATAATATCAAACTATACCATACAGAGAGTGAAGAGAAGTCCGCAATAATCTAAAGATATCATAGGACATTGAATGAGAAACTTAAAGTCAAATTCCAAGTCCGACAATCCCACAAGTGGTACGATATACTACAAGAAGTCACAAACGAGTATAACCAACATGATTATCACCACACTATTAAAATGAGACCAATAGAGGTCAACAAAGATAACGAGGCTGATCTATTAAAAATGTACATTGAGCGCGAACACAAAATTCGTAAAAACAGCAAGTTCGATCTCGGTGATAGAGTTCGTATCACAACGAAAAAAGACGTGTTTGCAAATAAATATAAACAAAACTGGACTTCGGAGATATTTACAATAGCACGAATTCTAAACACCAGACCGGTTACTTATAGGATTGCCGATCAAAATGGTGAGGAAATTATAGGCGGATTCTATGAAAAAGAACTGCAGAAGACTGCTCTCTGAGTGTCCGGACTTTGAGGACCGTACCCCATTCTAGGACTGTACCCCGTTCTAGGACTGTACCCCGTTCTAGGGCTGTACCCTATTCTAGGGCTGTACCCTATTTCAGGGCTGTACCCTGTTCTAGGGTGTACCCTGTTCTAGGGTGTACCCTGTTCTAGGGTGTACCCTGTTCTAGGGTGTACCCTATTTCAGGGCTCTCATCCTCATCCTGCGCTCGAACAGACCTTTACATAACTACTGTCATTATACTGCACGGCAAAAATGATAACTTTATCCTTAGAAATTGTTGTTTAAGAGTAGACTCTAAGCCTGGATTTTGAATTTTTGAGAAAAGGGGATAGTAGCCAGCCTATCTTAGTACAGGTAGGACATAGAAAACACAGAATACTCATAAACCACAATATTTGTCTCCTAGGGGACTTTATCAAGTGTAGAGAAAGAGAACACAAATAATGGTTATTGTCATGGCTGATAGGCTGTTGCCCCCTATACAGTGTGGTAACTTTTCACTAGTTTACACTTGGAAAATAATCCACAAAAAATATATTCATACACACATGTGTGTACCTGTTAAGCATTTAGCTATCTCTGAAAAGAACATACTTTGAATCGTCTTGTCTACAGTATTGCCAAAACAACAAAAGAGGTTATTGGTCAAAGCCCGTCATTGAATATATTCTGTGTTGTGTTGGTAGAAACTTTAAACTACTCTCGTTCGGAGAAGAGGCCGAAGAAGATGAAGAGGAGACGGTTGAGGTTGCAAAGAAGTTTGCAGGCAAGAGCAAATCCACGCACGACCTCTTGTCAGACCCTACACTGATCTCTACTCCAGCTGTGTTACAAGGAGATATTGACCCTGACAGAGAATCAAGTTCTGACCAAGACTCTGATGATGCAAAGTAAGTAACAGAAAACAACTGATACAATGGTAACTGATTACTCTTTCCTAAATTAGTAACATTTGGAGTTCCCCAAGGATCTATTCTAGGTTCTTTGTTATTTTTGCTTTTCATTTGGCAAGCTTTGTCTTGTAATTGAGTCATCATCAAAACATAATCTCTCTTCTTCAAAATTTTGTTCTTTTATGTAAACAGCATAATATTTTATAATCACTGATAAATGTACTGATGATACAGTAATGTGTTTGCATCTATTTTGCAACAATTTTACAACTTGAAAATATTCAAAATATCTTGATTGTCACACACTTCAATGGAAGCCATTTTTACTCTGATTGGTGATTCCACAGTGAAAACCTATAAAAAATCTTAATATATTTGTTAACTAAAAATATTAGATTAAGTCAATGATGTTTAATATGAACAGTAAATTTATATGGTGTTGAAAAATTAAATCCTCTGGTATTCATACGAGGATTTAATTTGTTACAATTTGATTTACTTGAATCATTTAATTGTTATAAGACTATGTGTTAAAATGCTACTACAGGATTTAAAAATAAATTAAAAGGGTATTAAAAGATACAATTTACCAACTAAAAATTAGTCTAACCTATAATTTTGCAGATTTTCCCCTGTTTAAATTGATTATTGATTGTCATTATCAACTATGTTTCAGGGAAAGAATTGACAGAATAAAGAATAAACTGTTAAAACAGAAAACCAAAGAAACGACAAAAGTGCAAAATGATCCAGACGATAATGAAGTCGAAGAAGAGTATGAATTTGGAAAGGAGAGAAAAGAAGAACTTAAAAAGAAATCGTAAGTTTATCATTTTTGAACAAATGGCTCATCTATGGTTTTAGACAAGCGTGTGTTGAAAGACGATAGCTGTGAAAGACCCTGTTAAGTAAAACCTACCTGTCACGTAATTTCGCAGTAGAGACAAAATAAAATGTAAGGCGTTTTTGTGCCTGCCTAATAGTTTTGTCTCGCCCCTAAATATGACAACTTAATTTGTCAAGATAACCCATCCTACAACGAGATAGCCCAGTGCTGGTGAACAAGATTGTAAATTAGTTATTGGTTATTTATTGGCTCAGAACAGAGGCTATCTTATATATTCCTGAGTTCTTGAGTTACAAAATGTGTTAGTGTCTAAAATTTGATTTTCTGCCTTATTTTTTGTTGCTGACCAAGTTTATGGGTCTTAAAAGTTGCTATAACACACAATAACAAATTTCATTAGTTTTACTTGGTAAAAAGTTTTTGAGAGGAGTGTCTAGTTGTATTAATAGCCAAAGATAACATGTCTGGAAACTAAAATGAAATAACAAATTGTTAAGAGTGCAGAACTTGGTATACACAAAATCGTGTGTAAGACATAATCTACACTTGTGTTAAATGGGCACAGAATCCTACACAAAACAATGTATTTAAAAAATACAAATATTTAAACTTATACTAAGAGAGTAACATGTAATAAACATACTCTCTTAAACTATTAATAAATAGAGTGAGACTCTAGAGGCTAGACTTACCACTGCTTGGGTTGTGGGTAGGGTAATATATTTGGAATATTTCCCATCCCCAGATATTGTTGGGTAAGATTTCGTATAGAATTTGTTCGACAGCTGACAGATAATTGACTGGGGACTGGTCAAAGCGATTCTCCTCCAGCAGTTGTCACGTATCGCCCCTGACAGTCATCCCCACGTCACCATGTTCAGCGCTTGCTGCACCCCTTATGCAAGGCCACACTAAAAAAACAGGCCGTAATGCTCATCAAGCATGACGTCACGATAGAAGACGGCAATGACGTATAAGTATTTATTTGTTTATTTTCCACTGAAAAATAAAAAAAGCAGCTGATCACAAACGGCAAAATTACGTCATTGCCGTCTGCTATCGTGATGTCATGCTTGACGAGCATTACGGCCTGTTTTTTTTAGTGTGGCCTTGCCTTATGCGAGCAAAACAATGGATTTGTTTAGGATGAATTAGCCCCATCAATTTTTGCACCGTTACAATGCCTTTGCCTGTAACAAGTAAATCAATAGTTAAACACCCTTTTAACTTCTTTTAAGTAAAACCTACATTTTTAATAGCTTAGTGCAAATATAAAAACTATTTATCTACAACTAGTAATATCAAATTGTAAATTCAATATTATTGTATTGTTTTATTGGCTTAAGTATTGTAATGACAAAGTGACCTTAATATAGCTTACTAGCCTATTTATAACACATTAAGATATAAATAGATCAAAACTTGTGATTAATTGAAGTTTTAAGTAGATTAACAATATTTTAATACTACTGGGTACAGGGCATGCTTTTATATTTTACCCTTTCACTATCATAAAACCCAACGCCCAAAACATATCTCTTATCATAGATTAAATTATAGAACTAATGTAGAGTTTCTCCTGTCTCTGATTTAATTAATAATTTTACCATAGGGAGGAGCTGAAACGAGAATACGACATGTTGAAAAAAGATCTTCTATCAAAAAGAAAAGAAACCGTGAAAGAGAAAGAGAGAGAAAAATCTCCCCCCAAAACTGACAACAAAGACAGTTTGAAAGTTGAATTAGACAAAGAAATGCAGGAATTCAGAGAGAAACAATCACAACTACCCAAAAAAGGTTAGTACATGTTAAGATGGTTAAGTCTAAAATGGTTTTTGTATTTTGTGGAACAAGTGATTGTTCAAATGAATTTATTTGAACAAAAATCTTCCCTCAATGGACATTGGTCCTTCCTTGGCTACCTATTACCTATTGTTATAGACAATGTTTTAAAATACAATATCACCAAAGAATAAATATTTACATTATTTTACATAGCTGCAGTACTGATGATATATGTTTAGCTTAGTTTAAAAAATATCAATTTATTTTTAAATAACTTATTCCCTATATGGGAAATTTGCTAAAAGCATCATCGACTGTAATAATGGTCTAAGTTAATTTTTAATTTTAAAATGTATACCACCAGAATATATAAATATGTTCATATATTAATTTGTAACAATCCATATTGTAGTCCTTGGACTCCTTTATGGCAAAATAGGCTGTCTGTAGTCCAAAATGTAGTCTGAAGTCTACTGCCGTCGTCAGATCTTATAAGATATACCGGTATAATAGCACCATCTTTGTTCTTTACGTTTTATGTCCGAGCCCGAGATTTATGCCATGTTTAACGTATACTTTATTCTGATTTTTTGACATGTTGCACGCTTTGACAATATTGCATAAACTAGTATGCACCAGTTGACAAAATATATGGACTACAAACGGAGGCAAGATAGCAAATTTTGTTCCTAATTTGATTGGTCAGAATTTATATTGATGTCTAACCAGCAAATTATGTTTTAGGAGCTTCTAGGGAGGCAATGACTCTAGCTTTGCTAGAGAAGTTCAAAAATAAGCTGTCATCAGCAAAGGAAAAAGCTAGTGAGGTTAAAAAGGAGATCAAAGAAGAAGATGATGATGATACTGATGAAACTTGGTAAGTTTCAGGTGTTTTCAAATTTGATGCTCAATGTTTCTTGAAAAATAATAGTTTAACTCATCCATTGGTAAAAACAATCCGTGTAAATTAATTTGAACACAACAGGGTAATGAAAAGGTTTTAAAGTGATCAGAACTTCTTTATTTTGTTTCTTATTGCTATACCAGCTGATCATTATTTTAATATGATTGTTTATGTTTTGATTTTACAGTTTTGTTTTTCTGTTTACATCTTAATAAAATGAGTTCATTAAGTTATTCAAATCTATTCTTTATTTAAAACACAACAAATGGCGACGAGTGATGAAAGAAATGATATCAGAAGACTGAAACATAAAAGAGGAGCACTAAAAGGCCAGATTACAAGAACTCTACACCTATTAGAAAGCAAGGGTTCATCAGTCAATGATGCTCCTGGCAGATTAAATGTCGCAGAGGAAGCTTGGCATAAATTCATCTCACTACACGAAGATATTTTACAAATAGAAGATGAAGATGATTTTGAACAAGAAGAAGATTACAGGGCTGATGTAGAAGAGGTATATTTAGAGATAAGAGCATTGTTACAGCCATTCTTTATACCGAACAAATCTACAGATGAACACACAACTTCTATATCAGTTGCACACGATAGCCATGTACCTAACATTAACTTTACACCTTACACAGAGAACGAGACATTTAAAAACTTTTTGATGAGACTTGAAAACTATTTTCAGTTAAAGAAAATTACAGATGAAAAGACCAAGACATGTTTGTTTGTCAGTACACTTTCTCCAGAGATGCACCAAACATTGTGTGATACATTAGCTCCTGAGTTACCAGGTGACAAAACCTTCAATGAACTCACAGAATCTTTGAAAAATTGTCTTGAGCCTTCACCTAGCATACTAGCTAACCAACATAAATTTGTTTGCAAGGTTCAAGAACCTGGAGAGAATATAGCCGTATATGCCAGAGAACTTAAACGTTTAGCAACGGACTGTGATTTTTATTGTTATAACTGTGAAAGTACGGTAAGTTATATGTTCTTAAAAATGCAGTTCATACGGGGGTTAAAAGACAATGAAATTAGAATTAGACTTCTTCAAGAAAAAGATGGTAAAATTTCTTACAACGAAGTGGTACAAACTGCGATTTCCATAGAACAATCTAAATCTGAAAGTTATGAGATTAACCGGAGAGATGGAAATACAATGCTAAAAGAAACTGCAAACATTAACCGCCTACAATCTGGATACAAAGACAAACAAAGTCAATTTAAGGGAAACAAACCCAAAGTTTCATTTGAAGATTTAAGAGGCAAGTGTTACAGGTGTGGCAGTGAACAGCACAAGGCTAATTTATGCAGATTTAAGAACGAATTCTGTAGGAAATGTAATAAGATTGGACATATTTCAAGGGTTTGCTTATCTAGAAGTGGAACTGATGTAAGAACTGGGAAAAACAAGGAATTGAAATCAAACTTAATTGATATTGAGGACAACCATTCATCGATCCACGAGGTTTATACAATGGGATCAACTTCATCTGGAAGTGATAAGTTTTTAATAGATGTGGACATTGAGGGAAAGAAGCTGAAGATGGAACTTGATACAGGAGCAGCGTTAAGCTCAATATCTTACAGCGATTTTCAATCACTACATGTAAATAAACGTCTTTTCAAAACCGCTGTTGAAATGAAAACATATACTGGTGAAATCATCAAGCCTCTTGGAGTTTGTTTTGTCGATTGTAAATACAGAGATTTTAATTTCTATGGAAAGTTGTATGTCCTGAGACAAAAGGTTGAGCCAATATTTGGAAGAGAGTGGCTGAGAGAAGTAAAAATGGATTGGGCAGATATCAAAGTGGTTGAAAGTGATTGTTCAGAAAAATTGGACAAACTATTGACAGAGTTTCAAGAAATTTTCACTCCCGGAATCGGAAAAATTACATCAGAACAAGGTCACATAGAGTTAAAAGAAGGAGCTAGACCTATTTTTATCAAACCTCGACAAGTTCCTTACGCATTGAAGAAATCAGTTGAAGAAGAACTAAATAGACTGGAGAGTAATGGAATAATATCAAAAGTTGAAAATTCAAAATGGGGAACTCCTATTGTTCCAGTAAGAAAGGCAAATGGAAACGTAAGAATTTGTGCTGACTACAAAGTGACGGCAAACAAACTTATATGTGACGACAAATACCCAATCCCGCGAATTGAAGATATTTTTTCTAACATGAATAAAGGTCGATATTTCTGCACATTAGACATAAGTAATGCTTATCTACACCTTCCGATGGACGAAGAATCTAGAGAAATACAGACCATAAGTACACATCTGGGACTTTATAGAGTAAATCGAATGATGTTTGGCATAAAAGTTGCACCAAGTATTTGGCAACGGTTTATGGATAAGGTTCTCCACGGTCTGGAAGGTACAGTTTGTTTTTTTGACGATATTTTGATACAGGGGAGCACTATTTCAGAGACATTAGATCGCCTACAGAAAGTTTTTGGAAGAATCAAACAGTTTAACTTGCGCTTGAATCGTGACAAATGTAAATTTTTCCAGAAGAGTGTCAAATATTTAGGACATGTCATAGACGAAAATGGCTTACACAAATCTGCTGATAATATCGAAGCTATAATTAAAGCCAAACGACCAAGTGATGTACACCAGCTAAGAGTATTTTTGGGTCTTGCCAACTATTACACACGTTTTGTACCAAACATGTCCAGCTTACTGGAACCACTGAATGGTTTGTTACGGCAAGGAAAACAATTTACGTGGACTCAAGAATGTGAAGATGCATTTCTGAAAGTAAAAGCAGAAATAACAAGTGATCAAACTCTAGCTCACTATGACCCAAATGAAACGTTAATCCTAGCAACAGATGCAAGTCCTACAGGGCTAGGAGCTTGCTTATCACATAGATACAAGGATGGATCTGAGAGGCCCATTGCATTTGCATCAAGATCGCTTACGAAAACAGAACGCAAATACAGTCAGATAGATAAAGAAGCTGTGGGAATTTACTGGGGCTTAAAGAAATTCTTTGTATACTGTTATGGAAGGAAGTTTGTTTTAATAACTGATCACAAACCCCTTGTAGCCATCTTCAACCCGACAAAGACCTTACCATCTATGACTGCATCAAGAATTTTTAATTATGCTCATTTCTTATCGGGTTTTGACTATACGATTGAATACCGAAGTACGACACAACATGCTAATGTGGATTATTTATCAAGATTTCCTGTTACAGAAGTATCAAATGTATGTGACGACCATGAACGGTATCTAATAAATCAAGTAGAGATGATGCCTGTATCAAGAAGACAAATTGAAGAAGAAACACAAAAGGACGAGGAACTTAAAAAGGTATACGATCATCTTATATCAGGAAAAAGCTTAAAAGAACTCAGTTTGAATGATAATGAGTTTTGTCTACAAGACGGTTGCATATTCAGAGGGCATAGAATTTGTGTACCTTCCACTTTACACAAACAAGTCTTGGAAGAATTACATGCTGGTCATATGGGCATGACAAAAATGAAATTGCTAGCTAGAAGCTACTGTTATTGGAGGAATATGGATCAAGAAATTGAAGCTATGGTGAAACATTGTCATTCATGTCAACAAAAATTGAAAAATCCACCTAAGGAGACAACTCACCCATGGGAGCTCCCGAACGGACCTTGGGAACGCATACACATTGATTTTGCTGGTCCACTGCGGGGTTGGTGGTACTTAATCGTCGTTGACGCTTACAGTAAGTGGGTAGAAATTATACCTACAAAATCTACAACCACAGCTTGGTGTGTTAAGCAATTGGATAGATTATTTACAACCTTCGGGTTTCCTCATGTCCTGGTATCAGACAATGGAACTCAGCTAACTTCAAAACCTTTCAAAGATTTTCTCACAAGGTATGGAATAATACAAAAAAAACCATAGCTCCATTTTGTCCTAAGTCAAATGGACAAGCTGAAAGGGTGGTCCAAACTGTGAAGAGCCTTATAATTGCAAATGGATGTGTCAAGAGCAAGATTAACACTATACTAAAACAGTTGAGAAAAACACAGCATTCCACGACTGGGAAGTCTCCCTATAGCCTCATGTTTGGGAGGAATATAAGAACAGAACTTGATCTATTAGTAGAGAAGCCTAATTTGAAAGAGACAGAGATGCAAGTAACAAAGCGACACTTTAATATAGGAGAGGGAGTGCTGGTGAGGAACTACTCCCTTAATTCAAATGACAAATGGACAGTTGGAAAAATTGAAAAACAAATAGGAAATGTTATTTATCTTGTTAAAATGGAAGAAGGAATTGTGTGTAAAAGACATGTGGACCAAATAAGAAGATTGTAAGTATATGAAGAAAAATAAGGGAGGAGGATTGCTATACCAGCTGATCATTATTTTAATATGATTGTTTATGTTTTGATTTTACAGTTTTGTTTTTCTGTTTACATCTTAATAAAATGAGTTCATTAAGTTATTCAAATCTATTCTTTATTTAAAACACAACACTTATGTTTATTATGTTTTCAATGGGCGCGTTCTGGGAACATGTACCGGTGCACCGGTGCAGATTAATTGGTGACTTATTCACCGGTACCGCCCCGGGGCAAGAGTCTTGGTATCCCAGAATGGTTATTCACCGGTTTAAGATACACATCGGATTATAATATACACATTCACCTATTATTTACTTTATAATATTTAAACCAAACAAACTTGTTCTCACAGAATAAATTATTTGAAAATTATTCACTTAATAGGTAATAACACCCTCATAGAATAAATTATTCACTCATTACGCAACATAACCTATAAAACGGATGAACTATTAAATTATTCGATGGACCCGCCATCTTGCCGTAGCTACATGCTGTTGTCGTTGTCCATGAAACTGACCCAATCAGAGGCCGCCGGTGTATTATGCACTGTACAATTTCTCCGGTGCATAAATCTTGCACCGGTGGAGGAAAAAGAGGAAATAGCTGTCTGCTAGGTTAACTCACCGGTCTCCCAGAACGACACATTTTTTGCACCGGGGCAACACCGGTGCACCGGTACATGTTCCCAGAACGCGCTCATTGACTCAAAATCAAACTCATTGTTCAAATCCAAGTAAAATAAATGATTTATAACTTAAATTACAATTATTATTTCCTTAACCCTTTCAGTGCTAGGCCAATAATTCATATTTTATAAGACTTTTTTGTTTGCCTTTTAATTCCATTACCCGTTGTTGAATTTTAACTGTCATGCTGTCACTGTTTTATTAATTAGGCTAATTTTGAATAATAACACAATAAGAAAATATATAAGAAAGATAAATCCCGGTATTTGTAGTAAACATCAAATAAAACTTAGTTTTTGTTGTAATTTTCCTGGTTTTCCTATAAATTTTTATGTTCTGATAGCATTATTTGAAACCGAAATCTCACAAAATCAAAAGACATATAATTTACAATGTAATATTGAATTTAACCCTGATTTAGTTGGACGAGGTTATTGTAATATAGCAATTTTTGGGAAACTAATGTTTTGCAGCAAAGTCTCAGGAACACATTTACTACTACTAAAACTAAAAGATTGCATCTAAATAGTCCGTGACTAGCTGGTGCTGCTACCTAGTAACGCATTGAACAACTATCTGCAGCGCCATCTGTTCGCAATCGGTGGCGACAGCTTAAATACCGGGTTTTGACTCCCCAGTCTTCAAGCACAGATAGCCGAGAAGGCTAGGGCGTGTGTCACTTGGCCAGTGGCATTCGTCTGCTCGGGTTCGAATCCCGTCCTGTGTGGCAAATAATTGGTGACCTGTGTGTTTGTAGCGATATACTACAACCACTGGGGCATAGTGAGGTGTTCATAATCCTTGGTTTAGACATACACCTCGAAATCATCGGATTGGGCGAATCTTTTAGCTAAGTGGTTGGTAGTGTATCCTATGAACATGCAGGTCACCAATGGCCGTTTTGCTATTTTTTTTTTAAATAACCTTCCTCTCTATATCCCTTAGGGTTTTTTTAAAACAACGATATATCGTTTCATAGCACTGAAAGGGTTAACTAAAACATTATTATATAGGCATGTTATTACAAAATGTTAATAGAAACAACTGTTTGTTTAACCAATGTTTCAGTTTGTGGTATTTAAACTCACATAAGAATAAGATAGAGAGTCAACTTTATACCAAATTGTTCTTAAATAAACGTGCCTTAGAAGCAAGTTTATGTGCAGTGTTGTAGTTGTAGATTTTCAAGTGGGAGAACGCTCACGATCTCGGAAAAACTAGGGGTCACCTACTATATAGGATATGGGTCACCTAATATGAACCCCGTTCTCATGCATTCCCGCTCCACTACACCACTGTTTATATCTCCAAAAAAGTTTAAAGCACGATATGTGTGCAATTTGTGTGTGGACCAGTAAATCAATGTACTTTACAATATAACATACTTAACTACATTTTTAGGTTGGCTCACGAACTTCATTTTGAGGACAAAAATCCGGTCCTGGCCAAAGACGCAAGTACAAAAGATGATGATTGGTTTGAAATATCTGATCCTCGCAATGCCATTACCAAACGAAGAAGGGAAGCTAGTAAAGAACAAATGGGCATGAAGTCAAAGAAGATAGATATTCTGGATAAACCGCACAAGTGAATGGATTATCGGTTGGGTTGTTTTGTCTTAATGTTTTTGTATGATAAGATAAACCGTGTACAGTATACTATGGTTAGGCTTGATATAACTACACCTTGGTACTTCATCAAAAGAAATATCCTGAGCATTAATTGCCATTGCTGTAAAAACCAAGGAATAGTTTGCAATCACAAGTGTAAATTTTGTATATAAAAGATTTTGTGAATATTGCTACTTCCAAAATAAATTTAAAGTTTTAGTTTTAAGGTAGATTTGATATGTTTGAATACCTTTTTTAATTTTAAAGGACACTTTTTTTAATTGTTCCTTTTGATGTCTCATTGTGTAAAACATATTTTATGCATACTTTAACACGTTTTGTGCATTAATAAAATATTTGTCTTGTACCTGTGTAAAAGTTCATTCACGTCTTTTGTCATTAGTCAATAAAATCAGTGGTCTAATTAATTACAGTCACGTTTAGTTATAAAAAATCCCAGTAATTCAATTTATTGGTTAATGTATCATAGTGGTAAAGGTTACACAAAACAGTTTTCCAACAACTATGAACTTAAGATAGTGAAACTTCCTTAGCCTTACTGAAAACTGAGATTCCCGCACAATTTGTGAAGAAACACAGATGATGTAATACTGGCAAACTAAAACAAAATAAACTAATATTTACGAATTAGAGTTTGCAAATTCTTGAATAGTGAGTCGGTGGCTCAGTCGGTAGCGTAGCGGACTTCGGACCCAAGGCAGCGATGTCGGGGGTTCGGATCCTGGTCACTGCCGAAAACATTTTATCGGTACAGTTCATCTTTGTACTGTACCGGCTCACTCCTTGCTTTGCTGTATACGTTCCACGCACGGCCGGTTAGTCTATGTAGACGGGCAAATGCAAGGTTAAAAGAGGCCGCCAACCTCTTAAAAAAAAAAAAAATTTTCAGACGAATGTACATGTAAATACAGCTGTGTTTAACTAACTGTTATTAAGAATCACAATAATTAATTAATTGTCTGGATAGTCTGGTTACAGCGCTAACCTTCAAATCTGAAGGTCGCTGGTTCGATCTCAATGCAAGGGAAATCTAAAGTAAGGGATAGTCCACTGGAACTGGACCCGGATGTCATTTGTCGTTGTGCTATTGTTTAATGATGTTATCTAAAACAAAAGGTCAACGTTTGGTAGTAAGAAGACAAGGGTTCTTTTTCAAAACGTAAATAATGCCAACAGCGTAGATAACAAAAAAAAACCCAAATGATCATTAATAATATTTGCCAAATGATGCACAATATTGAGACTGAATGTTTAAGTATCAAATGATGATCTTTGTAAAGTTTTTACTGTTTGTAATAGGGAAAACATGTTAAGAAATTCCGCTAGACCATTTGCTGTCTCAATACCACAATGTGAGGTCATTTCAAACATTTAAAGACTCAAGTTCAAGAAAACTGTAAACATCAATAATGTTAATTCTCAGTGTATTGAAGAGACTAACCTTCTAGTCAAATGAGAACGCAGTTAGTGCAAAATAGTTCAATGAGAAGTTAGTTCAACCTTGAAAACAGTAACTCTTTCATTAACCAGAATCATGGATAGGCCTATTCTACTGATACGTTAAATCACCTATGTTTGAAAAATGATACATTACCAAGGTTTGGATTGTTTTATTACAAAATACACCCGCCCCAGCAAACCTGCAGACTAAGAAAATTTCAATCCGTTTAATTGGATTTATACTAAAATATTTCATACACAACAAACAAGTCATATTTTTCCTTATTTATAAGGTTAGATTGAAAAGTATTTCTGGTGGGATATTCAAGTTACCTACTATAAGGAGGGTTAGGTTAGGTCTTTTTCCTACAGTCACCCTACAAAGTGGGCTTCCTTTCACAGACTATACAGTAGTAAGGAAAGCCTTACTTTGGTGCACAGTTTTTACTTTGGCGCACACCAGTATTCCAACCAAACAACTCAAAACAGGGTGCTTTTATTATGCACGTAATCCGTGTACGCTTGAAAATAAGTTGGCAACACTTATAGATTAATAACAAAAATCTGAATTTTAATTCAAAATAATAATAAATTTCCGGAGTTAACAGTTCGCTGAAGAGAGTTTATTAGCGAATTTCCCTAAAGGGAGCTATTACCGGTACCTTAGGTGGCGCCGTAAGAACTAGGCCCGGGATCAATTTACTTTTTCATTTTGATGTCCCCAGAGGCCAAAAACACTGCTCGTTAAAATTTTTATATATATATATATATAGAGTTGTTCTTTATTTGAAGTTCATTGTTGGTGATGGTGAGTTAATGTTATTCAAAGGTTTATTGCAGACATTTTCCATCACGATGGTAAAATACAATACACAACGTTTCGGGATCTGGAATCTGATCCTGTCCTCAGGTGAATAAACTTAACTAACAATACACCACTGTTTGTGTATTGTTAGTTGTAATGTGTTAGTTAAGTTTTTTCACCTGAGGACGGGATCAGATTCCAGATCCCGAAACGTTGTGTATTGTTTTTTACCATCGTGATGGAAAATGTCCGCAATAAACCTTTCAACAATATAGATTTGTGTCCGTGAACACAGTAACTTGAGTAATTTTTGTCCGACTTTGATGAAATTTGGCTTAAAGGTGTAAGGCGGGAAAAACTTGAATGAGTTCGCGAACCAGCATGATCGAACCATGATAACAGGGGTTTACAGGGGGTAAAAATTGGTTTTTCAAATTTTTGACCCTCAAAACACAAAATTTCCCAATTTTTCTCTAGACCTTTTTAAAAAAAAATTAAATAGCTATTTACATTACAAGTGTAGTTAGTGCGTTTTTGCATCACGCAGGTGAATATTGTGCAATGAGCGGAAGCAAGTTGCATAATTCTCCTAAGTGATTTTAACAAGCTCTTGCGTAACGTGTTGCGTACATGATTTTACCTGACCCGACAATATACAGGAGGTTATGAACAATATTTTTCATTATCCATTTCACTCATATTCTAACAGTGACGTCCATTTACAAACCAAAGCTACGTTAGGAAAATTCTTCAAAGCATAACAATAAAATTCAAGTGCACAGCTGATTTCTAGCGTTTAACATCGTTGGCTCCATAGAGGTATATTTTTTAAGTTAACCACTCTATGTTATTTAAATGGGTTTCATTACCTCACCGAGTGAGTTTTTTCAACTTTACATCACTCGTGAAGTAAAGAAGTTCTATACATCACGCTTGGGATAGTGAAGTTTAACATGGCGGGTTAGGTAAAAAAACAAATAATTTAGTATAGCAAAGTGTTTTGTACGGTTATTGGTAACAGAGAACATTCAAAAATTGTCAATTAAAAATTCCCATGTTATTCTTATTATTGTATATAGAGAGTTGTATACATGTTCCTATATAGAGAATATTGTAAAATGTTGGAGTTTGCTTGTGTATGGATATATTTTTATCAAACTTGGCTAATTCATTTAATTTATACTAAGCTTTTAATAATTTACTAAAAACACACTTTGGGTACTCTTTTAAACTAATATTATTTAAATTTAATTGAAAATCACTTCAGACATATGGAAACTCCCTTAGCCGGCAGGTTTGCTGCGGCAGGGGTATTTTTTATTTGTGTCTTTCTGTAGGCTACCATGTAGCCTACCAGTACTCATGTTACATATCTTAATAAAGTGGAATAGGATTATAATTTTTACAATACACATTGACTAGTAAAAACAAAACTATGATTATGTTTTTGTTTGTTTGCCTCCCCTTAATAATTAGAAATACCCCCGCCGCAGCAAACCTGCAGACTAAGCGAATTTCCATTTGACTGATTGGATTTACACTGAAATGTCTGCTTAAAAATATAACATTTATTCCCGATTTAAATAGAATTAGTTTAACAAGTACTTAGGTTTGCTGCATCAGGGAGGGTAAAACTGTTTTTTTTTTGTAAAATGTTAATAGTTAGTAAGAAATAAAAACATTTTCCAAATTTGATCAAAATATGTTCATAAACAAGCAAACTACAACAGTTTACTTATTCTCCATAAGAATAACATGGGAATTTTAAATTTATAATTTTTTGGAATTTTCTCCGTAACCATCAGGCGCATATTAACGCTTCAATATACTAATTTATTTGTTTTTTTAAACTTTACAAAATGGTTTGGAAAGAAATTGCTAAATTTGATGTTTTTTGGGTCAAAAATGGGAAAAACCTATTTTTACCCCCGTAAACCCCCGTTCCCATGGTTCGATCATGCTGGATCGCGAACTCGTTCGAATAAACGTAGGTTTACGCGTTTGTACTAAATTTCATCAAAATCGGATCATTTTTGCTCGAGTTATCGTGCTGACAGACACATATATACAGGGTGTTTGGTACTCAGTGTGAAAAAAATTTTTTGGTGTAAGTACAAAGTAAATGCAGTATGATGATGCATATAAAATGTCCCAAGTCTAAAAATTAGCTTCCCAAAGAATTATTTTATGTTTTTCAAAAATAACTATGTTTTTAAACTTAATACAGCTATTTCTCAATTACCTGTAAATGGATTTGAGTAGACAATGTCATTTTCGTGTTCTACATTAAATTTTGAATAAGAATAATACAAAATGACAGAGGATCAGTTGTAAAAACTCCATCGTAAATAGATTCAAAGATAAAAATTAAGATGTCTGATAAAAATGCAAAAAACATTGGTCAATTGCATTTGTTCACACCCTGTATACAGGAAAGTGTCGGAATATGTTAAAAACTGCGCCATTTTATAAGCTTTCCAACCATATGCTACACTATTGAGGTTTAGATATTTTTTTGTTTATTTTAGTGGTTTGAATGCCAGAAAACAGGGAACTTTTTTACTGTTTTTACTGTTCAAGCTGAAACAAAAATACAACTTTTGCTTAATACATGCTGACTTTCTATGTTTTAAATGATAAAGACGCCATGCTTTGTAGTCTTCAAACCACGAAAGCGTACATAAGCAGACAGAAAGCTCAATGGTGTAGCATATGGTTGGAAAGCTTATAAAATGGCGCAGTTTTTAACATATTCTGACACTTTCTTGTATACAGGGTGTGAACAAATGCAATTGACCAATGTTTTTTGAATTTTTACCAAACATCTTAATTTTTATCTTTGAATCTATTTACGATGGAGTTTTTACAACTGATCCTCTGTCATTTTGTATTATTCTTATTCAAAATTTAATGTAGAACACGAAAATGACATTGTCTACTCAAATCCGTTTACAGGTAATTGAGAAATAGCTGTATTAAGTTTAAAAACATAGTCATTTTTTAAAAACATAAAATAATTCTTTGGGAAGCTAATTTTTAGACTTGGGACATTTTATATGCATCATCATACTGCATTTACTTTGTACTTACACCAAAAATTTTTTTTCACACTGAGTACCGTACCAAACACCCTGTATATAAATATATATTATTAAGTAAATCAAAATACCACAGTACCCTAAAAACATTTTATGTTATATTACTTACATGTTTCGGACATTAATGCCATGATCACAGTATAGTAAGGTACATAACCTATTAGTTTCTTTTATTTACAAACATTATTAGATATTTCTTGTTAAAGAACAGGTGATAATTTTTATGTTAAGGGAAGGAGGTGTTTTCTTTAAGATTTATAATTTCATTGAATATTACGTTTTGATTTTGAATTTGTGTCAAGTTTAGTAAATTGTCTTTGTCATTAATATGATGAGTACAGGGCCGGACTTAGGACTTCAGGGGCCCCGGGCAAATTTTCCAATGGGGCCCTAGGATTTCAGTGTGAGGAGGTCTGCGGGGGGATTGGGGGGTATGGAATAACCCCCAAGCCAAAGGGGGGTCCGGGGCTAAATTTTTCTAAATTTAGGCTTCAAATAGAGCAATTTAAGGCCAAATAAGCAATAAGTTCTATATCAAAAATCGTTCTTAAAATATAACTATTTTAACATATTTTTATATACAGCATCTTTTAATTTTATACACAAAAAAATAAAAATGTTTGAAACCCAATATCTTGCATTCACTATTTAAAAAAACTCTGACCAAATGTTTCAATTGCTTTGTAGTACCAGTGACGGCATATTTGGTATGGTAGCATGGTAGGCTACCATAATATATTTGGATTAGAAGCATTGATATATTTTTGTTTATTACGTATTTAAATTATCGATTATTGCCGTCGATTTGTATGATTTTTCAATATTACTACAATATAGGTGTGATTATTTAATTTTCATAATGGTTTTGGTACCTATGGCATTCTCGTTTTTATTTATAATATGTTAAGGTCCTAGCATGAAAAATACCATTGAGGACTTTCAAGTTTGAGTTTTTTATTGACGAGCAAAATCTTGCAATGTTTAATAAACACTCACAAGCCAACTATTATGAGTAACTGAAAGATTTTTGTTAACATCAGACGACTCTAGTTGTTTTAAAGTGTCTATATAGATTTAAAAAATCTTACTGGCGCTGTATGATTTTGACTCCAAAGACTAAATTGGGGATCAAAATTTCGACGTATAACTTAATAAATTACTATTTTACAAAACCTTTAAATTGAACGGATAATATACTTCTACCCCTTAAAAACCTGATTGGTATATACTTAGAGGTAAAAGAAAAGAATAACATTTAATAAAACCTATACGGAGCAATGTTTTTATTTTTAAAAGTATTTAAACTCCAGTGAATCTCCATTTAACACAACATAATTTTACAAGTTACGTTCTACGTTGGGACAAGAGTTTTCATATTTATTGGGGGCCCAAGCGCGGGGCCCCCTTCAACTCATTCACCGCGGCCGTACGTTCGGGCGAGCGGCTTCATTGAAACTAAAACTTGTCTATCACAGCCTAGCACATATGCTCGTGTAAACCAGGCCTAAGCGTGGGGCCCAGTGCAACTCTGAGAAAAAGTCCCTTAGGGTCAAGAATTTTGTTCCTAGTAATGCCTTAAAATGTACCTAACATTAACCTTAAATATAGAATAACAAAAATAAAAATAAAGCTGTTACAAAAGAAGGCCATTTGGTAAGTGTCTGATAAAAAATTTTCAAAGTTATTAATAAAAACTACTGTGAAAGGGGGCCCCTCGGGGCCCCCCTTGGCCCAGGGGCCCCGGGCGATCGCCCCCTTCGCCCATAGGTAAGTCCGGCCCTGGATGAGTATAAATATAAAAATCTTTTGCATTCATTTTTTCACCTTTATTTTCAACATCCAGAATGTGCATATTTTTATTCATTTCTGAGTATGTATGGTCGGTCTGAAGTATATGTTCGGCGTATGAGGATTTTTGTGTTGTCATATTGTTTTGATATTATTGCCTGTATATGCTCTTTGTACCTGACTTCGAATGTTCGACCTGTTTGACCAATATAGTACTTTTCACAGTTGTTACATGATAATTTGTAAATTCCCGATTTCTTATATACATTTGGGGGGTTGGGTCTCGGATTTGTTCTTTTTTGAATTATGTTAAAAGCGTTATTCCTTGTTTTAAAACTTAGTTTAAATTTTGAGTTCGGTAATGTCTTTCTTAAGGTTTTATTTTAAGGATGAGCTGAATGGAATAAATATAAATTCTTTCTTTTCGTTTTCTTGTTCTTCTACTTTCATTCTTTTTGTTTTTTCATATTTTATTAATTTTTCAATCATTTTTTCTTTGTATCCATTTGTTCCTGCAATTCTTTTTATAGTTTTCTTTTCTATTTCAAAGTTGTCTTTAGACATAGGTATGTTAAGTAGTCTAAATACCATTGATTTGAATGTAGAAATTTTGTGTTGCCAAGGATGGTTTGACTCAAATGGAATGATTAGGTCAGTTTGAGTAGGTTTCCTATATATATTGAAATTATGTCGATCGTTTTCTTTAGTAATTGTTATATCTAAGAAATTTATCTTCTTTTCTTGTGTCTCCATCGTAAATTTAATTGTTGGGGAGATAGAATTTAAATATTTCAAAAAATCTTGATAACATTTACTTAATAACATTTAAAGTAGCCCTCATTGATGTATACAATAACAAAATAAATATATATATATATATATATATATATATATATATATGAATTCGAACGGATGGTGGTTTTGGCCTCTAGGGACCTCAAAATGAAAAAAAATCGGTCCCGCGTCCAGGTCTTACCATAAGTACTACGGTAATAGCTTATTCCCTATATGGGAAATTCGCTAAAATCAACAACTTTGACTTAAGTTAACAATTTAATACCGGTATTCTACATTGTTGAAAAGTCCTGAATAAAATATAACTTAATAAATAAAAAATAATTAAATCCAATTCGGGTTGGATTTACAGCCCTAAATCTAAATTGTCTTAAAGACCGCCGGGATAAATGATAAGAAACCGCATTAATCCGCCCAGGCAATTCAAGGCCATCCCTACCAAGTCTTGTATCTTGGTCGCAGCCGACAGTTTCTCAGTCTGTGGCGGGAACGCGTCAAGAGAAGACGTACATAGAGTAACAATGACGAAGTGGCAGAGAGTACGGTCTCAGTCTTATTCAGGTGAGTTCATACTATGTGTAGTGTAATTGGTTGTAAATGAGGTTATGTTTCGTTGTATAATTTTATTGATTTGTTTATTACTAATGTTATAAATTGTAGTGACGTAATTTTTAATAAAAAAATATGCTATTTACAAGTTGTTTATATGCCTTCACAGTTGCCATGTGAAACAATTGTTACCGGTAGACAAAATACAGGTTTTTTTAACCGGTTTAATTAGAAACAATGTGAATTACAATTATTAAAACGTGTATAATTCTAAACCCAATCAATACTAAATAACTGTAACAATTTCATAACTATTGTAAAATGGCGTTTGTCGTACATATAATAAATTAATAAATACAATTAAGGCTAGGATGTACGTTTCAACTACTGTATTTATAATGTAACTCATACTAAAACTATAAATGTTTAGGTTGTCTTATTAGTTATTATTGGTGTTGTCGATATTAAAATATTTTAAATCATCTATGAATAATAATAATTATGGTTCTCAAATGGGTAATAATCAAGCGTTTTAGAACCCCCATATTATATTTATTACGTAAGGTTTGTTATGTACGGTCTTGAATTGGGTGTTTCATCGTTGTATTGGAAAAAGAATGACAAATTTGGAAATGGCAGACACGTGGTATTAGTAAGAAACTCAAGCAAAAGCCCAAGTTAGAACAAGTCAACTGGGAATAAACTGATTTCATATAATTTCATTATTTTAATTCTGCAATAATATTTAAGCAGTTAACGAAAAATATTACTACTTTTACTAGATTTAAAGAGTTGTAAGTTCAACCGTTCAACTGTTTTGGTTCAAAATCCCGACTCACATCTTTACTTACCTCCTCTTTTCTTTTCCACAATAGGAAGAAACGTCCCAATTATGATTGAATAAATTTTAAAATAGCTAAAACCACTCAACCACGTTTTACATACTGTATTTGGATCTAGGCTAATAAGCAATGGTCAGGGTGGTTCCACAGAGTGAAATATGAACGAAGGAAAACAAAATGTTACGCATCCAATCTCATAGTACATAAATTTCTCAAAATATTTTACATTTAGGTCTATACCAGTACGTACATTATGGTTGACTTCAATTGGGTTCTTAACCTCGGGAACGATGAACGATGTCCTCATTTGAGTCACAAAATTGCGAACAAGAAGTTATTAATTTCTCCCCTATTTGAGCAACAAGATGATCTGTCTTTATTAAATGATTATACTTAAAATTAGTATAAGAAGACGTATATACCGTGTGTATCGTATTACACACAAGTAATTTATTTTTTAATGAAAACCCTACTTGGGTTTGTGAATATACAATGCACAAACAATATTTAGACGATTTCCACAAGACTTTTTGTGAACTGTTAAACTTCTTCCAACGATATTGTATAAAATCGGACGACAATTAAGGAGTTTGAGCCACTCGTTACACATCATAAAGTAACAATATAAAATTGGCAGGAACAGTTAAATTTGCTAGTTCATTGACCGATTGACCAGTTTTTTTTTAACACTAGAACAACAATACTTGATTTAATTATAGCAATGTACGCACAAGTTGAACTAGTGTGTCTTGCAACGCATTTATCATGCTCTTGAGCTCTTGAACGAGTTTTAACCTCTTGAAACGTTTATGGAACGTCAAACGGGAATACAATCCAGAGGAAGTTGAAAGATTCAATAAATTAATCTTGTGAGTTTTGGGAAAAAATCTTTGGAAACTAGTGTGAAATAGAGCATTAATGTAAAATATGTATGTTATAAAAGGATAGAGGAATTACTACAATACAAATGATTAAACAACGATTTAGACAATTCTCACAAAATGATTTGAAAAATGATAGTTTTATTGCATTTTAGCAGCTGAAAATGTGCCATACCAATGAATTTATATACTTCACACATATATCTACAGGGAATAAATAGGTACTTGATTCGGCCAAATACAGTTCATTATATGTTATTGTTTTAAATCAGGTATATAAAAATGTAACTTTTGATACATTTTAATAAATCCAGGGGAAATATAGCGTTTGTTACAATAAAATCTATCAATTAAACTATTATTCTAATAGCCAAAACATGGTATTTAATTATGCTTGCCCAGAGACAAAGCCCGTGGGATTTAAATATAATAAAGAAACCTAAACCCATTGTTCATAGT
The DNA here is from genome assembly GCF_028750875.1 of Macrosteles quadrilineatus. NCBI lineage: Eukaryota > Metazoa > Arthropoda > Insecta > Hemiptera > Cicadellidae > Macrosteles > Macrosteles quadrilineatus. Next base: position 1,831,012 of record NW_026542610.1, read on the forward strand.
TTCACCCCGATCATATTGATGATTTGCTAATGCATATAGTACATAAACACCTTTTTATATAATGTATGTAAACATGGTATACATCGAAATGTGATATTTAAACTAGAAGTTGGCCTAAAGCTCAACAAAGATTTAAAATTTTGGTTTTAGCACGATTGAACCAATGTCAAACATATCATTGTTAGTAGAATAACTTCTTTTATTAAAATATTCACTCTACCAAATCAATATTTGTATCAAAAAGTGTTGTTGCATTTTACAGTTGTAAGTATTTTGCCACATAATAATTCATAACTATAATACGAAGGGATGGATATCAAAGGATCCAAAGACTTATTTTGTGTTAATGCGTTTAAGTAGCTTCCCACTCTTAAAAGATTGTTCTGTACCGGAATTATTTAATAAACCAATGGTTTATTAAGTTATTAAGTTAATTAAGTTATTAAGTTTAATTTATTAAGTTATTTAATAAACCAATAGTTTTAAACCAATGGTTTAAAACTAATAAAAAATCGTTGTTTAAATAAACGGATATTACCTTACGCCAGGTATCAGTGGAGAGAACTTTTGTACTCTGTTGATAAATATCTCAAATTTTCAACATTCAAAATTCACTGGTTAATATTTCTAAAGAACTCAACATTTATTCAATATTTGAACGTTAAATATATAAGCTATAGACAATCTAATTGTAAATAATTAACATTCTTAACTTTTACTAACAATAAATGACCGTTATTCACGATTTGTAAATTTGCCGGATCTACAATAAAGTAATTAATTACAATTTTTAATATCGTCGAATGTTTGCTGGAAAATGAAAACATTTCAAGTGATTTAATCGACCCGCACAATAGTGTCGTGGTCCGTGTGTTATTGGCTGACACGTGTGTTTATTTTTAACGTCCACGAGCCAGTCGCCAGTCGCCAGTGAGCCATAACGTTTATTGTGTGTTGTGTGGCGCTTCGGCCACCTGATGAATGCCTGGCTACCCGCCAAAAATCGCGACAAAACAAGCAAGTGGAACTGATCTGTCTTGGGAGTGAATGTTCTTCCATATAACTCATAACTGTTTTTTTAACAGAGGGTCAGGCTTATAAGTAGACCATGGGATTGCATCGCAGCTAGAGCAGCTTATTGTGCACCCTCATTCGCAGGTTCTCATTCTCCGTAACCAGGTTCTTGGTGAACCATGAGATCCTTTTGAGTATGGTAACATGTTCTTCCCTTTGATTTCCAGTTGATAGGCCAAGGGATCTCAAACGCAGACCTTGTAGGGCTGGGCACATAATCACTGAAAGGCTGTCTCATCCTCCTCTCCACATTTCTTACACAAGAGGCTTTCAACTTGAATTCCCATCTTGTGTAGATGTCCGCGGAATACCCAGTGGCCGCTGATGAAGCCAACCACCTTCCACAGGGTCTTCCTATATTCAGCCAAGGCGCATTTACCGCTATCGCACCGGTAGATGTCTGCAGCATTTGCTTTGACTGTATGTTGCCATCTGTTCTTTCCCAGCTCCTTCGATGTTCAACCCCCATCCACTGGCGAACAGCTCTCCGTGCTGTGTTGTAAGCAATACCAAACGTCGGCTCTAGCGGGCTTTAAGCTCCTTTGTTTGCCCACTTGTCAGCTCCCTCGTTGCCAGCAATACCTTTGTGCCCTGGAACCCAACTAAGGATAACCTTGTTGTTCTCTCCCAGAGCTTTCATGGCCTGATGACAGTACCATACTGGCTTAGAGGTAAAGTCAAAACTGTCAAGTGGCATTAGTGCTGCTTTGATGTCCGAGTTCATGTATATGGTGTGGCCTGTCATACCACGCTTCATACACTCTTGCACACTCGGACAGGGCAACAACTTATGCCTGGAATATAGTGGCCAGTTTCCCCAGGCTACGCAAAACTGCGACTTGGGTCTGACTCCATATATTCCCGCCCCAGTGCCCGTTGGTTTTTTGAGCTATCCGTATACCAAGTGATCCCCATTTTCATGTATTCAGGTTCACCTTTATTCCAGGCAGTCCTGTCAAAAATATTGGCATTGTATGGCTTTTGTAGATCTGTGATCTTCACCATCTTGTCTGGTAACATTTCCAAGGTGTCCATACGCACTGTGTCCACAATCCTTGTATGTTCACTGGAAGCATTATACTTCCAGTTGCCGCTGCAAACCATTCTGTAGGCTGCCATTCTTGCCTCCCTTTCACAATGATGTCGAGAGGTGGGAGGTTTAGCACTACTTCCAGGGCTGTAGTTGAAGTGCCTCTGGCTCCTGTAAGGCATGCCACTCGCTGGCTCTTTTGTAGTCTCTTTACAGCGGTAGTTTGCATTGCCTTGGTCCACCAGGCTGCCGAGCCATACACCATCATCGATCTTGCAACCCTAGTGTATTGCCAGTCAGTCATTTGCGGGCTAACCCAACAGCCCGTATCATCATCATAAGTAGTGTGGTCTTTGAGCGTTGCGTTGGTCTATTGTCTGTGGTTACATGTGCAAAATGGCTGTTCCAAGTCCAGCCTTATTCCTAGGTAAGTGTTTACTCATACCTTATAAAATATAATACACAAAAGGTATGAAAAATAAGATAGCAAACTTTGTCTGAAGATGACATCAACGCCATAATCGAAAAAGTAACCCTATTTGCAGTCCCAACAGTTGATGGTCGACCTAAAATATTGGTGCAAAGCAATAAATTCCATTAATTTCCTAAAATGACTCACTCATATTACGCATGTACGCATTTCCCAATTCAAAGACCGTCACAGATAATCATTTAAATGGACCACAGTTAGTTAAATGAGGTCACTAAACCAGTTGACACTTACATCTTTATATTTGTAATCACAAAATCTCTGGACTGGTCAAATTTGGGCCGAACTTGATCTGGGCGGGGCTGCGAGGCAACGTGAGGCGGAGTTCAAAACTCTTTTTATCACTGTCCCATGACCTCATAATCAAACGGTCTTTCACATCCCCTAGATAACTGATAAGAATGAACATTAGTCGATCATCAAGACGTATTCAACTGAAGTTGTTGATTCATACGTTGCACTTGGAGTAAGAAGGATATCAATGTACCGTATTTTATGTTGTATTCTCATTTATAAACTTCAGTGATAAAAGTGGGAATTCATGGGACAAAATGGGATAAATATGAGTAGTGTATATGTTGCGTAGAGTTAATACTTTTCAATTTATTTAAGTAGAGGGTTTAGGCTCGTGAAGAAAGAAAATGGATTTTTGTTGGACTCAAGGTATGTAAGAATTAAATAAATTTTGATAGTTGAAGTTAAAAAATGTTGTTTATATTTACAGTATTTAATGATGTTTCATATTTCAGTTAATTCTAACATGTACATTTCGATTTGAAAAGTAATTTAGCTATCAATTCGACAAGTCAAAAGTTACACTTAGTGGTGAATAGACTTTTCAAATTATAAAAAAAGATTGTTAATGAATCAAATATTCTTAAAAGGGTATACGATACTATTTTTTTTTTTTTTTTTATAAATTAGGGCATTTAAATAGTAGACTTATGTTTTAGCAAATAATTATTGTTGAAGAACGTTAGAACATTTGAAAATGCAGCATTATAAAGACAAACCAATTTATTAGCACTCTTCAGTGACGGTCAAAAGCAGTAATTTTGAACCTAAAAACAAAACCACTTAACTTAATTTTGTAAAATTACTGCCAATCATAAAGTCTGAAGTTTGGCTCAATAAGGAAATCAATAATCGGGAATAGTTGCAACATTTGTATTTATCATTGTATAAGTTATATTATTGTGAAAGTAATTAGGAAGTTATAAATGAGTTAATCTAATATAAATGAGTTGTGTTATAGGGGTTTAACTCTGATCATGGTGATATATTTATTTGGATATCGTCTGAGTAATGAGTAGACATTGCATCCATGGAGCTACTGAAGTTAGCTTTTCGAGATTTAAAGATTTTGTACGAACCTCCCACAGTGCACACTATTCAATTTAATTTTCTTTTGGGTTTTCACAAAGTGATGGGTGCTGGGGATATTTGATGTTGAGGTTAACAATTATTCGCCTTTTCTTTTTGACATAGTTTATTTAGTGCATACATGGTAAATAAGGTATATCCTATACTCTAATACGAGCCATATGTATGTTTGTCTGTCTGTCTGTCTGTCTGAATACAACTCGAAATTCAGCGGAAGGATTTTTATCAAACTTTAGAACCATCCTATACTCTAATACCAGCGATGTCTGTCTACCTGTATGTCTGTCTACCTATGTCTGTCTACTTGTATGTCTGTAGGCTAGTATTGAAGTTCAGCGGAAGGATTTAAATCAAAGGTTGGAAATATCCTATATTATAAAACGAGCTATATCTGTCTGCCTGTCTGTATGTAATATGTAGGTCCCGGGGACCGAGCATTGCTCGAGGTGTGTCATTTGTTCAAGAGGTTAAAAATAAAATATAGTACTACTCATGTGCGATGTCCATGATAGTATAAATTCAGTCTGAGATATAGAATAAAATAAATGACAAGTAGAACATTAATACCCCCACCGCAGCAAACCTACAGACTAAGCGAATTTCCATTTGCCTAATTGGATTTACACTAAAGCGTCTCCTTAAAAATATCACATTTATTCCCTATTTAAATAGCATTAGTTTAACAAGTACTTTAGGTTTGCTGCAACAGGGAGGGTAAAAGTTTTTTTTTGTAAAATTTTAATAGTTTAGTATGAAATAAATGCATTTTCCAATATCTGAATAGATATGAATTTGAACAGTTGGTGTTTTTGAGCTCTAGACCTCAAAACGAAAAAGTAAATCGGTCCCGGATTCAGGTCTTACCATGAGTACTACGGCAATCGCTTATTCCCTATATGGGAAATTTGCTCAAATGAATCCAATAAAAAAAAAAAAAAAAAAAAAAAAAAAAAAAAAAACTATGTGGATGGTTTGTATTGTACAAATACATTTTGTGGAGATTTAAATCGAAAATAAGAAAACCAAGAGTTTTATTGTTGTAATATAACTTTTAGTGTTAAATTGACTTGAAAAAAAACCATTGTAATTAATGAAATATATATATATATATAAATAAATACCTCCGAATCAAAGGGCTTTCACTGTATAACTATGACATACCGATAGTAAAAAAAAGAAAAACACAACAAGTATCACCTTGCCAAAAAATACTGTTTTATTGTTATTCTGTACAACCATATTTTTTGGATTGCCAAGTTTTCAAAGAAAGACCTTATTTTTATGAGACAGCGCAAAAAAGAAAAGAAGCGTGTAAAAAGTCAAATAGAAGATAAATTCAGCATAATCATGTTTGCTATGATTTATCTTCGGGTCATGTCAAGACCAAAGGTCTTGCGTTCAAATACAAGCCTCGGCATATTTACTCGGTAGTCTGTGCTGTGAGGAGTGACTTATCACGTGATTTCGGTGACATGACGTGTTATTTAAATCAAAACTTAGCAACTAATTAACTATTTGTAGTGATATGGTTTGTCGTCTATGAGTTTTATAGAGCTTAGTTTTATTTTATTATGTTTAGAAAATAATTAACTACCGGTATGTGAACATGTTTTTCAGGTCGATAATACATCTTGAAATGTTTTGTTCGGAATTGATATATTTACGTGTTTAATGGTTTTGAAATGAGTTGTGTGTAACGTCAAGTTTATTTTTTATAGAAACGTGTTCTTGGTTATTATGGACGTTAATGTGTTTTCGCACTTTTTAAATAGTCATGCAAATGTAGTTGAAACAATATTTTGTAAATTTGAAATATTTGTCATAGCATTCTTGGTTTCTAAAGTTTTTTTTATTCCAAACCCGCTAGATCCTGTTTTTATGCCGCCAAATGAATCAAATCAAAATTTTGTTCTTTATTGCCATCGAATGTGAATCTTGCATGAGGCTCTTCCCGCTGCTAGACATTGTACTGACTTCCTTTTCTTCTTCCTCTCTCAACAATCACGTGACAACAGCTATGTTTTTCCCACGGCCTACTAGATTTCACGACCGCGCCGATCCACGGGTGTTATCAGATGACTGATAGGGTATCAGTGTTTTGGCGCGGGTGTCCACGCCATCGCCATAGTCAGGCGGAGATATGCATCGACATCGCCAGTCCGTAGCCTCCAGTCTGAGTGATGACAGCGACATTGCCGAAATACGACGTGAGTTTTCAATCAGGTTATTTAATTATGTTACTAAAGTAGTGGTTTTAGACGTGCTTCGCAATGGGAGGCACATTGATGAGATAGACTAAAATCTGATTAAATTCAATTAACTGTGTGACAAACTAAAATTGACTTGGAATGTAAACAGAGCTAATGTAATAGGATGTTTTTCTTTTTACGTCATGGAGACCAACTAATAATTTACTTCTTAACTTTGTAAGCTCGATGTGAGTTTGTAGCGGCGCACAAGCGAGGTCCTGACACAAACCTCAAGCGCACTTCCGAGGACTCACCGCACAAACGAGGTCTTGCACTCGAGACCTCGGATGTATCTGCTGGTTTTTTCTTGTTATTCTCCATCTTTATAGCCTGTTTAGTATATTTTTTACGATTTTCAACTAGGTCCTCGGATGTGACATGGTAAACATAGAGTGCTTCGGGGTGCTTGGAGGTTCCCGGCTTACGATATCCTCAAAACGTTGACGTGGGGCTTTGGGAAATAAATGTAGTTTGTTGTACTTATGGCAACGAAAAAATACTATAGTTACTTGTTTACTTTTACCTTGTCAACACTTTTAAAATACATTTAATTTAAGATTGCCACACATCTGATTGAAACAAATCAACAATTTAATACGTTTATTTATTCGATGATGATGAAATGGATTATTGGAAATACTGGAAACTCCAAAATAATTTAAAAAAAGAAGTGTTTTAGTAGCGTTGTTCTAAATCAATTGCCATATCAGGGGATCTACATGAACAGTCATCGAACAGTTTAAAAAAAGGTACAATATATAACACAGCAGAGAACAGAAGAAAAACACTAATAAATTGACAAAGAGTTCCTAAACGAACTGACCTACCGATAGCCACTGACCCTGATCTTATAATAATTGTGCTTCTTGACGATAAGGAAACTAGTGTTTAATTGTGGGTTATCAGTGCAAAACTTGTTATTGATTTTGCAAATTGTACAGGGTGAACTTCGATCGCAATTTTATAGTTTTAGAAAAGCGTTTAACATTAAAATTATTTTTATGGTTTTACTATGTGAGAGGTTTTAATTCTGTTTCATGTAACAATGAATGGACGGGTTTACATAATTTGTAAATTAAAAACGAATGGAACTTATAGTAATTTATAGTATTAATTCATGGTTTTTGGGTACCGGTAACTTAAAAAATCGTACACTCCCAATGCACTGCATTGTGACTCTATAGCCACAGTGAATGAAGTATAACCTGTGCATTTTAGTTTGTATCAGGAATAAATAATAACTTAACTCGTTTTCTCTGAGTAAGAAAAATATTTGCAATTATAATACAGACTTTTTTACTGAGATCACAAGTAAAATATAATATTTAGTTTGAAATAATCAGATCCAAATTTATATTAGGATCACAAAACAACTACAATTTTTACAAAAATCTGAATTTTCCTTCTCAAAATATTGTACCGTATCATATACGCACATATGATACAAAGAAGTAATTACATTTTTTTCATCCATACTCTTAGACTATTATCCACTTATTTTTATCCAATAAACCTATTGACTCTATCAGTAACACATTTTTGTTAAAGACTAATAAATTAATAAACTTCCTTTGGATTGTATTCCCGTTTTACGTTCCATAAAGCATTTTCAAGAGGTTACTCATTCAAGAGCGTGATAAATACACTGCTATTATTAGTTCAAGTTTTGCTTGCTGGTGTTAAAAAAGAAAAAGCTTTAGGATTGCAAATTTAGCATTTTAGGCGGATTTATAGCCATTTTAGTAAGTGTGTTGCAGCGGGGAATAATACGGTGCGTAGAGCAGAATACCTACAGTTATTTCGTTCTCTGTTTGAAGCTAACCCAACCAACATAACTCAGCATGTTGTATCTCGGCGGGTGTCTATGTCTTTAATCAATCAATTGACATTTTAGACAGCTGTTAGTTAACACATTGTTGCTCGCTGACAGACTTCACTGATGAAACTACTTATAGTTCACTCGCAAGTAAGGTTGCAATGATTACAAATAGTTGAAAATACAAAATACATTCACATCGTAAAATGGCTACTTTGCATTGTTTTGTTGTTAACTACCCTCTTGAAATATGTTTACAATGAGTTGTACTAAAAGCTATTTTGAATGTACTTAACTTAATTATATTTATTCAACAATCCAACTCGAGAAGATAACAATAAATTACTTCTATGCCTTATGAGATCTCCAAGTTGTCAATAATTTGTTGATGACAGGATAATTACACATATCTTGCACCACTGGTTAGTTAAGTGTAAGTGATACAATAGTGTTTTAAACATTTAACTTACTGTGGCCAACAATGAACTTTGACGGAGGACTCATCTAGTTGACTAAATAATTCGCAGTTTGAATATGATTATGGATACATTTTAATTCGCACAAGGCCAATATTTTGAGTCAAATTTGGTCTGTTATTAGGGTACTCCCATAAAATTAGGCATTTTTCGAATAATTGTCTCGTATTGAAACTTATTGAGAGAATGAGAAATGATCGTAGATCACAAGAAGTCGGAATAAAAACGCGTTAATGTAAACATCGTTGGGTTAAACCCTTCTCATCCCATTGCAAATTTGAAGCTCGTTTTACGTGTCTAGTTCATGTCCGGTGACACTGATCGCTAGTGTCGACGAAATTGTGTTTCTTTTATTTTAGGGTCAATTTCATGAGTTGTGCTTTACTGATTGGTTATATAACTAGGAGACGAGTTATTGTTTAAGATTACCCATCGTTTAAATGACTGAAATAAAAATAAAAAAATGTGAAACCCTCTACAGTGCACCGGACAGAACTAATAATTAAATATACTCCAGCTGTTCCATGAGGACGAGAAAACTCCTGTTAAACTATTTAGCAAGGGTTCTACTGAAAAATTAAATTTTCTGGGAAATAAAACTTATAAATGTAAAAAAAAACTCCAGCATACTATCATTTTGTTATCCGAGTCATAATCTTGTGCAATCAAGTAGGGATAGTCATGGATTAGGCTACCTCGTTACTTTTTCGCTAATTACCTTTGAAAAATGAGGTGACACGATACAAATTTGCTAATTATAAACTACTCTCTGGATACTACAAGTCCACTTCTTTCTTCTACCATCAAAAAATTGTCCTCATATCCGTTAGTATAACATACACATAAAGAAAGGTTTTATGAAAGAAAGTAATAAATTAAGAATAAGTAAGTAAGAAAGTATATTGATGGTAAAACTAAGTTGTTTTGTGTAATGCAATTTGCAATTTAAATTTTTGCATAGTTCAATTACGTTTTCTAGGCTTTCCAATTTATGTCCGTCCATACAAGTCCATCAAGGACTGTCATTAGCTTAGACATGTGCTAACACTATCTATCTCGATAAATGGCACACAATCTTGACAAATTTTCGGGACATGTTCATAAGTACGAAAATATCCAATATCGGCAATATCTGAGTAAACATCACCTCAGACAACATTACATTGTTGAGGCACCTTCGAGTGGAGACCAAATGGGAGACACTTTGAGATAACAGCTGATACGAACATGTGATTAAAACATGTTGTTTCGGGTTCAGTAGAAAACTGGGGTGTTTAATCAGAAGCAGGAAGTGTGAAAATATTTAGAGGCTGGAAAAGAAACTCTCGTTTATTGTACTACAGAGTTTACTCCGTTCAAAAAATGTATGCAGTTTTAGGGGAAGATATCTTTTAATCTATCCCCTCCACGTCTTGATCCTACCATTCAAAACTAGCTGAACAGCTGAAATTTGTCAAAATGTTAATCAGCTGACTAATACATTAAGCAGAAACAAGTCTTGGGGGTAATTCACCTCAAACCGCCTAAACTTTGTGAACGTAGTACTGTTAGTACAGTAGTAGTTTTGTGTTTAGCAACGGGGTGAGAATTCAATATAGGAATCTGTTAAGTTTTCCTCGTTAAAAAGTCAAACTTCTGGTCTTTAAGCGAATTTCCCATATAGGGAATAAGCTATTACCGTAGTACTCATGGTAAGACCTGGACCCGGGACCATTTTTTTTTTTCGTTTTGAGGTCCCTAGAGGCCAAAAATACCATCCGTTCAAATTCATATATATATATATATATATAATATATATGAATTTGGCGGTTTGAGGTGAATTACTATGTTTAAAAATAGTAAATTTTCTAACAATAAATAAATAGCAATAAATATGATTTCTACAGTAGATCATGACAATGAATTGCGTCACCTGCTCTACTATGAACTGTCTGGATCAAACTGGGAATATTCTCCGGCTATTATTAGAAGTTATCGAAGCTTTGTGCCGAGTTCCAAACATAAACTGCTCTGAAGGTCTTGAAACTCAAGTGCTTGGGGTCTTTGACTCTTTTGACGTTAACAGGTTCAATCCTTCGTAAAGTAACAACTAAGTGACTGTGTATGAGGAGGGGTAAGTGTTACAATGGTGATTAGTATCTCTGTAACACTCCTTTGAGCAATAATAATGACTTAAGATACTATTTAGCGTAATTTACAATACAACATCATTTAAGTTTTAATTGAAGTTTTTTGTTTGTTTACGTCTTCATTGAGCGAAGCTCTTATACGTAGACTTTTATGCATTTCGTAATACGCAAACTCCTCCTAAACGGCTGAATCAATCGTTTTCAAATTTTGCATGGTGATAAAGACCATATCGGTGAGTGCCAACATCTATATGGCGTTAAAAAAGTCTCTCAGGAATCCGCCCCACTGGGTCTCAAAGTTTCAATGTAATCCTTATGTAAGCAGTATTTGACACATAAACAAAGACATATCATCAGCTGTTGACTTTTGAATGCAGTAGATAAATAAATAGCTGATAGCATTATTCCACAGATATTAGAACACAAACGGTGGTATGGATCATAAATATAATCAAATGACAACACTAGCTTGAGGTCCGTGACGTAGGAAGTGGTGAAGGAAGTAGTAAAGGTGAGAAGTCTGGAGTGTAGAAACTGTTTAAGACGATAAGATTTAGGTAGGTATCTGCATTCCTAAAATTCCATGGGAAGGGAGGACAACGGGTCCGCGACGTAGGATGTGGTGAAGGAAGTAGTCAAGGTGAGCTGTCCGGAGTGTGGAAACTGTTTATGATGATTAGATTCTGGTATCTGCATTCCTAAAATTCTATGGGAAGGGATGAAAACGGGTCCGCGATGTAGTAAGTGGTGAAGGAAGTAGTCAAGGCAAGCTGTCCGGAGTGTGGGAACTGTTTAGGCCTATGACAATTTAGATTAAGGTATCTGCAATCCTAAAATGCTATTGGAAGGGAAGGAAACAGGTCCGCGAAGTAGGAAGTGGTGAAGGAAATAGTCAAGGCGAGCTGTCCGGACTGTGGAAACTGTTTATGACTATTAGATTAAGTTATCTGCAATCCTAAAATGCTATGGAAAGGGAGGGAAACAGGTCCGTGACGTAGGAAGTGGTGAAGGAAGTAGTAAAGGCGAGTTGTCTGGAGTGTGGGATCTGTTTATGACCAATAGATTAAGGTATTTGCAATCCAATAATGCTAAGGGAAGGGAGGTAAACAGGTCCGTGACGTAGGAAGAGATGAAGGAAGTAGTAAAGGCGAGTTTTTCGGAGTGTGGGAACTGTTTATGACGATTAGATTATGGTATCTTGGTATCTACAATCTTAAAATTCTATGGGAAGAGAGGGAAACAGATCTGCGACGTAAGAAGAGGTGAAGGAAGTAGTAAGGTGAGCTATGTGGAGTTTGGGAACTGGAAACCGTTTGTAGCAGTTAGATTAATGTACCTGCAATGCTGAAATGCTATAAGAAGGGATGGAAGCATGCCCACGACATAGAAAATGGTGAAAGAAGTAGTAAAGGCTAGCAGTGTGGAGTGTGGGCAATGGTTGTGGCAATTAGATTAACGTATCTAAAATACTAAAATGCTATGGAAAGTGATGAAAACAGGTCCACGATGTAGGAAGTGGCTTAGGAAGTAGTAAAGTATGAACATATTGTGAGAACCGTCTGTGGCAGTTAGATTAATGTATCTTCAATCCTAAAATGCTATGAGATGGGAAGGAAACAGGCCCCACGACGTAGGAAATGGTGAAGGAAGTAGTTAAGGCTGGCAGTGCGGAGTGAGGGAACCGTTTGGGCAGTTAGATTAATGTATCTAATACTTCAATGCTATTTTAAGGGAAGGAAACAGGTCTAAGACGTAGGAAATGGTGAAGGAAGTAGTAAGGCTTGCAGTGCAGAGTGTGGGAACTGTCTTTGGCAATTACATTAATGTATCTGCAATCCTAAAATTCTATGGGAAGAGAGGGAAACAGGTCCACGACGTAGGGGATGGTGAAGGAAGTAGTAAAGGTGGGCAGTGTTGAGTGTGGGAATGGATTAATGTATCTGCAATGCTGAAATGCTATGGGAAGAGACTGTAGACTCTGTAGGTTAAAATGATTATGAAGCACGAATCGTTACATATATTTCGATACGTATTCAATCGTTTACAATAGAAATTTACAACTGAGTTGACAACAGCTGAGTTTTACTCCATAGAGGCTAAAAAATGAATTTTATCCCCTAAAGAGTAAAAATGCTACTTTAGACCCGCAACGCATGCATCAATGACGACTGTTTCTACTGCAGTATGACAAAAACAATATAATATGAACCCTTGATGACTCCGCTCAATTTTGTGGATGCATCTGCGAACGCCACCCTTTAGCCGCTTAATAACCCCTCGCAGCAGTGTTTAGGTTTATCAATTTCTACGGACATTGTTTATAAAGAAGCAGCACTGCACAACTAAAATAATTAGCATGCTGTTTTTCGGTGGTATCATTTCTTACAATGGGCAACAAAAACAAATATTCTTTTTTTTCTTATATTAACGTTCAAATAATCATTTCGCTGCGTGGAAGTAGGTTATAAAATGGTTATAGCGTGGATAGAACACAATTATTCCTTAGTAGATTTCTCATCCTTATGGAACAGCTGAAACCAATTTTATGGTTAGTTCTGTACGGTGCACTGTAGAGGTCAAGTTTGGTTTACAATTTGTTTCTTGTCCTTTCAGTCTTTTAAAATCTCGTTTAACCAAATAAAACGATCTAAACATAAACAACAACTCGTTTCCTAGTTATATAACCGAACAGTTAAACACAAATCATGAATTTGCCCCCAAAATAATAGAAACAAAAATTCGTCGACACTAGCGATCAGTGTCACCAACATGAACTGGACTCGAAAACGAGCTTCAAAATTTGCAATGGGATGAGAAGTAATTTAAAATGTGTTGGTTAATCCGTTGCTGTACCTTCCTTTTTTTCCCCAAAAGAGAACAGACGAATAGAGTTGCTAACAAATTAGGGGTCCCTGTTAAGCTTTGTTTGTGTAAACCGAATTAAATAACATAATAGGTATTTTTTAGGATTTGGGGGTTCCCAACTGCGAGAAAATTCCTGGATTCAGTACAAAGATATAAATAACTCATACTAAACAATTTGCTATTAAATCAGCTGGTACTATTGTTGTAAATAGTGTCTTTACCAATAATGTTTTTTCGTTCATCCATAATGCCTAAAAATGCACCAATAATAGATGCATCGAGACAAGATGTTTAGTTATTTAGACAGAATGATAATTATAACATCCAAAACCAAAAGAAATCAACAATATTAGAGTTTTCATCGAAAGCTATCCAAGTTAAAGGCCAAATAAATAATCAAGTTTCATCAAAGTAAACATGGGGCCAGAATTCAATAAAACATTTGAATGGACCCACGACAAAAATATCCGCAGAAAGGTAGTTTTCAGCCGTGCACGTTTTCGCTCCCTGATCAGACCACATTATTGCTTTGCTTTTGGCTCCAACTCAAGGCCATATGACCAACTATTCTCATGAATATTCAACAAAACCTCTTTCCTGAATCCTGACAAGTTTCTGGATCATAAACTACTCAAGATGTTACCAAACAAGTATTTGTTTATAAACAAAGTTGGCCCACCCGTTTTAGGGCAAATTGGATCAATGCGTTTTTTTGATAATTTTCAATGACAGATTGTTCTACAGTATAAGTATTTCACAATGCACATTATATTGGAAAGTATCTAGTTATTACGGCATTATTGGTCTAGGACCCATTGCCCAAGTTGGTTTTTAGTTTTTTGTACCTTAAAGGTTCAATTACATATTTGCATAATTATTTATGTTTGGTTCTTAGCTAATGATGATGTCTATATTTCAAAAGCTAGAATAGAGAAAACACCTCATAACATATATACTGATGATTGATAGCTCAATGTGTACTGATGATTAAAATTGCCATTAAAATAAATTAACACAACTATTATTATTATTTACTTTGGATATAGCAAGAAATAATTGCCCGTCCTAAGCATTAGTTATTAATATGGAGCATTAATGTGTGTTTAGAGTCTGGTAAAGGTTTGGTGGTGATAGAAACTTAGCTAAGGACAAATTTTATCGTAAGTACTTTTTTCTATTTGGTTGAATACCAAATGATGAGTTTTTATGAAATATTGAGGAATACATGAAACTATAAAGTATAGGTACTGAGCAGAAATACCTTTAAATGGTATTCAATCGAATGATAAAAATAAACAGTCTACAAGACGAGTACGGTATGTTAATAGAAACATATACAATTAATTTTAATTGAATGTTAAGAATTTAAGCAATTTTATTCTTAAAGGGAATTTAATATTGGAAAAGTTACGTCATCGATACTTTTACCAAGAGAAAATAAGTGGAAAAAGTTGTTGACTTCAGAGATACATTCTTTATCCGATAGGTACGGTACTTCTTTAATTAACTGACCGAAGCAATTTTTTTAGATTTTGTTTATTGAAAATAATAGATTTTTTGTTTTATGTTTGCTCACCATCAACAAATATGTTCTCAACCTAAGATAAAGCCTATTAATTTTTAATGCTGTGCCTCTTAAGGAAGTTTACTACACCTTTAACATTACAGTACCTGAATATAAATCCTTATCACGACAACGTTCAACATAGTAAATTTTGTTATTCACTTTACAATCTAAATATTTCTCTCAACTTTGTTGTTAAAAACAACTGGTTCAATCTAGTCTTGAATAGCAAGTATCATAAACATTGATAAACATGGTTAACTATCTATTCGACAATTATATTTTTTTATAAATTTTATTCATGGTGATTGAGGGTTGTGGTTTTAATATTGGGAAAATTTAAAACATTTTTATTGTTAATCTGTAAAATAACTGTTGAGTTATATTTAATTACAAAGTATCTCAGTGTTTTGAAAACTGTTAACATTTTTCATGGTATGAGCAATGAAGCACTATGTGTACATTGTGAAGGACGAACTGGATTCATTGTGATTCAGTAAATGCATGATTGCACAAACTTAGGAAACGGGAAATAAGAGCTAATCCTACCATTGCCTAAACCAGAACCTCTTTGTGAGTAAGCAAGTAATCTACAATTGCCCAACAACATTTTGTGAGTCAGTAGAATTAAAATTACGTTGAGCAAAATAGAGACAGATTTAGATAACGTTTATTAGCAGTTTAGCATAGCTGCTGATTTGTTTACAATTACGACAATTACACATTCTACCAGCTGGTCTGTGATTTAACAGCTGATAATGACATTCATTGTTTTGGCTAATGACTTAGCATTGCTTAAACAGTCTACTATGGATTACTCATTCTAAAGCCACCTTTACATCATATGGTTTGAGTCAAAGTTTACTAAAATCTAATGACCGCTATAGTAGGCCTTTGTTTATTTTTCAATTTTCAATAATATGAAAGAGTGTATCTTTAGGTATCTCACTCTTAAGATTTAATGGTTTATCTTATCTTACTAATATTATAAATGTGAAAGTTTGTGTGTTTGTTTGTTTGAAGTTCAATCACGGATGAATTACTTGACGGATTGGGCAGAAATTTGGCATGATGATAGCTCACTTTTCCGATTAACATATAGACATGTTCTTATCTCAAAAATCCTTTCGGGCTCCACCCCAGTGGCTCTGGAGTTTCCCATGTTAACCTTATAAGTACTCATATTTAAATGGAATTAAAGAATTTAGTCAGCTGTTTTGACCAAAAACCAAACAGGTTGGTTCTATGATATGCAAAAGCATTAAAAGTTATAAGATTTACCTACAGGGTGCAGCACCATTATTTTTTACATTTATGAAACCAGCTAATTTGACCCAGGCGGCAACAAAAAAACTGTGATACGCAATGAGAACTGTCAGTTACAGTTATGTTTATGTTTTTAATTTCACAAATAATTTGTCATATTTTGTGAATTTTTAATAATTTTTTTTTTCTATTGTTTGGGTGAAGTAGTAGAACATTATGGCTATGGTAGATGTGTAATACAGTACTATACCATAAATTTAAAGAAGCAAATTTTATTATACTGTGTCCTCCCCCATTGCAAACGCAAAGCTCTCATAACTGTACTCAGCATTTTATACTTATATGCCAATCCCGCACGAAGGACGGGTACTCTGCTAGTCTTCCATAATACAGGAAGAAGTATCCAGCATTATTAGCACATGGTGAATTGTATTAATTTGTGATTGACACTGTTTGAAAGAAGTCTGTGACCAAACATCTAATGAAGTCTAATCTTAATATGATACACTTTAACTTTCAAACTACCAATACAAGTACGTATAGAAAGGTGCAGAAAAGAAGTTTGAAGTTACATTCTAGGGGAAGCAAGCAGTAGCGGTTCTAGGACCTTATCAAGAGGGGGCTGCTACCGCAGGGGGGGGGGTGTAGGTAGGAGGTCTTCCCCATTGGAATCACCACTGCAAGCAAGGTGCAATAAAAAAAACCTTCTAAGGTCATAGAAAAGTTATGAACTTAGCATCAACAGAGGTAGAGATGGTAGATTACAACATTGCTATTATTATCATCAACTCTTTTTGTTTCAGAGGCGCAGAAGTCCAAGCGAAGTTCGCTCTACGGGCCTCTCCGGGTAGCCAGGCTATGTGTACTGAGTATCATAGTACCTGGCCTACTGCTCAGCATACCACTGTATATGAGGTACAATGTTTACATACAACAAGCCTACCCTGTGGGTATGAGTGATGTGAGACTATTGGATAACAGGATTTCTACTTTGTGGTGTCAGGTGAGAACTAGATTAGATTTGTAGGGTGGAAACACACCATCAGGATATGTTTTCGAAGGCGGCTCCAGACATGTGCCATCCGCCAAGCACCGAGCAGCAACTCACCGAATCGGGAGTAGTAAGTGTGGATAGGTGTTTGTCTATTTGGCAAGCAGCAAACATTCGTGCTTGTGTTTTCCTGTTCATTGTCGTTATTTTTGCACACATCAAAGTGGACGAATATTTGATATTCCCGAAACGAACAGTTGCTTGGAAAACAACACATGTGTGTAGACGTCTAATCGTTAATCGGCAAATAGCAAGACAACTAGATCGCCGAACGTCAAACATTTCATTCTTGGCGAATGGTGCACGTCTGGAGCCGCCTTAAGGCCAAGAACTAATGTTGAATGAGATGACTGGTATGCTAACGACTACAATCAGCAGTGTTAGCCAGTTATTAAAAGACCAAGGTGAAATATTGAGTATAGTTGTGAATTGGCTTTTTATGGATATTGGCAATTTGTTTGAAGTTTGAAGATTTGTTGTACATTAATTTGAAATTTTATTTGAATGAATATACAGTGTTCGACAATTCAACCGAATTGAGCTGGTTTGATCCTTAGAAAAGAGAAAAGCAGAAGAGATGTTTGTTAGTTTGAAATTAGACTCAGCTGTCCTTGCTAAGGTAAATGCACCAGTAGCTGACAGTGCTCCAGAAGCTGACAGTTTGAGTTTCTTAACATTATAATGTGGTCTCTTAAAAATATTTACACATGATTGCATTGTTAGAAGAACATATGTATATTCTTGATTTGTTTGCAAACAAATCAGGGAAATTTAGCCCATACTCGCAGAATGGTGGTGGTTTGAAAACGGCCCTGTCTGTACACATCACATTTAGTCGATTCCCTTAATGAAATTGTTAAGAAAGTAAGTTTGGTTTTTTGTCATTTCGCTAAATTTCTTAAATAGTATTAATGATTAGGCTCATTATTTTTATCAATTATACCTTTGTTGACAATTTCATGATAAAATTGGGGTATTAGGGGTTTTGGATTTAAAATTATATCAATGTCAGGCTTTGGTACACAAAAGCCATACAAGTTCCACTTGTTGACAGGGGATATTTGCTACTTGCACAATATTAAATTGGTTTTACCCATCGAATTTTGCATGCTATTTATAATTTATGTGATCTCACATTTTTATAAAATTATTTTAATTTTTTAATTTATAAGCCAAATTATCTTAAAAAATGTATATTTTTTTATATATATAAAATATATTTATATTTTTTAATGTAAATATTTTTTATTTTAAAATATATAAAATACATTTTCTTATTAACGTTTTACATGATTTTATAATTTAATTATTAAGTTAGATTTTATTTGTCTTATAAATTATAAAACCCTTAGGTTTAGCAGCTAGTACATTTATAGTTCCAGTGTCAGCTACTGGGACAACCGACAGTCAGCTACTGGTACAAGCACTTTTTTCACTGTCAGCCACTGGAGCACGTACAAAGGTTGAATTAAGTTTAAAAATGTTATAAAATATATTTAAAAAACCTTTTTTGTATGACAAATTTGAAAACTACAGTAAATTTAGAATCACATAAAATCCGTAATATCTCTTTAGTTCCTATTTATTCAAAACCAGGGATTATTAATTGCGTATAGTTTCTTATACTGTCAGCTACTGGTGCGTTTACCTTATTGACCATTTAATAAACTGTACTAGCCAAAGAACCAGCTTAATGTTCTTCTCCTAAGTATTTATCATTCTTAACTCTTTCTTGCCTAAATACACACCAATGGTTCTGAGCTAATCAATAATGCAAGAAACTTATGATAAGTGGATTGATATAGAATAGATTACTTTACATAGAATAATGATAGAATCTTTTTTGAAATAAGATTTGCAGCCGTGCACAAAAAAAACCAAAAACAAACAAAAGCATAATGGTTTTACAATTATTGTACACCCTCGGTTTAAGATGTATGCCTCCACTTCTCTTTCTCTTGGACCCAAATCTCCATCTTTTCACGTCCCAGTTTAATATTGCGGAGGTATCGTCTTCAAAGTCATCCTCCAAATTGGTCCTGGTTGTTTATACACGTCCTGCTAACCTTACTACAATACGATACTGCAATTACAATTTTGAAACAATATACTGTCACATCTGGAACTGGTGTGATGGAACAACCAATGTGGTTAGTTTATTTGATCAGGCCATATGACGTGTCATTTTGTATAACATCTAACGGTACATGGATCAAGCTAGCAAATTTAATACAAGTACCATGAGAATTACAAATCGAGAAATATACAATTAATTTAAAGTTAAAGTTAATACACTACAAATAATGAATGTAGCCCACTGTAATTCCTTCTTTGTGGTGAAATTTAAAAATCAGATTTCACAATCTATTAAGTTTTAAATTGTATTGTTTTATAAAAGTGTTAAATGGTTCCAGCGCCAAGTGGTGTGGTCAAATGCAACGTTTAACGCCTACCTCATGTCAGAACAGCCAGAGATGAGGCCGGACACTGTGAAAGTTGCGATGACTCGACATCTAGTGTTGGAAGATGACATGAAGGAGTATTGGGGATTCTACCTGCTAAAGGGATCCACAGTCACGGTGTCTACTTGTGTGAGGTGGGTGTAGTATTGGAATAAATGGAGGGACAACTTTAAACTTGCAGATACATTTTTATGTTTGAGATCTTATAATTTAGATTATTGAATCAACTATGAGACAGGATACTATTAAACTTATTTAGATTTAACAGAAGATTTATCTAAAACATCAATTGCAGATATATCGTATCAGGCTATGAGAAAAGAATCTTGAAGAAAGTTCATACAGTAAAACTTTCACAAAGTGAAAATAGTTTAAGATTAAATGTAGCATTTTAAAAGAACAACTTTGTAAAGATTATGCTATAAAAACATTCAAAACCAGTAAACCATTATTAGAGAGAAACAAAAGTAACTATTTAATTTTTTTTAGTAATTGGAAATTATAGAATTCACTGTCTTTTGTATTTTTTAAAACTTTATTTTGAGTTTACCTGCTATTTTTTCAGTTTGTAAATTTTGCTTAAACAAATTTGTACTGAAAGACTAGACAATAATGTAATGAATAAACTAAAATAAATAATGCCTCAAATTCTGAAGAAGGCCTATGCAATAGAAGAAAAGTTGCGAGCCTTGAAAAAGGTGTGATTTGTTACTTATTGAGTCTCTCACTTTCTAATTACATGTTAAAGCTAGAAGAGAGTAAGAATAGGTTATGGATGGTTGCCAAAAACAAACTAGCCTAATTGATACTAGAAGATGTAAAAAGTACCCTGGCTATTAAAAACAAATCTAAATAGCATCTTATAACACAATAATGATAACTTTTTACAGGTAGTTAAGTTGCAAAAATAAAACCTATTAACTTAAAATTTGACCATATGGGTAATATTGTTTTTAATTGGGCAATCAATCACCCATCAATATTTCAGATGGCCGGGAGCCAGCCTCATCATGATCCGTGGTCACAAACACCTCAAACAATGTGCCTATATCGGTGACGACTCATCCGAGGAACTAGACGAGCTGTTTGAAGGCGACGGAAACAACTCTGTGTCTGCTGATTACGACATCTCAAACAAACCAACCAGCATGAAGAAAGTGAGTGACGGAATCTTCATTGATCAGAAGACTGAAGAACACATTGACATCTCATCCCAATCACATCATCATAGACCACCTCACTCGGCAGTAGTGGAGGAGGCGCTGAAGAATAATTGGAAAGTGGACAACAAGAAAGATCAGAATGTACACTTGGTCTACGCAGAACAGCTTATCAACCCGAAGAAAACAAAAGACAAAGAGGAATACAAGATCAACCCGAACGTGGTCAACATTCCTGCAACTACGACAGAAAAATCAAAAACCTCGGGAGAAGTATACAACGAAATGCTGGAGCAGCTTAAGAAAATGGGTCCGAAAGGTAAGGTGATGCTGGACCAACTGAAGAAGAAACTGAGCGAGGAGGTAAAAACTAATGTGACTAAGATTAATGCTACGGAGGAAACTTCTGAGAAGCCTTTAGAGAAGGAAACCATGCTGGATAAGTTGACAAAAATCAATCCAGCGAGTAATAAGAATGATCTGAAGAACAAAAAGCGAAGGAGAAGAGAAATCCCAACGCCCTCCAAAACGGTTTCACAATTGCAAAGACACGATGAAGCTGCTGACCATGCAGGAGAAGAAGGGGTAATAGTTCATTAAAATTTATTTTTCTAAAATGTAAAACTTTTTTACTTATGAAAGAAACGTGAAAAAAGTCATGGGTCAGATTTATTTTCAGGATGAAATATTTGTAATGGGTTTACTTCACTATTTTACATAATTTTTGGGAATTTCCCATATAGGGAATAAGCGATTAATATAGGTCTCATGTGATATCTAGACGGGGGACCGATTTAATCTTAATTTTTTCATTAATCTTAAATAGAAACACCTAATCTTGGTCAGTAACAAAGCTAGAAATCATCTCACTCCATTCAACACTCATCTTGCACTCAAATATTAAGCTTAAAATTTGCATGGTGGCAATGCTATCAATACTTTCTTGTATTTAGATTGCCACTAAAATAAATTTTTAGTGTACGACGATATTTATTACTAAACATTATTGTATTTTTTTTTTTAATTTACTGTAATTCTAACTCTGATTTCCATTGAAGGTAGAGCATCAGCCCGATGGCGTGGCGGAAATCCGAGGTCACTTTAACCAGTCAACTCCTAACGACACGTCCAAGAGCGAGTACTGGTCCTCATTCTCGTCAAGTGAGGAGAAACTTCTCGAGTGTGAGGGGCTCCTGCTCAACCTCCCCCTCACTCCTCACCCTGTGTGTGAAGCTCACAGACCTGAGAATGTTCTCGCGAGGGCTGCCAGTATCAACACGGTTTCGTACAAGTGAGCATTGTCTAAATAAATCAGTATATAATCAATAGTAACATTGACTTTGGGAACTAAAGTAGACTGGGAAGCGAGATGGTCTAGTGGTAGAGTGCGGGGTTTGGTACTTGATCTCTATTACAATGTCTATTTACTTTCAAATCTATAAACATAAAGAGTTTTAAATTGAATAATTTTCCTGAAATTACTACAAGCACTCTCTTATCTAACTGTTGATAAGCACTAAGAAGTGGCCTGTTTGTTAATTATTGAGAGATAATTCTCTGTATCAAAGACCATTTTATTTGACCAACCTCTAAAAACTAATTTGGTCTATTAATAACTCGAGTAGATAAATTTTATGGATATACAATTTTACTGTGAATCACGTGTAGCACTTTTATTAGCCGAAAGAAATTTGAGAGTTTTGCTGTTCCCAAGACTTAATAGCTTTAATTTCTAAGCAATACATAACAAGCCCTAAAGACCCAAGAAACCGGAAGTAAAGAATGAAAGTAAAATCCGTTCTATTCAAGTTTTGAAGGTTTTAAAAAGCATTACTTTATATAGGCCTGGTTTTCACTAAAATAATATTCTATTTACTATGTAGACAAAATTATGTTTATCCCAATTGTATTGGTGCAAGCTTTTTGTATGACTGTAACATTTTTTATCTAGACTACATACATTTTTAGACAGGGTTAAGAGATATACTTAATTAATTTTTATGATTCATTTGTTTACTGATGTATTTTTATATAAAGTCTGACAGATCGCAACAGTTCATGAAAGCTTAAAAAATAAAGATACAAGAACATTAAAACTAAATTTAGGTCATAAACGCTGAATTTTGCATTATATCTTGTTAATAATTTTCGATGCTGCGAAATTAATTCAGCAGCCGGTGTACTTCTCATGGCCTTGATTACCTTAAACGTGACAACGGTATTATTATCACTAGATTAAGCATAGTCTCTAACACGTGCTTCATAACTTTATCAGCAGTCTTAATTTTTTAGCTCGCCTACTTAAAAGTTGCAGCTGTGCTAAGATAAAGTTATAAAAGGTTAAGAGGACTTATTGTATTTTGTAATCATGCATTTAATTTAAATGTAAAAAAGTTAAGATCTTTTAAAAACAGAATAACAATATTTGTATCTTTAATCTTTATCTATAACATTATTGTTGGATAAAGAGGTATTTAATACCGTGTGATACAGTACCAACCCGACCACATTCCACAGCACTTCCATTATCCAGATGTTGTTATGACAAATTTTAACAAAAAAGTTTATATGAAACTATAATATTGACCGAGTGTCTTAACATCTTTCATAACTTAGTCATTTTAAGGTGGTTTTTATGGGGAACGTTAATGGAACATACAAATTTAAACTAAGAGATATATTTTAGCCTATCCTTATTTTCAATTTGAAACGAATAGATAATCATTTTTCGACATATCAGATATGGGTAACTGAGTGTTTACTGGTTATAGTGCTTGTACAATTAGAAGGTCAGTGGTTCAATCAAGAGATTAAGAGGATTTTTTGTGGCTGGAAATTTTACCCAGCTGTCCTTAATAATAAAACAGCGTATCTTATTTAGCAACAAAGTGCATCTAACCAAGGCCCTACTAGAAAAACAGGCCATGCTGAAGGATCCATAACGTCACACTAGAGGATAGATTCACTGCAATATCCCATATGCTTTAGGTAAATAAGCGGCTGTTTGTCAGATACAGTAAGATTTTATTACAAACTATCCACCACTGTGACGGAGTGTTGCGCTGCCCGCACTGCAGCATGGCCTGTTTTTCTAGTGGGGCCTGGATTTAACTGATCTTCCATTCTAGGTGTGAAAATTATTTCACCTCAGTAATGTTGTGGATCCAACAATTGCTATAAGTGATGTAGAAAAAAATCAAATAAGATGTCCACCTGTCTTCCCCTACCTAAAACAAAACCATATTGATATTTTGTTTTTTTGTTAGACCTTTGCCGAGTCTTCAAAAACATGAGGTGGTTTTTAGGGAAATATTAAAAGGCCTCCATGACAATCAAATTAAAAGTGAACTTAATCATTATACAATGAGATTATTATATAAACTGTGATATATTCTCTTATCTGTGGTGAAGCTGTTTTTCTTCTGTAGCTTTAAGTAAAGAAAACATGATCATTTGTCGGTAGTATCATGGGCTTCGGGCCCAAGGCAGTGATGGTGGGTTTGGATCATGAAAATTTCGTCTACTTTTTATCCGTACAGTTCACGCTTGTACTGTGATGGCTCACCCCTTGCTTTGCTGGATACGTTCCATGCACAGGTCCATAGCCTATGTGGACAGGCAAATGCAAGGTTAAAAGAGGCTGCCAACCTCTTAAAAAAAAAATAACATTTTCTGTTCTGTGGTCACACTTTAAAGCACAGGCAAAGCTAGTTCTGTTCACTTGTAATCTATCGATACACTAGACATTCCATTGTGAGCTAAAACAACCTTTTATGACCTATCAACTATGCCAGCAAAAAATAAGGTAGAAAATAACATTTTAGACACTAGCGCATTTTGTAACTAAATTACACAACTGTTCTTTTTTAATAAAAAACTGGCGACGGGTGGTCCATAATGATCGGATGTTCACTCCAGTATCCAACAGTCAATACTTGTAACTTTAAGTTCCAATTAATTCAGGTTCTTGAAAGTTTATGTTCTATTTCAGAGTTCCAAGCAACGGATATTACTTCTTTGTCTTCAACAGCGAGAACGAGGTTCAGCCGAACTTTCTGAGCATACATTTCCGTCTAGAGAAGACCACTTACAATGTGTCCAA
This sequence comes from Macrosteles quadrilineatus, assembly GCF_028750875.1. NCBI lineage: Eukaryota > Metazoa > Arthropoda > Insecta > Hemiptera > Cicadellidae > Macrosteles > Macrosteles quadrilineatus. The sequence goes on from NW_026542610.1 coordinate 1,856,129, forward strand.
CGCAGTTGCTTCCTGCCGCAACCAGACTGGGTCATGTTCCTTGCCTCTTAGGTTCTGGTCCAAGGATAAGGTAAGATTCTAGGATGAGGATAAGGTAGAATTCTGACCCAAAAGATATTCTACAAACATAACTAAGAATTTTTGCCTGATACTGTCACTGCATGTACAGTTCACTTACACAATCTAAGTAATCAAGAATTTAGGTAACTAACGTAAATAACTTTCCAGGTCATCTTGGAACTCCCAGTTAAATCTAATGACACCCTGTGGAATGAAGAGTTCCTTGCAGTATCTACCTGTGAGCCTAGGACCGCTCTCTACGTAGTCTGCGTCCTTGCTGTACCTCTACTCATCATCCTGTTTGCTTTTCAGTAAACACTTGTTTTAGTGATAGGTTGAGTCGACTTTGAGTGTTCCAAATAGTTTTATCCCTCCACCTCTGATTGGTCCTGATCTGACTTAGATTTTCGTAGTTCAAATTGAAAACAATATGTTGCTACAATAGTGTTACCTGTCTTGGACTTCGGTGCAAAGGTGGTTAAATTTTGGCTATCCATAAAAAAGTATCAGTTTGGACAAATTTCCCTTAAAAGCATTTGGGATTCTTGGATAAAAAGTTCTACTGGCATAAAAGGCCAAGCGAGTCAAGACTTGTTTTAGGGAGTAAAGATAAACTGTAGTCTATCCTGCTGTGATATTGATTGAGTTTAATCTTTTACTTGCCTACGAAAATGAGTTTTTTTTACCAAAAAGCTTTACAGGAATTAAAAAAATGCAGAATTTTTAATATTCTTTTTTAATTTTTAATATCCTTTTTGCAACACTTCAGACATATAATGCATGACTATTATAAGTGTTCAAAGATTAACATCTATTATTATTAGTATTTCAAACAGTTTACATTTGAGTCAATACATCCAAGAAAATTTGCCCAGTAAATGGCAATCAAGTTATTTCTGTAGCGTAGAGTCTAATTGGAATCACCACTAGCAATCAACTAGAGCTGGAAAAGGACTCAACCCATCACTAAATAACATTCTCATGTTTTATTGATATAATTTTGCGTCAAATCATGAAAACCTGTGAATAATCAATATTCAGGGCTCAACTAATTTAAGTGGAAAGTTACTTTTTGTGGGAAACAGAGGATAACGTCTTTTTCACACTCTAAAGGGTAAAAGATAGAAAAAGTAAAAAGTATATGCTTCTATTTTTTATAAGAAATATTTTTCAAATCGTAATTTTAAAAGTATTTACAGTAGCAAAAACTAATAAATTTGGTGTAACTTTAAATTTAAACATATTTTTACTCCATGACCTCTGGCAAAAGTGACTGATTATGCGACTTTCTTTTAGAAAGTGGTGATTGAACAGGAAAAAACTTTATTCCGTTATTCTATAACGTAGTATTCTAGAAATTGTGCTTACAAAAATATAGCTTTGCTTCTGTATCATAGTATTGATCTGTGTAAATCATTACTGTATAGAACTGATATTTAAAGTTATCGTAATTCTACATAAAACTTACTTTGGACATCAAGTGAGTTTTCATTACCATCCAAAGATACTCCAAACCTTTGTACCTCATTAAGTATCATTACATCTTGATATATCGTCATTGTGTTTGTATTCTGTGATATTCTGTAAATTTTTGTAAATATGTGTACAGTGTATTTTTATATTTATAAGTATTTGAAAATAAACTATATATTTGTTATTTACCTTCACTTTCCCAGTCTTAATGTCAACAAAACCTAATTGAAGAAAAATGAAGATAAAAACCTTAATGTAAAATCACAGTCTCCACCTCCATAATTTGTGGTAACTACGCTGTACCTTTAAATGTTTTAAAGTACAAGGTGAAATGATAAAAGCTTAAATTTCTTTAGTGTTTAGTTAACAGCTTAAAACACAGACCAATTGTCTAGGTGTGTCTAATGGAACTACTGTCATGTTCCTGTACAGTAATAATCATGGTAGTTTTTATTTGTAATATTATTAAACACAAATGCTTTTTGTCTGTGTGTGTTCTGGAGGAACAAAAAAAACTACTGAGCCCACTAGGCTAACGTTACACTACACAAAGATATATAAAAAGCCAGGCCAACAAGTAGGCATATTTATGTTCTTAAATTCTCTTTGGCTTTGCCCTCTGAATGTCAAAGTTAAAACTGGTCTAAAAAAAGAACCATCAATAAGCTTACTATTAAATAAGTTAGTGGAGAAAACAGTATATATACATAAAAATTCCATAATTGTAAAACCAAATGTTGTATACTATAAAACTGAGTACCATTTTATCACTAAATAAACTTGACCAAATAGAAATTCTATATGAAAAAGAAAAAAAATGGTGTATTTTTTTTGTCAAATATATATTTTGCATATAAAACTGTAATGACTTATAACAATGTGCTTAGAATCATACAAAATATTTTGTTTGACAAGCTTACAAGAGTATAAATAAATAATGAATATCAAAATATTTGGTTTAGTGCTAACCTTGTGAGAGTATATAAAATATCAAAATATCTTAAAAGCACATTTATTAATTGTTACTTCATTAGATCTACAAGCTCACTAAAAATGTTTGTATTTCTAGAACATACACTCGTTAGAATTTATCTTAGCATTTAAAAACTTCAGCAGTCAAATCTGAAGTCTTTCAAACATTACAATTTTGAATCTTACACTCCTAAAAAAATCAGAAAAAAGAAAGATTAATGTGCATTTTTAATAAAGTTAAAGTTCACTCAATGCAAAAAATATTATGTAAATTTAACGGCTTTTGTAAAACCCTTTTCTTTAAAATCGTTAATGGGCCGAGTACAATTTAACACCAACAAATAATACTTCTTATAGCCTAAATAGTCAAAGCTAATACTAAATAAAAATGTGACTGAAGGCACATTAAATACAAAATAGTGTGTTTACAGATTAACACCAATAAAAGTTACGTCATGTTGATGCCCTCAGAAAAAAAAATCCTTGAGAAAAATCAGAACAGTTTAAAAAAGTACTTGGCTATTTCAGGAAATAGTGTTTTGGGAATGAGAAAGAAAAGATAATTAATTGTGAGTTATTCAAAGAACTTGATGTTAAAGAGATAATTTAAAGTAAAAAAAAAAAAAACAAGATGTTTGGGCCAAGTAGGACGAAGAGATAAAAAACACAATCATCAACAAGGTTTGGAAAGGTTAACAGGAAGGAATTTGACCTCTATAAAAAGAACAAAATGCAAAAAATAGAAAATACCTCATATAAATTAATTGTAGAAGTACCAAAGAGGGTAGAAGGAATGTTGGTATATGTGGTATGTGATGTGTCTTGGTGCGGCTAAAAACCAATTTGGTTTTCAATTAAAGTAAGTAAACATTTTCTCAACTCATTAGGTCTCCTATTCTACTTCAAAGGCTGATCAACTGACATATATTTTACTCCATTGTAAATATTAATATAAAATAATGATTTATAGAGAATCTGTCTTTAAAATATAAATCCTTACGAATAGAAAATTGTAAACAAATTCTACAACTTCACCATACTGAAGTGATGAGATCCAATTTCTGACTGTGTGTGAAGGAACATTATGGGGTTTTGACGATCACAATGCTGTCATGGGGAAGTGAGGCCTCTTCTCCAGGCTGGCTTCTTCCTGCCAACACAGGATTCAAAAGGGTCAAAATAGTGATGAACAATATTTTTTTCCTACAGTCACGTGACAAAGTGGGTGCTAATTGCTGTATTTACTTACATTTGCCCGCACACTCTTTACTTTTGCCGCACAACAGTATTGCAACCAAATAAAACAAAACAGCGTGCTTTATTCGGCACGTAATGTGTACGCTTGAAAATAAGTTCAATGTGTCCCATTTCGTTCAATGTTTGGATTTAACCTAACCTGAAAACGTGTTGTACAGTGTTTGAAAGACTAATTATTTATGTGCTTTATAGTAACTGTAGGAAAAATATAATGTGTAACGCGAGAGCAAACTGCCTTTGCTGCAAGTGCCACTTAGCCCACTAGTTACACAAATAACTATTTTCACACTTCTCCATAATATTTCGGCTAATAATTCACAAATAAAAGATTAAGTACATTGTTGGGAGATTACAATACATCTTTAAAAATCAGCTCTTAAATGGTTCCATTATTGTTTTGCTACTATAGTACTATATACTACCATCTATTTCTATTATTCAAATGCAAAATGTATTGCTCCAACAAACCAACAATGAATTCATTTTCAAATCATTGATATTCTTTTACATAATCACTTGTCGTTAAGTCAATGAAGGGTGGTTGATACTTTAGCCTAGCGATATATACAATGTGACAAGAAGATTATGTACACGTTTTTCCCAAAGCAATAAGATTTGGTTTTGCATCTGCACGCAAATTGTTGAGTTAGGGAAGCAGCAGCCTACCTTGATTATTATTTAAAATTATCGTTTTTGAGTGAACCTTTGTTTGATCATTAAGCCTGTGCGTGTTACGAGTTGTACTCTGGATTTTAGTGTCCAGTGGCCAAGTAGACTTCACCTGATCTTTGTCAAGCTATCAAATACAAATAATACTAAACCTGTAAACAACTAAAAATATTAATCCAAAACCTTACAATTGTTGTAAGGATGTGTTGTATTTGTCACTTACATGCTTTTAGGACTTAATTAGAGGTTAATGAGACCAAAGCTTGAGTTGCGAGGTCAGTAATGACCCCATACTAGAGTAGAGAATCGACGTAGGTCTGGGCCCTGGGGTAATTAGTGCACGATTGTTTGGTGACTGGTTTTGACTTGTTCACAGTGCCCAGTGCCCGTATATGAGCCACCCCTATACTGGTTAGACCCGGCTTTTAGTCTAGTGGTTTCCCTTATTGCAGACCATGGAATTTCACCTAGCCGTGGTAGGCTGAACTACCTTGGCAACAATTGCAACATCTGTGAATATATTTTTCCTTCCAGGAAAAGTCGGTCGCAATAGGCATAAAATAATGAATAATAGTTCCACATTACTGTATTAATCTTGGCTATTTTCTTTAGCAAAAACAGCAGGTGATGTTTAAAGTCAGACAGATAACGTACAGCATATGTCCTTGACACCAGCTGACACTTGTTCATCATAGGGATGAAAGAACAAGGTCCTAAAACTACTGTACGCATGTCATGAAAACCAAATTCGATATGTTGGTAATGTATTACAATATCAGGCAATGAAATAAAAGAATAAATATCTAAAATTCTAATAAATAAATTCCAACCGACAAGTGGTCAACTCACAGTCTAGGCATGTGCTTCAGGTCCATCGGTGTGGTCAGGTTGGTATCCGTGTCTGTCTCACTGCGCCGTCGAGTGTGATAGATCCACCCGAGGGTCGGCTGCAGGAGACGGTTTGGATCTCGTTTGACTTCCACTGCGCTCTTCACTCTTGGTTCAGGCTTGACCTGAGGCTGCTTCTTGGCTATCTGGCGTTCTGTAAATCTTCTGTCTTCATACCTAGGTCACAAGAAGTCATTTAATTGATTAAGTGAAGTACTTTTTAGTGACTACCAAATCGAGGAAAAATGTATAAAAACACAATGAATTCAAATAACCGAACCAACAGTTTAAAATAGGAAAACCAACAAAAGTGTCAGTTATTTAAAGTTAGATGAATTTTAAACATTTCATATGGTTTTTTTATAGTCTACCAGTTTAAGAGTCTTATAGAGCTTTTCAAAATGCCCTTACGAAATCTAATAAAATAAGCTAAACTAACTGTACAAAAAAATGCAAATAATGCCACTTTTATGGATCTTGGGCTTCTAATCGAACCCAATTTACTTAGACAATCATTGGGCGAGAGTATAACATTTATTAGACAAATGGTTACAATTACGGTACATGAATTTTCCCATCCCTACCTTTAAAAGCTACAATTTTTATTACTTTATTCTTCTAACCTGAAATATTTTAGAAGAGTGGCAGATTTCACCGCTGCTTCTCTTTTAGCTTCCAATTCCTCAGTTTCTTTTGCCGTCTTCAAGGCCAACTCAAAGCTAAGTTTGTCTTCTCGGTAACGGTTTACCAAAGCTCTTTTTTCTTCCTGGATATTTAAAAAAACTATTCAAAGTTATATGTAAAATAATGGGGTATTACAATGCAAAAATTTATCCAAACAGGCAATCTACCTAATGTATTAGAAATCTACCAAGTGGTAGAAAATGTAGAATTTAAATATATCAACATTAACACTCACTTCAAGTATTATCCACATATGCTCGCTTAAACATCACATACCTGATGCCTTTTTCTTTCTTCATCCTCTCTCTTTTTCTTCATCTCTTCTTTTCTTTGTTGTTCCATTCTTTCCAGCTTGGCAGCAACACAATGGGCCTAAATACAAAACATATTTAAGATTTTATCAATACAAAACTGCATAAAAAGAATGAATAATCAAGTTGATAGGGTTAGTAAGTCAACGCTAATAATGTGAGAATACTCACCGCTTACCCATGATAAAGGTTGTTGACAAGTTAAGGGGAGAAAGTATGTGTCAGATTGCTGATACCATTTATTTAATTATTATTTATTAGTGTAGTAATAGACACAATCTGGTAGGTCAAAGATGAAGACACCATATTATGTGTATTGTAAAATAAGTTCAAACAGCTAAAACCTCCACTTACTTTCCAAATTTCAATCTTCTCTTTCAAGTTGGGGTCCCGTTTTGGTTGATGCTTTGGTTCAGTTTGAGGGCAAGGCTGTGAGTTTTCTTTCTCTACAACTTTTACTGCCTTTTGAGTCTTCTTCCACTCTTCGATTGCGGTCTTTTTTGCAGCTTTCAATTTTAGATACTCGTTATACCAGGTCTCATGTGCTATCACTTTCTCCAAACTAATGTCTGGAACAATATGTTTACAATTTACAACTTTGTAATTTACTTAAAATTGTTAAGTTCCTCGCCAGCTGTTATTATTACTTTCTTGACTCACTCAATAACCAGCCTTTTGAAGAAATGTATTAATCTTTGTAACTAGGATAGTAAGGATACTAAAATATAGCTGAAATAGACACTCGAAGAATAGAGCCTCAAATATGGAGTGCATTTTCTATGAATAGTTTTAGATAGAAAATTTGTGTGACATACTGCTTAGAACTATTGACACTTGGACTTTGGTTGACCAGTGTAGTAAGTAAGTGCATCTAGATTTGATAAGCAATCTAAGGTGTTTTCTCCCTGGCCAGGAGACAGCATCACAGATTGATGGTTTGAAACCCGTCTTAGTTAGTGAATAGCTCATGAGCAGTTCGTCATTGGAGTTTGGCCATTGGAGAGGCTCACTTGATAAACAGTAGAAAGCTTGGGAGAAAGTTGGTGGAGTAGGTGAACTGTTTGTCTGGTGTTTTCATACTTTTTGCTTAATTTTTTTGCTTTAATTTTTATTGTGTGTCTATCTACCAAAATCTTGTGTTAACAGAATTTAGTTTTTAAAGGATGACCAAGGTTGGTATTTTCAGTTTTGGAGGGAATTTTTATTTCCTTCTAATTTTCAGATTGGATGAGACAGGAAATGATTTTCCTTATGCAAAAAAGGGGTCGTTTTAATAATCTTCAGTAAATATTCTTGCAGAGAGCAATAATATTGTATATTAAACTAATTTGCAGTATTTGTTTTACGGTACTGTACTACAAAATCAATATTGTGTGAAATACCTAACAAAAACGATTAACTAATGAAGTTTTATATTTGGCGTAATTTAACTGTCGAACATCAGTCTAGCTGTAAAATACCGCTAACCATAAAGAAGTATATAAACTGACCATCATTGCGTTTTTAAAACTGTCTAAAGTTGTAAGGCTTGTTATGGTTCCCAAAATAAAAAAAATATATTAGCTTTAGTAATCATACATTTTGTAAAAAGTACCTACAATATCATCATGACTATAATCCGCACCAATGTAAATACTTTCTGTGATTACAGAGGAATCGTGAATAACCCCCCCTTCTGCAATGCCATGATTATTAACATGTCTTGCGGTCAAGTCGCAATTGTCAACCAGTCCCGCAATCTTGTTGACATCATCATAGTTACTCGCCATATAGGCAACATCTCCGCGGTCACAGATACATCATTGTCGTCATGTATTGACTTACGCAGCGAAATCGCTTACAATTGAGAAAAAACATATCCTGGGAGAATCCCAAACCAAATTTAATCCTGTCCTGATGATCGGGAATATGTTTTCCAAATTAAATCAGACCTATCCATTCCTAATCTATACATTTGTTAATAGAGAAAACTTGATAAAAAATTCTTAAATAAATAACTAAGTTATCCAAGGGTTTAAAGAATTAAAGAACAGAAGGGCGTAAAACAGTAACAAGGTCAGGATTTGGTACAAACCAAAAACATTTTTTTTATTTTCAGTTCAGTTATCTTAGAATTAAAATGATTCACTTTACAGCATTGTTTACTAACTTTAAAGCATTGCTTTTTTACTTTACAACACTAGAAACGGACCAATTAGGTTCAAGGATTGAGAGAAAAGAAATAAAATTGTATTGCTTCGAACGTCATCTTATCAAGAATCAAGAATTTATTGACCACTCAACAATTACATGCTATCAGTCTCGTCACAAAAAAAAAAAAAAAAAAAAAAAAATACAAAATGTTGCAAAAACGCACACATATCAGCTGTTAAGACCAATTTAATTGCTTATGGGGGGTTGGTACAATGAGTCGTTGCATCACTATCCGTGGCAATGAGGTTATAAACAAAACATAACATCTCTTAGAAGTTATGAGTAGTGATTGTTAGTAGGCCTGATTAAAATGTTAGTAGGTAAAGTAGTGTAAGCAACTCGCGTGAATAGTCTTTACGCGATCAGTGCCAACATATCGCGAAACCAACAGACCATCTTTAACAAAGCCAACAGAGCTGAAAAACACAAAATCAAAACATCAAATATATCCTAAATAGCGTAATGTAAGAAAATGTGTTTACCTGGAAGATTCTCATGGACTATTTCTGCTGTTTTTTTTAACGGGTATTTTTTCCTGGTATTGAGGAAGAACAAGTGATCTTTTTCTTTCCAGCCACCGTAGTGTCCTCCTTCGATGTGTAAAAACCTCTGGAATGCTTCAACTTCCTGATGAAATAAGAAGGACTTTAGTGAAAACTGTTTGGCAGTGACTTATCAAAGAGAAACTAGCAAAATGAGTTACCACTACACCACGAGTAAATGCTATCTAACCTTTGCGGTCCTGGGTAATTCTTAGGATCAGTGGTGAAGTAAAGGTAAAAACTGAAGGAGTTTAACTGTTTGTCATACTTTCTATCTTTACATTGTAACAGCCGTATAAATGTTTATACATTGTTTTTGTCTTATACTGTTAGTGTTTTCATATTGTTAGTTTTATTTCATGCAAGATTCTAGTTTTTTTATTAATCATTCAATCTACAACAATGTTGTTAAAGTAAAAGTGAACCAATTTGATATTGTTTATTAAATGTATTTTAATGGATTGATATATACTTACTGGACGTACAGTAGTGCTGCTAGTTGATGTCAACCCGGAATTGGTTTTCACAGTAGACTTGGCTGAAGAACTATCAGAAACAGAAAACTCTTCGAGTTGCAGGCGAATGTACTCAAATTCTTTTTCATTTTCTTTTTTCTGCTCCCTAGAACATTTTTAGTTTGGACTTATCACTTAAAGCTAAGGTTTTACTACATGAACTATATTAATATACTATATCGTATACAGTCAACAGGGTGAAGAAAAGATAAAGGTGAATAGTATTGTCCTAAAGATGTAACTAAAAGATTATACTGATTTTGATAGAGTATTATAGAAAACAAAAATACTTACTCACTATTTTTGTGGCTCTCAGCTGACATTTTGATCTTTCTTCTGTTAGTATAGTCAAACAGACATTTCCCGCCATCTAAAAAAGTCCATATTGGTATGAAATACATCTGTTAAGTAGTAGGCTAATTATATTTTAGCAATTTTGTAAAACAAGAAACCTGCAATCTAAAACAACAGATAACCATATTTTTTGTTTGCTCACAACCATTTAAGGGGAACAGTATGTGTTAATTAATATTTTAGGCCTACTTATATTCCTTTTTCTTACAGTAATTCTAACAAAAGTGGAACAATATAGAATAGGTAGAGCTCGTGACATCTAAGCTGGCACTCGGCCGATCGCTACTAGTACCTATTTCAAAAACATTATGTCCCGTCATGCGGTTGCGTCAACTGTCCTCGCGACCCATATGAAGGCGCTCAAGTACCTACATAATACAAGGGGAGTCAGGTCTTTTCCCTACCTCCACCCTCCTCCTGCATACACTGCCCGCGCTAGGCCAAATGCCAGCTTAGGTGTCACGAGCTATACTACAAAACTGTACGGTTAGGTCAAATAATACAATCCTACGTTTCAAATCTACTGAGCAAACTCCAATATGCCTTGGTAAATTTAAATTAAACAGGTTCATATCTCTTAGAGAATTTATCTTAGAGATTTGATCAGTATACTGTCAATACTGTTCATTGAAAGGACAACCATACAAAGTAGGCATTTTAAGCCAAGTATGAATGGAGATGAGTGTAGGATGAGTGGCACGATCTTGTAGTCTTGTTCTACAGTTTATGGTGGAATCCGAACCACATTTATGCTTTGGTATTACTGAATTGGTCTAATTATCAGAACAGTACTGATAATACATAATAATACATTGGCTCAGTTTCTTGATTTTTTAATATTTGAAAAAAAAAAACACTTACAATGAAAAAATAAGTATACAACATTTTTACACTACAGTATCTCTAATTAGATGTTCAGTGCTTGGCGAATGTTGCATGTTTAGTCTAGTATAAAGAATGAAATGGAAGACAAAGAACTGCATTAAACACTTAAATGCCGTGGTGATTAAAGGGCAAACAAATATGACCTAATGAACTGTTTATTTGTTTAAACTAATCTAAAAGTTTGGACATTTTTAATAATCAATTGTCTTTAGCCTAAATTAGGTAAATCAAACAAAAAAGTGATTATTTTTTATTTCAAAGTACATTTTTATTACAGCTAATAATTTTAAAACATTTTAGCTTATGATGCATGCGATTCTTTGGAAAACCCATTTTTCAGACTACAAAACTCATATAGGCCCTAGTGAGTCAACTTTCTTGTAATCTATTTTTACCTTTAAATTTATTATTTGAGTACACTTTTTATTGCAACTGATAGTTTCTCAAATTTTGTATCTAATGATGCCTGCGATACTTTGAAGGTAAAAGCCCTTTTCCCAAACCACAACTCATAGTAAGTCGACTTTCTTGTGATTGGTTTCTTCCACCGGGCGAGCGATGAGAGCCACAATGATTGTCTTGCGCTTGGCCATGATGGCAAACTCGTCCATTATATTCGCTGCCGTTAGCAGAGGAAGTGTGGGAGTAGCTATCAGAGTTGGTCACTAGTGAAGTGGTGCTCGTTCCGTACTGAGAATCTTTCTGCGAATCATAGTCGGAACGTCTGCAGCAACAAAGACAGCTCCTTATGAACGCCCAGTACAGAAAACAAATGAACAATATCGAAAGTAGTAGTATGAGAATAATAGCAATGTAAGTAGCTTTTGTTAGTTGTGCCTCACTTTCAAGCTCAGCAAACAACGACTCCTCTTCATCTTTATGACTCGTAGCTATGATTCCTGACCTTTGCTGTATTGTTTCTTCTATTCGCAGAACATTGCTGAATCCGACATACCAGGTTTCATCTTTCAAATGAGGCAATATTTTTGTTTTAAGCCAGTTTGATAATACTCTGTCAAACTCGGATTGTTCCATTCCTTTCTGCGACTGTGTGAGACAACTGGATGCTTCGATGTAGTATTTGATCAAAATATCGTAAGAGTTCCTGCTTTTCAAATTAAACAGAGCTCGGTTTTTGAAAGGTATTGCAATAGAGTTTGGCTTACTGTTGTCATCCAGTATGGGAAGAGGTATTAGTGTTTTTGATTGGTTGTCGATGGGAAATTCATCACCGGTTTTCGAGCAAGCACCAATACTCTCAGCGTAAAGGAGGTTACATGGTTTTGAGGAGGGCTTTGCTGGGAGTTTGAGAGGTAGAATTCTGTTGATGTGTTTTCTGACCTCCATCGGTTTTGTCCACCCATCACCGTTCGTCATAAGAATTCCTTTGAAGTTCTCTTGCACTCTATAAAATTCTGCAGCATTATCATAAGAAACGTATCCTTCATAGTATGCTTCGTTCAAAAGAGGCAAACCATAAGTTTGCAAATAACCGCCAAAAACGTCTGCAAGGGCAGCAACCATATAATCGTAAACTGTTTTTGAAGGTACAATTTCTTTAAGGGTGGTCAAGCAGATATGAATGTATTCGAGTAAAAGAGGAATATTGTGAGGAATTTGCCGAGGAACCAATTCCATCATGGCTCTCCGAGTATATAACAAAGCCAGCTCTTCTCGACTCCAGCAGTACTTTCTATGAAGGTCTATGTTGCGAAATAACACTGTACTTGTATTTGGTAATTTGCAGACAGATTCTGCAGATACAGAAAACAAAAATGACAAAACGGTTAGGTTGAGTAACCACATTACAGTAAAGAAATTTACTCCTTGTTATCACACAAGAAAAATCCGTTAAAATTGTAATTTGTTTTTTACTAAGGAAGTAAGTATTAAAATTGATAGGCTATTTGGATTTTAGGCTATGTTCTTAAAGTTAGTAGTTTGCTCTGGGTTTCCTTAGCAACAGGAACAGCTGTGTTAACTTGGTAGACCATTAATTATATAATCACACCAAATGAATGGTCAATACTTGTTTTATTCAAAGTAAATGGCTTTGCACTTAGAATAATAACTTGTAGTCCTAAATTAATTTATCTCACCAGCACCGTTCATAATCAAAATTGATAGATCAACTTTAAATAGTAGGCCTACAAGTAAGTTAGACTTCCCATATTATTAGGCCTATACAATAGTGAAAAATATAAAAAAAATACACAACAATAATATAAGCCAACCTGTAAAATCCACGTTAGCAGTATTGTCGCAGGTTTCATTCAAATCTTCTTTAAGTCTTTCCATATACTTACAATCCTCATGCTTCCCCATATTTATATGGACATAAAATTATCTGAAAACAAACTTTACTTTTAAAAAGAAGGAAATGTTAAAATCACTTAGTCACAAACCATTTATTGGACTAAAAATTGAAACTTCAAAGTTCCTTTCCTAATTTTCACCACGGTAATAAACATTAAATTACCATTGACTTACTATGTTAAATAACCGTTCGTGAAATTTTACAATTAAAAGCAAGCTTTAGAAACCCACTGCCTACATTTTTACATGTAGGTACATTATAAGAATAAGAATAAGAATAAGAAAGTTTATTGCCATTGACCAAATTTGTACACAGGAATAGGCATTGTCAAATTACATTAAACAAAATATCAACAAGTATGTTATACAGTATCTATAGGTAACAAAGATTGAGAATTCCTAATCTACAGTATGAATGATTCCATTGTAATTTTATGTTTCAAAAAGTCCTTAACTGAGTAGAACGGATTTGCTACTATAGTAATACCAGAAACAAAAGAACCCTGGACCGTTTCGAGCTGCGCAGGTTTGAATGGAACGCCACACCTACCTGCGCGAACCACGGGATCTTTTCGTTTCTGCGCAGGTTATTTTGTTCTTGGTATGTTTATAGCCAGTTATGCATTTTGGATTTGAAAAGAGGAAGAGAAAGGCTGTCTGCCTGAAGAGGCTGAGGCAGCTTATTATAAAATTTCACACAGTTAAGTTTGAAAGAATTACCTGTGATGGCTAGCCTGTGATGTGGTATATCCAGGATATATCCATTGAGGGTCACCTATCACCTACCAGTCTTACAGTGAGCTGAGAGCATTTAGGTTAGGTTAGTATACCCTAGTTTAACTTATGATAATTATAAACAAGGTTACAAAATTAACCTTTTCCTAAACTCATTCAAGAGGATGTACCAATACAAATTTAGGTTTTTTCTAAATTTATCTCTCAAATTAAACAACATAGATCTAGCTTATAAACTGTTTGTATTAAATTCTACCTTGTTTGTTATATAATCATAGGGCAAGTTACACTTGCACAGAGAACCTAAGATATATTATGGTATGAATAAGGGCCGCTTGCCACTTGTATCGTACCTGAGGCCAGGCCCCGGGTACGATACGAGCGGCCGGGAGGATGGGGCACATTTGAACGGTTTAAATTTTCCGTCATTTTTATAATCGCAGGCCATTGAACCAGCTGTAAAATGTAGCCCTCCAACAGGACAACAGGTTGCATTCATCTCCCTTCATTTCTGATCAGTTCTCAGTTTGTTGTTGGGAAAAGAAGTTTTAGAGCGCCACAAGAAAACTTTTTTAGCAGTATGGATTTGTACATTTTCCATAGAAAAACTATGTTACAGATAAGTTTGATCCATTTACCTTATGGCAAATACATATATAGATACAATTATGCATTTCACATTGATAAATTACAATTCAAGAAAACAAATTTAACTTTTTGCAAAATGGTGCCTAATGGGGTGGATTTGAACACCATGTTTTCTTCTGGTAAGCATGTTGTTCAAATGTACCAAAACTGATTATATTTGTTGCCTATACAATACAGTAATGATTATTAATAATTTAATACTATAAGCTTCCTCAATCAACAATGAGCATGAGAACTGAACGTGCAGCGAACGAATATAATTTTGCTATCAACTTTGCAACATTTCGCTACAAATAATGTGAATCTACAACATTAAATAAATAATTTCAATAGAAATAAGAAGTGTTTTTATCAACTCACATGTATAACAATTTCTGTAAAAAATTTTCATTTTAGGCTACTTAATTAGTGTTTTCAATTGTACCCCACTTCTTATTGTTTTGAACGATTTTCATACCGGTACCTTGGTGAAAACAGATATTGCACATTAACTTAACATGTTAACTTGGAGGGTTAAAAAAAATAACTAAATTAAAGCTAACATTATGTTACGACTAAATGTAGGCCTAATAATGTTTTTATTAAAAACACATAAATTCACCTATTAAAAAATTAAAGTTTAAAAAGTGTTAAAATGTGCCCCACTCTCCCCATACCTAATAAAGAACTCTTCCCACTTAAGTAAAGAAGATTAAAAATGGAAGAAATGGGTTGTAGGTTTTTAGTTCATAATTTCAACATTTTTAAGTTAGCCTATGATTAACTTAATTTATCTTTTGGCTGTGTTAAGTTATTGATTGTTTAGTTACTTTTCTATAGTTCGGCCGCTTAGAAAACGACCTGCGCGCTAATGCTAAACCAATGCTGGAGGAGGTCGCTTTCTAAGCGGCCGAACTATAATACAAAAAATGTGGTTAACTTAGGCCTATGGTTTTTATTGATGAGTTAGTTTATTAGGCTTAGTTAACCCTCCAAGTGTCCATAGTTTAGGCCTTAATGTCCACCTATTTTTGGCGCATTTGCAAGGTTTTATTAAAACGGATCTGAGAAGCTTAAAACAATGTTAATTCTAATGTTCTATATACTATTTTGTTTGGAAAATCATGGGCTTCAATATTATATATAAAACATAAGGAACATTTTTTCAAAAAAAAAAATTTTAGGTAAAAAAAATATAATTTCGAAAATTTTCAAAAAAAAAAATAAGTTCGCGCTCAATGAAATTGTATAAATTATAGGCCTATAAATATTTGAAAATAGCCACTTAGTTCTAAATTTTATGAGGATTACAAATATATAATAATATAAGGAAGTATATTTGCAAATAAATAAGTTATGGGCAAAAAACTGATTTCAGTAGGGTCAACCGGGGCTAATATGAACAAAAAAAGTAAACTTTTGACATTAACTCAAAAATGGTAAATGACAGAAGAAAAGAAAAAATAGTAGTGTATACAGATCTTTTAACTGAATCTATTTATTTACTAACAAAAACCATAAATGTAACCATTATTTAAAAAAAAATTAAAAACCACTGTTCACATTAGCCCCGCTAAAAGGGGCTAATGTGAACAGCCCATGGGGCTAATGTGAACACTCTTAATAACTCTGTTATTTACAACACTAGGCATATGTTGGGGCTGTTGTGAACAAGCCTAGGGTCTAGTCTACCAGTTGCAATAAGTCTCAATATTTTATCTTAAATAGTTTTTGAGATATGAAGGTATCTTTGGAGAGCCGCGGGTCGCCCAACGGTAACCCTTTTTTTTTAAACCATTTATAAATATTATACAGGGCTAATAATAAGATATAAACAAGAAAAAAATTATCTGCCAACATACCTGAGTATTTATTAAAAATTTCTTCCACATACAAATTGTTTAAAGCACTTAAAAAAACAATAATTTAAGACAATGCAAATTGTTTGTTTAGGCAAATGACAGTTTATTGCACTTTTAGGCCTATTAGGTAAATATAAAAATGTGGGCTAGGCCTATTCAACACCTTAACTGTTGTCTTTGTAAAATTAAAACTGTTTTATCACTGTAAGGCCTTCAAAGAAGTTTATTGAGGAACTTACGCCTCAAAAACTTCGACAATTTTTTCGAAGACATACTTATGTCTATCACTGGTTCCACATACATTAGGGGCTGGGGGGCTGGAAGTTTCCCCAAAATGTCAGTGGTAGAAACAATAAATATATCATCTTCTTTTTTCAGGGATGATTTTTTTCCTCATCACAGGATTTAAATCCCATCACTTCGATCTCCCCGTCAGCCAGTGTTTTAACACTGTAGCGACATAGCGGAAGGTGGTACTTTGGCGGCTTCCACCTTTGCATTTTACTAAAATGAAGTCACCAACCTTTAGATTTTCTGGGCTGTCTAGATCTTGATAATCTAATTCTGAGGGTTGAATTATGTCGTTCAAATCTGCTACTCCTAGACTGTCCTCACTGACCTGCTCTCAATGCGGAATTTAGGCCTAATTCTTTTGTATTCTTTAACAAATTTTAACCCTTTGCATCTAGGTTTAGTAGGCCTATTTTCTTGTGCTGCTTCCTTCCGCTTTAGGTCAACGTTTTTAGGCCCAGTTCCTTTTGGTTTGTTGTTTTTTGCATCATTTTTAATCTGCTCGGTGGTAATTTTAATCCATTCTTCACTCGTGATTACCTTTGATCGAGTATCAACTTTTCGACGTTGTTTCTTTGGTGCTTCAGTTCTGTTTATTTTCTGTAGCAGTAAGCTCTCAAAGGATCCTGGGTTTACTGTAGCAGCAATAGGTGTTGAAGGACTACCAGTAGAACGTTCAGGTTCATTTCTAGGACTGTTTGTGATAGGCCTATCTTGAGGAGGTCCTATAGGTAAAGTATGCAGTCGTGCTGTGGCAGATGTACATGGCATGTTCACAATAGCCCCCATTCACTGTTCACATTAGCCCCCCAACTTTGAAAGCTTATAACTTTGGCTGTTATTAATATATTTTAACTTTGGGAAAAGAAAAATAATCCCCAATTCTCATTTAACAAAATTCAGGCTTAAGATTATTCCTACAACCAATGTAAAAATTGTTATAACAAAAGTTTTCACTTTGCGCGGAAAAGTTTTTTGGGCGGAAAAAAAGTGTTTTAACAAAGTATTTTTTTAAAGTACCTAAAAGTCAAATTTGAAGTTTTCTCATTATGGACACAAAAAATACAATAAATTTCCTTTCTAACTATATTTTTTTCATGATTAAAAATCCCAGATAAATGACTTTTTAAGTCATTGTTCATATTAGCCCCAATATTTTGGTGTGTTCATATTAGCCCCGGTTGACCCTACATAGCGTTTAGCTAAGAATGCATAGCCTAACCATAGCTAGGAATCTGGCTGATAATTTACATCAATATCACTACCTACTTCTTCAGGATCATCAACCAGCACTTCAAAACCACTTAAATCTTCTTATAATGCACCACGTATATCACTACTTTTGATTTTTAACACTAAAACAATGATAAACGTAATAAAACACATCAGTCATCGGTCCGGGGGAACCTAGCTGTTTACAAATACACGCACGTCAGCTGTCTGCTACAATATTTTCGGAACTAAAATGAATAGCGCTTAGAGACAGACCTCTGGAGAAAGCTTAGAATATTACGGAAAGAACGATACCTAACTCGATCCAGTTCAATCCGATTCAGTCAGTCATAGAGCCTTCGCCGTAAACGATGTCTGCGTGTCGAAAAATCGACAAGTAACACTACACAAAGTGTGCTGCTTGTCGAATTTTCGTCAAGTAACACTGGGAGGGTTAAATATAAGATAAAAACATACCATAGGCTAACTAGCCTAAACCAATTTTGAAATCAATGGTTACAATAGAAGAAAATTATGTATATTATGATAGGCCTATATCAAAAGAAACAAGTTTCGATAGGGGCCTATATAGGCCTGTATCATTATTCATCCGATAACATATCGTAGGTTCTCTGTGGAAACCTAACCTAAACGTAGGATCTCTGTGGAACTGAACCCAAAATGAACCAAACTCACCCAACATAGGCTAACCGCTGCATTACAGTGTGAAAGTGAAAAGTCTTCTTGAAGACCACTCACTAGACCGTCTTAAAACCGTCATATTCAATAGGTACAAACAATAGATTGATATCCTACGATAACTTAAATTAACTTACTTAATAAGTTATTTCGACTAACTTAATAAGCTACCGGTAATATAACTTCTTAATCAGCATCGTAAGTTACGTGTTATTAAACTTAATTTACCTGGGAGCACAAGAAATACGTCAAATAACACTTAAAGGGTAATACCCTAGCCTATGTAATATCATTAAGTTACACTTAGGCCTATAGGCTACTGTTTACTCACAAGATGGTAGGCCTAAATTGGCATTCGCCTATTGGGTCTGATGATGATTGGAGTGTCCTATAAAAATCGTCTGATCACCACTTAGGCCTACCATCTTTAAGTTAATATGTAATTTACCGTCCTGTGAGTAAACAGTAGCCTATAAGACTGTTTACTCCTACGCCTTCGCAAACTGTAGGCAACTTCATTAGTTTTCGAAATAAATACGTGGTCAATATTGGTATATTAAATTAACTTTTACCACAGAAAACATAGTAGTATGTTTTCTGTGCTTTTACTGTGTTTCTAGTGTCATCAAATTATTGTTGCCTACCAGGGCTACTAACTTACATAAAAATTGGGGGGGTTGCCTACACTCAAAAATTGAACTAACCTAAAAATGTTCCTCTAAGTTACGTACAAAGTAAAGCTCCTATTAGTACCTTTGAATTCATTTATGTCACAATAAAATGTAGATCACCACTGCAAGTATTTACGTTAATTACCAAAATCACAAACTGAGAATTTATTAAATGGTTTGATAAGTTACCAGGCTGAAGATAGCTGACGGTCCATCTGACGACCTGTTTTTTTGCCCATTTGATTTATGACAGGCCGAGTGGTAACTGGACGGAATTCAAAACATAGTAGACCTCCATATGGATAGGATACATTTGGAAAAATGTAGTTTGCTATTTTATATTTTGATTAAATTAAACATTATTAATTTCATCGTTTAGACCACGTTGTATGTATGTATCTGTATAACTGATGTATGTTTTCGTGTTAAATATGTAAATTGTTTAGGACTACTTCACTTCTACATAATAATTCACATATTATTATTTATATTAGAAACTTATGGGAGAAAGTATGTGTCAGAATGCTGATACCGTTTATTATTTATATTCTTCACTTCTACATAATAATTCACATATTATTATTTATATTAGAAACTTATGGGAGAAAGTATGTGTCAGAATGCTGATACCGTTTATTATTTATATTAGAAATGATGAAAAACATTTGGTATTGAAAAGAATCCAGGTCCCAGGTAGGGTAGGGAGGAGAAATAGCAATGCGACCTAAGCCTAAGTGGAATGTAAAGATTCAAAACATCCAACTCGAGATGCATACCACTTAGCTGAACGCTGAACTCCCAAAACATATGAGTAAGAATTTACCTGGATAGGTGGATGGCCTTATTGAAATACACCCAGAACTGAAAATTAGCTTGAACTTAAATTAGAAATGTACAGCTCCCAACTAACTAAATTATTATTTATCATTCATAATTTTGGTATTTTTAGTTGATACGGGTATTGTTTTGGCTACCAGTAAATAAGTTAAAAAAATGTATTACAATTATTATTGTATGTAAATTACATTATGATTATTATTACATTATGTGTGACATTATTATTATAACTTTCTGGAAAGTGTCAAGAGTTTTTATATCAAAACCCCTGCTCCTTTTATGGTCCAATCATGCTGGTTCGCCAACTCATAATGAAGTGTATCCCAACCTACATCTCAAAAACCAAATGTTATCAAAGTCGGACAAAGATTACTCAAGTTATTGCGTTCACGTACGTGTATACACACATACAACAATTCAAACGAATTGTGGTTTTATGTCGAGTTCTTAACCGTGCCACGTACCGTAAGTAAGGTAATAGGCATTTGCCCTATGAACAAATGCACTAAATTATACCCTTAAAAAGGTCTAAAGACTTCAAAAACAGTATAGAGATTGACTAACAAATGGGTAATATTATTAACACATAAACCATTTTATTAGTAAAGGAATAACACATCAAACAACTATAAATCATTTCTATATGTGGAGAACCTTGGAAAACCCCGTGTGAACATTTCGTGTTAAGTGATAGACGGGTGGACAGTGCGCTAATAGAATAAATCGTACATTTTAACTACTTCTATAGCAACAACCTAGGTGGTGGCAGATGTTAGATGTAAAATATGTTATTAATAGTTATTGGAACTAGACCATGAAAGAATTAAAAATGATTTATATAGGTGGAGAGCCTTGGATAATCCCGTCTGAACACGACGTGTTAAGTGATACAACGATGAGCTAATTGAATAAGTCCGAAGTTTCGACGACTTCTACAACAACAACCTAGGTGGTGGCAGATCTAAGCTTAAAATATGTCTTAAATAGTTATTGGAACTAGACCATGAAACAATTAAAATTGATTTATAGAGGTGGAGAGCCTTGGATAATCCCTTTTGAACATGGCGTGTTAAGTGATACAACGATTAGTTGTTAAATAAACCTAAAGTTTCGACCACTTCTATAGCAACAACCTAGGTGGTGGCAGATCTATGGTTAAAATATGTCATTAATAGTTAGTAAAACTAGACTATGAAACAATTAAAAATAATTTCCATTGGTGGAGAGCCTTGGATAATCGCGTCTGAACATGGCGTGTTAAGCGATACAACGATGAGCTAATTGAATAAATCATAAGTTTCGGCGACTTCTACAGTAACAACCTAGGTGGTGGCAGGTCTAAGCTTAAATAAGGATATTAATGGTTATTGAAACTAGACTTTGAAACAAATATAAATGATTTCTATAGGTGGAGAGTCTTGGATAATCGCGTCTGAACATGGCGTGTTAAGTGATAGACGGTAAGCTTAACACTCAAGAGGTAAATTACTAGTTTCCCCGTCTCACATTGAGACGACTAAATAATCTATTTGATATCATCCTTCCGATTAAATTATGTTTCAAAAACTAAGAACTTATGAAATGTAATGTTAAAATTGTTATAGTCTTGACATTTTTGAAAGCGTATTTTAAACATGTTGTGATGGCATAACTCAGTGAGAACATTGCGTGTTAAGTCATAGACTGGTGGCGACGGTGCGCTAATAGAATTAATCGTAAGTTTTAACGACTTCTATTGCAATAACCTAGGTGGTGGCAGATGTTGTAAAATATGTTATTAATAGTTATTGGAACTAGACCATTAAAAAATTAAAAATGATTTCTATAGGTGGAGAGCCTTGGATAATCCCGACTGAACATGGCGTGGTTAGCGATACAACGATGAGCTAATTGAATAAATCCTAAGAATGTCATGTTCTACGCTTGAATTGCAGGTCTGCACAACTGCACACTAAAGAAATTAGCAACGTTTTTTTCACAGGATTTTAGAAACCATAACTTAGTGGCTCATTTCAGTACTAAAATTACAACATTATCAACACGTATTTTTTTTAAGATAACGTGTTTTCTAATAGATAATGAGCTGATGGGGAACTGTATTAAATAAGTAAAGATAATTGATTAAACTATACTCCTTTGTTATTTTATAACAGATACCACAACCATTTGTTATTAGAAATTAACAAATCATATACAACAGTTGTTGAGACGCATACGAATCGTCACTGTGGGAATTCCGGGAATTGACCCTCAATTCTAAATAAAAATAATGTCAGTATGAGCAAAAACAGGACGCCGATTCAATTTAACACTAAAAAAACCTCCACAGAAACTGTCGTTCATATCCGTCATGACAAATCTAACATGCGAGGCACCAGTCTCGCAATTCAACCATTCGTCATCAGAAAAATTGCACATAATTCCCGTACATTAACATTTTGGTCATGTTTGAATAAAAAACCCTATTGCCAGTGAAGCAGTGTGAAAGTCCTGTTTAACTACGAGAAGACAATTGAAAACGTATGATCATTACGGTAAATTGGTTTTATATGTAGAAAATCCCGCTCATTTGATCCAGTAGTTTTCACTTTATTTAAAAAGAATTTCACGTAAAGCGTAACTTTCACATCCATAATGTTATTTCCTTCTATCCCAGACTTTTACCCATTGACTTGGTCAGTAATCCACTAAATACAGGCTACTCACAGACATTCTATTTTATAACAAAATTGCAAAACACTGATAACAATTTCTATGTTATACTTAGTTTTCCTTGTCCCCGATGATTATTATATGAATTTATATGAGCTCTCTGCAATATTTCATATGATTAAGTAGTCTTAAACAAAAATGACTGTGGATGTTTTGACAGGTCATGGCCCTCTTGGCGTCCAAAAATGCAAACCGGGGATGCTTCACTAAAACATCCAGAGAGACCAGCCCTTCGTGGAAATGCCTTCGACACTTATAGCATTATTAAAGCATGACTAATAGGTGTGCGTCCTGCCCGTGTATTTTACGTAATAGGCTTATTTAAAGTGTTATTCGTAATGTCTTCGTTCCTTCCGTGTATGTGTGTTTGTGTATGTACTTTCAGTAGAAAACAATGACAGGATTTCATTATCCTACTGCAACGTTTTGACAATGGCCGATATAAGCCGAAACATGTAAACGACCCTAAAAAATTAGCTGTATGTCGGATTTATAAAGTTGTATAACCTATTTATCATATTGATTATAACAGCTCTGGATCTAGACTGGAAATTAATTTTAAAACATAACTGTTGAACTACTTTCGTGACTGCTATTTTCCATTAATTTGGATTTTCAATTTTAAATCTTAAAGTGTCATACTAATATACATTTAAAGAAATAGCTTTATACATGTGTTTAATATAACATTTACGCAGAAATAGTTTAAACATGAAACCTCTACACGTATAACATCTATTATAGTATCTATTATGCATTCTTTAAATTATTTTACAATAAAATACCTGCTTTAATTTTTCATTGAAACTCACCAGTTTCAATGACAAGTGTTCAGAGAATTCATATGAAGATAACTAATACCCACAACCTATCCAGGCGGCCCTGAACTGGCTATATGGAAATTTATTTTTTCCCAACAAGAATCCTTGAAGGAGAGGGGGCAGATGTAAGATTAAAATGTGTGCGTATGAATAGTTTTGAAACGAGACAGTGGAACAAATATAAATGATTTCTATAGGTGGGCCTTGGATAATCCCGTGTGAACATGCTGTGTTAAGTGATAGACGGCGTCCTAATGGAATAAGTTCTAAGTTTTGACCACTTCTACGGTAACAACCTAGGTGGTGGTAGATCTAAGCTTAAAATATGTTACTAATGGTCATTGAAACTAGACTTTTAAACAAATATAAATGATTTCTATAGGTGGAGAGCCTTGGATAATCCCGTGTGAATATGCTGTGTTAAGTGAAAGACGGCGTGCTGATAGAATAAGTTGTAAGTTTCTACCACTTCTACGATAACAACCTAGGTGGTGGCAGATCTATGCTTAAAATATGTCATTAATATTGATTAAAACTAGACTATGAAATAATTAAAAATTATTTCTATTGGTGGAGAGCCTAGGATAATCGCGTCTGAACATGGCGTGTTAAGCGATACAACGATGAGACGGCGTGCTAATAGAATAAGTTGTACGTTTCGACCACTTCTAATATATACAATATTAATTACAAATCAGAGCTTTCAAAATATTTCAGGAATTCTTGGACGCTATAACAGGTTATACTTTGCAATTTATGTTTGTATTGTTTTTTGAATTTTGAAAGGCTTAGTTCCAACTTAAGGGATAATGGAAGTGAATTGAAAAGCTTTATGCCAATGTACAATGTGAGTTTTTTGAAAAAAGAAGCTTTGTGTTTAGGAATTGGCAAGTTAAATGAATTGCGCAATGTGTATTTATTTTTGGCAGAAAAGTCAAATTCAGGAAAGTTTTTTTCAAAAAGGTCACAGTTTCTAGAATGTAGATGGAGGGAAAAGTCAAGATTTTTGAATTGAAAAAGTACTCTCTGCAGGATTGACGCTTACGCAAGGAGAAAATAGTTCTCAAAATCTCTATGTTTAATCCTATTTAAGGTTTAAATTTCATCTCAAAATTTAAATGGAAATTTATTCTTTATGATAAATAATAAATTACCCCGTCACAGCAAACTTGCAGACTAAGCGAGTTTCCATTTGCCTGATAAAATTGACACTACAATGTCTCCTTAAAAATATAACATTTATTCCCTACTAGTGTACATGTTGCTCGAAATCGAGCAATCGCAAGGAAGTAAATGAGTTATTTAAAAGCAAATAAGTTATTTAAGAACAAATGTATGTCATAAATGCCGATGAGTTTAAAATAGTCAACTCAAATATTACGTAACTAATGATAATACTCACGATGTACTTAATAGTTCATTACAATCAAAATTTCTTGTAAATATTTTACCATTTTTCAAAAGCTGATCTGGCTTTTAGTGTATTGTAGAAATGTTTCCTACTTATAGCCGCAATAGGTTGTCCATGTTGGTATTTGTCAATGATAATGTAGTCTGCATGGTATCACCCATTGTCGCCAGTACGTTTACAAATTCCAGTCTTTGTTGTAATAGCACCAATTCTATCTACATGTATCTATACTGTACTAAGGTCCATAGCAGTTGGTGTCGCGAAGTTTGCGTACACACTCTGTTGGTACATTTTTGTTACCTTTTAATGCTATTGATAATTACAGAATCAAATTGTTTAGTTATTTGTACTCAAATATGAGTACTCATAAGGTTAACATGGGAAACTCCTGAGCCACTGGGATTGCAATAGCTATGTTAGAGTATAACTGGAATACGCTTTTTACACTAATAAATTTTATTTATTTGTAAATAATGTAGTATAAAAAATCTGAGTCAACTTGTAAAAGAGAATGTAATTTAGGGTAGAAAAGTATGCAGGTAAATGGCAGTGGCATATATTTGCAAATATTTCAGCCGATCTGAGTAGGGTAGAAAAGAATGTAGGCGATGGCAAGTGGTGACTAATTACAAATATTTACCCAGTTCGTAAGGGTTTGTTTACAAATAGTTGTATGGTGGTGAATACCGTCACGTTGGCTACCTGGCCCCAATAAAGAGCAAACCAGAACGGGAATAAGTGACCCTCGCTAATCCTTTTGGGGGACCCGGATCAGTGCGCGGAAGCAGTACAACTAAAGTAATAATGGCGGTTTCTATGTTAAAGACATACTTTCAAAATAACACTTGACTGTTATGGGAACTCAGATTAAATGTCGTTGACGTAGGCCTGCCAGTTTTGGTTTAGCATTTGAGAGGTTTTTATGCACTGATCAAAAACAGTATGTTTCATAATATATTATAATCTTAGAACTTAGGCTGACCGTTCTTCACCTAGTCAATGTTTTACTGTATATAAAAGTGTTCATAACGACGGCTATTAAAAAAAACCTATAGATTATCTCTATTTGTTCTAATTAGCTTTCCAGCACCTTTCTGTTACTCAGTTATTTACAAATCGGATCTTTTGATGATCGGTCGAGAAATATGTCAATGCGAAAATTAAGTTTACGCTAATTAAATTCGTTGAGTTAGTAATAATTGTTTCTACTTGTGGGAGTCAAGGGTATATTGATCCTTCAGGTAGCACGGACCGCATTTTCGTCTATCACTTCTTGTACACGCTGTTAGAAAAGGGGGTTGAATGGGTGTTAAATGAGACGTAAAACTGCTTTGCAAACACCTAAGAGGGGGGTTCTGTTTTTGTTCCCAGTGGCATTACCAGTGTGGTCAGTTCCAGGAATTGTCAACTTCACCGTAACGATTGGCCTCAACCTTTGTTGTAGGCGACCCGTTGTTGTATAACCATTGGTTGAAGTTATAACTCTAGTTCCAACTGAGATTATTTCGGTAATTTCTTGCACCATATAGTTCATGCAATAAACAGCTCATTTTATAGTCCCAACATCACGAAACGGCAAGTAGGCATATGTTGTCTATTATATTATTTATAGGCCTTTTTACAACATAACCATCTTCACGTACCGTATGAAATGTACCAATTCTAAAAGTGCACTATCTAGTACAAAACACATCTTATGTAATTAAGGGCTCAGAACAAACTAATGTTCTAATAAATCATAGTGTAATTCTAAGTTATATGCCCCAAAGCCCTGGTTTCCAATTACTGCGAATACCCAATGCAAAGTTATCTTCAGTGATAATTTTTGATGATACACGCAATGCATCAATTTTTAAATTTAAGTTTTAGCAACATAATCTTAGGAAACATAAATTAGGCAGACATCGGGACGGGTGTAGGCACATGACCGAGGCTGTAATCCTCTTAATCACGGTTGGTTGGCCTGTCAGTTCTAGGTTGGTGTCGAACCCTTCCGCATCATACCGTTCATAGCCCGTCTCCCGATCGGGACATATGACATCAAAAAGCAAATGTTATAATCTCAGCGTAAGACGCTCTCCACCTATAGAAATAATTTGTTATTGTTTCATGGTCTAGTATTAATAGCCATTAATGACATATTTTACGTTTTTTACGTCTTATTAAGTTAATTTTTAGTTTAGATCAGCCACCATCTAAGCTTAAAACCTTAGCGCTCCGTCCACCCGTCTATGACTTAACACGCAATGTTCACACTGAGTTATGCTATCACATAACATGTTAAAAAACGATTTAAAAAATGTCACAGACTATAACTATTTTCAACATTACATTTAATAAGTTCTTATTTTTTGAAACATGATTTAGTCGGAAGTATGATATCTAATATATTATTTAGTCGTCTTAATGTGAGACGGGGAAACTAATAATTAACCTTGAGTGTTTAGCTCACCGGGTATTTATATCACTCAACACGCCATGTTCACACGGGATTATCAAAGGGTCTCCACCTATATAAATCATTTATATTGATTTCAAAGTCTAGTTTCAATAACTATTAATGGCATGTTTTAAGCTTAGACCTGCCACCACCTAGGTTGTTGCTGTATAAGTCGTCGAAACTTATGATTTATTCAATTAACTCATCGTTGTATCGCTTAACACGCCATGTTCAGACGCGATTATCCAAGGCTCTCCGCCTATAGAAATAATTATTAATTGTTTCATAGTCTAGTTTTAATAACTATTAATGACATATTTTAAGCATAGATCTGCCACCACCTAGGTTGTTACCGTAGAAGTGGTCGAAACTTACAACTTATTCTATTAGCACGCCGTATATCAGTTAACACAGCATGTTCACACGGGATTTTCCAAGGCTCTCCACCTACAGAAATCATTTATATTTGTTTTAAAGTCTAGTTTTAATGACCATTAGTAACATATTTTAAGCTTAGATCTGCCACCACCTAGGTTGTTACCGTAGAAGTGGTCGAAACTTACAACTTATTCTATTAGCACGCCGTCTATCAGTTAACACAGCATGTTCACACGGGATTTTCCAAGGCTCTCCACCTATAGAAATCATTTATATTTGTTTTAAAGTCTAGTTTTAATGACCATTAGTAACATATTTTAAGCTTAGATCTGCCACCACCTAGGTTGTTATCGTAGAAGTGGACGAAACTTACAACTTATTCTACAAGCACGCCGCCCAAGTAGCACACATCGTTGGCCCAACGTTGGGAAATGGTCGGCACGGTAGGGAAATGGTTGGCAGAAATTTTAACGATTTGCCAACGTTGGCCCAACGGAAACTGGTATTCGTTGGCCCTACAAAGGAAAGAATCGTTGGGCCTTCGTTGGGCATTCGTTGGGTTTAAGTATAAAACATTCTAAAACAACAAATTGATTTATTTAAAAGTACATAAATGTTATGGCAGCAGAATAAGACAAATATTGTAAAAATTTGGATCAATAATGAATGTAGTCAGATGATGTTGTGATACTAGATACAGTGGGGAACACCTGCTTAACATATAATAATTAAATTATTATAATTCTTTTTTTAAATATTCTTTAACTTATTTAAGCAAGTTTTTAATAGTTATAGAGAAAAGATTAATTAATTATATAACAATCAATTATAACAGTAGCCTACTAATCTAATGGTAATTAAATAATCTATATTCAAATACTAGTATCCTCTCCAACTACCAGAAAAACAATTCAACTACTTGAGGCCTAAACAGATTAACAGAATCATATTATACTGTAGCATCAAAAATATTTAAAGTATTAATTGTGACCATTGCACCTGTCGGCTACTCTTTCACCACTTGAAAACACTCTCTATCAACAAGCACAGTTAGCTCAGAGGTAAGGCGTGAGCTCATATGTCGAAGGTACCAGGTTCGAGACCCGTCCCGGCCAGAAAAATTTTATCTAGTTTTATTTCCAAAATAAGTTTTTGAACTATTTAATCAATTTACTCAACTCATAATTATGCTTTTCATACAAAATCTTTATTATTTTGTGTTTTTTATGTTTATGCCCAATGGGATGGTTGGCCCTTCCGCAAAAATTGGTTGGTTGGCCAACCGTAAGACTGAGTGCCAAAACATACCGTTGGCCAACGATCGACAGAAACGTTGGGCCAACGATTTGCCAACGATTTTTGCTACTTGGGCGTATATCACTGCTAGACTAACAAGGTTTCTCAAGGTTATCCACTGACAGAAATCCTTTTAAGTTTTCAGATTTTGTGTCCTGCTAGTTTTATTGAATTAAGTTCAGTATATATTTAGATCAGATATACAGACGCGTAAGTCCTTCAACCCATAAAAGAAACAAAATTACCTTCTAGCAAATCAGCCGGTTTAATAAAGAAATTATAGCGGTTTCAAATTATTTATTCGATTTATTCATTATAAGCTCATCGTTGTATCGCTTAACACGCCATGTTCACAAGAAGTTATCCAATGCTCTCCACCTATAGAAATTGTTTTTAGTTGATTCATAGTATAGTTTTAATAACTATAAATGACATATTTTAAGCTTAGACCTGCCACCACCTAGGTTGTTGCCGTAGACGTGGTCGAAACTTAGGATTTATTCAATTAGCTCATCGTTGTATCGCTTAACACGCAATGTTCACACGGGATTATCCAAGGCTCTCCACCTATAGAAATCATTTTTAATTGTTTAATGGTCTAGCTTCAATAACTATTAAAGCCATATTTTATTCTTAGGTCTGCCACCACCTAGGTTGTTACTGTATAAGTAGTTGAAACCTGTAATTTATTCAATTAGCTCATCGTTGTATCGCTTAACACGCAATGTTCACACGGGATTATCCAAGGCTCTCCACCTATAGAAATCATTTTTAATTGTTTAATGGTCTAGCTTCAATAACTATTAAAGCCATATTTTATTCTTAGGTCTGCCACCACCTAGGTTGTTACTGTATAAGTAGTTGAAACCTGTAATTTATTCAATTAGCTCATCGCTATAGCGTTTCAGACGTCATGTTTAGAAGGCAATTTTTCGTTCTAATCCTTATTGATATCATTAACACATTTTAATTATATGTCACCACCTATGTGGTTACGTTATAAATAGTAGAAAATACAATTTATTCAGATATCTCATCGTTGTATCGTGTAACACGCAATATAAGGCTTTTCCAATGTCTACTAGAAACGAGACAGGACCGGGACCAAGCACTGGTCTGTTGTAAGTTGCAGCGAGTGTTCCTATTGTTTCGTCCTGGCAGTTTTATGGCCTAGCATTCGTCAGATGCTCGTCAGCTAACTTCAGCCTGGTTGATAAGTTAACTTATTTATAACAAAGAGTGTTGATAGAGTTTGACAGTTCATTTTGTTTTTGTTACTGTTACTGTGTTGTCTGGTCGTGGTGTATTTGTATTTGTTTGTGTTGTTTTGTTTTTGTTTGATCGTTTCGTGTGTTCAGTTTCAGTGTGTTGTTATTGTTTGGTTCTAATTTTTTTACTTCCGTTTCAGCATTAAGCTTAGGCACTCTGTAATCAAGACAAGGATTTTTCACACTCTGGAGTGTATTATATATATATAATAGTAATAATAATAATAAATTGCAATCATTTGGGTGTAGAAACATGTATATATACCTTATAAAAATTATTGGGTAAATTATTGGAAGAACAATAAATCCATGGTAAAATATAATTTAGAGTGGGTTTTACCATAGATTAAACTTTCCTATGGTTTTACTATAGCTATATTAAGAAACACCCTCGTAGATCAATGATCCTCACAGACATAGATTAAACCATAAACATACTCCTTGATGAGTAAGTTTTTAAACATACTCATGGAGGAGTATGTTTTATCTATGTTACAGATCAGCTGAAGTACTATGGTGAAGACTATGGTGGGTGGAAGGGGTGAAGACAACAAATTATTATTTTAATGCAGTTCCTGCCGGTTTGAGTGGATGCACAGCCACCTTTTACTCCAGGCCGCGGCCTCGAAGTGGCCATGTCGAAAGTAGCGTTTTAATAGCTGTTTTGTTTGGAAGCAGCTAATGGTATTTGTGTATTTACAAAAGCTTGGTTACTCTGGACTATGAAAATATTGACTCCGCTTATGTGCAGATATAGATTTTCAATTCATATCTATTATTGTTTTGGTTTTCAATTCTGTATGTTTTATTTTCAATTAATAAAGTTATGTTCATAAATTTTAATTAAGGTTAATATAGTGCTAATTAATGAGCTGATGTCACCTGTCTGCCATGTTATCTTATGGGACGTCTGACACTATAAGCAACCCTACTTGCGACGTTGCCAATTCTACCAGGCCGCGGCCTGTAGTTAAAGGTGACCTTGCTCTAGGCCGTGGCCTGGTAGAATTGGCAACGTTGTAAGTAGTGTTGTTTAGCGTCAGACTCAGACGTCCTATAAGATAACATGGCAGACAAGTGACACCAGCTCAATAGTTCGCGTATTATATTCATTCAAATTTATGATTATAAATGTATTAACAAGATTGATAATAAAACATATAGAATCAAAAACCAACGCAGAATATAAATTGAAAAATCTATTTTTTTCCTTACATTTAAAGTGCAGTCAATATTTTCATAGCCCAGTAACCAAGCTCTTATGTTATTAAAAAATATCATTAGCTGCCTCAAAAATCAAAAACAAAACGGCTGTAACAAAACTTTGCGACACATTGCCACTTCGAGGGCCGCGGCCTGGAGTTAAAGGTGACCGTGGTAGATGGCATGTTTTTGCATTACCTACTATGTATTTCTTGTTATTTCACATATTTTAAAACTAGTAACCTACTTAGATAGAAATACAACTGTATAGAGGTAGCCCCTCCAACTATTAAATCTGCTAGTAACATTTTGTTATGTTGGTTTGGTACCAACCCAAGTAGCAACACAATATTGTTAAAATGTTGAAATAACGTTGCTTAACATTGTCAACAATATTGTTCTGAGAATATTGTTTTAATGTTGAAGCAAGATTTTCCCAACATTGATCAACGTTTTATGAAAATATTGTTTGATAATATTGATTAATGGTGAAAATCATTATTTCAACATTAACACATTATTTTCCCAACATTGATCAACATTTATTGAAAACATTGTTGTCAATATTGAATAATGTTGAAATAATTTTTATTTCAACATTGAAACAACATTAATAAGATTAAAAACTGTTTATGGACTCAGCTCATCCTGAAAATCAAAATAAATCTAAAATAGGCTTTTATTAAGTAATAAAGGGAATGAGGTTGATGCTAAAAACAAAATACTAAAATGAAAATTCTTCCCAAACGGGTAGAAACAAAAATATCTTCAATTTAAATTAGAACTAGTTTATTGTGCGCGCCATTAAAACGCGCGCGGATGGATCTTTAGCTAGCATCTAGGCATGGTAGCATCCATCAATCCATCTTCCATCATTAGTCTAGTAAAATTATGATTTGACCTGGGCAAAATTGCTTTATAAGCCATTGAAGTGGTATTCGACTCAACAAATGTTACTTTACAACATATCCAAAATCCGACAAAATCCGACCATGGGAAAGTGTCTAAAAGTAAACTTTAAAATGGCGGCTATTTTTCTTAAGAGCCATTTATTTTAAAACAACAATAGTCAGATAAATATGGGATATGGCCTTAAAACAATGCAAGAAAACATTGTACGGTTTTATTTGGTATAGTGTTAGGTGCGCAGAGTGACGTACTAAAAGTTGCCAAAAATCGGTCTACAGGAAACCCCCTCTAATGACGATTAAAAATGGCAGTTATCCCCAACATTGGACACATTAAAAAATATATCACATGCATTTTCATGCATATTTTTTAGATATTCACTCATTTGTTATTTTGTTATTTATTATTTGAGATTACCACCGATATTTATTGTGTGGCTAGCCCTTTAATATGATAGGGAACACATTTTGGCCGCCATCTTGGATCTGCCATATTGGTTCCGCCATATTGGATATAAATATATATTTTTAAACGTAATGATAGTGTTGTGACACATCATTATAAATTAGATTTTCACGCTGATTTCAATGCTAAAATCAGTTTTAAAATATATTTTTTCGTTTTGAAGATATATTCAAACGAAAATTCTCCCTTATCCATTTCTTATGGACGTTACGTAGTTTGAACATTTTTTAAGATAATTTTTCTTATATCTCAAGTTTTTACTAACGCTTGCAGTTTGTTCTAGCCTTAAAATATTCGGTGGTAATAGTGTTTTCATTTGATCTATTGATCATTAAAATCGGACGTGTTATAGACGAGCTACAAACCCTAATACAATATTAAATTTAACTTTTAAAAAAATATTTTTTATTAAAAGATGTATATCTTGGGTTGCTAATATGTCACCAAGTTCTTTCTTGTCTCAAATTACTCAGTGGATGTTTAGCCTTAATTTTATGTATCACTTAATAAAATCCGACAAATTTAAAATAAATGAGTCATGAATCTTTATTTAACAGTAAATTATTTATTTTAAGAAAATTGTCTTTAGTTTATGGCATTCATCCCCAATTCTAATAACTCCCAATAAGTAATCCATAGCTAAAACAAAAGTCAATAATGTTACTATGTATTTAAGACCGTAAAGATTTTTGGAAGTTATTTAGAATTGGGGATATATGTCTGAAACTAAAGACAAATTTTGAAAAACAAATAATCTACTGTTAAATAAAGATTCGTGACTCAATTAAAATTCATCAGATTTTAATAAAATTTTAATAAAATTAAAGCCAAAGATTCACTGAGTAATTTGAGACCAGAATGAACTTGGTGACATATTAACAACCCGAGATATACAACTTTAAATAAAAATGTATATCTAAAAAGTTAAATTTAATATTTTTTATAGGGTTCGTAGCTCGTTTCTGAATCATCCGATTTTAATGATCAATAGCTCAAATGTAAACCCTTTCATCATAGAATATTTTAAGGCTAGAACAAACTGCAAGCGTTAGTAAAATCTGGAGATATAAGAAAAATTATCTAAAAAAATGTTCAAATTACGAAACGTCCATAAGAAATGTATGGGGGTACGACTTTTTGTTTTGTAGTCTTTTTGCATTGCCTATTTTGATATGTTTGATGTTTCATACTATAGTATTCATGTTTACTGTTTCATATAATAGTTATTTTTCACATATTTGTTCAAACGTCTGCGAATAATGTCCTTCTTGGTGCAAAAACTCGTACTGCTGTACAGTATCTGAAATACCGCCAACCCTAGAGTGATTATTGAAACTGGTCCATTCTTCTTTTATAACCCATTGCGCAACTGTGGATGTAAACATAATGGCCTGTTTTGTTCTGCTTTATGAGGGGAGTACCAGATCAATGAATGTAAGAACATTGAAACGAAATGATAACAGTTATTTAAATGAATAGTTTTTCCAAGAAAACCTATTAAATTTAGTTCTTTTTAAGTAACTATGGAAACTAAAATGTACATACAAATATGCCCTTGTCATTTTAATAAAGTCTATTCTTGTAAATATTTGATATTTCAACATCCAATCTGATATTTCATTTATGTATATGTGCTTTCCGTCATCCCATACCGCCAAAAGTCCTAAAACAAATATCACAAAAATATGAAATTTTGCCGCCATTTTGAATTTGATCTTTTAGTAATTTCCCATGGTCGGATTTTGTCGGATTTTGGATATGTTATAAAGCATTATTTTCTGTGTTGAATACCACTTCAATCACTTGTAAAGCAATTTTGCCCAGGTTTAAGGGTAATTTGTCGTATTTTTCCTGGACTACATCGGCACTCGGCAGCTCCAGAGCATCTTTCATTTCAATCAATCATCTCTAGTCCTAGTCTCAATCTCGTAATCTTTATTTCACTTACTTCACACCATGTTGCAATGATTGTATTTTTCCCTTTGCTTTGAGATTCTGATGTATAATAATACAATTATTTACGGCTGAATACAGTTTTTTAATGGTGGTCAACTTGAGATACCAGCTTTAAGGTAAGTGCATCTTGTTATCAAGTTAAGTTTTGCATTCATAGTTACATACCAAAGTAGGCTAGGCTTGCACTCTAGTCGTAACTTAATAGAGCCAAGCCTAATTTATTAAAATCTTTTAACCTATAAATGCAGTACCAAGTGCTAAGATTGATTGTTAACACACAGATAAAATATGTAGGTAAGTGTAATCGTATGCAAGGCTATGTAGGCTAAATAAGTTAGGCCTAACTTATAAGGCTAATATTTATAAGCAAACAAAAAAAACTCATTGGAATGCTGAAAGAAAAAGTAAAACCTAGCCTAATCATTGAGATCATTGTGAATGCATTTGCCCAGAAAATTGAAGTTATATTAAGTTAACCATCTCATCTTTTTTACCTAACCTTAATTTAGACGAAAATGCATTTTCCTGTTTTGCCATTGCAGTTTATCCTTTGACATAGCCTAGGATGTCAATATTATTTTATCTAAACTTAACATACCAAAGCCAATTTACAACTTCATAGTAGGCTACAATTTAATTATCCTATGAATTGGTCAATAATTTGTAAATTTAACCCTCCGAGTGTCCCTTGTTTTGGCCTCAATGTCTGCCTATTCTTTGCTCATTTGCAAGGTTTTATTAAAACGGATCTGAGAAGCTTGAAAACAATGTTAATTATACTGTTCTATATACCATTTTGTTTGGAAAATCATGGGCTTCAATATTATACATACTTAAAACATATGGAACATTTGTTTCAAAAAAATTTTTTAGGTAAAAAAAAATATTTTGGAAAAAATAAGTTCGCGCTCAATGAAATTGTATAACTTAAATTATAGGCCTATAAATATTTGAAAATAGCCACTTTGTTCTAAATTTTATGAGGATTACAAATATATAATAATATAAGGAAGTAGATTTGCAAATAAATAAGTTATGGGCAAAAAACAGATTTCAGTACATAGCGTTTAGCTAAGAATGCATAGCCTAACCATAGCTAGGAATCTGGCTGATAATTTAAATAAATATCACTACCTACTTCTTCAGGATCATCAACCAACCCTTCAAAATCACTTAAATCTTCTTAGAATGCACCACGTATATAACTACTTTGATTTTTAACACCAAAACAATGATAAACGTAATAACTTAAAAGACATCGGTCCGAGGTTAAGCAAGCTGTTTACAAATACGCACGTCAGCTGTCTGCTACAATATTTTCGGAACTAAAATGAATAGCGCTTAGAGACAGACCTCCGGAGAAAGCTCTGAATTTGTAAAATAAAACAATACCTAACTCGATCCAGTTCAATCCGATTTCGTCAGTCATAGAGCATAGAGCCTTCGCCGTAAACAGTGTTTGTGAGTCGCTGCAGCGACACAAAACACTACACAAGGTGTGTTATGTGTCGCTGCAGCGACAAATGACACTCGGAGGGTTAAAGTAGGCCTAGGCCTAACTTACATTAAGTTACCGTTGGCCTTTTTATAAGCGGAATAACTTAATAAGTTATTTAATCCCAAGAATAATTTTAATGCTAAGCATTGATCGATTTTACTACACTAATTTTGCTAATTTCGACCTCTAAAGTTAAGTTAGCTTAACCTACCATTACAACTACTTACAGTAGCCTTAACAGTAAAAAGTTAAGCTTATGTATACTAAAATTATTTTACTTAAAACTGAAAGATCAGTTACCGTATCACTTTAGTTGGGTATCTGTGTTATTTTAGTTCATAGGTACCGGTACCTAACTAACTTAGCCTTAAAACTTATCTAATTTGTTGGTAGCAGGCCTAACTTGTTCTGTACCGGTCAAGGTTGCTGTACTTTAACTTATAGGCTATTCTTATTTGTTTGTTATGACTTAACTTAGTCACACTGCTTATGATTAAGTTGTGGCAGTAATTTAAGCTTAACTGGAACGGTAACCAACCTGTACATTTTTGCTTGTCTCTTGCATACAAAAAGCACTTAAACACACATTCTTCACAGGCACGAGGCAGAATAACAATACGTTATTTAAAACCTAAAATAACTTTTATGCTAGGGCCTTAATTGATTTTACGATAGGCTCTACCTTAAGTTAAGTTACTACGTTAATTTCAACCACTAACTTACCATTACAACTACAGTACCGTAGCCTAATAGTTATAAGTTAGACTAAAAAGATATTTTAAACTAAAATATCAGTCGTTAACATCATCACTTTACATTAGTGTAGTTGGGTTGTGTTATTTTAGTTAATAGGTACCATTAAATTACTCTTTAATATTATAATAGCCTACCGCATTGTTTATGTTGAGTTTTTGTTTTCGTTAACCAAAACTAAGATCGAAAAATCATCAATAATAATGAATGTTCTCTCTAACAGGAAAGTACCCCTAACTAACTTACATTAATTTGTTGGTAGGCCTAACTTGTTCTGTTCCGATCAAGGTTTGCTGTACTTTATATAGGCTATACTTATTTGTTTGTTTTAACTTAGTCACACTGCTTATGAATATGGCGCAGTAATTAAAGCTTAATTCAAACAGTAATCAACCTGTACATTTTTGCAGGTGTCTTAAGTTACATAAATACAAAAATCCCTTAACTTAAACACTCTTATTCTTCACAGGCTCGCAGGCACGTATAAAACCACGGGGCACGAGGTCAAAATAAAATCAGTAGACTCTACACAAGACTGACCAAGTTTCTAACATCCTTTGAAGCTACAGGTAATTGACCTTTTCAATTGATTTCCTCTGTCAGCTCAGCATGTTAGCCTAGATAGTTTTAAGAATGTGATGTATGCATGGTTGATTGTATTGTAAGGCCCTTTTACAGACTTAAAGATTTTTCAAAGCGGACTTTAGTTCTATTAATCTTGCATGATGTTTTTCTAAAATATAGCTATCAGTACTCTTATTTGGTTTTTAGTTTTCATGACAGTATCAATTGCATGTAATTGTCTAAACATTAATAATCTAATATATAAAATTCTCGTGTCACAGTGTTTGTCTGCAAACTCCTCCGGAACGACTTCACCGATCGTTATGAAATTTGGTGTGTAAATTCTGTAGGTATGCGAATCGGACGTAAACTATTTCCCGTTTCGAAATTCTTAAAAGGGCTCCGCCCCAGTGGCTCTGGAGTTTCCCATGTTAACCTTATGAGAAATGGAATTAATGAATCTTAACAGCTGTTTCAATTAAACAAGTTGGTTCTGTTCTATGATGTTCAATAGCATTAAAGTTACAAGAATTACCAACAGGGTGCAGCACTATTATTTCTTTTACATTTATGACAACAGCTAATTTGCAACCAAAAGGTGAGTGAGCGTAGCGAACGAGCTAACCTGAAGGCAAGTGAGCGCAGCGAACGAGCTCCAACCTAAAGGTGAGTGAGCGTAGCGAACGAGCTCCAACCCAAAGGTGAGTGAGCGTAGCGAACGAACTTCAACCAGGACGTGATTAAGCGATGTGAACGAGATCATCTTGAAAATTAAACGTAACGGTACTTTCTTTCCATCGGTCTGTCTTAGGGGAAACCTATAACTTAGGCGATACGAAGTTCGCCGGGTCAGCTAGTTGCTTTACAGGCCTCCAAGTCGTCCTACTTTTCTTACTTTTCCTACTTTTTAGTAGGAAAGTAGGAAAAGTCCTACTTTTTACACATTTGTCCTACTTTCCTACTTTTTTAAAAAAATTATGTCGATTTTGCGATATTTTATTACACTTATTAATGTTTACTTATCAATATTTCCCAATGAGAAGTTTTTTCCTAAAAAATATGACTGACTGAGATAATTTTTTTATAAAACAATTTGTTAAATTATTTTAAATTTTAATTTATAAGTTCCAGTACCGGTAGTATCTGTATGGTTAATCTTATCAACATTGTTATTGGGTGAAAACATTTTTATTTTCAAAGACATGGCAATACTATTGTGATAGAAAATAAAAATTGTTATTATTATCAGTGCTTACTATTCTGACATGTCTTTTAGATTCCCCAATGAAGTAAACTGAGGGGAAATCAATGCTGCTGGGGAGCCCTGGGATACTAGTTCAAAAGTAGTTTACTTTAGCACTTATCGGTCCAGTGTTTCCCTGATTAGCCTAAACATGATTTTTTGACATAACTGTATTCAAAATAAATTAAGGCTTAAGTTCAAGTTTAAATGTCCAAGTTTCACTGGCTCAAATAGTTTTTACTCATTACAATTCAAACATTCCTACTACTTTTAAGATCGCTCTAATCTAACTAATTCAAAATACTTTTGGAACATATTTTTAGAATTTTATATTATATCTAGTTCCGTACTTTATAGGCCTACTTAAATAACTATTCATGCTTCTGTTTTCCACCCAAAAAAAATCATTTTACTTTTATAATTAATTTTAGTTCTGAAATATTAAATAATATAAAAAAAGAACAAATTTCTTATTTACAACACCATTTTAAACACAAATTAGGGCTGGTTAACTTTAGGGAAACATATTTATTTTTTTTTATCCTTTATTTAATGCTGCTTGTCCTAAATATTTTTTCTTGATGACTGTAGATAATGACTCCTTAACATTTTAATTTCTCTTGTGCGTTACTTCTGAATATTTGGTGTACAATCTCAGCTAAAACTATATCCGGCCTTTTAGTTGAAGATTTTTTAAATAAAAATAATTAATTATTGATTTTAATTTTAAAATTTATATATAGAATTATTTTAGTTATGTTTCCAAATTGTCTGGACATATTTTGTGGACTTCTTTCTTGGGCTAAAACCGGGTTTTCCTAGGCGCGGAAGCGGAGAGAGGAACGCGGAGAGCGCACTCCACTTGTCTTAGGTAATTTAATGTTTCTGTTTTCCTAGAAGCGGAGCGGAACACCATGTTAATTTCTTTTCTGCTCTCCGCGTTCCTCTCTCCGCTCTCCGTTTCCGCGCCTAGGACCCAGCTTAAGACAAACATAAAATTCCATATAAGTATGGGTCTAAAATGCCTAGATTTTAATTTGTCGGTCTGTTTGTGATTTTTAAGAATTATTTTATATCTTGGGCATTTTTCAAGATAGAACTTTTAAAATGGATATAAATGTGTATTTTAGAAGGTGATAAGAGCTTGCAAAATTTTGATCCAATATCTCAAGCCGTTTCAATATGGCAGCCATTTAAAATATTTAATGCCAAATTTAATTTGAAACCGTAAATATTTAGAATATAGTTTCCTGGATCAAAAAGATAGAGAATTCAAATACAAATCAAATGAGACCTTGTTTTTTTTTAATCTGATGACAAACAACCAAATCAGTTTTTTTCTAAATTTGTTTACGCAACTTAATAGGACTACCCATACTGCTCTGAAAAATAACAAATAAGAATACAGTATGGTAGTGCTATTAAATTGCGTAACCGAATGTTGAAAAAAAACTTATTTATGGTTGTTTGTCATCCGATTTTACAAACAAGGTCTCATTTGATTTGGATTTGAATTCTCTATCTTTTTGATCCTGGAAACCATTTTCTAAATATTTACAAAATGACATGTAACGATTGCCCGAGCTTTTACATCGGCCTAACTGCTCACTCTTTCGCTACTAGGTTTAAAGAACACCTACCCAAAAAGAACTCGAAATCAGCATTCGCCAACCACATAATTAACGCAAACCACAACTACACGGACATACATAGTAATCTAGAAATTATGCATTTATGTACTAAAGGCAGATACATGGACACAATAGAGGAGTTCGAAATATACAAGGCATCCAAAGAACACCCTGACCATATATTGAATGAACAAATTTCATTCAGATCTAATATCATCTACAATACTGCCATTCATTTAAACCAAAACAAAACTGGTCCTGATAAAGGAGTTGGGGGGGAGGGGTAACAGCTGATGCTTGGACACACGACAGCAGTCATGACGCAACATCCATCGGCGCCTGTCTCGTGTGTTCGTTACTTGGCCAAGTTCGTAAATTCGTGTTTTTTAAATGTTTTTCGAGTATTATGTGTATATAGACATATTTATTTCGACAAGTTCATCTATGAATGAATGCTGTTTTATCTAACGTTCTGCCAACAACATGATGATGTACCCTAGTGGTATGAAACAGCTGTAGTTGTACTAACTACACACGGATCGTTCGACGCAAAAAGGTAAAATAAACCATTTTTATATTTAAATATATTTACGGTTTTCATGAAATTTGGCATTAAAGATTTTAAATGACTGCCATATTGAAACGGCTTGAGATATTGGATCGAAACTTTGCAAGCTCTTTTCACCTTCTAAAATACACATTTATAACCATTTTAAAAGTTCTATCTTGAAAAATGCCCAAGATATAAAATAATTTTTTCACCACACTATGATGTTTTTGGCTGTATTACATACGTTATTTCGTGGCTGAAAGTTACGTTTTGCTGGCCATGCCAGCTGTCATCGTAATTTGGGGACCGAGCAGGTTTTTACAGGCCGGGGCCGCAAAATCAGCTGTCCGCTTACTTACTTAAAACATAATGCATTTTAAATACACAATCAAAATCCATAGCATTGCAATAGAATTGTGTTATTGTCACCGTTGCCTAGCAACTATTTATTTTTATTTTTGCTGATTCCTCAAATTATTTCTTCGCATAACCTTAAAGTTGTAGTTGTGTTGACTATCAGTGTGCATTATTATAGTGGTGAATAGTGGTAATAGTGTAAAGTGTGGTGAAAAATAGCGTTCGTACCACGGACCGAAATGGTTTTGCAGCTCTCGATCGATTTTTTCGGCCCTAGGTACGAAATATACTATTAAATGTCACAAACAGACCGACCAACAAAAATTATTTAGGCATTTTAGACCCATGCATTATATGGAATTTTATGTTTGTCTTAGCCCCAGAAACAAGTCCACAAAATATGTCCAGACAATTTGGAAACACCCTGTATATTTATATACACTATTATATTTGATAAACTATTGTGTATGCTAGTATTATTTGGTTTTTAATATATATTGTATCAGCAAAAAAGTTCGATTTGTATGTAAAATTAAGTCCTACTTTTCAGTAAAAAGTCCTACTTTTTGCTGAGCCGTGACTATTTCCACCGGGCGAATGTCACGACTCATGATCAATGGTTCAAGGTTTTTTTTATAGTAGGCTAGTTCAGTGTTTCGTTGTCACTCCACGGCCCCACGAACAAGGCTGTGGGTTTTGTTCTTATTACTCTTTTTCCGCCAGCAACTCATAGGTTGTGTGGCGTTGCTCGACTCCGGGTCGGCTCATTTTGGTTATCCGATTTCATCTTAAAGTTTGTGGCATGGTTTTAATGTTATTTGCCCCTATTTTGTTCAAGAGGAGACAAACGTCGACCATGGAATAAATTTATCGCGCCACGCGCGCCTTTTGGGCGAGTTTTGCACTTTTTTCTAAACTAAGGTTAGGATTGCCACATGTTGCACTAGGTCTGGAACCTAGTCTTGGGGTCGTGGAAGACTTTTGATAGTTAGTTTCCCTGTTCTCTGTTGTTTTGTATAATTCAGGGCTTTGCCCGAAATGCTAGGCCTGGAATTGACTGAGAAATGTTTGTTGGAAAGCCGCTATTTGAGAGAAACTGCCAAGTCAGTTTTGGGTCCTTCTGACTGTTTTGTGGTAGGCCTAGGCTTACAATTTTTTGCTCAGTAACTGTAATTGTCTTAGGCTACTACTTCTGGTAGTCTTTTGTTTTGTGTCCCGTACATTTTTAGTGTTGTTTTGTCTTGTAAAATGTTCAGTTTGTGTTACCCAGTCAAGTAAGGTTAAAGTCTTTTATTTTGCTTTGTCCTTGCCAAACTAGTTAAATTAAGTTGAATTAACTGCTCTTAAAGCTCCCCAGAAAGTTTGAGTCATTTTACTCAAGTTTTAAGAAAGTTACAGTAATTTTTAGTTTGGCAATTTTCCATTCAGGTTTGAACTGGGTAACCAATAGGCCAACTGGTTTCAGCCTTTGAGTTAAGGTTTGGAATGGTCTGGAGAAGCTGCTGGAACATTTCCCCCAGCTTTTAAGACCATTCCGAACAAATTCTGTTCACAACTTTTGGAGAAATTAGCAAAAATACATGAGTCGTTGCGTTAGGCCTAAAAAATTTGTTTGGAACGTTTTTTGTCAATTTTAAAGTATTTCTCTGTGTTTAAGTGTCAATTGTTCTCTGTTAACTTGTTCTTCTGGCCACTTTGGACCAGACAATTTAAATTTTTTCTCTCTATTGGTGAAATTTACCACTGTCACATACCTGTCTGGCCTGCTGACGGTTTTACCGCAAATATTAATGTTACCATTCTTGTACTGTTTAACCTGTTAATTGTTATGTTTAGAATATTGTTATTGTTTGAAATGTTTTACATTGATAAAGAGCTGTTAAAGAGAGATAAACCTTTTAAAAATTTATAATTTTTTTTTTGAAAATATTATGTTAGGCCTAATCTGTGGATTTTTGGAAGTCAGTGAAAATAGTGAAATGTGTGACAGTGAATTTTGCGGATATGGACTTGAACTCTTTCTGGTACTACTGTGTTTCTGGGTTTGTTACTCAGGGCCCGTGAGGAGGAACATGTAGCAGCCGCATCAGCATTGACGGAGTGGATTCTACTACTCTTGGCCACCCCTGGATCATGGCCCCCCTCTTCCGTCATGCTCGTTTCCCCCTCCGGTGCTGCTTGCCCAGAACCATTGAACTGAATACGCCCTACCGCAAGTTACCCCCACTGTTGTTATGTTTTGATTTTATTTATAAAAAAGGCAACCCAAGAGACTATTTAAAAATTATTATTTGTTATAGGCCTATACATAGTTTATTAATTGTTATTCTTTTTAAATTTTAAATTCTTTAGCCTAGGCTACTTGTTGATTTTTTAGATTTTATAATTTTTTACATATCCAATTAAATTTCTTTTTGGGGCCCCTAAATGTTAAATTGTTACCAGTTATTTAAAGGAAGAGATTTTTATATATTCATTGTTGCTATTTTACAAATTTTATTTTACTAAGGTTAAAACTGATTAAATTTACTTTGACTGAATTTAGCCTATTTTGAATTTTTTAAATTAATGCTCCTTGTAAGTCA
Organism: Macrosteles quadrilineatus; assembly: GCF_028750875.1. Taxonomy (NCBI): domain Eukaryota; kingdom Metazoa; phylum Arthropoda; class Insecta; order Hemiptera; family Cicadellidae; genus Macrosteles; species Macrosteles quadrilineatus. The sequence continues at coordinate 1,900,222 of NW_026542610.1, forward strand.
GTAGGCCAAATTGGTAACAAAAATTTATTTAAACTTTAATTGAGAGTATTTACTTCATGTATTGTTGTTAATGTTGTTGTTGTTTATTTTTTTAATGGTTAATTACAGCTCGTTTCTCTCAAATGGCGTGTTGTTCTTGAACCTCCATCCATGGTTCTCATTTTGTTAAGTAATGTTTTGTGAGCCGCTTCTCGGGCCTGCGCATGGATCACGCTTCCATTTCGTTAGTCTGGGGGCAGGCTCGAGGGCATGGTTCATCTGGTAGCAGAGCGTGGTTAGTGGGTTGCGTCCTGGGTGCCTTGTCGTGAAACTTGGTTTCACGACTCGGATACTTAGAGATGCGATCACTGTCCGCGTTCTGTTTTTGTTTTGTTTTGAAGAGCCGTGGATGGATTGGTTTCTTGGAAATGTTCTGGCCTGGCAGTTTTGGAAAAAGGTCTTGTTGTTGTTGTGGTGGGGCGTAAACGCATTTTATTAGGAGCTCGCCCTTTGGCCGAGGCACCGGGTGGAATCGGTGGTAATGACTTGCATCCTTCGGGAGCAAGAGTGTCAAAAGCATGGTCATGTCTCAAAAAAAAAAAAAAAAAAAAAAAAAAAAAAAAGGGTTTGTGTGTACACCCCATCACACAAGTGTTAGGTGTTGTCTAGTGTATGTATCGGTGTATGTTTGTGTGTGTGTACGTTCGTGGGTCATTTGTTGTTGTTTTTTCTTGCGGTACTTGCGGTATGAATGGGCAGGTTCTTCTTTTGGGCCCCATCAGGTGCGCAGGCATCAACGTCCAGAAGCCTTAGGAATTAAATTTCTGTGTTTGTTTTGTGAAACAATTTTGTTGGCTGTTATTTTGAGTCAAGTGCTGGTTGAGACTCGGTATGGCGTCAATTGTGCCGGAATATTTGAGGAAGCCGGAGCTGGTGTACGAGGTGCGGTCCCGGGGGGAGACTCCTGGAACTGATGTACGCACTTTGCGTACACAGTTCAGACAAATTGCTAGCATGCCTCAAGCTTGGGTTGAGTCGCTCAGTTTGGATGAGGAACTGGAGGCATGTAAAGAGAGGATGGAAGAGCTAAGTGGGGAAATTAATAGTTGGAGTAGTTTGCCTATGGGCTCAGCTAAGGGTTCGGCTATCACACAGCTGACGCACTGGCGTAAGCGTCTACTCTTGGTTTTGGGGCAACCTGAAATCCAGGATGAAGACAAGAGTTGGGTGGAGGCCAGAATCCTTGAGCTGGAAGGTATTTTGGAGAGTATTAAGGCAGGAAAGTCTGTCAAAGAGAAAGTTGAAATTTTTGAAGACAACCGTTCTTCGGAAACTTCAAACGAAGTACCAAGGTCAGTTGATGTGACTCCAGTGGGTACCCCCCAGGCTCCGCCTACGCCAAGTACACTGCTCCAGTTGCCTGCAAATGTTCAAATGTCAAATGCAAATGTTCAAATGTCAAATGCAAATGTCACACCGTCCCCCTCTCACACGTCCACCTTGGCTGCGGCTACGCTGAATGTCCAGTCCCCATCTACCTTTCCTTCTCAAGTTCATAGTTCCCCTTCCATCTCTAACTCCTTTGGCAAACTTCCCCATCCCCTTGCCTCTGTCCTGAGTGGTTTCCGGCCGGTGGACGGGTTAGATGTGAATGGTCTTTGTTTTTTTCTGGAGAGTGTTTTGCGCATGCGTGAATACCCTGGCATGTCAGACGCAACTTTGATGGAACTCATTGCTCCATACTGTCTGAAACCGTTGGGGGACAGATTGCTTGATTGTTTGCGCAGAGGCGTCACCTTTGATGTTTTTCATAAAGAAGTTTTGGAGCTTTTCATGCCCCGTCGGGTCATGGAGAAGCTGAAAGTTGAGAGAGTTTTTCGTCCTCAGCAGCCAGCCGAGTCTCTCAGCCAGTACGTGGGGGACATTCGCACGGTGGAAAGGGTCTTGCGTTTGGGGATCAGTGAGCTTGAGCTCATTGACATTGTGCTTCAGGGGTTGAAGCCTGAGGAACGCTCCCGTCTGGTTTTTGCACCACGGCCTTCATCTTTTGCGGATCTGGACAGACTTTCCATCCTTTCGAGATCTGTCCAGGACGCTGATTTTCAGAGAGACCAAGCGGCGGGGCATCTTCCCCTAGCTGGTCATCATGCTGTCGTAGCACCCGTGGGGTTGGGTCCTGAACCGCCGCAGTGGCAGAGGCAACCTGTCGTTTGTTTTGGTTGTGGGCAACCAGATCACATTCGGCGGCATTGCCGTCAAGGTGGAAATTTTGGACGTGGTCCAAAAAACTAGTTTGCTCACAGGAGGAAAAATTGCCCAATCCTTCCTGTGAGGTTGTTGGTGATAATGTAAAGGGCAATAATTTGAATGTTGTTTCAAGTAAGTCAAAGTCTAAGTTAAAGTCAGTTAATGTTTCTGTTGCCTCCCCTTCTGGGAGTGTTGTGCCTGTGACCGAGCCTCTGCTGCGGGGGATTGCGGGCCTTGCTACCATGGGCGTGAAAGCGGCGCGCTCAACTTGCCCACGTCTCAACATCTTCATAGGTTCCACGGTGCAGAAGGCCCTAGTGGATTCTGGGTCAGCCCGTTGCCTCATTTCCTTGTCCCTTTTTGAAAAACTTGAATCGTCTGGGCTTATCAAGCAAGTTGAGCGAAAAACCCCTATCTGCTGGACTGCGTCAAATTCACCCCTTCCCATCATCTATGAAGCCCGTTTCAAGTTCAAAATTGAACATTTTTCTTGGGTTTGGAGTTTTTGGGTGGCTAAGGACCTTTGTTTCCCTGTCATTTTGGGAGCGGATTTTATCAAGCACACTGGCCTAATTTTGGATTTAGGCAGAGGTCAGTGTTTTTTCCGATTTGCGAGACGGGTATTAATATCTTTTGCTGATGAAATTGGTGGTGGTGCTGCGGTAGTCGAGCCTGAGATACCCAGCAAGCCAACAATTGATCCGTTAGGGCATCTGACTACTTGCGAGGCTGAAGCCATCAGAACCTTGTGTTCTCGTTTCCCAGATGTGCTGACGCCAAAGCTTGGAGTCACTAACCTGTTAGAGTACGAGATTCGTCTAACAGATACCCGTCCCGTTCGCTCTCACCCATACAAATTAGCTCCACCCAAAATGGAAACTCTCAGAAAAATCATTGACGAACTTCTGGAAAATGGTGTCATTGAACCTTCCCGTTCGAGCTACGCTAGTCCAGCTTTTCTCGTCCCAAAACCCAATGGCAAGTCCCGAATGGTTTTGGACTATCGCAAATTGAATGCGCAAATTGAAATCGACTCTGTGCCTCTCCCCGATTTGCATTCTGCGTTTGATTGGTTCGGTAAGGCCAAGTATTTTTCTGTTTTTGATCTGAATCAGGCCTATCATCAGATTCCTTTGAAACCTGAGTCTCGACCTCTCACTGCTTTCTGCGTTCCGTGGAATTTGTATCAGTTCACAAGAGTTCCGATGGGTCTTGCTGTGGGGGCCCAGACTCTCACCAGACTCCTTGATTCCATCTTTCATGATGTCAAGTTCAAGTTTGTGTTCAATTACCTCGACGATCTCTTGGTGTACAGTGAGAGCTTCGAAGATCACCTGATTCATCTTGAAGAAGTCATGAGTAGATTGAATAGGGCTGGCCTTACCGTGAATCCTGACAAGGTTAGTTTTGCAAAGCCGGAAATTTCGTTCCTTGGTCATCTTATCTCTCATAGAGGCGTCTGCATCGACCCCGCTAGAACCCAGGCTATCAGGGAGTTTCCTCCTCCCAGAGATGTCAAGGGTATTGCTAGGTTCATCGGCATGGTAGGTTTTTACCGACGCTTCATACCCAATGTTGCTGAATTGGCGGCTCCTCTCAATGAGCTTCGGAAGAAGGGCGCCAAGTTTGTCTGGGGTGAAGCGCAGCAGACGTCTTTTGATCTTCTCAAGGAGGCTATCATGCAGCCCCCTGTTTTGGCGATGCCGGATTTCAATCAAAACTTTGTCTTGCAAACAGATGCTTCCTCCGTCGCTATTGCGGCTGTGTTGTCACAAGAGGTGGATGGTGTTAGGCAGCCAATTGCGTACGCCTCACGCACTTTGAGTCCCTGCGAAAAGAAAAGCTCTTCTGTGTATGAACTCGAGTGTTTGGCTGTCGTGTTTGGAGTCAATAAATTCAGACGCTTTTTGGAGCACAAAGAGTTTTTATTGGAAACCGACAACCAGGCACTCTCGTGGCTTCTCGCACATCCACGCCAGCTTGGGAAAATTGGTCGTTGGGTTGTCCAAATATCGTCCCTTAAGTTCCAAGTGCAACACGTTCGAGGCACACAGAACGTGATTGCTGACACACTATCTAGGATGTACCATTCACCCGACGATCATCCTTCTGACCAAGAGCAACCGGGTTGTGCCGTGCTCTTGGAGTTTCCACTCGCCTTTTCTGATTTCATTCCCCATCAGCTGAAGGATCCTGAGCTGGCAAAGATCATTGGTGAGCTTCAAAATGGGGGAGCCCACCCCCCATATTTTCTGTCCCAGGGTGCCCTTTGCTGTCGCGCTCGGCAGCGAGGTAAACCTAAAGTTGTGCTGCCTAGTCTTCTAATCCCTATGGTCTTTGAGTATTTTCATTCTTCTCCTGTGGGTGGGCATCTAGGTATCCACAAGACCATTGCGAAGGTTAGGGAAATGTTCATCTGGAAGGGTATGGATCGGGATCTTGCTGCTAGGGTGCGTTCTTGTCAAACGTGCTCACTGAGCAAGCCCGCTCAAAACTCTAAGTTTGGTTTGTTGTCATCTGAGGTGGCGGAAAGACCTTTGGAGAAGGTTTTCATTGACTATGTAGGGCCTCTCCCGCGTAGCAAGTCAGGAAATAAGTTCCTACTTGTTTGTGTGGATGCCTTCTCCAAGTTTTGTTGGCTTTTCCCCTTAAGGAATGCCACTGCACAGCTCACCGTGCAGGTACTTCGAACTCACCTCTTCCAACATTTTGGAATACCCGCCACCATTGTTTCCGACAACGGAACACAGTTTGTTTCCCATCTGTTCAAAAGAATGTGCTTTGGGCACGGAATCCGCCATGTGACTACTTCCCCTTACTATCCACAGCCTTCTCATGCTGAAAGGTTCAATCGCAATCTTCGTTCCGCTCTCATAGCTTTCCATGCTGACAAGCAGACCACCTGGGATCAGGAACTCCCTTGGCTTCAGTTTGCTTTCAATACTGCTCACCATGAGAGTCACAAGGCGGTCCCTTTCGAGCTGTTTCTAGGCTATCCGCCTAACAACCCGTTAGCGAATGTGTGGGGAATTGGCGACCTTCTGCCACCTCCTGGTGCGGCTGATGTCAAGGCAACTTGGCAAGCGGCCAGGAGAAACTTGATCAGAGCTAGGGAATTGGTCCGGAGGAAGCACAATCGTGGTAGAGTAGACAACCCTTTCCAGGTGGGGGATTTGGTGTTTTGTAAAGCTCATCCAGCCAGTTCGGCTGTGGACAAGAGAGCTGCAAAGTTGTGTCATCGGTGGTCAGGTCCCCACCGCATCCTGAGGTTTTTGACGCCTGTCACGGCGGAGCTTGGAGATCCGCGGACTGGAAAAGTGTTCCGGAGGGCGCACATTTCTCATCTCAAGCCCTTCCGCGGAACTCTTCCGTAGGCAATTTTCTTTCCTCTTGTGTCTGGGTGGGAAGTGCACTGGGCCAGAGAACCTGATCACTTCTCCTGTCCCCTGTGTTCTGCGAAGGAATTTCCCTCACAAAATTCCAGCTCTGGCCAGAGCAAACCCTGGGGGTGAGTTTTCCCCTCAGTTTGGAAGTCCCTTGGCGTTCCCCACCACAGACACTTGAGTTGTCTTTCAGGTCAATCTCTTTTCAGGAAGTGGGGGAGAGGCTTGTTTGTTTGTCCCTTTTGGAGAGGAGTGTCCTCTTTTGGGGAGGGAGGTTGAGCCGTGACTATTTCCACCGGGCGAATGTCACGACTCATGATCAATGGTTCAAGGTTTTTTTTTATAGTAGGCTAGTTCAGTGTTTCGTTGTCACTCCACGGCCCCACGAACAAGGCTGTGGGTTTTGTTCTTATTACTCTTTTTCCGCCAGCAACTCATAGGTTGTGTGGCGTTGCTCGACTCCGGGTCGGCTCATTTTGGTTATCCGATTTCATCTTAAAGTTTGTGGCATGGTTTTAATGTTATTTGCCCCTATTTTGTTCAAGAGGAGACAAACGTCGACCATGGAATAAATTTATCGCGCCACGCGCGCCTTTTGGGTGAGTTTTGCACTTTTTTCTAAACTAAGGTTAGGATTGCCACATGTTGCACTAGGTCTGGAACCTAGTCTTGGGGTCGTGGAAGACTTTTGATAGTTAGTTTCCCTGTTCTCTGTTGTTTTGTATAATTCAGGGCTTTGCCCGAAATGCTAGGCCTGGAATTGACTGAGAAATGTTTGTTGGAAAGCCGCTATTTGAGAGAAACTGCCAAGTCAGTTTTGGGTCCTTCTGACTGTTTTGTGGTAGGCCTAGGCTTACAATTTTTTGCTCAGTAAATGTAATTGTCTTAGGCTACTACTTCTGGTAGTCTTTTGTTTTGTGTCCCGTACATTTTTAGTGTTGTTTTGTCTTGTAAAATGTTCAGTTTGTGTTACCCAGTCAAGTAAGGTTAAAGTCTTTTATTTTGCTTTGTCCTTGCCAAACTAGTTAAATTAAGTTGAATTAACTGCTCTTAAAGCTCCCCAGAAAGTTTGAGTCATTTTACTCAAGTTTTAAGAAAGTTACAGTAATTTTTAGTTTGGCAATTTTCCATTCAGGTTTGAACTGGGTAACCAATAGGCCAACTGGTTTCAGCCTTTGAGTTAAGGTTTGGAATGGTCTGGAGAAGCTGCTGGAACATTTCCCCCAGCTTTTAAGACCATTCCGAACAAATTCTGTTCACAACTTTTGGAGAAATTAGCAAAAATACATGAGTCGTTGCGTTAGGCCTAAAAAATTTGTTTGGAACGTTTTTTGTCAATTTTAAAGTATTTCTCTGTGTTTAAGTGTCAATTGTTCTCTGTTAACTTGTTCTTCTGGCCACTTTGGACCAGACAATTTAAATTTTTTCTCTCTATTGGTGAAATTTACCACTGTCACATACCTGTCTGGCCTGCTGACGGTTTTACCGCAAATATTAATGTTACCATTCTTGTACTGTTTAACCTGTTAATTGTTATGTTTAGAATATTGTTATTGTTTGAAATGTTTTACATTGATAAAGAGCTGTTAAAGAGAGATAAACCTTTTAAAAATTTATAATTTTTTTTTTGAAAATATTATGTTAGGCCTAATCTGTGGATTTTTGGAAGTCAGTGAAAATAGTGAAATGTGTGACAGTGAATTTTGCGGATATGGACTTGAACTCTTTCTGGTACTACTGTGTTTCTGGGTTTGTTACTCAGGGCCCGTGAGGAGGAACATGTAGCAGCCGCATCAGCATTGACGGAGTGGATTCTACTACTCTTGGCCACCCCTGGATCATGGCCCCCCTCTTCCGTCATGCTCGTTTCCCCCTCCGGTGCTGCTTGCCCAGAACCATTGAACTGAATACGCCCTACCGCAAGTTACCCCCACTGTTGTTATGTTTTGATTTTATTTATAAAAAAGGCAACCCAAGAGACTATTTAAAAATTATTATTTGTTATAGGCCTATACATAGTTTATTAATTGTTATTCTTTTTAAATTTTAAATTCTTTAGCCTAGGCTACTTGTTGATTTTTTAGATTTTATAATTTTTTACATATCCAATTAAATTTCTTTTTGGGGCCCCTAAATGTTAAATTGTTACCAGTTATTTAAAGGAAGAGATTTTTATATATTCATTGTTGCTATTTTACAAATTTTATTTTACTAAGGTTAAAACTGATTAAATTTACTTTGACTGAATTTAGCCTATTTTGAATTTTTTAAATTAATGCTCCTTGTAAGTCAGTAGGCCAAATTGGTAACAAAAATTTATTTAAACTTTAATTGAGAGTATTTACTTCATGTATTGTTGTTAATGTTGTTGTTGTTTATTTTTTTAATGGTTAATTACAGCTCGTTTCTCTCAAATGGCGTGTTGTTCTTGAACCTCCATCCATGGTTCTCATTTTGTTAAGTAATGTTTTGTGAGCCGCTTCTCGGGCCTGCGCATGAGAATGAGAATGAATGAGATTTTTATTTGCCAGTTAATATTCCATACAAATACATTGGCACGTCAAATTAGTCATAAAATATAACATTAATTAAAATCTAGTGGAGTCAGTGTTCTTGACATATAATCTTCTATTGAATATAATGGCTGATTACAAAGAAAGTTATTTATTTTAATCTTGAAATCCTTATCATTAAGTAATCTTATGGCTATTGGTAACTTATTGTAAAATTTACTGCTTAAAATTAATGGTTTTTTATCAGTTTTAGCAAGTCTAACATAAGGAAGATTTATATTACATTTATGGCGAGTATTATGGCAGTGTATATCTCTCCTATAATCTAACTTATCTAATTGTGGTCTTAAGTATAACAGGCATTGCTTAATAAATAGAGAAAACAGTGTTAATATTTGGTATTCTTTAAAAAATTCAGTGCAATCATGGTGCCTATCTACAGCAGCTATTACCCTAATTGCCTTTTGCTGCAAATTGAAAATTTCTTTTGCATGAGCAGAAGACCCCCAAACAAGCAACCCATAGCTTATATGGCTATGAAAAAGTCCATAGTATGCCTGTATGAGAGAAGGCCGTTCTAGTTCGCCACATAATTGTTTAAGAGCAAATATACTTGAACTCAGTTTATTTTTTAAAACTATAACATGGTCATGCCAGGTCAAAGTAGAATCAAAAGTTAATCCTAAAAATTTTGGATTTCTCTCATCCATTGGCCTACTGTGTACTTCACGAAGGTTAAACAAAACAGTTTTTGTCTTATCATTATTTAGAACAAGATTATTAGAAATTAACCAGTTTTCAGCTAGCTTTAGATTATGCATAGAGTCAACCAAAAGTTGTTCATGATCTGCATGTCTAGTAATGATAGTTGTGTCGTCGGCATATAATACAATATTTGCAGGGATATTAACACTTAAATCATTAACTACTACCAAAAACAACAGAGGCCCAAGCACAGATCCTTGGGGAACTCCACAATACACAGGCTTAATAGATGATGCATCCTCTCCCAAAACTACATACTGTGTTCTGTTTGACAAATAAGATCTAAATAAATCTAACACTTTACCTTTAATGTTATAATATTCTAATTTTTTTAACAAAATTTCATGTGATACTCGATCGAAAGCTTTACTAAGATCACAGAATGTAATTGCAGCAAAATCCTTATTTTCATAACAGTCGAGAATTTCATCAACCAAGGAAGTAATGGCATGTGTCGTTGAAAGCCCTTTACGAAATCCAAACTGTTCTGTACAAAGGAGTTGATTTGATTCAAAGTATTGCATTAACTGTTTACCAATAACTATTTCAAGAACTTTAGACAGAACAGGAACAATGGCAACAGGTCTATAGTTACCTATTTCATCTTTTTTTCCTTTTTTGTAAATAGGATGAACTTTACTTATTTTAATGATATCAGGAAACACACCTTGAGCCATACAGTTATTAATCAAAATTGTTAATGGGGTTACTAAGTAAGGTATGGTCTCCTTAATGAGAGCATTTGTCATTCCAAAATGATCCGTGCTTTTTTTTGGAGCTAACTGTTTTACTACATCTAAAACATCATTTTCCGTCACATATTTAAAAACTAAATCTCTAACACTATCAGGTACTACTTTTTTCCTTAAATAATGAGTAAAGTTACAACAATTACTTATTCCTACATTTTGACTAGAATTTACATTATCACAGGCAGTATTCACAAAATATTCATTAAATTCATCTGACTTAAAATAATTATCTACTCTACATTTGCTTGACTTATTTTTATGTTTATTTACAATATTCCATAAAGCTTTTGTTTTATTTTTGGCGTTTTCTATGGCATTAGCATTTTCCCTTTTTTTGGCATTTTTAATCTTACATCTATACACATTTTTAAGTTTTCTGTACTCATTTCTATACCAAACAACATTTGTGTCTTTATATAAATGGTAGAGAGAATCCAATCTTTCTTTAAGTTTTTGTAGCTCTGAATTATACCAAGAACATTTGTTGGAGGTCTTCTTTTTCCTTTGACATTTTTTTACATGTTTTACAAAACTAAGGTTAAAATAAAAACACAAAATATTTATAAAACTACTAAATGCTAAGTTAACATCGTTAATGTAAAATACCTCTTTCCAATTTTCTTTTCTTAAATAATACTTGAGTTCTCTTATACCAGCCTCAGTTATTTTTGTGACCGTTTTACCTTTACATACAGGAAAGTAATCCTTCTCTTCCACCCTATAATTATAAGTAAAAACTTGAGCAAGGTGATCACTAACATGTTTATTAACCACAGAGGCTGTATAATTATTTTCTAATGAGGTGAATATGTTGTCCAAACAATTATTACCTCGCGTAGGCTCATGAATTGTCATATGCAACCCATACATACTAAAAAGGTTTAAAAGATTTACAGAGTCACTATCATTACTAAGAAAGTTAATGTTAAAGTCGCCACATACAATTGACTGTTTTTTCTGCCGATTGATTTGGCTTAGTAACTTTTCTAAGATGGTAAAAAAATTTTGCACATTTCCATTAGGACTACGATATATGGTTACTAGCAATAAATTCATGTTTATTATTTCAACAGCTGCTATTTCACAGTCTAAATCAACAGATAATTTATTCATATCATCCATTACTTTGATACATGATGGGTCATAGCGAGAAAAAATTGCTGAGCCCCCATGAATTCTAGAAGTTCGGCAATAGCTAGTTACATGATGAAGGTCGCTAATTGAACATGTTGATTTCATTAACTTTTAACCAGTGTTCAGTTACACAAAGAAAATCTAAATTCATTTCTTTTGCAATCAATTCCAATGTATTGACTTTATTCAGAAGGCTTTGACAATTTTGGTGATAAATTGTTACAGTGTTTTTTGTGTGAACATTATTATAACTTTTATTACCTGTAAAACTATTGATTTTTTTCTTGTTTGTAGTTCTACCATTTATTAAAACATTATTACATTTGCTGGACTTACTTAAGCTAATTTCATCACAACTAGTAAAATGTATTAAATCTATGGGTGGGTCAGAGGGTCTAGTTGTTGTCGATGGATCACGCTTCCATTTCGTTAGTCTGGGGGCAGGCTCGAGGGCATGGTTCATTGCTGAAAAAGTCCTACTTTTCCTACTTTTTTGAGGTCAAAAACAACTTGGGGGCCTGTAGTTGCTTTATATCATATTGTATGGCTAGGCCTATCGTTTGACTAGATTAATCAAATCACAAAACATGTATTTATAATCATAGGGAGTGTTGTGTCTGATGAGGCTACGTTGTAGGTAATCTCAGCCAAGATCGATTAGTAAAGTAGGCTAACCAGATGGTAAAAACTAGGTAGGCTATCATAAAAGGTGAGCACTTTTTTGTCTAAAATCGCCGTGTGATTTCGCAAACTGTCATAACCTAACCTAACTAACCAAACATGCTGTTAGTGAAAAAATCAGATGAAGGTTTACTATTGAAAAAATTGTTCTGTTCATAAAATAAAATTATAACTTAAATGCCTCAAATTCTAAAAAAAGATGTACAGTTAAGAGGTAATCACATTCTAAGCAAAATCTTTGACAAAATGTTAGTGTCACCGGTGGGATTCGATCTGATAAATATTGATAAGTATATTTGATTATGAGCCGAACACTATCCACTTCACCGCGAACACCGATGGCAGCACTTTGTCGTACCGTTGAGGTACGGTAACAGTGTTTATTATATGTATTCATTTAACCATTAATCAATTGAATTGAGCCTATTTGGTCCGAAATAATATAAATACTTAGTATTTCGTTATTGAACCGATAGTACATGGCGGTTTTTGTACGAAAATTTGCTTACCCTCTTTAAAAGATTAAACAAATTTGATCATTTCACTTTAAAAAAAAAAATTAAGTTAGATTCTGACACCTAATGTTTGAAGTACGGTAGCCTAAAAATATATTGACTACCGGTTTGAAAAATATATTGGTAGGCCTATTATACGGTTCTGATATAATGGCAAAAAATAGCTTTTGGTTTTGTTGTATGTTAAGGAAATCGTTCGACAAATGACTAATTTTACAACAGCCTACCGCATTGTTTATGTTGAGTTTTTGTTTTCATTAACTAAAAATAAGGCAATAAATAGCAATATTAAAATATTTCTAGATAATTTGAAGCTTGTATAAGAGTAAATAAATAAGCCTTTATTTATAGCTCTTCTGCTCTATCTCTGCCTAACTAAATTTTTAAATACATGCCTTTCATACATAGGCTAATATAGGTTGATATATGTCTTGTATTATATTTGGCTATTAATACAAGTAGGCCCTATTCAACAATTTAGTCAATGGTAATATGCAAAATTTTTTTGACAATGGAGAAAATAGTGGAAAAGGGAGTATTTAAATTACAGACCTTGCAAACCATTAACAATCTCCAAGGCTACGTTTAACCTTAAAATAGTTATTTTAAAGTGGGCCATGAGGCACAATTTTTATTTCAGCTGCGGTTTTCAATACGGACGAAATGAGAACATTCTATTGGCTGTCATGGTCTGACGTCACTCCCTTCTCTTGAGAGAACACCATTAGCGTAACGATACGAAGTTCAACTATCGATGTTGTGTAGTGGATAGAGTACTTAAACGATGTCTAAGAGTTATCCAGTTTGAATCCCTCCCTCCGGTGACACTAACTTTTTGTTAAAGATTTTGCTTAGAATGTGATTAGCCTACTTCATTTTTTTTTAGAAATTGAGGCATTTATAATTTTATTTTATGAACAGAACAATTTTTTCGAGTAGGTAGTAAACCTTCATTAGATTTTTATCTTATATCTCTTTTTATATTATTAGCAAGTTTGGTTAGTTATGTTAGTTTATGACGGTTAGGTTTTATATATTTTTTTTCATTTTTTTACTCTCATTTCGTTCACAATGAAACCGCAGTATTAGCTGAAATAAAAATTGTGCGGCCGTGAGAGCGTGGAACATAGATCAAACATGCCTGATGTACTTCATAAGCTCTATCCAACCCTCAACAACATGAAATAGCAGCTGGTCTTGTTCTATACTTTCAGATACTCCCAATTCCCATGCAAAATAAACTTGACACAAACACTTTTTTTAGGAAAGGGAAGGATGCCGCTACAGTCGAAGAGAATCGGGCCTATGGAGATGTCAGCGAAGATATAAACACTTGTCAACAATCACTAGGCCTATACATTGAGCCTACAGTTATTAATTTTTAAATCTTGAAAGTGATTTACTTCTGTTTATAGATTTGATATATTATAAGAATATTTTGTTCGCTTGGTTTTTTGGTCTCTTTTGTGATTTGACCTTCTATAAAAAAATGTATATTTTGGGCTTTGTGAAAGAATAAACAATATATTTTTTTTTAATTGTGACGTTATTTTTTACCTTTTTCTTGAAATAAATATACATAACTTATGTCAACAATATTCCACAGAAACACTTTTTGCGGATTTTATGAAATAGCATAGCCTACTGTTATTCAAGAATAAAATAATATATTAATAATAGCTTTAGTCAATAGAGTATTACCTAAAATGAGTTTTTTTTTTGTTTTGACATTTTTGTTATGCATTTATGCAGGCCGAAGTATTTTGAATACTTAGATTGTTTAACAATTATTTTGTGAATTTTTAAAAATATTAGCTTAGAATTGACAGAATAATACGGCCGATACAAAAATACTTTAACAATCTTGTAAAAACAATAGTCAAAATACTGTTAATGTTAACAAAATATTGTTAATTGATTATTTCTACATTTTTTGCAAAATTGTCTTAATATTGGCTTAATATTTCCATATAACATTGAAACAACGTTGAAAAATATTAAGACAACATTGTCAAGACAATGTATTTTGTTTCACGAAAACGTTGTAACAATATTGTTACCACATTGATCAATATTTGGGCAATATTGAATGAATGTTGTTTAAATTTTGAAAACAACATTGAAACAACGTTGAAAAATATTAAGACAACATTGTCAAGACAATGTATTTTGTTTCACGAAAACGTTGTAACAATATTGTTACCACGTTGATCAATATTTGGGCAATATTGAATGAATGTTGTTTAAATGTTGAAAACAACATTGAAACAACGTTGAAAAATATTAAGACAACATTGTCAAGACAATGTATTTTGTTTCACGAAAACGTTGTAACAATATTGTTACCACGTTGATCAATATTGGGGCAATATTAAATTAATGTTGATTAAATGTTGACAACAACATTGAAACAACATTGTTATGCTACTTGGGAACTAGAAGAATTAAAGAATCAAACAGCTCATTAGATATGGCTTTATTACAATCATTGATAATTCAGCCACCCCCATTTGCAATGTAATAGGATACACATTCACTTGGAGAGATGAATAATATTTGCCAGTTCTGCTGTGAAACTCAGCCTCCCATACACGGTCCGACATGTCGGCAAACATGTCCGGTCTGCGAAATACCTACCTACTTTCCTACGGTCGTCATTTCAAAGAAAAGTATTTAAAAAAAGTCCGTCCACCAAGTCTGGCTGTTACCATACCACACTCAATCCATCCAGTTCCAATGGCGGAATCTTTGTGTAGTTTCGGTTTTATTTGGTCAGCATCGTTCAGTATGGCAGAATAGTGCAATGAGGGCCTTCCCACTTCAGTTTGGGACGGAATGGATGCAACCAGTAAAATCACACTTTCATATGGCTTCCTTTGTCTTAAAGATGACAACTCTCCTCGCAAAAACTAACTATTTGGTCAAAGAAATGGTTGTGCAAATTAAAGTCATATATGACACTGGTAAGGGAACTTTGAGGAATTAATGGCAGTGGACTCCTTTTCTTGCATAGAGCTTTTCCAATTTTGACTAAAAGTATCCAAAATGTGTGTGTTATAAATTTTAACCCTGCAGCTCATCCATGAGCTAGGTATTGAGGGTACATGTAGGTACATGTTCATTACTAACTTCAGAATGGGAAGTAAATTGTACAACGTTTATAATAACAACAATAATTTTAATTCAATTATAATAAGTCTAATATCTAACTAATATCACCATCAAAAATACAACCACAAAATAATAAATGGCACACTATAAAGAGGAACATTAATTTGAAGCAGTCATTGGTTTCACTTTCAGCTCAGCTGCCAATTGTGCCTGGAATCAAGAGAATAAAATTACACAATGAAGCACTCAACTAATGATTATGATTATTATAATACAAAATTATGTCTGAACTAAAAGTACTCTTGACAGTATTCTCTAAATAGGGGTCAAATTAAGCCCATAAAACCTTAAAACGGTAAATTTTATACAGAGGAACCCCCCTTTATTGCTATAGTTGTATTTGTAGAACTCGCACATGAGAAACTGTAGTAACACAAAAGCACTTACAGAGGCTTTAAGCTGATTCTCATGGTAAAGAACTCCACCTTCAGTTTTGACCTTTTCAATATTTCTTCGCTCTGGATCTCCATGGACCAAAACTGGTTTTTCAGGGTCGGCCTGAAATTAAGATGAATTTTATAATTCAACAAAATTTCTATCATATTCATTTTGATTGCTTAAAATCCAGCTTGGGAATCATGCAGCAATTCATTTTTGACTGTCTTTTCACATTTTCATCATAAAAAAAACAAAACAAAAAACTAATTTCGTTAACAGTTTTAGTTTTACTAAAAAACAGAATATGCACCAAAAAGTAGGGTCATGTGCAAATTACCATGTTAACTGAAAAACAAGGCAAGAAAATCCTTGATATTTACGTTATTCCAATGATTATTTGTTTCACGCACTGACATACAACTAATTGAAACAAACAAATGAGGATTTATATTAAACCTGGTGGTTACTTTACTTCTCGGTAATGCCATTGGTTCAAGGAAATGTGTATTGTTCCATAATCAGTTGCAATACTTAGCGGTTTTCTACTTTATTAGCTTTAAACAATTTTTCATTGTTCCTTTAAATTAGAGAGGAGATTCGGATGGGCGTGCTTACAAGAACCCTTCCTCTACCATCGTCTCTTTTGTTATTTATTTGTACGGTAATTCAAATAATCAAATAATTAATTGTTGGATTAATTTAATAGAACTAGTGTCTAATGGTAGACTCTCACAGTGTTGTTGGGAATTTTCTCTCATCACTCTCTACAATCATTCTAATTGGCAAAATCTACACTTTGGCTTCAAACCCCATTGTGAATCTCGAGAAAAGCTATCGGTAATAGTCTATAATACAAATAACCAATCTAATTTTTTAAGTTCATTGCCTAATATTTTGCACTAAAACATCAAAAGGTTTTCTATTAATTTTCATCCTTGTTTCTGTTTGTACAGTACCAGTAATAATTCGACTTGAAAATACAATAGTACCAAGTCCAGAGTTATACGTACGGGGTCCAGGTTGCGCAGCAAGCCCATCATATCGCTCATCCGCAGAGGAAATTCTGGAGCGAAACAAGCTGGATTGATGGCGATGAAACATTGACCTAGATTGGCCGGCCGCTCACCATCCATCCACTTGCGGATCTTGGGCCCGTAATCAGCTCCTGAAACATCGTGTTGTAATCTAGCTAATAACCAAACCAACTCTTGTTAGGAGTAGATGTGATAGATACCGGTACAAAGGAGGATTCAGATAGTTTGATTGTGGATGTGAATGTATTTTGTGTCTCTCAAAACTGTGCTGGTTAGTAAAATTTATTTTTTGTCCAAAAATAAATCTTTTGTTTTGGATTTAAATTTGCGCACACCACAGACGGAGTAACACAACAGGCTTAGGAGAAGGTCGACCTTTCGCCTAGTGGGCATACATTTGTTTACATGGATTGACTGCATTCAATTCCCTATACACTTCACATGAGCCAGGAACTTTCCTATTGATCCAGGTTATTGTCACTTAATGACACACAAACATCTAATATTTTTATCTTAATCAACCTTTCTGCAGGGGTTGTAATGGGTAATTTTCTGTTTCAATACAAACCAACGTAGGGTGGAATGTGCCGAGTGTTAAATAGCTCTGATTTTTCAAGGTGTCTGAAATGATACCTGTTGTATAGAAATCAGATGCCCCCCAGCATCATTTAAGTTGCCTTGCCAAGCCTTCCATTCTCCCTAGCTTTACTATAACATAAATCTCATTGTTCAAACACAACAGAAACTAGAATACTATTTTAAAGTAATTTATTACACTTTAGTTTTATTTTATAGTAACAATGCTATCATATAATTGTTTCTTTACTCATTATTTTCACTTGTTTTATATAAAAAAAGCACATCTTGGTATGTCAGCGAGATGGTCTATATAATCATCCATCCTCAATAAGATTTGAGTTTCAATTCATTTTTGCTTTAAAACTGATATTTTTATACTAACCTGCTAATATTCCACAAAATGTCTCCACCAGGAGAGCCAGGCCATAGCCTTTGTATCCTGACGTTCTCTCTTCTCCTCCGAGTGGCATTAGTGCCGATGTTTTAAAAGCCAACTCAGCATCTGTAGTCGGCTGTCCATCAGGTCCTTGAGCCCAACCAATGGGAATCGGTTCTTTTTTCCTACGTTGAACTTCTATCTGGAATTAGATGCTCCTTTAAAAGCCTAGGATAGATAAAAAGCTGTCCAAAATAAATTTTATGAGAAAGGTTTGAAGCTTTTTTGATTAGGTACTTGAAACTAAACTCTGTTCTTAATCTTTGTCCAACTAAATAATTTTAGCTCAAGAAACAGATAATTTTTACTAACTAATTACTAAGATTTGTTCTGTTTTTTCATGCATACTTATAAATCTATGTGAATCCGTTGCGATTTTTTAGTTGAACGTTGTTATGAGTCCTAAAAGACTTTTAAGATTATTTCTCATAACCATTTTATAGAAAATTTAGTATTTTTCAAAGCAACCTAAATAAACTAGCGCTAGGTCACAGCAACTGGTATTCAGCACCAAAAACAGCAGTAGTTGGGCAACTAAGAACACATTACACATTCTCTTTTATCAGAACAGTTTCTCCAACACTAATGAAAGAGGAATTTAACATTAATTTAACATAATTATTATTGAAAACTTACTTTGCCAACAGCAACTGCAGTAGTTGCCATATCTAAGACAAAACTGTCCCCGTTTTCACCTGGTGCAGCTAGAGAAATTGGGTTGGTCCCTAGGGCAGACTGAAACAAATTGTTACATTTTAGTGGAGTAAATTATTCAGCATAGAAAAATTATTTTCACCTAAAAGACCAATATTCTATTTCTGACTAACCTACAAAACATTCAAATAAATGAAAGATTTAAGTCTCATTTGAACATAGAGGTCATCATCGAACAGAAGTTCTGCTTTCTTAACTACTAGTCTTTATTATAATTTAACTGAAATAATTTGATGAATAATGAAATAACTAGCAATTGCATTTTATAAGTGGCTGGGCTCAATCCAGCTATACCTATAGGTGTACACATGGTCTCAACTTAAAAAAAATATGTTACAATGTCCTTTATACAAGGCCAATGATAATTTTTTATTCCTCACTAAAAAAAAAGATTTTTCCTTACGTTTTTTTTAAGTTTATTTTTTTCCTTACTGAAAAATTGATTTAAGAGAGTAAAGTGTTGTAATTTACCTTTTTGCTCCTTGTTGGACTCATCAAAGGTGAAGTGTTTGTAAAAGACATTCCCTGGAACAAACCAAATACTTTTAGTGGTGTAGTGAAATAGTTATTTGTGTAACTAGTGGTGAAAGTGGCACTTTGCTGCACACGAGAGCAATGTTTACGCACGAGCCGCAGGCTCGTGCGGAATGATCTCGAGTGCAGCAAAGGCCTTTTTCACTCGTGTTACACATTATATTTTTCCTACAGTCACTATAAAGCATATAAATAATTAGCCTTTCAAACACTATACAACACGTTTTTAGGTTCAGCTGGCAACACAAATGGTGCCCTAGAGAAAGTAGTAACCGCGGTCCGTATCACTCCGCTATTTTCCTTGGCAAGAAATGTGCTCCGCGTTTTGAGAATATAGTTCCGTATGTTTTTGTAATTTGAAGTGGTTTCCGTGCCTAAAAATGCTTTAGGTATTTTCTTGTTTATTAAGATCGTAGGAATGTTTTTAAAAAGAAAAGTCCAGAAAGTTCAGAAATACCGAAACTATAAACACGAAATGACAGGTTAAATCGTAGTTATAATAGTCAATCAGCTGCTCATAGTATTATTATCTTTAAGTGTTGCCAACCTATTTCCAAGCGTACACGGATTAAGTGCATAATATAGAACCACGCTGTTTTGTGTTGTTTCATTGGAATCCTGATGTGCGGCAAAGTATAAACCGTACGACAAAGTATAAACCGTACGGCAAAGTATAAATATGCAGCAATTAGCAGCTTTCTGTACTACAAACAGTACAAGGAAGCCAACTTTGTCGGGTGACTGTAGGAAATAGTATATTTCATAACAAGTGAAGAAAGTGAGTCATTACATATTTGAGACCATGTTTGAAGTGTGAGATTTATTGAGCACTTTAAATGGTCGAGAATATGTATGGACCCACTTTCACTCGTGTTTTGAACGTTTTACTTTTCGCTACACTACAAAGACTAATTATTTTCTTGAACATAACAAAACTCATAGCATTTTTCAGGTTGTAACATCTATATCTATAAAAGAGGAACTATGTATGTACGGTATGTGTGTATGTATATATGTATATACATTATGGACTCCAAAACCTCTCGACAGATTGTAATTAAACTTTCAGGCATTATTAAGCATCTTTCAAGAATGGTTCGAGTGAAGTTTGGGGCAGATCCGTCAAAAGGGCTTTGCCCCAGAGGGTTTTAAGCGGGCCGATGTCAGACTTTTTGATCTACAATGTTTACAAATAAACATAATTTAAAAGCAGATGTTTACTTTCACCTTTCACCAACTGTTTTGTAGGTTTGAATAATCACAACATTCTGTATTAGCATTAGTCATGATTTGAAATAGTGCCACAGGGTTTCTACAGAGTGCAGCACAGAAATCTATTTCACTTTTGAATAAGTCCAAATGTATTAAACCCCAATCGCAGCACACCTGTGCACTTAACAACGTTTAAATTCTCCAATGTTAAATATTAAAACATAAAAACCTTTATCAAAGTATTAAAAACAATAAAGGGATGACTTTTTTAAATATGACAACAGCTAATTTGCAACCAAAAGATGAGTGAGCGTAGCGAACGAACTTCAACCAGGACGTGATTGAGCCATGCAAATACTTATGAAGTTAAACGGGGCAAAGCCCGTGGGTACAGCTAGTCAATATTAAAAACAGTTAATATTTACTTTGGTTGTACAGTTTTTGTTTGTTGAAAATTAAAACAGTTGACAAAACAATAACACATTTTTGTTTGTTTACGTCGGCAAAATCCCAAAAAGATAGTAAACATTACTTTCGCACAGTAAACATTTCTTTTGCCGTAGTAAACAATGTAGGCTAACTATGAATTTTTGCAGGTGATAAACATGTAATGAAGACAAGCCATAGGGACAAAAATCATTCAGCAGGTTTCACTTCCCAAGGAATGCCAAAATAATTGATTATTTCGATTTGTGCTTTTGAATTTTAAAAACAAATTAGAAATACTGGGAAAGCAATTTGTCAGTGCAAGTGGATCCAATCATACACATGAAACAATGTAATATGGAACATAACTCGTTCATTATCAGGTGATCAGTTACAGCACGTGTTACGTCTTTCATCATCTCGGCAATATCTCGCGACAGGTGAAACATCAGACGTTAATTGGAACGTTGACTGTCTACACCGCTTAATTGCTCCTGCTGAATCTCCCATTTATTACAACTGTCGCAGTCGTGACAAAATTTACTTTGACTAATTCAATCCCATCTTTGGAAAAAATGAAAAATTAGTGGGTTTTGATGATTAACAACAAATTTGATCTATAATCGTGATATTATATACCTACTTTATCGCCATTTCAATGAAAAGTATTATAGTATTATTAAATTGTTAAGATTTTTTTGTGATAGAAGTTTTCACTTTGAGGCAAATTTTTTCCATCAATTAATTTGTTGAAAATATACTGTGTGGTAGGGCACCAAAATATTTTCATAAAATTAATGAACAATGACAATTTGAGTGCTTGAGTAAAGAATGCTTTAACATTATTAAATCAACATAAAAATTATGGAAATGAAAGATTAAAAAATCATAATAAATTCTTATAACAATAAAATCTTCCTTCCACTGCATGGGAAAGATAACAATTTCTACAGCTGTAAAGTCAACAATATCCTACACAAAATAGATCATTTCCGCTCTAAAGCGGGAATGGATCATTCGCTAAATTAGCTGATTTCACAGTTAGCGTTGATTTCTACACCAACCACAGCTGCGGATCCAGGGTACATTATAACAACCAGTAATCAAATAACATTACCTAAACAAGGCGAACATAGCCTAAATGACATTTTAACACCTAAAAAGTTAATCTGTGTGTTATGATAGGTTAATTATGGTGGTAGGAAAAATGTTGTGTGTATTATCAACAAAAACAGTCATTGCCGCTCTCCAAATCTATGGCTGCACTTATGCTAAAGCTTTGTACGGTCATCTATGGTTTTTGAGCGGCGATGACGACAATGACCTACTTTGCACTCTTAATACAAATAGTTATGTTTCTACACTGTCCAATCACCTGTTTTTGTTGTACATTTATCAACAGCAAAAATTTACAGTACTGCTTACTAGGTTAGGTATGCAAAGAGAAAGTTTACTATCTTTTTTTGATTTTGTACATATACAAACACATTTGTTATTGCTTACATTTCTAACAATCAAAACTGTACAATCAATATAAATTTGATTTTTTTCCATGTAATAGATTTATAATAGTGAATTTACTTTTATAAAAAATTGGAAAAGATATAAGAGATTATTGAATCAGGTTCAAACCACCATTGCTAAAACAACTGTGACTACAAATACTAACAGTCATAAGGAAATGTGATAAAGCTATATAGTGATATGTTTCAAGGTGAAGTATTTGATTAGTAAAATATGTGTGACGACTTTGCTTTTGGTGTTATATTATTTAACTAAGCTCAATAGAAGTTTTATGAGTTGGAAGGAAATTATTTTATATATGAATTATTCAGTAAAGTTTTGATGACCCTGACATCTGCCTAAAAGCCTCGTTCCCACAATACGTGGTAGGGCGATACCATGGATGATGTCCTTGATCAGTGAATGGATCGGTGAGTATGCAAGCATTTATGAAGCTACTGTTCCTGTTCCTACAACGTGTGTTGGTTTGTACATTTCAAGATGCACTAATGGGCTGGGATAACAGTGCAGGAGAGCACCCCCTGCCAATCCTTTGATGTTTCATGAGTTTACCGACTCCGAGCGGGAACAATTCGGACCCAAACAAACCATTTTGTACCACTTCACAGACCACGGACGTACTGTTGTCACGACGTGTATTGATACGAGCCCTTTATCTATGACATTCGTGGTATCGCCCTACATAAAATTTTTATCTCTGAATAGAATTACCAACCGTGCAGTTGTATACATTAAGAAAATCAATTTATGATATTGTACGTTGACTAAGCTACTGCATTTTCTCAGAATTGAACCAGCAAACTTCTAAATACCAAGCGGACCCTAAATGCATTTAGCTAAGTTTAGTCACAATTGGTTGGAATTAGAGGAACTCTTCCGTATTCTACACTTTATTAATAATCAATTTTCGAACCCACACTTCAACCCAAAATTAATGTTAAAACATTTGAATTTAATAATAGATAATGTAGATGTGAATGAGAACATTTTCTTATCCTGAAGTGTAGCAAACTATTTACAGTTTATTTTAAAAATATTTTATGACTCAACAGCAATAACTGTGCGTCAGTGTGATCACATGATCCGTCACCATCAAGTGAACATTTCATCACCACGTCTTGACAGGACAGATGAAGATGACACCTTGGTAATTGTATGAGATCTGTCATGTTAATGAACGTGGACTTATGCTCTATATTACAGAGTCAACTTGTTTTAGCATTTGAGGTTAATTTGCTCAAAGGATTTCTTTTCTTGTATTTTTACTTAAGAAACACAAGTGACAGCTTGTTTGTTAGGGGTATATGATGATGAATCTGAATGTAATAACTGAAAATTGCTCATCATAGCTATGTAGCTGAGAGATTATATTGCTCACTTGCTTATATTTCTATTTAGAAGGATTTTATTTTGAACCTGAAAAAATTCAAATCCTTTGATGATCTTTTAATCCAAAACTGCCATAACATACACACCCTAGTGTGTTAGCACTGTAAAAATCTAATCAAATAATGACAAAAAAAAAAGAATAATGATGACTTGTCTTCTTTCTACTCCCCAAAGGAGTCCTATTTTTTAAATTAAATATTAGTGTTGTTATGTGACCTATTTTTTTTTGTGTACACTGGTTAGACTCAACTCTTTACTTTACCAAAACCACTCCTTGAACTGTGTTAGCAACACACCTAAAATACTTGTTTTTTATTCGTCTACTTTCCAGTTCAAAATGAACAACATTAAGTGCTAGTAAACTATGTAATCTTCATTTGAAAGTCCTTGTCTGATTTAAAATTTATATTTACAGTACCGGCCGATGGTAGGGCATGTGATTTGTTTAATCTTCACATTAAAATTCAAATATATTTAAAGGAATGTAAATAAGGTAACTTAGCTTTACAAAACAACCAAAACCGCTTCCACATCACTGTTTTGAGTTTCAGCAATAAGTCAAAAAATTATGTGCTCTAAACAGTGTATATTTCTTTTCATCAAATAAATAATCCAACGACTCTAATCACAAATAAGGAAAAGTTACGATTCTATAAGTGTATTTACTAAGAGGCCCTTGACCCTATATTCAGTTATCAACATTTTAAGTACGACTGGTAGTGTGTGATTAATATTTGATGACTTATCTGATTAATATAAAAAAATACCGTACTAATCTGCTGTGTTTAATGCTGATATAAATATATCTTTATTCAAAATTCAACCTTTGTGGAAAATAAAAACAAGACTTATTTTCCAAAACTAATAAACCTGTATGGCAGATTTTTAACGCCATTCACTAAGCTATAACAGTTTCATTAACAGTCCATTGCCAGATTGTCCAAACATCAATAGTCTTGTTGATAGAAACTCATGAAAATGTTTTTTGTATAATAAGCCTTAAGGGTAATTATTAAGAAAGTGGTACAGTAGCATTTGCAAAAATGGGATGAATTGGTCTGTGTCATATTGTGAAAATCTTTCTACTACCTATATTAATATGTGAGGTATCCAAGTTTTGTAATGTCTACTAATCTAAGAGAAATGATTCACCCTTGCTTTTTCATCTCGGTGTGACGAAAGAAGTTATTGTGCTCACCAAAAATTCAACCAAACACAGTGTTGAAATATAAATAATTTAATGAAATAGTTATTTGTGTAACTAGTGGTGAAAGTGGCACTTTGCTGCACACGAGAGCAATGTTTACGCACGAGCCACAGGCGAGTGCGGAATGATCTCGAGTGCAGCAAAGGCCTTTTCACTCGTGTTACACATTATATTTTTCCTACAGTCACTATAAAGCATATAAATAATTAGTCTTTCAAACACTATACAACACGTTTTTAGTTTCATCTGGCAACACAAATAGGTGCCCTAGAGAAAGTAGTACCCGCGGTCTGTATCACTCCGCTATTTTTCCTCGGCAAGAAATGTGCTCCGTGTTTTGAGAATATAGTTCCGTATGTTTTTGTAATTTGAAGTGGTTTCCACGCCTAAAAAAAATGCGTTAAAGGTATTTTCATGTTTATTAAGATCGTAGGAATGGTTTAAAAACGTTTAAATGAAAAGTCCAGAAAGTTCAGAAATACCTAAACTATAAACACGAAATGACAGGTTAAATCGTAGTTATAATAGTCAATCAGCTGCTCATAGTATTATTATCTTTAAGTGTTGCCAACCTATTTCCAAGCGTACACGGATTACGTGCATAATAGAACCACGCTGTTTTGTGTTGTTTCGTTGGAATCCTGATGTGCGGCAAAGTATAAACCGTACGGCAAAGTATAAACCGTACGGCAAAGTATAAATATGCAGCAATTAGCAGCTTTCTGTACTATAAACAGTACAAGGAAGCCAACTTTGTCGAGTGACTGTAGGAAAAATATTTATTTAAATGATTAAACAATATTTCCTAACTGATAGAGTCTAGTTGATTCTTTCCTCAAATAATCTGACAGTACAAAGATATCTCTGTCAATATTTATTTGGTGGGTTCACAAGATAAAATGGGTAATTGGAAACTATACTTGACTTGTGTCTTGTTGGGTCAAAGTATTTTGATCTTTTAGATTGCTATATGAACTGATATATTGTTTTTCACAATATAAAATACTAACAATAATAACACTAACAATAGTATGATATTGACGAGGTTAAACTACCAGATCATCTTGCATTGAAGATTAAATTAAGAAAAATCACTAATACTTACTAACATATTGTGCTTTAATGCCAGCATACTGTACCATCCAGCTATTCCATAGTGGTTTGAACCTAAAAATCAGAATATTATTATAAGAATAAGATAATTGACAAAAGCTAACTTTTGTAAACTGATACTAAATTTGTACAAACCCAATAAGCTTAATTTCTGTTTTAGCTGACCTTGCTCAAGAGTAATTGTCTAAACATAGAAATTGAAATTCTAAAATGTGGCATTTGCTATACAGGTATTACAACACATATGATATTTTAAAACTAATTCTATAGTCAACATTCCATCCACTATAAATTAGCGATCTATGTAGGTCTAAGAAAAGATGAATATATTATGTGAGCAACAAGATGCAAAATCTATTTAAATTTGGAACTAAACTCTTTAAATATAGCAATTTGAAAATGCCAAAAGTAAATATTTTACCTTTAGCAACAACCCAACCCACACCACACTCTTTTGCCTTGTTTATTGCAATTTCCATGCAGAAGTTTCCAACCACTGGTCCAAGAGCGTTGTTCCCATCCACCCAAGCTGTAGCAGACGACTCATTCAGGATAGTGGGAACAGCTGATCCATCACATGTCTTGTGCTTTACATCTCGCACATACATCTCTGTAACAATGAATTGATCAAAAGTTTCCAATCTCTGGTCCAAGACCGTTGTCCCCAAGCTGTAGCAGACGACTCATTCAGGATATTAGGAACAGCTGACATATCACATGTCTTGAGCTTTACATCTCGCACATACATATCTGCAACAATGAATTGATCAAAGGTTTCCAATCACTGGTCCATGACGTTTTCCCCAAGCTGTAGCAGACGACGCATTCAGGATATTAGGAACAGCTGACACATCACATGTATTGAGCTTTACATCTCGTCCATCTCTGTAAGAATGAATTGATCAAAAGTTTCCAACCACTGGTCCACGACTCATATGGAACAGAAGAGATGGTAGAATCATCCTGTCTAGTCCTGTACATACAACGTAGATTTTGTGTAAAAAAATATTATTCTCCACCAGCGTATTGGTTGTTCTCTTAAGGAAAGCCTGGTTTGTAGCTTAAGAAGGTGTTAGCATCCAAGAAACAACATCAGAAACGGTAAAAATTATGGACATAACGTTTATTGGCGAACTAAGTAAAGAAATTAAAAATGGCCATTATAGGTGCTTAATATTAAACATACCTAAGAAGTACTGTAAGAAGTTAAATACCTTTGGGCAAAGTTAACCGCAACTAAGGAGAAGGGGAGTAAACATATGAAGTACCAGCTTAGCTCTAAGAGGGAGAGGGAGTCCATTGGTTACGTTTAATGCTGTTGTCAGAAACATTAATACTTTTTTCTTAGTGTTTAATCAGATTTAAAACAATTCTAGATTAATAAACAGACTTAAAAATCTAAATTCTCAACCAATTTGTTACTAATTAATCAAAGATTAGTATTTTTGTGAGTTTCCAAATAGCAAGGAAAATGTAAATATAGATGTAAAATAACAGACATTCCTAAATTCTGGAATAAGGTTGAACATTTCTATTGAATTTCGAATGCACCAAAGTAATCAAAAAAGAATCATTGATGATAGCCATAAAACCAAGCCGATGAGTAACGTCCAATCAGAAATCGGTTACAAGACAGTTAGTGGGCATGGGACATAACAACACATCAATGTTTATTGCCTCCCATGACGCAACTCTATGTTTGACATGCTCCAGATAGATTCTGCTATCTTTAATGTAAGTAAGTTGAGTGACAAACAGACAAATTTTACTATCTTATCAGATTGTAATTCTCAGTTGACTTTACTGGGTTCTATTGCAACTGGAGGAAACTAGACCAAATTTTAACTCAGTTAATATTCATCATGTATCATTGTTTCATCATTTTTTTCATCATCATACTCCATACTCCAACCAACTCTCTTCCCATCAATGGTGTTTCCCACCAATCTTAATTCTTTTTTGGTTGCACTGATACAGGTATTTTATTTAATCTCTCTGGAATTTACAAACAATTCTCTCCACTGTTCCTTTTATGATACCCTAAAAATTTTCCTATTGTATAAGGAATTTTCAATCCTTAAATAAAAAAAAAATAATTAAAATAAAGAGGGTTGTTCAAAAGAAATATATAATTTCCTTGTCCTTAAGTTTAGCAGTGCTTGCATTTACATCCAAGGGGATTAGTTAGATTGATTATAGATTAAGTGTATATTTACATTACAGATTACATTATTATCAAAGTAAAATACAATAAAGTGTACGGAACATGAAAAACTATGCGTTAAAGGCCATATTATTTTGTAAAATGTTTAGTTACAGTAAAAATAAATTGGTTTGATCTCAGATCTCTGGACCAAATTAATTACAGTATACTAATTTAATTTTGAGTTGTTAAGAAATATCAAGATTGAGCAATTAATGCTCCTCTAGGGTTAATAAGTTGAACAAAGAGATGATAAAACTAACTATAATTTTTAGAGCTTATCATCAATTAACCAGCTTATTCTTCTATACAGTATAAATTAATAAGAGTGATGATTAAAATTTACCATTAATTTGACATTTGCATGGACATAGATCCAAATGAAAAAATATGAAACTTTAACACATTTTAATTTTTTTTTATCAACGTGCGAGGAACTAAAAAAATCTATAATTTCAAAAAAGATTGTTTTGGGACTCTATAAAAAAATTAATATTAGCCTAGTTTAATATAAAGATATATACGATAAAGATATAAGTTTAATATACGAGATAGCAATATTTGCAGTAAGCAATTTCAAACAATTTGTATCATCAGATAAAACAAAAGTAAGATACTCGTATGATTTTGCTGTGTGAGCAAAGATAGCTGAACCAGAATAACTGAAGGTCAGACTTAAGAGGAATAGATTTTAGTATATACAATCTCAAAATAAAGAGTGGCTACTTTTTTATTCTCCGATAGTACAATACACTGCTGTAACCAGCTGTTTTGGAGTGAATATTTAAGGTTGAATTTGAAATGATATAATTAAAAAATATCTAAAAAGAACAATAAAACAAGTCATAAAAGGCAATGACTGTGATTAATCATGTGGGTCAGTATAGTCTCAACAACAATCACAGAAACAAAAGATCCTAATTATAAAAAATTTTGAATTAAAAAAAATGTCTATGTTGGTTGTAAATATTAACTCTAGGAAAGGTTACAAAATATAAATTATTTTTAAATCAGTGCTGTTTGGTACAAATCAATCCTAGGGAAACAAACCGTTACAATTTAAATTGGAATGGCCATAACTATTTTTATTTTTGGGAAATACAAAAAGAAACATTTTGAATCCTTGGGCCAGTTTGTAAATCTACACAGCACGGATAACATTTCTTCATACACAAGTTGACTATTGGAATTATTTACAAGATGTGACGTTTAGTGAATGATAATCATGAAACAAGGACCTCTTAAATAATTAGATATCAAACGTCTTATAATCTCTCTTTCTCAGTTAAAGATTCTTTTGAAGGGCGTAAGTAGGTACTGTACAAGTCTTGCAAGCAACTAACTTAGGAGGCCTAATGCCTAAAAATGTAAAATTACAAATTATTACAAAAAAATCAGTAAGCGACTATAATAAATAAATATCCATTTAAGAATTATATTAGCAGTAGGACAAGGAATTAATTGATATTAGCAGTAGAGCAAGAAATTAATTGTTGAACTGGAGATCTGGGTAAACATCTCAAAATTATCACAAGTAAATCTGAAGATTATGTAATCCATCAGTTGCTCTAGCGAAACACTATCATATCACAAATCTACAAGATTATGATGTTAACTTGATAGACAAATCTAAAGAACGAAATGAGCGAAAAATATTATGAATTCAAAACTCTACAATAAGGAAAACAAAAAGCAAAATACTTTGAAAGTAAACAATGATATAACCTTAAAATATTTTACATACCTAGTCTGTTAAGACCATGACTGTAATGTCCTCTATTATCTGCTTCTACAAGAACATCAGCTAAAGCTGTGGCGTTTGCTTGAGGTGTCCCCACAGCCGTCATACAATCCACACAAAACCGGCGAACTTCAGCTAAAGCAACTCGCGCCATAGTTGCGTCTTTGACAGCTAGCAGACGACAATAGCTTTAGCGACGTTAGCGTAGTGTAGCAGAAGCGAATTCAATGTCAAACAGTTGTTGGAGGGGGGCGTCAGCTGATTGGAAGTCGCCAAGTCACATGACTAACCTTCAACTTGTTTATCCACTGCTACCATAACCGGCACGCAATTAAGTAATCAATAAACATGAGAAAGGGTGGATTGTAGAAGGGATCAGTATTTTGCGGAGTTTTAAATATTGTGAATAACTGTTTTTATTATATTATAATCTTTTGAACGGTAGTCAATGTATGTGATCGTTGATGTATACATACATGGTTTGTAGTTATTATTTTGTCACTGCTATTAAATACATACAACAAATAATCATCATGACACAAGAAAGGGTGTATGCTAATGCAGTAAATGGGGTGTAATTCAATAGTTTTGGGTGTTTACAATTATTAATAATATTTTTGAACGACAGTCAATACCACTGTATATAGCTGAATTAGTTAATGTCAGTATGTGTTGTTAAAGTGATGAATCACTATGTGTTCTTGGGTCAACGATCAATGTAGTAAGTTAGTTTGTAAGAAAACGAGGGTTCTTCAAGACTTTGAAACTAGTGGGTATAACACACAAAACTATTTTATAAAAAGTTTTATTTGAACTTACATTTTAAATTAAACACAAGCAACTTACAATTAAGGACTATTTACAATTATATACACATGTATTCCATCTTTATTAATGACACACAGCGAATAATAGGTTTTATGTTTTTTTTTATTTTAATTATTCTAGGACAAGGTATTTTCATAAAAATCTATCTTTTTGTGACCTTAATTCCGGATTTTAATATAATTCGACAAATTACTAAACATATTTTTAGTAACAATAATACACCCACAAAAGACACATTGAACTACAAATCACTAAAAATTAGAGCACTCAAATAAAAAATTAACATACCTATACATCAACAATGATTTTTCCGATTCTTAAAATTTTACATTGGACAGTATATTACAATTTAGTTCTCCTGTGAAATGCAATCAAACTGATGAGGTATATATTTTTTACCTTATCATAATCATTGTTTTACTGGAAATAAACGCATTACAAGCTGAAGTTTAGAGCTTTTTAGTTAAACAATAGAACAAGAATGGTTGATTTCAATAAGGAATATTTGCACACCAGGAGAAAATCAGCCTACGTTAAACACTCATGAAAAAAATAAAATAAAATAGAACTCCTTCTTTATTGAGGCGAACCAAGGAAAGGCTTACGGTTTGGATGATCGTGTATTTTAGCATATAAATTATAATAAATAAATGATAAATGATAATGGTATGATAATGGTAATATAAATTATAAGATGATTTAAGTTACTATTTTAAAGCTCTTGTGCATCACAGTTTACAGAAGTGCAATATACTTAAGGCACTTTTTCACAATTCTATGCTTAATTATTACACTTATCAAATGAATTGTACGTGTATTTAAGGCAATTTTCCATTTTTGTTGGCTGTCTATTTTGTCAATTTTTATATCCATTAGTTATTATAAAATTGATATGGCAAAATAAATTGACTACCTCAAATTTTTAGCACTTACAATAGGCCTATGACAAGAACAGATACGTTACTTCTAACTTATTTTCTCCCTGTGATACTAGCATAAACATTAGAAAACAGTTGATATATCCAGGGATTTTATAGATAAAATAAATGCATGAATGAACTAACTTATGACCTTAAATGGTAGGAGACCTATTATTTTTGTTTTCTAGATGCGTTTACCTGCTGATTAAGATGGGTTTCGAACCTTCGGGTTATACGATTATTACATAGCCAAGTTATTATTTGCGATTGGCAACATTTGAACCAGGGCCATCGAGATTTTCTAGTCATGACCTTTGACTACCAGACCAGCTTTGGAATACCAGCCATAAAGATTTTGGAATTACTAGATATACTTGTCTATTTCCTACGATTTAAGCTCTGCAAGGGAATAATAAATTTTTACTATGCTGAGCAATGTTTAATAATTAAACTAGCAATATAAAACCACTTAAAACCCCCCAAAGAAGTTAGGTAAATTGTCTTCTAAAGTGCGTTTTTAAAACACAACCACTTTGTAGAACATTTTTGTACTTCAATAAAAAAAATCAACAGCAAAATATTTTAAATGGCCATCTAATGTCTATCAAAGCATTTTCCTTCAAACTTTGTTCTTTGATTATTTCAAATACCTTTAATTTCTTTGAGCACTTTTTACAATACATTTTACATATATTTCGATTATTTCGAACATATTTTTGCAACACACTTTTCACTACCCCCAAATCAACTGTCCTCATCAGCGTAGATCATATATACGTTAGCTGGTCCATGTATATAGTACAGACTTGATTACTCTGTGTCTCTAGCCTCATGGCAGCCTCGTAGGTTGGTAGCCCTGAGTCATCCTTTTTCTGTTGCTTCATCACGGCCTGGTACGAGGGTGGGGGTGAAGGTTGAGGCGTCGGCTCGTCTACGAACACACCTTCTATCTCGTAACACTGCTGCTGTGGATAACGGTTGGCAGTAAATATACAGTGATAAAAAATGTAGAGCAAATTAAAATTGGTGTGTGTTGCTAGTTTAAATTTATTAGGCTTAGGCGTGAGATGATAGTATTGTAGGTTGATCCCTGTTATAATAATATCCTTAGAAAATCGAGGATTGGACTGCATACTTTCATTGAAAATTAAACAGCTGTAGTAGACACCAAAAAGAAATTAAAAATAATTTGTGGTGATAGGACTAATGTGTTGACCACGTGAACAATAAACCCCTGAGGAGTATGTTTTATATATATAAAAAAAACCCTGAGTTACTGAGTTATTCTATAGTATTCGCCAACAAAATATCTTTAATTATGAATGACTATATAAAACAATAAAACCACATACTTGTATTTTTAAAGAGTAGACTATAAAATTAAAAAATCAAGAATCTTTCAATTTAACGAAATAACTCCTTTTATGTACTTTTTCCTACAAGTACTCCTGAGTTGTGATGAATTGATACATAATCTAACAAAACATTGCAAACAGTGATAATTCACCCCCCCCCCCCGATGAGTGCGGGTCAAAAGTGGTTCTAGAAAATTTGATTTTTTGCATCGAGTTAATACTTTGATACTTTTAGTACTGTATGTCGTAAGAACAGTTACTAGGCCTAATTAACTTAGGAACTCACTTCAGTGTGTATTAAATTATTCAGTACACAGGTTAGTTAGAAATAAACGTTTTACTGGTGACTAACAAATCAAACTGGCCTCACTCATCATCATCAACACTAACAGAATATACAAGGCACATTGCTGCAAACTCACCTGTCCATCTAGTGTAAAAACTTGCATCATTGAGTCAGACTCTTCCGAGTTGTGTAGCCACTGCTCACTAGAGTCCGTCTGTAGCTCTGCCTTCTGGACTCTTTTGTGAC
Source organism: Macrosteles quadrilineatus (assembly GCF_028750875.1). Taxonomy (NCBI): domain Eukaryota; kingdom Metazoa; phylum Arthropoda; class Insecta; order Hemiptera; family Cicadellidae; genus Macrosteles; species Macrosteles quadrilineatus. The sequence continues at coordinate 1,933,487 of NW_026542610.1, forward strand.
AACAGTAGCAGATGCAGAACACCACCACCAGCATTCCTCCCATCATCACACTAAAACAATATAAATAAATAACCACAACCTCAAATCAGATTTTCACAATTGGCCTCAAACGAGACCGATCAACGACCAGCCAGCCAGTCTACACAACATCGCAAACACCCTTCAATTGTTCAATACCATTTCTAAACTCCCTGTACCCCGTACGATCATGTACTGCGTCTAATAGCTGTCGTAAAATGTTAACGTCTGTAAACTGGTATGATCATCAACATCGGTTGTCGCCTCGACAGAAAAACCATCACAGAACGCGATTCATACTTAGGAGTGTCGATTTTCCTTCTCGTCGTTTTTGGCAGATATGACAAGACTAAAAAATTGTTGCTTAAGGATGGGATCCGGCAATTATAGTAGTAAAAGGAGTAAAAATCATAGCGTTGGTGTCACATTTGATGCGATGGGAGCTCATTTGTGACCTTACATTACTGACGAGTCCCGATTGTTTCACAATGTACCACACACACTAAGAAAACACCATCGTCTCTTTAGTTATGAGTAATTTACACTTCAAATTGGACTTATTTAAATTTTTTTTAGTTTAAGAACTTAAAACCCTAGATCTGGCGGCGTCGTCTGCTAGCCGTGCACCTGTGAGATGGCAGAGGTTTTGGTCAACTTTGGTAGTGGCCTCATTAAACTGTTAATAACTCTGTTATATTGAATGGAAAACACAATAAATTATATATATTCTGATTCAGCACAAAACAATGAACAATTTAGTGAAAATTATTTATTTTTTTACTCATAGTTGTCATAGTAACAAAGTAACAAAGAGATAAGTTTTTTTTTTTTTACTTTGAAAAATAAAATTTAAAATTTTATTGATTATAAGAAGTTTTACAATTTTTTTTTCTTATAAAGATATATTGGAAAAAGTTTGGCAGTTTAGTACTCTACATAGTAATATAAAGACTTTTGGAATAATTGTAAAAGGATTAGTAAAAAGTCAATAAATCTTTCAAAATGTGTTTTCACAAAAAAAACGCAAATAAAATTTTGAGTGATGTCAAAAATAGTAATAAATTCCAAGAGTCAATAAAAGTTGCATGTTTATACTCAAAAACCATAGGGCTTTCAATAAATATTTGTATTTTACTGATTATTGCAACTGAAAAAATTAAAAAACTCAAAATATAAACAACTTCTACATTTTTTATGAAAAATGTATAACATATTCGCATGAATGAAATGATTATAAAATCTTCAATACCTCATGTATGAAATTCTGAGATATAAATTTTGTTACTAATTTTATGTACTTTTAGAATATATATAGGGTTTTTTGCTAAACCTAAGTAATAAGTCTCCTATAGAGTGTTTTGTAGAAAGTCGCAACCGAAAAATTCATTTTCGAAAAAAGTGACAAGTCATTACAAAGTGATATGGTGAAAAAAAACAAGTCATAAACTGGGTTGAAAAACATTGAAATATATATTTTATGACTAAATATGATTATTACAAATATTTACAAAGTAAGCCTACATTGTATTTGGCATACAAAATTAAAATCGGCTAAGCCTACGCAAAAAATTGGCTGCCAACCAAAAAATGAAATAGCCTTGGCCTAAATTAGAAATAAACTTATAATGAAGAAAGTATATTTACAAGCATGGTTATAGGCTATAAACTGTACAAACAAAAAAGAAATAGGCCTAAATTATAAAAAAACTTTATTAATAAGTCGCCTAAAGAGTTTTGTACTGCACTGTCACAGCACTATAAAAAATCACCTGTTTTCAAAATTTCCCACACGCGTATATAGAAACGCCCGTAGATGTTTTATATATGAAAAATAAAGCCCGTAATCTCATCTTCACAACAGTATAGGTTGTTAGTAATTTATTCCATCATAACACAACGAAATATGTGTTTTTGAGTGTGCCAATGACAAATTCGGCTCAATGAGCCTCTGCCATCTCACACTACACTTGCCAAATTCAGCTCATTGAGCCTCTTGCCAGATGTAGGGTTTTAAAGATTGCGTTAGAATGTTCTGATTTGTTTAGCTTAAAAATAAATAGTCCTTATGATTAAAATTGGGACAAATTGCATGTGTATAAATAAATAAAAAATGATTTTGCCAATGAATTCCAAGCAAATAAAGTTTCATGGTGGAATAAAGTTTGCCAAACCCATATTCAATTTTAGAAAATCCCAAACTTGATAATTGTAAGTTGGTAATTTAGTTTAAATTCCATTTCCAAACCTTACGTTCCATGGGTAGTCTTCTGATAGTGTAACATAAACTACTTTCCTTATGTTGATTGAGATTTTCGTTGCATTGTCAAATTATTACATGGATACAGTATTTTCGCTATGCAACTTCTAAGGTCCTATATACTTGGATTGCTGTCAAATTTTTCAAACTAATAGGCACATCGTACACTTTATACTTACAAAATATTTATTAAACTGTTTTCTCAACTACATTGAATAAATACATTTTAAATATAAAATAAATAAATTAATTTCGAACGCATTTCCTAAAACGGCTTACAATTTGTCACAAGAACCATATCAAAACGACAGAAATATTGTTGTGGAGGGAACCGGAAATAGATATCAGCTGAGTGGGAGTAAAACTCAGTCAGTCTCTGAACTTTGATATGTTTATGTCGTGAAGTGTTACAGTATAAGGAAATCAGGTATTATATTCAATTCAAATAAATTTATCGCCTTGTTTTTGTCAATACGTTAAGTTATTTTCGTTTTGAGGATTACGCAATGTGTAAATGTTTTGTTTTTCTGGAGTTAAATGGCGTTAACCAATTTTTTTGGTTTTACTCGACCTTTTGGCAACAATTTAAGAAAAAGAATAAGAATATTTTTACTATATTACTATGAGTTGAGCTGTTTCGTTATGTGCCTACAACCTGCGAAACATCATATTTTCAACAGCTGTCTATTATTTACCACTGAAAGTAACATTGTTTACAACAGAAAATTTTCCACTGTCAAAAACTTCAAATATTTGTTATTGTTTAATCAACTGTTTCGATTTTCAACAACTAAAGTAACTATTAACTTTTAATTGAAGGCATAACCTAAAAAATTCTATACATTTTTTAATGAAGAAAAGAAATTATTCTTTTTAGTGTACCGAAAAGTAACGTTCAAAACACGAGTGAAAGTGGGTCTATATATTTAAACTCTCGACCATTTAAAATCTCGCACTTCGAACATGGTCTCAAATATGTAATGATTCACTTTCTACTCTTGTTATGAAATATACTAATAAGGAGTAGAGCATTGAAGTGAAAAAGTTCACAAACAAAAAGTAAGCCTTGTTTGTGTTGTCATCGACACTAAACAATAAAACTAATATTATAAATTAAACTAATTCTAGGCATTGAATTCATATAAACAAAGTGTATATCATTGTCCTAGGCCTATTAGAATCTTTTTTAATCAGCTGATAAAATAAAAAATTATAAGGAAAGATAACAATTAAAATATAGCGTTTATTGTTATTGCACTGGATATTAAATAAAATAATAAATTTCTCTCATGTTTAAATTTGATGGTTGTAAGGCTTGGGACGAAGTCCTAAATTGATATAATATTTTGATTCTGATAGGATATTATCTACATCATTGTATAATTTCATCCGATTTAGTTGATTAGGTACCAAGCACATACACATATAATATCAGTTTAGATTAGTCACTGCTATAATTTAAAATTTAATAATATAGTTAAATCACGTAGTTCCATATAGTTCCTTTATTACATCGTACTGCACTAAGTAGCCTAGGAGTTTTTCACCCCTTACCTGCAAGGCTAGAGATATACAGTATATCTCTAACCCTGCCTTACCTGTATCAAAACGAAGATAAATCATGCCATTCAACTTTTCTTCCTTTAATCAATGGCGGTTGTGTTTGTATACTTAGAATTTAAAAACCGCACAATTTTTTACAAGATAAAATTTAAAATTTAAATGCTCAAAATTTAAAACTTGTTTTATTGTCAATCTAATTTAAAGTGTAATGAACCAAACCCGATGGCAGCTAGTCATTGGGCCGTGTGGTCAGGTATTTAACATGTTATTACACTCATTTGCATCTGGAATGTTTATCATTGGGTGAGTTTCGCGGGTAATTTACCTCTGACATCATTAGGACATGTTAAACTGACCGATATCATGTTTGCTGACTGTAACACCCAACATACAACATCCAGCCTGTCTCGGTCACTCATTGGTGGTATTTATTGTGTTTAACTTCAATAAATGTACCGCTCAAACATTAGCTTGGACAATTATATATTTTTAGATAAAATACAAGGACAAATAAAGTTTTTTTTTTAATTTTTGCCATTTAACATTCCTGTAGAATTTATTTAATTTTTAATTGTTTGAAATACATTTGAATAATTTAAAACTTTTTTAAAGTGAACACTAAAAAAGTCTATGTTATAGTGCATGAAACACAGAACTCATGTGAAAATACCAACTTCAATACTCATATATCCAAACAATATCTATTTTAATCAATAAAGTTTTCTCACACTTGCACTGTTAATAATTCAAGTTATTATTCTTTTTCATGGTAGTTTTATTTTATTTAATTTTAATGACCATTTAATTCTAATTACTAAGACATTTGACGATGTCATTGTACAATACATCTAGTGTGGTAAAAAATTTGAAGAAATAAATATGTTTTTTAATGATCTAAAGCCCCAAAAATAATACAAAACCCATAAATATTTTTATGTATTTTTTATTGAAAACTGCAAACTTGGTTATATATAAAAAATAATAAGGAATATTAAAAGTTTAAATTCATTCTTAAAATACGTGTACATAATTAAAATGTGCATATTTTATTATTTTTTTTATTACATTTTCATATTTTCCTTGATGATCTATTATTTTACTTCATTTTAAAATAAAATTGAAAGCATAAATTAAAATACTCCGTGCAAGTAACGTATCTAAGCACCTGCACATATTTCAACGCAGTCGGCAGTATTGCGATGCATAGCTCATGATGCTGTACTCAAACAGGCGTCTTTAAAATTAACTGTAGAACAATCATTCATAAATACTAGTGTACCTGTTGCTCGAAATCGAGCAATTGTCAAGTACCGGTATTATACAGAAGTTATTGTAAAACTACAGTAATAACAGTCATAATTTTCGATGAGTTTAAAAGACCCGACTAAATGCTTATGTAACTAATTGAAATACTCATACTATTTAATAGCGCTTTGAAATAATAAACGCTTCTTACAAAAATATTTTAGAATTTTTTGGACCCAGCCTTATTTTTTATGGTTTTCTACAAATGTTTCCCGACTTAAAGCTGTTACCAGTAAACCTTTCTTGCATGTTTTTATTTAATCTGACTTTAGGTAGGTTTACTTTACCACTGTAACAACATGATGTGTATATTCTTCATGTTTTTTTTCTTTCCAAAATAAGTTGCTTAGCATAACTGGCAAAAATGATTCATCTCCCCGAGTGATTGTGTACCTGGATTCCTTACTGTGACACCAGGCCTCTCCTCTACTCTTCTCATACGTATAAGATTTCCTATTAATTGTCTCCTCTCCCTGTTTTCAACATTTCTCCTTTAAACGCAAGTAATTGTATGTTTTTCCAACAAAACTGAATGACTGTTTCGATTTGTCTATAACCTCCTTAATATTACAAACATCTATATTTACTCCCAAAAAGCTGGTGAGTTTCTTTTTATATACAGCTGTTTTTGTTTTTAAATTTGTTTTCAATGTAATTCTTATGGGGGGAAATGCGACCTTTGAGAACGTCTCATGCCCTTAAGGGTAGGAGTTTTTAAATTCTAAAACCTTTATGCAAAACTACGAATTAAGACGAATTATTTGACACCTCAAACGTTAAAATTGGTCCAGAAATAACGGAGGAGTTTTGTTCACAAAAAACAGCCCTCACGTATTAATATAAGAGATACACGAAATGTTGAATTGTTGAATTTCCCAAAACAGTATACAAATAATCGTGGAGATAAGTGAATAAATTGGCTAAACATATTTGACAAATATGTACAATTAAAATAATAATCGTGTACATAAAGGAATAGAGAGGAACATAATTTATGAAACAAAAATAAGTTCAAAAGCGTTAAAATATAATTTTTTTAGATTCACAACAATCTTTCCTGTCAAAAAATAACACATTTCTCCAGCAAAACATTAGGGCTTACGGATTTTAGATTTATTCGTGATGAATGATTTTCGTTGAAATTGAATAAGCAATGTTGTCAACCTTCATAGACAAGTTGGATGAATGCCAAGTCTAACATATTACACTAATTTACACCCGCACTGATTTACAATCGGATGCGTTTCTCGGCTTATTAATCAGCTGAAATGTGAACATGTTTAACTGACCGGTAAAACGTCATTGAATGGATATTTATCAGCTCAATATTGAGGTTAGGGGGAACACTTGTAAAGGGATATTTGAATTGTGAATTTGTTTGTTACGATTCTTAATGTTGTTATTTTGGCAATATTTAAAACCGTTGATTTCTAGGAAGGAGTACATGTATTTACAACTTGTATGGTTTACTAAACGCACGTTTTGATTGTTTGTTGAGTAAATATATTTTACAACCAAACGAAAACAATCTAATGTTTTATGACCTCTTATGATGCATAGACGGGACAGCTTAAATGTTCTTATGTCAACCATCGATGTTGAGTATATTGTTTTACAATTACTATCAATGGTATAATACGAAACATTTATATACTTTTTGTGGCTATGTTTTTGTGTATGTATTTTCTGAAATTTTTGTAAAAGAACTGTCAAAACCCTGATTTGTTTACCATCCATCGTTGACCTATTGTAAGATAGCATCATTGATATCGTAATGATAATGAAATACCCCCGCCGCAGCAAACCTGCCGACTAAGCGAATTTCCATTCGTCTGAATTGATTTTAAATTAAATCTATTTAAATAACATTAATTTAAACGAGTACCTAGGTTTAGAAGGAAATTAATAAAGTGTGTTTTTAGTAAAATACCAATAGCTTAGTTTAAAATAAATAAAATTGCCAAGTTTGTTCAAACTATATCCATAAACAAGCAAACTACAACATTTTACAATGTAAATTTTCGATTTTTTGAATTTTCTCCGTTACCAATAACCGTACAAAAACAGTTTGTATGCTAAATTATTTGTTTTTTATGCTCTTTAAAAAAGTCTAGAGAGACATTGGGAAATGTGGTATTTTGAGGGTCAACAATGAGATACACAAATTTTTACCCCATAATGCTGGTTGGCGATAATAGCTACTTCCCTATAGGGAAGTTCGCTAAAACGACAATGACTCAGAACGAACTCAGAATGAATTTATGGATTGAACCATTAAGTTAATGTATTGAAGACGAACACTACGACTAAACGGCCAACCATTTAGTCAATATTATCATACAAATTTACTTAAGAACACAATCAATATGTATATACACAACCTATAGTGTATATTGAAATTTAATATATCATAAAAATATACTATTACATCTTATAACATCTTATATTAACAGGGTTGTAATTTACCTATTTTGCTAGTGTGTGCTGGAAAATAGTTAGATTTTTTAAATATGTATAAAACTGGGTTATTAGATATCCGCATAATCGTAGTTTTCGACAATTCCACATACTGATGTTTTAAAATTGTATTTAGTAAATGATATGTTTCAACATTTAAAAAAACTGCTACAATGTATTTTTTAAAACCATGTACACATTAAAACATTCGTTACAAAACATTTTATTTTAACAAAAATAGTGAACTAGCTCAACGTTTTAGGCCTATACCAATAATTGTTTGCAAGCCACAAACATGTTCATTAACACCCTTATTTTGTTTTTAAATTATTCGATTGGAGTTTTATTTAGTCTCTTTGATAATTTATCAGTCGTGTAATTCAAGGGGATGTAATTAAAGGAAGTAATTTATTTTCACAAGTCAGGCATTAAGTTCAACCATCTGATTTTCCTTTCATTGATTTCATTGGAGTTAAATCGTTGGTGATTTTACATCCATGAGGATCTGTGAATGTATATTCATAGTACTGTATTTAGTTAACATAGATTTTGATCAGATCCAAGATTAATTTCTAACTTCTACATTCTTATTGTGGTAGTTACCAAAGTATTAAAATAAACGGTATCAGCAATCTGACACACACTTTCTCCCAATAGCTTGGCAACAACCGTTACCAAGCCATGAAAGTAATTATAATATTTAATAGGTAAAATCACAAAAATTGCATTAACTTTAGAACCGTGATTTTTACAGGAATGGGGAGTTGCACAGGTGTTTAGAATTATAATTAAGGACCATTACAGACGAATTTCAATCAGAGCAGTTTTTTTCGAAAAATCCATTTTTCCGTTTTTTATAGGTTTTTATGGGAAAATAACACATCTTAACAATAACTTTTTAACCGTACTTTTTACAGTAATGAGGGGTTGCACTATGCTTTTAAGAATTATGAGTTCAAAAATGTGCTGGAAAATAAATGAACTAATACTAGCTCTATGAGGAAGCACATTGATTGAAACAGTTAATTACTTGCACATAACAACATTAAGTTGGAATTAAACTGGTGTAATTGTTCCATAACAAAAACAGGCATTAACAGTGTTTCATGGCTAGCCTAATGATAGGAAGCTAATCAGTTTGGATGATCAATTAGAATAATCTGTGGTTGGATAAGGTTATATTGGTAATCTAATAATAACCAGAATCTGTCTCTGTTATATTTTGGTGTTTGTACAATGTTTTCCGCAATACTGTACTGCCTTGGTAAATAAATAATACCGTACACTTTTAATTTTATACTTTTCTATAGCTTTGTGATGTTACTTCTGTTGTTCACAGGATTATTACAAAAAATGTCCAACGTTTTTCAAGCTATTTTAGAATATGGAATCTGATTCCTTCTTCTAATGGAATGGAACGTGAATTCTTTTTTTTATACCTTCGTTTAACATTTTAACCTCACTGATTAAATCTTCTGCTTTATTTCCGCCATTGTTATTTAGTTAGACTCTCTCTATGGTATTAGTTTGGTTAAGATGGCATTTTTAAGGTTTTGCAGGATATAACTAAACATCTACTTTATCTTAATTAATTATCGAAAACTTATAAACCAATGTCAAAAATATCATAAAATCAAATAACGTTCTTATAGGACTTAGGTAGTAATAGTAAATAAAAATTAATAATTACTATTTGTTTTCAAGTATAAACCTTCATGCCTCAAAATCCACCCATAACACAACTTATGACATATGTTCTAGAGCTTGGTGAAATGAAATGATCTGTGAAAATCAATAATCGGAGTTTGCTGTATTTAAACGTCCCCTTAGATTTGCGAGTGTGAATACTAAGAGGGTTTAATATTTCAAAGTGGAGCGGTAAATGCAATCATTAGTGCAATCATCACATTAAAAGCGTTTAATTTCAATTTACTCATGAGTCGTGAACGCATCATAAACACAGTTAGTTATGATCGATCTCAGTTCATGTTCAATTGTTAATAATAAACTACTCACTCCCGTTGAATCAAAGCTGGGTACTGAGCCGATTTCCATCTGATTTATTTGACTTTTCCCCCATAAACGTAAGAAGTAGTTAGGGATTTGTAAAAAAAATATATATATAGTCATATGCGTGACGGGTGTTTAGATTTGTAGCTAGAACCAACCGTATATCGTTGGAACCAACATATAAATTGGGTATATACTTTCATTTAAAACTATTAATGCAGTTAAGAAATGTTTGAAGATCAAGCGATCCACGACAATTATAACGATTGATCTATTAAATCCATTAAGTAATCTTAAGAAGAAAAATGAAAAAAACTTTCTGTGAGTAACGTTAGTTCAAAATCGGTGACCAGGATAGACAGATTAAAAATGTAGTACATTTAGTAAATTGTTCAAAATTGTTGGCTAATTTTATTTGTGGATAAAATAATTTTGATGATATTAATTTACATTTTGACAAGAAAGTAAAAGTTCGTGACTTTTTGAATACCTCCAGCCGTCCAATAAATGGTTAGTTCATGTTTAGTTTAATGGGTACGTATTAGTTTATTACACGTATAGAATACACATAACAATTCGTCAAACCCGGAACATTTTAAAGCGTACTCACGTACCCCCGCAACGTATATGAAAATATTGTCCTGGACATAGGTTGAACAACCTGTAGCGTAATAACTATTTTTCTGCAGTGAAATGAGCTCAAAATCTTTGTTCTGAATTTGTTATCTGATTTGCCATTTGACAATTTGTTATTATTATTTATACGAATTTCTACCAATTATAAACATACTACGCACACATACAACACCTTGGCTACGAGTTAACTTTATTATTATAGTACGAGGAGACCGAACTTTACTTATTAGATTATCATTTTGGGTAAATTAAATATATTTAGTTTTGTGTACGGTAATCAATGTGAATTAATTTTAGATGATGCGAAGGAAACATTTTAATACACCTTTATAAATAAATTCATAGATCGCAATAAAAATTACCTGTATCAGCTGTTTTTTTAACTGCAACTACAAAAAGGTATTTACGATAACATGGACACTTTCAAGGGCTGTAGGGCGGAAACTGGATTTTCCCCAGGCTTGTGAACATCTCCAATCGATTTCTCGTGGCCAAATACCCCACAATAAACAAAAATATTAAACGTCCTTGGACGAAAATAAAAGGTCCGTACACGCACTTGTTTTAGAGTAAGTCAGTACATTTGTCGAGTTTGAGTCTCCTTTAATACCTGTATACAAGTTAAGAAAATACAAATTATCTTATCCTTATATTCAAAGATTAAACAAATCTTTAAGGTGTATGTGTAGTTGTACGTTTATATAAACAAACGTGCCAGTAACAATAATATTTATGCTGAGCTAGGGGATTAATTTTTCCATACCTCGTCCTTTATCAGTGACTCTATTTTCATGATGGTTTTACAAAAGTATGATGTTGTGATGAAAACGTTATGTCAACATAAAGTTCATTCAACACGAAAAAAAAAACAACAACTCCGAACTCAACTTCTGCAATGCAGAGCCGGGTGTTAATATGTGTGTACACCAAAACATGGACGAGTGAATTCACACAACTGAACAGTTAAGTTTAATTGGGTAAAGAGCTATCGGGTGGACCAAATTATTAACAATCCACTTGATCATAGTGAGTAATACAACTTTCATAAACCCAATAGAAATATTATAATGGTCTTAAAGAAGATTGGAAACAGTTTTACTGACATTACTTTGAGTTGGGCTTTGTTAAATTTCATTCTTTGTTTTGACTTTTTTACATAGAGGGAAGAATCTACGTAAATAACATGTCGAGTTGAAATAATATAGGTACAAAGAAAAGAAAAACATTGTTGAAAACAATTGAAAATGTAGAAATGTTGAATGAATAATTTTTATACAGTAACCTTATGGAACGTTCAAATTAATGGCCACAGTACAAACGAAAATATAACTCGATGAAAAATAAAACACTTCTGATGCTCTTTAATTGTGTATTATGAGGAAACGGATAAATGAAAGAACTATTTATGCGTCTGCTGGGAAGTAGAATGTTAACAAATGATTAAAATGTAGAAATATAACTTAGTAAAAGTATATGTTTCCCCATCGTGTTGATAAGGAAACATACTAATTTTACTATGCTATTTATTTTGCAAAGTAAATACAGTTTGCACAAGTTGTAAGAGCAGAGATAACTTCCTACGATGGCAACAGATTTAACATCCAATTAAAATTTTTAAGGATGACGTCGTCAAAATAAAACAAGCGTGCTTCAATGACGCAACTGGTTGTCAAACAAAAGTTTTAACGACTTTGAATCCGACAAATACGCAAGTTGAGTGATGTGAAAGACAATTTTCTTACAAAAGCTTTTTGCTTGATCTTATAGATTATATCTTACATCTATAAGATCATCTGTGATGATGTAGGTTCAGCCAATGATGTAGACTAACTACTTCGTTTTTAGGGGTACTAAAAGATATGTTCTATACATTAAACATCCTCCCTTACTGTTTAATCCTTATGGATCAACAGAAGACAACTTTTAAGGTAAGTTTATTTCTAGTAACGGTTGAAGTTTTCTGTTATTTTTTCATAATAAATCGTTTTTAAACTTTCAAAATATTACCGTACAATCAACAAGACCTATCTAATTAGCAAATTAGCAGTAGTCTTATGATATAACCCAAAATTAATTATAGCACATTCTGTCAAAATTCACCCCAGAATAAGGGGGGAAAAATTAAGCAATCAAATCACTTCTGCGGTTCCGGATATAGAGCACAAAACAACACAAATTTTACAGATTTTGCTATGAAAATCTTTCTGAAATATCAAAATAAATGATATTTTAACCATCAAGCGAAGATAAGTGTGGTGTGATTGAGAAGGCTTTAGACTTTTCATCCCATTGTCAATTTTGAAGCTCGTTTTTTGTGTCTAGTTCATGTACGTTGACACTGGTAGACGAAATTTTGTTTCTATTATTATAGGGTTATTTTCACGATTTGTGCTTTACTGAGTAGTTATATAACCAGGAGAGCAGTTATTGTTTATGATAAGATCGTTTTATTTGGTAAACGAGGTTTTACATGACTGAAATAACAAGAAACAAATTGTAAACAAAATACGAGTGCAGCGTGCTTATATTGCTTTATCAAAGACCATCAGTTGTATCTATAGTTAATACCATTAAACACCTAATAGGCAGAAAAAACTGGGTCGAGTATTAAAGAAACTAGAAATAAGTGTCTAAGAATAGCTGAAACAATTTGTGAAAGCAATAAAATATTCTCAGCTGGGTGGAGTCAAGTGTACTGTAACGCATAGTTTGCATGCAACGTTAAGAAATGTTAATTCAATTATTTCGGGGACCTAAGGGACTGCCTGGCGTATTGTGAGTATCACTATGGAGATTATAACGACATCAACAGTAATATTTACGTAAATGTAATTTAAAATTATTTTTGGCTGAGTAAAGTTTGGCGAAACACATTGTTCGTATAACAAGATGTTGATTTAGTGATTTGAACTTCTACACGTTGCGTATCAGCCTTTACACTCCCCTATAATATGAGGGACCTTGTGATACCTGGCAGTGAATGTGTTAGCTGAAGTGACATATCATCAGAAAAGAGCGTTTTTTACGTCGTTTGAAACTTAGTCATTCTCACTTATGTTGAATTGAGTAACGTTTTCCGTAACGCATTGTTCCTAGTAGTAATTAACTTATAGTAATTTCCATGCCAATGACCATGTATAGTTAATTTGACGATTTCAGTGACCTCAATTTAAGGTTATATTTAACTAAACGTAATTTCAACGCCAACGACCATGTTGTTAATGTGACGATTTCAGTGACCTCAGAACTGCCGTGACGTATGTAGTGCGAGCATCACTATGGAGAATATGACGTCAGATGACGTAGAATATCGACAAATGTTTGCGGTCGTCCTTCTGGCACTACAATGGAAACGCTCAGAAATAAAAAAAAAAACACTTAGGTCTATTGACCAAATTGAAACACCCGCAAAAAATTACTACCTTACGAAAAAGCTACGTATATACTATTGTTTCCTCCACTTAACTCTCGTAACTATCGCCATCGTCATTATTACAATTAATATCATAGTAAATAATTTATTAAATATAAATTCCCTTTGTATATTTACTGTTGCAGTAAACCTAAGTACAATTTAGAGTAGACCTAATGCTATTTACTTTCCCAAGAATAAACCTCTTTGTATTTATAAACTGTTTGGGAATTAATCGAATAAAGCGACTGGAAACCAGCTTATCAAGCTTTGCTACAACGGAAGTAGTTAAAAAATAACCTGACCTAAGATGGAACACAATAAACAATATGCCTTTGTGTTCTGTACAAGATTTAACGTTGATACGATCAAATTACTATTAATCACTTTAATGGTGACACGAATGACTGAATTTATCGCTTCACCTGTAGATGAAAACCCTCTTAACATTCACACCCGCAAAGCTACGGGACGTTTGAACGAGGCAAATTCAGTATATTGATTCCCACAGATAATTCCACTTTAACAAGTGCTGGAATAAATTTGAAAAGCTGTTTTGTGGATGGATTTAGATGCGACGAGTGTTTTAAGCGATCTATTATTGTAGTACGTTGTAACACACAGAAATTGTAGTACGTCTATAATACATGTACTACCTTTGTACCATAGGACACTAGACGGCAACGTTTTACTAGAGGATTATTGCGTTATCATATACGAAAATCTATTGGTGATCGGATTGATTCGAACCCAGGACCTCTGGAACCAAAGCCCTGTGATTTACTACTAGACCAGCTTGGTCGTTATCCCCGTTATAGTACTATTAGTATAAAGGTCTTGGTAAAAGTTGTTTTTGCATTATGATTTCTTGGAAATAGATTTTTACGTAAAAATACTCGTAGATAAAACAATATTATTATTATTAAAGAAAAAAGTTCTTTGAGATTTGACCTTACCGCAATACTCAACCCGATCTTACCAACAATGCTGGAAAAAGCTACAATGTTACCTAAGTAAACTCAAAGTTTATATGTAGGTATACTAATATATCATATTACAGAGTTAGCAAAAATCCCAAGGTTCAAATCTCACTAGTTGCCAATGGCTCTTAACTAACCATGTAATAATGTGAGGCTTAGGTGGAAGTAATGTGTAAGAATAGTTCCGCACTATATCCTAGTGTCCAGGGATGTAAAGGTGACACATTGAAAATTCTTTTCGAAGAAGGTATCAGGAGATTTAAATTCCCGAAACGTCGTGAAAATTTTGTTTTATTCATTAGTTATGGATAAAGTCCAAAATTATCTTCTGAACAACGGTGATACAGATACCACAAACACATAAAGCATAAAAAATAAAAGTGGCCAGTTTGTTTTATCGATGTAATACAAAACATTGATGAAATATACTGCCAGTCCCGGGATTTCATTTCGGAGGGGATGATCACCGGGGTCTGGGGGTATGGAATACCCCCCAAAAAGGGGGGTATGGGGATTTCCTCCAGGGAAAAAATGTGGAATTTAAAGCCTAAAAACGTATTTTTATACGTATTTGAGCTCTTAAATATGCTCAAGCTAATAGTATTTATGTTAGCTAATAAAATATAAAATATTTCGGGGGGAGAGGGATATATGCTCCCCATCCCCCCTGGGATCGCCACTGATAAATTCTATCAATGCCTACAAAACATTGTACAAACGCCAAATGGCAACAGAGACAGATTCTGGTCTAATTAGTCGTTTACCAATATAAACTTATCCGACCACAGATTATTATAATTGATCATCCAAACAGATTAGCTTCCTATCATTAGCCATAACACACTGTTAATGTCTGTTTTTGTTATGGAGCAATTAATTACACACAGTTTAATTACAAATGTTGTAATGTGGAAGCAATTAACCGTTTAAATCTACGTGTTTCCACATAAGAACATTATTTGTTTACCTATGTTGTTACAGTAGACTGAATGTATGTCTGAAGTAGATCAGGGCAGGGGACTTCTGTCTAAATTTGGATCTAAATCCCACCTAAAAGTGAATTTATTTTATCACGTGATTAGGTGTCCACATTTTATATCAAATGTCTAGGCCCATTTTTATATGAGGAAAATAAGAATAGGCCTCTCAATCTAAATGGACTATCTTAGTATTGAAGAAATCCTTTACTAAACTAATAGTTTAATGTAGCCACTTAAAAATATATATCTTAGGCTAGTATGCACACTGAACATTTTAAATTATAATACATAATTAATCTAATTGATTACAATTGTTAGTCTAAAAAAATGTATATCTTCGGCACGTATACAATTTATTCACTATCAGTATTTCACTAAAAGGCATAATAATAACTCTATTACAGTGAATTCTTTTTTAAAATATTTCAGTTGTCCTTAGCAATGTGAAAATGTAGCATTAATCAAAACCTTAAGCGATCTTATAAATTCGCTTGAAACAAAATTTACTATTTATGATGGATTTACGTTTACTAAGGCTCTTGGTTTACAAACTACGAAATGTTTAACTCCAATGAAATTAATGAAAGGAAAATTAGGTGATTGAACTTTATGCTTGAATTAGGAAGGCTACTTTCTTTAATTACGTTCTGTAGATTAACACGTTTGATAAATTACCAATGAGACTACATAAAACATCTATCAATTGAAAACAAAATAGTAGTTGGTGATGAATAGTTTGTGGTTTATAAAAAACAAGGATTTGCGGACTATCTTTGGTATATGACTTTGAACAAGGTCATATTTTGCCAAAACGAAATATTTCATTATCTAGATTTGTTTATTTGTTATATTATAAGGTACTTTAAATGGTTTTGAATTACTTGTATTTTTGTCTGACTCGTATTATAGTAAATGGTTTTAGAATGTTGGCGTTTTATTATGTGTACCTAATGTTTTGATGTGCAATTTCGGGGGAAAATAATATTTCCTGGAAGTAAAAAAGTTCAATATTACCAACATAACCAAAATAAAGAGCTTAAGAATCCAAAACAGGGTTCAACTCAAATATGTGCGACAAATGGTTTCTTGGGAACAATGACTATATTGAACGAATACATTCCTGCTCAATGACATTTTACCGGTCAGTTAAACATAACATTTCAGCTGGTTAATAAGCCGAGAAACGCATCCGATTATAAATCAGTGCGGGAAATGAGTGTAAACACAGCATCTATCAATCCTCATTTGGATTGAGGCTGACAACCTGATTCAAATTTCGACGAAAATCATTCACCATGAATAAATGAATAAAACATTTAAGACTATTTAACTATCTTTTTCGTAACAATTAGTATATTAAGGCTATTTATCTTCTACTCAAAAGACTTGATAAGAAAATTAAACAATGCCATCGTATAATAAATTTTTTGCAATGTGTTCAAACTATATTTCCCACTTTTCTACATTATTTGCAACTACATGGATATAACAAGTCTATGGAAATACAAAACAAAGCAAATTAATAAAACCACAGGTGATATTGAATTTGTGCTAATAAGTTAAACAATTTTGAAAATTTGAATATAAATTAATTTTTTACTTCAACTAACAACGTTTTGAAAAACCGTTAAGTCAACAATAAAACCCCTTCCGCACATACAAAAACAACTGAGAATTCAACATTTCTGCAATGCGGGGTCGTTTGTTAATGTGCAAGCAGAGGGTAAAACATCGAGTGAATTCACATTTCGCTCAAACACCTGAACCGTGATGTTTGGTTGTGTAAGAGCAATCGCGTCGAATAAAATTTTAAGTTCTTTTGATTGATGTGGGCAATACAAGCTTTTATAAACAAAATACAAATACTATATTCGTATAAAAACCGTCGAAACATTGTTATTTAAGAATATTTAAACTAAGCCTTGTTAAATTAAATTTATTTTTACTTTCATACCTTAAAAGTAAATAATCTACTTAAAAAACATGTTGAGTTGAAATTGGATGAAAAGAAAAATACCCCCGCCGCAGCAAACCTGCAGACTATGCAAATTTCATTTACCTGGCTGGATTTCTAATAATGTATTCCCTCAATTAACATTAATTGTAGTGAGTACTTAGGTTTGCTACTACAGGGAAGATATTGAGATGTGTTTTTTATTGCAGTGTCGATAGCTTAGTATTAAATAAACCAAATTTCCAAATTTGTTCTAAAGCTTACTAATATTATAAATGTAAAAGTTTGTGTGTTTGTTTGTCTGTTTGTTTGAAGTTCAATCACGCATTAATTAATTGACGGATTGGGCTGAAATTTGGCATGATGATAGCTCACATTCCCGATTAACATATAGGTATATTTATATAGAGCATATATATCAGGCTCTGTAGCTAACACGTACGCTTCGATATGTGTTTTTAAACATTTTAAAACTGTCGAATCTCCCACCGTAAGCAAGATAAGGTCAGTGATACGTTTTTTGATTACAAACATATCCGATGCCGACATTTATTTAAAGACGGCTGAAGGCTATGGTTCGAATGCAATGAGTGAGGATAAAGTGCGCAAATGGATTATGGAGTGTTAAAATGGCCGTGAAATCCATTTTCTTGTATGGTATTCTGTGAAAATGAAAAGTGTGTGTACCCATTAAAACACAATTAATTTAGAAATGAACAAATTAATGGCCATTTTTAAACTCCTAGCCTATTTCATCACTTCCTCCGCTGAGGTTTAAAGCATACGTTTGGGGTTTAAAGCACATCAGATTCGGTCACTCGAAGTGACCGGATAAGAGGGGGACTACTGTTTAAAGAATACTTCATTTTTTTACATGATACATTCATTCCACTCTCATCCTAAACTTATCTGCACCTTAACCCTTCAACGCGCGAGTTTTTTTAATAAAGACCAACCCTGCTGCGTGGGTTCAACGGTTTCATGGGGTGGGTGGGTTCATGGGTTTTTTAGGCTTTCCAGCAGGCTCGGAACATTTGTACAATATTAAACTTTACTCATCTGGGCCTTATACTACACACTCTGGTGCGGCGGCTCTATCACCAGATGATACCAACCCTCCAAGAAGAATGTTTATTCCTCCATGCAGTGGAGCCACGTGACTCATGTTCCTGTGGGAGACGTGGGAGAAACCATGGGTGACTGACAGAAGGGAAGCGGTGGAGGCGACGGGTCGGATCATGATGACGAAGATGGAGTCCTCGGAAGGACCATGGCGAGATGGCGAGGAGTCGCAGGTAGATACCAAGGACAAGTTTCAGCTTAGAGTGGTAGTAACCCTACATGGCAAGGGTGGAAGTAGTGTGAACGAAAGCTGTTTTAAGTTATTGGATGGATATTCAGAAAAAATGCGATGGAATGGTAATTTTTAGTGACACTGTAAGATGTTGATTGTTACAAGTTTCTCGCGAAACGAAAACTGTAAATAGAAGAATTTAAAGATAACAAATTTCTTTCGTTTGAAATGCATATTTATTATTGATTGATTTATTCATGTTTCTTCTAGCCTGTGAAGTGTATTAGAAATTAATGTTTCACCTATTGTACAATGTTTGGTAAATCAGTGCAGCTAACTTATAAATATTGAGTCACGAATTATTGAAGAATAAGAAAGAAATTATTTATAAATTTATGTTGTCGATTTAGTCGAAGCAGTTTAAACGTTGTGAAAATGTTGGACCTTTAATAACGTAGCATGATTGAAATCTGATCTTTATCGGTGTCTGTGACTGAAATTAAAACAGCATTTAAAGTTTTATGAGAACTACAATCAATTGACATATCATGAAATAGCGATATGGTCCTGCTCGTTTAAAGCAAACGTTTAACTCCCAAACGTCGATTGTGTGTGAATTAGTTCCGATAGAACTTAAGTTCACATACACTGGACGGCGGATGATAAGAGTAAAGGCACTGAAAACAACAATGTTTCACGGTCACACAGCAACGACACGACACAACCGTAAGGCTCCAGAAGGCACTGATAACACTCAAGGTCACAGCTAGGTCACACAGTGAAAGACACGGCACGACTGGCTGTAGCTGGCTTACCTGAGGCGATCCATAGCCTCGCGTGAGGCTAGTATCGACCTGTTGTAATGAGGCTAGTCCTCGCCGACACCGCCACACGATGTACGATGGGAATGTGAGATTTACGATGAAAAATGTAACATTAGCCATATAAGAGTATCTACAAAAACGATGTTCAATGTACAATGTTATATGAGTGATGCATTATGCTTGATTGTAGTGGTTTACAATGTAATTGTCTGTCTAAGATGGGCGATGTATTGTATGAAATTCACGATGCATCATGAAGTAGTATCTACGGTGAATGTACTATGACGACGTTTGATGTACGATCTTCGATATAATAGTATTTAATGGGAGATGATTGATTTTAGCTGTACGATGCACCATGCACAATTTTAGTGGTGTTCGATTTATGATATATGACATGCGCTATACGATGATAATTTAAATTTACGATTCATGATTTTTGCCCATATGATATTCGATTTTTTGGTATCTCACAACTGCCTACCCAATAGCCTGTTATTTAACATTTTGTTATTGCACTTATTATACATTTTTATTTACATATGATTCGTTGGGACATACTAATGTAAATACCATTTATGCACTTGATTTTGATAGCTTAGTTTAACTGAACTTAAAATGTTTTTCATTATAATCAGTGCTTCTATCCGTAGGGTGTCAGATTAAGATTTGAGCAGGGCAACAATTAAAAATTTCGCACTCTTGCTCACTGTACATTTTTTATTTATTTGTTCAGATGAGTGTCCAGAGTGCTGTGCCTCGTCTCAGGACTGTAGTTACTTTAGGGTGTATTGTTCTGGTCTGCGTCTTTTACTGGGACGTCATCATTCTCAACAAACTCTACAACTTTAGACGAGCAGCGTCCGCCTCTGGTCTCAAGTAAGTAGTTAGTTTTAAACCAAGCATATTGCTTGGTAACAAATCGTGGTATGTTTGATATTTGGAATGAATACAGACAATTTCTCATAACTTAAGTACAAGATAAAATTTAAAGTAAAGACACTTAAAATTTCTGATTATCCATCTGGGTCTCGCATTATCTAATTAATTGATGTTCAAATTAAGTAAACATATTTTGTTGATAACTCAATACATACACATGTATACTACCACCTATATATGTTTTGCCCACCTATATTAGACTTATCCAGAATTATTTTTTGGAAAATACACAAGGAGTATTATAATACAGTTTTATTTTGCGTGAATTGAGAGAGGCAAAATAATCTGCCACAAAATAATCTGAATACCTTCCAAGCTAACAAATATTTTACTGAGCTGGTTGTGTAAATAAACTTTTACTTTGCAGAAATCCTTCTTTCGGATTGTCCTGGGAATGTGTGGAAGGAGACTATGGGATAAAAGTGTGCCAGAAAGTTATGAAGGAACAATCATTCTCATCGATGTCCCTCCTATCTTGCCAGATGACTTGTTCTCCAGGAAGAAACATTTGGCCGACACCAACAGGGGAAGTGAGAATATCCAACACTACCGCGTCGTTCCATCCAAGAAATCTGAATATAGAATTTGAACCCGTCAACAATCTTGATCTTGCCATTCTGCTCAAGAAGGCTGCAATACGTTTTCAAGAGAGAATTGTAAATATGGCGACGAATTCACACGCTCGTCCAACAGTAATGGCAGTAAACGTTGATATTAACGTTAACTCAAACAAATCAGAGGGTTCCAAAATAAACGTCGACGAGAGCTATAAAATTATTATCGCCCAAAAAGGATTGATCTTGAACGCAATAATCCTAGCCTCGTCGTTTCAAGGAGCTCACCATGGACTGGAAACATTAACTCAACTTATTTGGTGGGAAGAAGATGATCACATTTTAAAGATTATGAATAGTGTTGTCATCAGTGACTCTCCAATATTTACGTATCGTGGTTTAATGCTGGACACAAGTAATGATTTCATTCCTGTTGCATTCATTTTAGACACTGTTAATGCCATGTCTATGAGTAAGTTGAATGTCTTTCATTGGCATCTAACGGGATCAAAAGGGTTTCCTTATGAATCAAAAAGCTTTCCAATGTTTACAAGTGGGGTGCCCTCTAAGGAAGTTTATACAGTTAAGGATGTTGAAAATGTGGCAAAGTTTTCTGAGGAACGAGGAGTGACCGTATTGGTGGAAATCGACTTTCCGTCTCACAACAGTCAAGGATGGGATTGGGGTGAATCAGAAGGTAAAGGGAATCTTTCATTGTGTTTAAACGCTCAGCCATTTTCGGAATTCTGCGCAGAACCACCCTGTGGTCAAATAAACCCAACAAACCAAAACACCTTTTCAGTTCTCGTTGAATTAATAAAGGAACTCAAACAAGCAACAAAATCGGGTTTAGTTCATCTTGGAGGAGATGAAGTGGATTTCCGATGTTGGGAAAGCTCCGAAGAAGTGACAAACTTCGACGTATACATTAAAAAGGGTGTAATCGGAGTCTGGGAGCACTTTTATAAAACATTGTTAAACAAAATGAAAAACGAAGTAAACGTGAAAAATGTAATTCTATGGTCCAATGATTTCCTAGAGGAATCAGATTTCTGGAAGACGGTCAAACAAGTTACTCCCATAGTTCAATCGAAAGGTCCTTCTACGTCCGGAGAGCTTGAGAGACTGGTGAAGAAGAAGTTCAAGGTAATAGTGTCTTCGAGCGATGCCTGGGATCTTACTCAGCCTCAGCCGTGGATGCCGGTTTACAATTATCATCCGTGGTCCGAGTTGAGTCAGGTCGATAGAAGATTCGTTCTTGGAGGTTGTGCTATTGTATTCACAGACCTTGTAGATCACCACTCTCTCCGGCCCACAGTTTGGCCTGCAGCCGCCGCCATGGCAGAGCGACTTTGGACAGATCCATCGCCCAACAACCCCATGGACCGCCTGGCAATGTTTAGGGAGAGGCTGGAACTTCTTGGGGTGAAGAGCTCTCCAGTTGCACCTCAATGGTGCTTACAAAACCCTGGCCAATGTTTGTGAGAGTGTTACTCAAAGTATGAAATTGTAGAGGAGACTTAGACAGGAGTGCACATTCAACGTAAAAGTTTCGCTTGGAAACTGTTGGTGTTCTATTTTTATCACTTGAAGAAATAAACGGTATCAGCATTCTGACACATACTTTCTCCCATAAGTTTTTCAACAACCTTTATTATTTGTAAGCGGTGAGAGTAAATATACAGAAATGGGATTTGTACAATTTTGTTCAGAATTTAAAGGACTATAACATACAAAATTTTTATTAAAATTGTTCGGGCCATTTTTGGGAAAATCTGATTTTTCTGTTATTTTATGGGGGTTTTATGGGGAAATTACGTAATTTACAATAACTTTTGAACCGTAATTATTACAGAAATGGGATTTGTACCATTTTGTTCAGAATATAAAGGACTATAACATAAATAAATTCTATCAAAATCGTTCGAGCCATTTTTGGGAAAATCCTATTTTTCAGTTATTTTATTCGGTTTTATGGGGAAATCCCCATAAAAAATACAAATTTCTAAAAAATAAAAAAAAACTATCAAAATTGTAACGACCAAAACCTACTATAATAAATCAAAACAGGATTTTTTCTAAAATCCTATTTTTTGTAATTTTATGGGGTTTTTATGGGAAAATAACATATTTGACCATAACAAATCAAATCAAATCAAAATCCTTTATTTCGTATAAAATAGACAATATTTACAAAATGTAATACATGCAATAGAAATAGGTTTTAAATGTATAACTAAAATAAACGAAATTAATCCCACATGGGATAACCCGTGCGTGGGAGTGAGTCGTATGATGTTTGATTAGAAAGAATTAAAAGGTTTGATAACAAAAAACAGGTACTTCTAATAATTAAAGTGCGGGCAAGACTCCAAAGCGCCAGCGGAGTCATGACATAGTAAATTAGGCCCACTATGTACTTTTAATCTACCATGTAGATAACAACTATCAGTGTCATGATGACCTACCCCATCCCTAACCAACCCGAACACCCCCCCCCACCCTCCCCCCACATACACTCACACACACACCAACACACATCCACACACTGATACACTCAGCTGTCCTCGGTCCCAACACCAACAAGCGGCTGGTAGCCCTAGGGTACTAGGGCCGTCAATGCTCTGTCCCTGTGGCACAGAATCGAGAACTGCACACACATACACACACACACGCACACGCACTCACACACACACAGCAATGTCACGCACACCTGTATCAGCTGTCAACCTATTGTCTGTATATAGAAACTAATAAACTATTAGCTCCATCCCTACCAATGAGATTAAGCCAGTGAACAATGTGTTTTTTGTACGTTGAAATTGAGTGTCTGCCGTATTCTCGTAAGTCTAGTGGAAGGTTAGAATAAATGATGTGTGCAACATAATAACAGTTAGTGGTAGAAAATGTCTTTGTAAGTCTGGGTAAGCGTATACCTTGGCCTAGTGCACGTCGAGTATTATGGTCATGTTGTGGACGGTCAAAGAGCGTCTCATGGTGTTTGTAAATTAACAGTGAAACTGTTCTGATGAAAAGTTGTCTTACATCAAGCACATTCATTTCAGTGAACAGAGTTTCAGAAGGGTATTGCCTACACCTGCCGAGTGCCGCTTTTATGATTGCCTTTTGTGTTACAACGAGAGGTTGTAGAATGTTGCTGTAAGCACCACCCCAGGCAATTATCCCCCCCTCAAGCAGCGACTGTACATAAGCAAAATATGCATTTTTAATTTCATCTTTTTCAAGGAATTGGTGTAGTTGACGAAAAGCAAATATCAACTTTCTTAACTTTTTGTTTAAATATGACACGTGATCTGTCCATGACAATTTCGAATCAAATACAACTCCAAGATATTTATAATTTTGAACTCTATTTATTACTGGACAATTACAGTTATTTCCGGTTTCTTGACCACATGAATGAATTTTGATTTCGTTGCGAAGTGTGTCACTTCGAGCTCTTAAGGAAATTGGAATGAATTTTGTTTTGGTGACGTTTAGCGTTAAAATATTCTGATCAAACCATTTTTTAATTTTCGATACACCTCTTTCGGCATTGGCAAAAGCTGAGTCCCAAGTTTCTCCTTGGAATAAAACTAAGGTGTCATCGGCGAAGAGGTAAAATTCACCTTCAATGTCCAATTTCACAAGATTATTAATGTATATCAAGAATTGTAAAGGCCCTAACGTGCTACCTTGAACCACACCAAAATCTACATTACCAAGATTCCCATCGATTCCATTTATATTTACAAACTGTTTTCTATCATCAAAATAAGATCGGAACCATTTTAGAGCCACACCTTTAACACCTACCAGTTCTAATTTTTTTAAAAGAAATGATCTCTCAACTGAGTCAAAAGCCTTGGCCAAGTCAAAAAATACCAGAATAACACGTCTGCCTCTACTGATGGCCAAATTTATATCTTTATTAACCTCGAACAATGCATCTGTGATGTTTTTTGATTTTCTGAAACCAAACTGGCGGGGTGTCAAAATATCGTGCTGATTAAGGTAATGACAAACTTGATCTTTGATAATTTTTTCTAAAATCTTAGTGAACACACTTAGCAAAGAAATTGGCCTAAAATTTGAGATATTGGTGACGTCACCAGACTTGAAGAGGGGAATTACCTTGGCAATTTTGTAGGCATTAGGAAATATACCATTTTGGATACTTGTGTTAGTTATATGTAGCAGTGGTTGTTTAAGTGTCTCCCAGTTGTCTTTGAGTAGTTCAGCTGATACACAATCATACCCTGGAGCTGAGCCACCTCGCAGTCTAGTGACGTAAGTGTACAGTTCCTGTTCAGTGACAGTGTGAAGCGTGAGGATGGAGTCAACAGCGTGGTCAGTGTCATCGACCACAGGTAAACCGCCCGAATCCACACTTGCTGCCAAGTTGGGACCAACGTTGGCGAAGTACTCATTAAATTCGTCGGCTACCTGTAATCTACAGTCGTTTTCAACATTCAGTCTGTTTCCTGTAAATTGTGTAAGTGGGAAAATGTCCTTTTTATTACCTCTACCCGCTAATTCGTTTAAAGTACTCCAGAATGTTTTTGGATTATTTTTTGAATGTGAAAGTTTTTCTCTGAAGTAATTGTATTTGGCTAGTTTTGTATCTTGATTTAACTCATTTTTTACTCTTTGAAATTTTGAAATCAATTCCATATTAAACGGTTGTCTCCTAACTAACTTGCTCAATTTGTCCCTATCCCTTATTTTTCGTACTAAGTCATGGGTAATCCATGGTTTGAGAGGTCTCAGCCTCGGTTTGAGAACAGATCTTTGTTTTGTGGATTTGTTTACACAATCTTTAATTTTGCCAAAAAGAATGTCTGTAGATGTGTTAACGTCACACGTGTGCGTGACATCTGACCAATCACACTCTTTAATGTTTAAGCTCAAAGATGTTTTGTCAATGTAAGTGTTTGTGTTGTGTGACGTGTCCTTAGTGTAGGGGTTGTGACTTATTTGTAGGCAGATACTGTAGTGATCAGTTATGTCCGTCCTCACCACAGCAGTTTGTAAGGCAGTATAATCATTGTGGTTTACAAATATGTGGTCAATATTTGTTTGACTATTTCCTACTACTCTAGTAGGTGTATTTATGCCACTTTAATAATAACACTTTAATAATATAACTTTTGAACCGTAATTTTTACAGAAATGGGATTTGTACCATTTTATTCAGAATTTAAAGGGCTACAACATACACAATTTTTATCGAAATCGTTCGGGCCATTTTTGAGAAAATCCAATTTTTCCGGTTTTTTATGGGTTTTTATGGGAAAATCCCCATTAAAAATCGAAATTTCAAAAAAATGAAAAAAACGCCTGGAGATACCATGGATTAGAACCTACATACCAAATTTCATCGAAATCGGACCACAGGTGTAGTCTCTAGCTCTGTACACATCCAGACACACAGACACACACACACACACACACACACACACACACACACACACACAGACATCACTTCGAAAACCACTTTTATGGGTCCAGGGGGACCCAAAACGAATATATCCACTCAAAACTCAAACTCGAAAATTTTGACGAAAACAATACTTTCTCCATATACTATGGTATAGGGGGAGAAAGTAAAAAACACTAGATCATGTAATATTTAAAAAAAGTCGGACAAGATTAATGTTCCTTTTAAATAGCTATAGAAAATTAGTACTATTCCAAATTACTGACATTATTTAATCTAACTACACTTCAAACTAAAAAAATAGTTATTTGTGCAACTAGTGAGCAAAGTGAGCAATTGACTCACTCGGGAGAATCGGCTCGTGAGGAATGGTTTCTCGAGTGAGGCACTTGCACTTAGCACTCGAGTTACACATTATATTTTTCATACAGATTACCATAAAACAAATAAATTGGTAAAGAAACGTAACATATTTGTACACAGAAATGAACTTTTAATATGACATTTAATGATACAACAGCACAACAGCTGACCAGCTGATTTACAGCCAGTGCTGCCAACGTATTTCGCGCGCATACGACCTTGTCTGCATGTTACGCGCTCACTATTTCGTGCCTTCACGTTGCAAATCTGGAGTGAGACAATGTTAACATTCAGACAATGTTAACATTGTCTCACTGATGAGCGAATTGGCCACTTTGCTTTCTCAAATCAGTGAGAGAACATGTACATTGTTAGGTAACTGTAGGAAAAATCATTTTCTTCTTGTTTATCACATCCGATTCTGATTTAGAGGAATTACAGGACATGTGATGTTGTATATATTATTTGGTATTGTATCCGTTGATGTTGTTGTTGTACGTTTTGACATTGAATTTTGGATACCAACGTATTATTAGTCAAAAGTTTTGGTTAATTAAAGATAACAAATTCTGAAATCAACATATATAAAATTGTTAAAATGAAATTTGCCAAAATGTGTTTTAATATACTTTACTTTGTTGTGTGACTTTATTTACTTTAAACATCTAAACAATCGTTTTCAAGGGGAGTGATGCTTTCTTTCTCTTTCATTGCCCTTGTAATTTTTTAATATAATTTTCCGCTAACATAATGCAATTTGTTAAATTGTTTCTTCTTTAACGACGTTACGTTAAACATTAATACAATCCAGTTCACAATAACATGCATTATAGAGTATCCCTTTCACCATAATTGCTCAGATATATTTAAAATGAAATGGTTGAACAACATTTCGTTAAACTGCCATCCTAACTTTGGAATGCTAATAACATCATACATTTGTGGTAATTAAATATTCAAGAAGATTTTTTAAATTAGGGAAGATTCTTTACATTTTTACAAGTTTAGGATTAACACCAAAAGATAATCGGACAGCTTTCCAGGCCACTTTCCAGTAAAATTAGGAACTTAGTGTAAATCTCCGTTCTAGCTTACATTATTAAGTAAAAACTTGGAGAAGATCGTGAAAGTTTGTTGAGTTATGTTTGTACTTATTTATATTTTTTGATATTTTTATTAGTTATAATTTAAGAAACATATTTGAGTACACATTTCGGACCAGAAATATTTTACATGTAAATGCCAGAAGTAGTTTGAGTTTTATTAATAAAGTTAACCTGTGTTTAATTTGTAAGATGTTTTTTAGGCATATAAATGACCTATTTAAAAAAATATAAATCAAATTTTATTACCTATGTTTAAAATTAATTAATGGGACGACAGGAAGATGATATTTAACCGAATAAAGTTAAATTATTTCAGTGTAAGCATGATTTAAAAGTTTAAGCATGAATTATTTTGTTGTCGGTTGCTCGTACCCGACAGTCTCAGGCCTGTACCGCGGACGTGGAACAAATTCAGCAAAGCAAGAAGTGTGGCGAAGCAAAAAAAGAACAATAACTGCCCAAGATCTGTGTATAGATCGTCATCTATAAAATTACGAACAGTTGTTTGGATAAAGAAACTTTGTATAACTGTCACTGATCTGTTAATGAAAATTAATATTTATAGAATAATTGTTTTTAATCAAATTTACAAAAATATCCACATAGTCAAATCTAAAAGATAAAAAAATCAAGTGGAAAGCTCAATAGTTTTGTTCAAACGCCTTTGTACAATTTAAATGTCTACAATCGGAAGAGTTGATCAGTGGAGTAAAATGGACTACATTGCCTCTAATCACGTTATTGACATTCCCCATTCACACTTTGATCTTGACAATTGCCATACCGTTTGAAAGAAAATATACAATAACTATGAAGCTTATAGTAATGTATTTTATCCATAGAGGTGTTGTATTATTTATAATCTATTAAAAAACAATGTTAACTGAGTACCGAGTATAAAAACTCAAGATACGATTTTACAAATTCATCAACATAATGAAAAAAAATAAGGAATGGGTACAATTTGTTCATATTTAATCCTTACGTAATGCAGAGGTAGGCACTAAGTGTTAAGCATGTGACCAATTTGGGGGAAACAAATTAATTTTTGAGAAAATCAACGTGATAATTTTTGGGGAACTTTAATTAAGAAAACCTATGTGCAAGTTCTTATTTTTCCAGGCAAAATACCAAGGTAAAATAAGAAATGGGTAAACAATTTAGAATTTTTAAACATACTGATTTACGCGTTTATCATTTCAACATTACCAATTTAAAGATTGTGACCAATTTTTTTGTAAGTGAATAAGAAAACCTCCATAATAGAATATCATAATTTCATGATTCATTTAGATTTATTTTTGCATACGATGGTTTTTATTTAATTTACTAAGCCGTCTTGCGATTAATGAAAAGTTGTTACATGTATACTTTTTGAACAATTATTATTAATCATCTAGTTTAATGCTAGTAGTTCAATGGATATTACTTGTAGTTATTGAAATATATTACCTTAATATCTAGAAATTTGCTTCACCTGAATTAAGGATGAAGATTTTAAAGGGAGATGATACATGGAATCATCTATTCTCCTCTTTTACATGCAATTGTTTCATTGTCAATTCCAAGTTTGTTGTTATTCCCAAAGACCTCAAACTTTAAGTGACAACTTTAATTACATTAATCAAACTTGGAAGTTACCAAGTATAAGACGTGCATGACTTGGTTTGTAAAGTCGTATCAAAGATAATTTAGTTTAAACTGATATATTTTATTTTTAACATATTTTAGATTAGCTTAAACCATACAATGCTGGGGAGATATAGCGTTTGCCTTTCAATCCGTAGGTTGCCGGTTTGATCCTGAGCAAAGTATACAAAACATTTAATAGTTATAAGCTGGACCCAGCTTTCCTTGATAATTGAGTTAAAAAAATAAACCAGCTGATCTTTGACAATAAAAAGCTGTAATATAATTTACCTAACCCGCCATGTTAAACTTCCCTATCCCAAGCGTGATGTATACAACTTCTTTACTTCTCGAGTGATGTAAAGTTGAAAAAAACTCACTCGGTGAGGTAATGAAACCCATTTAAATAACATTAAGTGATTAACTTAAAACATATGGAGCCAACGACGTTCAACGCTAGAAATCAGCTGTGCGCTTGAATTTTATTGTTATGTTTTGAAGAATTTTCCTAACCTAGCTTTTGTTTGTAAATTAACGTCACTGTTAGAAGATGAGTGAAATGGATAATGAAAAATATTGTTCATGACTTCCTGTATATTTTCGGGTCAGGTAAAATCTTGTACGTTACACGTTACGCAAGAGCGTGTTTACATCACTTAGGTAAATTATGCAACTCGCTTCCGCTCGTTGCACAACATTCACCTGCGTGATGTAAAAACACTCTTACTACACTTGTAATGAAAATAGCTATTATTGGATGGCCACCGTTCATTCTTCCTTGCCTGAAAATACGGACACCGTTGTGTCATCGTCGTAACAATCGAATTAAATTAATTAAAGTTACATTTATTATATTTGTTGTACTAGTTAATTGGTAAACACTCAAGTTAGATTTTAAATCCGTGATTGATTTGCACTGATTGCAGTGTCAAAATAAACGTTTTTCGACATGTTGTCCTCTGGATCAAATATTCAGGACTAAATTGTAAGGTATCAGTAATATATTACACGAAACTTTTGAAGGACTGCTGTAGTTAATTGATATATACTGTAAATAGTACTGTAAACCAAATCAAAAATATATACTTATTTCCAACCAACAAGAGCTTTTATAAGGTCCTGAGTTTGGATTTAGGTGAGTTGCTTGCCTTTTATATATTGGACTTCGTTGCGAGAGGGCCGGGTTCAATTGGACATCTTTCCCATAAAAGCATTCGATGTTCTAATAAATAGCTACCGCCCTGAAACAAAACACGTGATTTGAATACCATCAAACAACCCAAGTTTCTTAACTCATTTTTAATTACATGAAATATGCTAAAAGTATTAATGAATTGATACTTATTTAAAATGAATTACTTGGAAACCGACATTGTATTTTAGTTTGTATTAAGTTACCATCCTCTAGGACGAAAAAAAAACTAACCGAGGCTGTGATGGGTTAAACGGTTCATTAAATCCTAACACTTAAACTTTAAAGTCTGACCCAGGAAATTACTAAAGTGCTCAAGTCGTTACACTACAGCTTGATAAAAAGTTCTGGCATTCGTTAAACAAGCAATGCTGAATAATTTACTAACCTCTTGGTGTAGTTAGTTTTTACAATTTCTAAAATCTCTTTGCTTTATTTTTTTTAAGTATTGGATGTCTTTCAGGACTTTGATGTGAAATAAACAAATTATCAGGATTTAATCTGGAAATGAATCATGAGTTCGACCTAATCCTTTAATAATATTTTCTACCTTTGTTCTATTTAGAAGTTTTCAAATACAGAATGGTATAGACGATTTATCTTAAACAACAGGGAAGTTCATTTTTAAGGCTAAGTGAGTTATACTCTTTTAAATTCCTATTGTTGTATATACGCTACATCCAAATACGGCTACACGCAAACTTGCAATATAAAAAAATTAACCTTACAACCTCTTTAGAGCTGGCATTATTTTATTTTTTTCATATTGTCTTTAAGAAGTAAATTAGGTATTGTAAAGTAATAGAATGGTGTTTCTTACAGACCATATGAAGTTTAAAACTAGGCTATGTAGAGAAAGGTTGATCTTAAGGATATTTTCAAAAGTCGATAGGCCTAATTTAATCCGCAACTATTTCCATGCATCATAATAATTGATCCTAAAGCCAATACATTCCATTTAGGAAAGGGCGTTTTCATAAGTGATTCATTCTAAACTAGCCTTCCATTAACCTTAATTATTAAACCGACAGTTTCAAACAAAGTTTCCACGTTTCGCGAGAAAGCAAATTATCATGAAAAGAGCAAAGTTCCTTTATTAATATTTTATACACACCTGATTACTTTGTGCAAGAAAGTAGCTTATCGTAATGAAGAAAGTGGATTTTGAATACAACAAATCCTACATTGGTGGTATTTGTAAAGTAAAGGAATATGAACAAATTAAAAGTTTTTAAAATTAATAGTTTATATATTATGTCACTGGCAAAGTATGTAATTCAGACATTCTATAGAATGTCCGTAGGTTTGTCAGGCAAAGTATGAAATAAAAATATATAAAAAAATATTTAACAATATTAATTTATTTTGTGTATAGTTAGGTTAGGTTGGTTATTAATAGTATATAATTAAAATGGCTAATGCAAAAAAAGAATAAAAAGTAAAAAAAAAAAAATACTTTGGAACAACGAAATAATATTGTGTGTATATGGTTGACTTATTTTATTTTACATTAGTTAGATTAATGCCAAACAAGGGTCCAAAAGTCTGAAAAGTCCTATGACCACGTATTTAATACTTGTATGCCTACAGTACCAATAGACATTCTATAGAATTACTAGGTAAAGTATATAATGCGCTCTATTTAATAATTTTCCTCGTTCATTTTAGGCATTGTATAGAATTCCTAGTCATTTTATAGAATGCCTAATTGTATACTTTGCCTGCAACATGTATACCAAATATATTTGGACAGATAAGTAGCTAGTATCATATTCTGTATTTGATATCACACAAAGCTAACACCAATGAAATAAATTCTTTTCCCTTGGAATATAAATTTTGTATTTTTTAAACCAGTAAAATATGTTTATTCATATTTCGAGTTGCCACCGAAACAGATTAAATTGTTTTGTGAATAACGAAAAAGACATGTAGTAGGTTATTTTGTTGCTAGGCCATAATTTACAGGAAAATTTGTTATTGAGAAACGAATTACTACCCATTTATTAAAAATACAGCAAAAGATATATATTTATTATATTACATCCAAATACTATATGTTATTTATATTTCAACCACTTTTAAACCAATTGAGTTTTTCATAAATACACAATGTTTTTGGGGTTGATGTTTCAATGACATAACATCTACCATAAAATACGAGTTTTCAAGTGATTCTTACTGACTTATAAGATAGTTTAAGAATTTAATTTAAGTAGTTGTCCCATGAGTAAAGTTCAAAATTGCATCTGACGTTCAATGAAACTTTAATCCTTAGATAAGTTGTATGACATAGTGTAAACATTCTAATGCCACAAACCTGTTTGGATACAAATTTCATAAATAAACTGAAATGTAGCTTCTAATTAAAGCTGGATTAAACAGAGCTGAACAACACATAAAGTGGATTAGACCAATCAATAAGAAGACAAATTTCCGTAGGATGCGTTGTTTAGAAGGTATATGCGAAAAACTGAAAAATAGCAAAATATTCATAGTTTTTTGACTCCTGAAACTTAGGCAGATTTCAGAATCCGTCGCAAACTCACAGGACTCTTATTTGGGACCCTCAAAAGGTATTGAAACACTTTCCATCTTTAGATGATTTTTTGGGAAGCATATGTCTAATTTGCCTGTGCTATGAGTCCAAACCGGTTTCTTTTATACAGTATATCTACATACTTATTTTAACTCTAGTCAATCTTCTTGTAACAGCTGTTTTATGATAAGATACAGTATCTCTGGAAGAGATTACTGTTATCCTGGCCGAGGATATTACGTATTTATAAAGTGTCTTGCATTAACCGACGTTGTAAACAATGTTAATGTGAGTTTAGGAGTTAGCTCGAACCAACAGCAGTAACATTAACAAAAGTACAGAGTTGGAACATAAGAGTTTAAGGCGTGAAGCATGATATATTGTATCAATGTTTCCACAGTAAAACTTTGAGGTTAAAACGTATTACATGACTTTTCATTTTTGTTGTGTAAATGGTTTTGATTTATTAGGACATGTCTTTCTAGTACTTCCACTATAGTTGCTCTTTAGAGAACTAAGTTATGGCCTCTAAGGCCAAATTAAACGATCGAAATTTGCCACGAATGTTTAACAGAAATGCTACTGATCATAAATGTATAAAAATTACGTCACTTGCCCAAAGTACACATGTTTGTATGATTAGCAAATTTCCCTATAGGGAAGTAGACATTTTTATTGGGGTATCAAAATGTAAACCAGCTGTTACGTTTACCATAATATTTGGACCAGTGACTTAATCTTTTTATGATCCATGCGAATTCTGTTCTTATATACGTGAATTTAGCTATTCTTGGGAGATGACCAAGCCAGCTGGCAAAAATACAGCTGAGTTTTGAATGCGTTTTAAGAGTTAATTTTTAAAACAGGGATTTGAAACATTTAAAACTCAGTTAAACCACACTTTGCCCAAAGATGTGTTTCTGTAGCCCATCCAAAACAACCACTAATGTCTCCAATAGTTCAATGAAGAGGTCCCCTCCGGATAAAGATTCAACGGCACATTGCCTGCGGAACCCATGAACTACGATTTTGATTGATATTTCTTACATAAGCTTATGTCATAGAGGCAGTGGTCTGTATTATATAACATTGTACAGTATTATAAATGGAAATGAAACATATTCCCGATTTTATGTTATTCAACTCTAAATAACCAGAATATTAATATTTGCAATGTTTGGGGAAAGGTTTTTTCCTGTGACTATATCTCACTACTGCTGGCTTGGTCCTAGGGTTCATGAATGTAAGAAGATACGGGGAAGAGGAATGTTAGAGGTTAATTTAGGAGGAAATATGGCCAGGATGTCAGAGCATATAATGTAGATTTTAATTTACATGTCTTTTAAATTTGAATTTACTTACTAACCTATTTTTGACACAATTGGTTAATAAGACTCTTCGGTGGAGACTACGTAGACGGTATTCAATTCTTACGAGAAAAATAACTTAAAACAAGTAGCTATAGTAATACACACACAGAGAAGTAAGATTATGGAAGTTAATAATGATGTCTGTATCTAACTTCCCTGTGATACACCCGAGTTTAGTTCATTACACTTGAACTACAAAAACTAAGGCTTTTTATATTCACAAAAAAACTTAGATATAAAAATACAAAATCAAAAGAAACAATATATTTTTGACACACATATGTTACACACACGTACCTATTTATTTTTCATCATATTGTATTTTGTGTATTCATACAGTTTTATATTCCTCCCTCTATTACCCGAATGCCCCAAAGCACTAAGACCTTTTGTTCTCTTTCCTCGTTTCTTGATATTATTATTATCAAATTTTATATGTAAAAAAACCCCTTAGTTTGATTATTTATCTAAATACTCTTATGTGAAAAACTGTAAATGATTACATTGATTGTTTTTTTTACAAACGTTATGTATTTGACGTTTGTAATGCAATGTAGCCTATCTTTGTCAACTACAATATACGAAGTATTATTTATCTTGCATTTAGTTATCAACATGTTACGAGGTAGTTATATAAAAGTACATTATATTTTTAATTTTTAAGATATTATATCCGAAAGAAATGGACGGAAATATAACGACAATCTATTGACTAGAGCATGTAATGGCACCCAAGCTTACTCAAATATAATTAGGTCATTACTGTTAAACAATTACGCAATTACCGTTGAATACTGGCTCTAGTTTTATGCCTGTTGCAAGCACTTTACGTTATTAATATTTTTAGTTTCAAACTATGTGAAATAATAATTAACAGAATCGTGTTATTCCTCGTCATTGAGGTATTATTTGAAATGTGAAATCCATATTTTAAAAACATGTTTTACTTGTGGTGGTAAATAAAAATGCAGAACAATTTTATAAGTGGTTTTAATCAAATAGAGTCAAAAGTGAAATCTGTGTTTCGAGTTTCCTTCAGGTTCAACTTTAACAATATATTTCCGTTAATTAGTGACGGTCCTTTGTATCAAATGAACATAAAAGGTTTATTTAATTGCTGGTTCTAGTAGGACCTGTTTTAGAACGCGCTGCTAGACAAAGCCGCTTTCAATGTTTAAAGCTAATGAAGAAATAATGATGAAGTAGGTAATAGCCAAGTAATCAGAGTATATAATGATGATTTATCTGTAGGGGACAGTTTGACTTTTTTATGATCGTTAACAGCAATTCATTTCAAAACCTACTGCGACATAATTCTTTTAAATGGGGAATACGTGAGCCGCACCTCCTCAATTCATTTACAAAAGTTAAATGATTCATTATTGTACTCGGCTTAGGCTTATTAAATGCTTTTAATATCTTATTGAATTATATTATATAGGCTAGTATTTGTATTATATAGAACACCTTTAAGTTTTTCAATAGCCCACTAACGCCCTTGAGCACTTCTAGCATCAGTTATAAAAACGCGACTGGTCTGGTGGTTTAAATATTGTATATAGCTAACGTACGGTTACAATTCTGTTATTCCTTGAATAATTGTAATGCCTTAGGCTATTAGTAAGAAGCACATCTGAAGATGTAGGCAAAAATATCAAAGAAAAACATATATCTTAGAGGAGACCTGTCTCACACTTGAAGATCACTTGACTTGGGTACTGCAATATTGTCATTAATTGTTTTTGTTACAATTAATGCCAATATTATCGACGAAAATGCTAAATGTTAGATGTAGGTAAAATCGTTATATTTTTTTAGTTTATTTAGTGTTGCCTTGGGCGAACTGAAGTTAGCGTCGATAAAAATAAAAATAAAATTGAAACAAAGGCTTAAATTTATGGAAGTAGTTAAAATAGTAAGAATAATACTTTTTTAAATGCATTAACAACGTGAGTAAGCACGAATTCAAAACATTTTTCTTCCTCATAAAAAAAAATCAAACAATAATTTACAAAATGCAATTTTCGAATAAATCACACAGTAGACTTACCACCCTAATCTCTGCTGTATAATATCACAAACACGAGATGGCTGATATACAGTCCCGTAGGTGATACAAGATTGGCCAGTGACATATTGTTGACACTTTGTTGTCAAATTACCACATGTGAGCTATATACGGCTGATCAGCTGATCAGGTGATGTACAAGCCCTTTGAGAAACCAAACTGTGGACAGCAAATCAATAATTAATTACTTTCCCTCCCCTGAGTTCTTAGACTGCGTGGTTATAATTGTGTTTTCTAATTACTACATTAATTTGGACCATTTTAAATATTTTGTTGTATAGTTTTATTGATTTTTTTATGGGGTTTTAGTAACTTTTTAGTCAATTAAAGAATTGGTTTTAGACCTGGATGTAAATAGATTGTACAATTTTTGGTCTACTCTAACGTGTACTTTAGAGATGCTCGCTTCCCAAGAAAAGCTACGGTGGAGTCCCCAATGTTAAATATTCCATTTGAAAGACAAATAAATTCACAAGACTCGGTTACCTTTGTGACCAAGACTCCCCGAGTTTGGTGTGAATTGAATTTGTGGTTCCTGGGGATTTCTTAACACATTTACAATGCCCCAACAAGTTTTTTTCAATCAGTTTTATTTTCGACACATTCCTTATGAGTTAGTTGTTGAATACTAAATTGAATGGAATATACACGATTTACACTTAGACTCAGAAATGATTAGCTATTATATTTTTAATTCTTTAAGGCGTGTTTTACTCAGTCATACAACAAGGCAAAAAAAAACACACAAAAAAAACGAATAGAATTATACTATCGTAATTTTATATAATAGTACTTGAATCGAGCTCAGATTTGGTATTAATAAGTTCAAAGCAATTATCAGTTTAAAATAATTTTCATTATTAACTTTACATCATACTACACAGAAACAGGTACTTTTCCATCCGTATTGATAGGCTGGAAAGTTGCCCTTTACCGTGCCTAAACATGGAAACGTAACGTTATGTAATTTTACCGCGCACCACACCGTAAACACTTTTTACCGAGCACTTAGTCAGCTGATGAAATAAACAGCTAGCTGAAACAGCCTATTATATTTCCTTTAATATAAAATAGTATAGTTTATGTTATGTTCTAATTAAATTATATTATGTGTTTAAAATCTATCAAGTATCGTACGTTACTCGCCCGGTAATCTTTAACGTACTCGCACGAAAAACTTGGCTACGCCTCGCGCGGGGACTGTCCTGCTCGCACGGTAAAACACCACTTACCGGGCTAGTAAACTATATATACTATTACTGTCTAACTGTATATACCATTACTTTACTTGGCGTAAAAAGAAAACAAAGAGCTTAAGTAAGGTACTGTATACATAAATTATACACACGCTCATTCATCACGGGCGTTTCCACTACTTGTAATGTAACCAATGTATGTATTTCTAAGGGTGATAAAGCATCTTGAAACTTAAACATCCTAACAACATTACCACGCCATTTCACACCAATATAAATTGGAGAGATAAAATACTCTATAATGTAGCACTGTAAAATCATCTTACCCCTCTATAATCTCACATGCTTGATGAATATTCATAACTCATTAATATGATGTTCAGCTTGTTTGTTCATAATTACACCAATACAACGAGGTACATTGGTTATAAAAATACTTTACTGTAAAAAGAAAGGGTTTGAAGCATAAATAGTTTATATATATATATATATAATTTTAAAATATTGTATTGTCTTGTAGTGGTAATTTTACTGCGTGTAGCATTGCCCCTTTATTTAGTTTGTAGGAAAGGTCTACAATACAATTGATTTTGTTATAGATTCAGATCATGATTTAAAATTAAAACAAATAACAGAAGAACAGGGTATTCTGTATTCTGTAAAGAATTACATCATTTGCACTCAAGGTTATTAGAACAGAGAACTGTACAGCTAAAAATAATAAAAATAAGCTGATCTTTGCGTTTTTTTACAGTTCCATCCATACTCGAATATTAATACAAAATTAACATGTTTGGTATCGGGCTAATGACGTCATGAGTTTATATCTACAACTCATACAGTTTTATGTTCTAATATCCATAGCTGCACTTAATTATACAGAATATGTCGTTGTGTATTGATATATAAAAATACATATAGTTTCTGTATAATACAAAGAAAAAACACTAATATTAGTAGAAAGTTGCTATTTTCGTAGACAATTACCGTTTGTAATAAATATTATGTTATTGAAAATACTGTGTTTTTACATACAATAAGAAGGTTATTATTATTACATTGAATAAAATTAATACAGTTTGATTAGTGTCATTACAGTACCAATTTGCAAATGTGTTGCCACCGTTTAACTGATGGCATTGAAAATGATAAAAGTTAGATAACAAACTGATGTGATTGACCCTTTTCAATGAGTTGAATGAAATGTGAAGCATATTAGAGCATATTTTATTACGTCCATAAACAGTTATTTACTGAATATTGCATTTATATTTGATTATAGCGTTGGTTAAATAAGTCTATATTATCATGGGATAAAATGTTATATTTAATGAGGTTTTTTTTATGGGGAGGAGGTAAAAATGCATTTACGCACACTGAGATGCTCAATGGCCACTCAGTATATTTAATGAGTAAATGAACCACTTTGTATGTCGATGATAGTGATTGTAGATAAGCTCTCTTTTGTACACGTTGCACCACATGTCGAACACAGGATACAATACCGTTATGATATTGATATCGTTATGGTTATGTTTACACTGTTGTTTACATTATCAGAAATGCATTATCCAATACTCGTGTATTGTGGCTGATTTTTCGTGGTTTAAATATTAAACGAATTGTTTTGTTACTAACTTTTTTTCATTGACTCGCCCAAGGCAAAACAAAGTTAAAGTAAGTAGTAAGATACTTTACATATGTATTTAGCAGAATCTTTCATCTGCGAATTTCTGCAGAATGATTTCGTTACTAGAGCTTGCCAAAACGTCCAAATAAAAAATTCCACTCAATCCGAAATATTGGTTTGACAAAATACTGAACAGTCATTGGTTTAATATTATTAATATCATGAACCATAGAGTGGGGACTAGGCGACACTCAGTTAGTTACGGTTTTATAGATTTTAAATTAAACCCAAAAGAATAAGAAAGTTAGAGCAAAAACCTTTAAAATAAACTGTAAAAACTAGCTTTTAGACATTTGAAACTTTTTGGCCGTTATAAAATGTATATTATGACTTGATTGACTAATATAACATCCCTAATCTTATTTAAGTTTCTTTATTACGAAAAATGATAAGTTTGTTTACTAGTTTTAGCATACGTGTCACAAAGATACAGGTTGAAATACAAAGTTACGACAACATTTTGATTGCCATGGGTCATGGCTAGCCTGAAGTTCTCTGATATTGTTTCCTGGAGAAAACAAACCCAACACATCCAATACTACCTTTCCTTACCAAAAGTATTTATAAAATATTGTTTCTGTGAGATCTTTCTTATATCTCTATGTATTTTAACGTTATTTATTATAATTACTAGCAGAGTACCCGTCCTTCGTATGGGGTTGGCGTGTAAGTATAAAATTAGTTTTGCAGTTATACTCGTGCTTTGCGTTTGCAGTGGAAGAGAACACGGATTAAGAAAATTTGCTTATTTTAATTTACGGTATCTATAATGTTCTACCATTGCACCTAAACAACTGCAAAAAGTAAAGTTTTCATTGTGTATCACGGATTTTTGTTGCTGCTTGGTCCAAATTAGCTGTTGTCATAAAAAAAAATAATGCTGCACCCTGTTGGTAAACTTTATAACTTCATAATGCTATTGAATATCATAGAACCAACTTGTGTAGTTGAAACAGCTGACTAAATTCTTATAAATATCCTTTTAAATATAAATACCCATAAGGTTAACATGGGAAACTTCAGAGCCATTGGGGCAGAGCCCGAAAGGAATTTTGAGATTAAAATGTCTATATGTTAATCGGGAACGTGAGCTATCATCATACAAAATTTCAGCCCAATCCAACCAGTATTTTTTGCGTGACTGAACTTCAAACAAACAAACAAATAAAAAGACAAACATACAAACTTTAACATTTATAATATTATTAGTAAGCACTTGCATGTGATTTGTGATTTGCACTGTTCTAGATATAAGCATGGCGAAGCCTATTGTATTTTGTAAATATTTAATGGCAAATAAATCTTTGAATCTTTGAATCTTTAGTACGATTATTACTCGTACTAATTGTAAGGATTTCACTATTGTAAATAAAGTGTTACTACAAACAGTTTTGGTTAGGTATATCACTAAGCAAACGCTGGAAAGTATATTTTTAGCATTAGTTACTTGAAAAGAAAATGATTATTTATTTGTGCTTAGTTTGTATTGTATCAGATTTATTGAAAGAATGCGTGAAGTTATATCGTTGCAAGATAAATTAAAAATATTACTTCAGTGATACAACTCCTTAAAATATAAAAAAAAAAACACTGATATCCCATGATGATTTCTGTTTTGTTAAGTAAATCAATAACAACGTTTGACTGGGTAGGTTCTGAATATAGTTAACTAGCAAAGTACCCGTCCTTCGTACGGAGTTGGCATATCTATATATAAAGCCCAAAGTACCCATGAACTTTTGAGAAAACTATAAGTCGCAACGCCATGAACAATATTTTTTCTTGTTTAATAACCTGCTTTATATCCTGGTGTATGCATTACATGATATTAATTGAGTGTAAATTCCACACAAGAAACAGCCTGTTTAGTTATATACCTGCACCTTCGTATATTTTTATTCTAAGGTGTAAAAGTTATTTATATACGAAGGTACTTATGTTCTAATAAAACAATATTGAGCCATTGGACCAAGAAATTAGGAAATAACAAACTTCAATCAGTATTCTTTTGTTAAACATTAGGTTCTGCTTATTTAAGATATTTTAGTTAAGTTCAGTAAAGGATTACTTAAATTATTCTACGCACCAACCTCATTACTTACCCTGTACTTTTAACTGCTAGATCTCATTATATTCATTCAAACAACAATTAGGCAAACATTCAAAATTGTTTGAAAACATTCAAAGGCAGTTTTGCTAATGTAATTATGTATTTATGTTACAATACATTTTAGTAAGCTACATATTCATACAACTTTTTTCATTCAAAATTTGTATTTAAAAAAATAAAAAAAAACATTACAGTTTAGAAAAAAAAAACATTGATTTAGAGTCTCCTTCTTCTGTGTATAACTACTGCGTTCTTCCTAGTTGTTTTCTAAGAGTGGGTTGTATTCTTTCTCGACTGGGGGTTGTGGGGGGTAGGTCCTGGTAGGTCTCGTCAGAACCATTTGTAGAACCACGATGGCTGCCGTGGTTAAGGTGATTGCAATCTTTAATTGAATGTGTACTGTGCGACGAAGTTTTCTGCACTGGAAAAATAATATTAAAAGTGCAGTCAGTCGCAACCGTTTGCCGGGGATAGCTAAGCCTACAATGGCTGGGTAAAGTTCCAGGGTCTGCGATAAGGTCAGGGAAACCACTAGGCCAATAGCCGGGTCTAACCGGCATAGGACTGGCTCATACACGGGCACTGTGAACAAGTCAAAAACAAGTCACCACAACAAACGTGCAATAATCACTACCAGGCCTACGCCGATTCTCCACTCTCCTAGGGGGTCGTTGCTGACTACGCAACTCGGGCTTCGTCCTAACTATCCAATAGTTAAGCCCAGAGTGCCTAAAACACGGTGAGTTACACGACGACTTGCCAATAAAACCACAACGCGTGTTATCACCAGGCGGGGTCTACTAGGCCACTATAATCCGATACACAACTCTAATGCCCAAGCTAAGAATCAAACAGTTCACTCAATAATCGTACCACATAATAATATACAAGTACACTATAGGTAGAGTGACTACACCACTAGTAGCTGGTCTCAATAAATACCAAGCCAAACTAAATGGCAATTGCACTATTGAAATATTGAGCTACTTAGTAGCAGATAAATAAATATTAACTACGTTCCGAACACTAGATAAATATATTATCTGATAGCCGGTACTCCGCTATCCAAGCTACCAAGCTAACGTGTCGGATTAAGCAAGCTGTTCAGGTTAAATTAAACTAATTAAATGATTAATCAATACCAACCCTACTGCTACTACCACTACTGCTACTATATCAATGTTATATTGCTTAGCCGGGCTTCTGTTAATAGGCTAATAAAACTAGCTACTAGCCTACTGGCCTCGTGCTTCCAACTACGCACGCTAAATCGTGCAGCCTAGGTTTGTCGGGCCTCAGAGTTATTAGTAATATAACTAACTCTAGGTACAACGCAAAATAATATCTACTACAGTCAATTAAATTATATTATTTGCGCTCTAGCACCTGCCCAGAACCGTCAGGAATACATTTAAATATTATTCCTGACTAATATAAATCCTAACTACCGTCAGGCTTTGACCAGCACGGTTACAACTCTAACTCTCGCAATAAAGTGTAAGATTAATATTAAATCAAATCTTAAACCAAAGTGTAAGGAACGTCGTCCACTCACCAACAGTGGGTCTGTACCGTCTGTACCCAACTTACACCAACACTCGGCGCGATCACACCACGTACACTCTGTACCTCCAACGTACGCCGGCCGTTTACACAGGACACCAACACTGCCTTCTTCACTGTCCGGGATCCACCACTAGAATGTCTGTCCTAGGCTATCCTGAGAAACTAGGATATCCCAGGCTTATCGGCACTGATAAGCCGGGTCAAAGGGCGCTAGCCAGGTTCGCCGCCGCCGCTTGCCTACCTCAACAATCGGTGCGCGGCCAAATAGCAAATATTTACCCCCCTAGGAAAATAACTCGTTACATCCCCCACTTACATCGGGATGAAAAAAAAGAAAACGGCCAAAAAGAAAAAAAATCTTTGAACTCCGGCCAAAACAGAATACTCCAACCCCTAACCCAATGGTGAACCCTACACCACAGGTCTCAAACTTAAAACAAAGAAAAACTCTTCTACTCGCCACTACCAGCCAACATGGTGCTGAATGATTTGGCATCAGGAACCAGACGGGGATTTCCATTGCAAGGGCCTTCGGGGTCTTCGTCACCAATTTTGACACTGTCCATGCGGCCACCTTGGCCAGAACAGTCATCACCCACGCCCATTCTTAGTACCTCTGTCCCACATGTCACCAATCCGAGGTCTCGGATGACATCCATACCCAGAATCATGTCTGTGGTGAGAGTGGGGACGTACAAGGCATCTCCCATCCACCGTCTTCCCGCAGCTTCTCCTGCTAGCCGAAACGAATACTCAGCCGTTGACCGTGACCCATCTGCCATCCTTAGAGGAGTGGTCTTCTTACAAGGCTCTATCCCCTGGCGTTTAAGATGTTCGGCGACTCCTCGCCCAACCAAGTTGACGACGGACCCAGTGTCCAGTAACGCCACGAAAACGCTGCCCATCAGCACAACTTCAACAAAGGGCCTTGTCTCTGAAATCAGCCGGTCCTCGTCTACTCCACCAACCAGGCTGTTTAGTTTTCCGAGCCACACGGACCACTCTTCTGAGGTCGTTCGTTTTGGGTGGCCTTGCCCAGTTGACCTCGTGATGCCTGAGCTGGCCTGTCGTTTCCCGCACGACATTCACACTGATTCACCGTCATGCCGGGTTTGCCACATCCATAACAGGAGACGGTCCTCGGCTTGCCACATTCTTTGGCAAAGTGACCAGTCTCCTGGCACCTAAAGCAC
This sequence comes from Macrosteles quadrilineatus, assembly GCF_028750875.1. Classification (NCBI taxonomy): domain Eukaryota; kingdom Metazoa; phylum Arthropoda; class Insecta; order Hemiptera; family Cicadellidae; genus Macrosteles; species Macrosteles quadrilineatus. Next base: position 1,978,135 of record NW_026542610.1, read on the forward strand.
CGTACACCATCAGCATCCTTCCCTGTCATTGCGGGCCTTCGTACACGAGTCTCGATCGAGTATGAACTAACCCGCTGCCCAACTGACTTGGCTTCAGGAGACGGTCTCTCGAAACTACCTCTTTCGAACGTGACAGTCTCAAGATTCTTTTCAGCTTTCTTCCTGGGAACGTAGGCGGTTTCCAAAACCAGCGCTACATTTGGTGAAGGAGGAGGTCGGAAGGCCGCCTTCTCTCGCAGATAGGCCTCATAGTCTTCAGCCAACTCCACCATCTCGGCCAGGTTGCTGAAATCACGCCGGCGTACCATCAGTTTGTACTCGGGACGCATATTGTTGTAGATCAAGTCCAATCTACCATGCTCCGACAACGTACCGCTACGCCTAAGCAAGGTACTTATGGCCACGATGTAATCTCGGAAGTGTTCGGTCTCACCCTGCGTCCTTTTCCGGATCTCCTCATCCAAATTCCTCTGATAACCAGGTGGAAGGAACTGGATCTCAAATTGATGCCGGAAAGCTTCAAAAGAGTACAGGAGCTCCTTGCAGTTCCTATACCAAAGAAGTGCTGAACCTTGCAGCAGCTCCGGTAGCGCTCTGAGCAGGTCCTCCGACGATATAGAGTACGAGACCATCAGCTCTTCAAGACGCTCCAGGAATGACACAGGGTCTCTACGTCCATCAAACTTCAAACCCCACTTTCGGACCATGTCACATATCTTGGAGCAATTCTTCGGCTCCACCCTGCTGGCCTCACTCGAGAGCATACCCGATCCACGTGGCACCTCCAGACTAGAAGGACGGACTGGTCTCTCCAAATGATCGTTAGGTCGCTGCCATCCCTCGGGTCTACTTGGTAACCCAAAGGTAGGCATGGGAGCAGCCAAAACAGGGGACGTAGGGTTGGCGGGTCTTTCGAACCCATAGCCGACCTCATTACTCGGCGAGCCTCTCGCCTGTCGCACCACCGATGCCAGATATTCTCGAAGAGTCCGGGTATCGGTCTCCAAAGACAACCCAAGGATCTCTTTAACCGCCTCTAACTCACTGCTAAGTCCCACTATCTCCGCTTGATTCGATCCCGTATTACCCAGTACCTGAGGTACGGTTCTAAGGGGGTCAGGAAACCCCACAGTTGTAGTAGCTGGCGGTAAAAATGTCGGTGCAGCAGCCCCAGCCGTACACAGCCGATCATCGCTGTACCGACGGGCATTCCGCTGCTTCCAAAACGACGAGAACCTCTGCCGTAACTCCGCAGAAGTACCAGTGGTCACCAAACCATACTGGTCCATCGTCCTCATGAGCTCCCCTTTCGAGAGGTCATAGATCCATCCCACGCGAACGTCCCGGGGCTGCGACCCCAAGGACAAAGTCGCTGGCGCGGAATAGGTCAACGAAGTTGTCACCGTCGTACCCACTACCGAAGAAATTGTCGGCCAAACGGGCGAAGACGCCGGCCACAATGACGATGTCGTCATCACCGACAGTTCGGAGCTAACCCCAGAACTAGTCGTAGCAATAGCAGACGTAATAGGCGTACCGCCCAGCACGGACGTCGTACTCGTAGTCACAACCATATTTAAAATTCAAATACCACGACTAATCCGCAAAAATAAGAGCGAAACCGATTAAAATCTATTTAACACCGTTATAATAAATCAAACCGATTATAGGTGTGAAAGTCAAACCACAAATACACAATAAGGGTTCTCACTCAAATAATATTCGATGATAAAGCTCAATTAATTAGCAAAATAATAAATCAAACCAATTATGGGTGTGAAAGTCAAACCACAAATACACAATAAGGGTTCTCACTCGAATAATATCCAATGATAAGGCTCAATTAATTAGCAAAATTAAAATTACTAACTAATATCTATGTATACAACCACTAAATAAATTAGGGTTCACAACACACCACGCTGTAACAGAAAACAGGTTAGGCCTACCCAACCGACTATAAAATCACAGCAGGTCTGCCTAAAACTCTGCACAACAGCTCAGGTCCGCAGCCAACCTGCACAAGTCCGCAGCAAATCTGCACAAATAAAATTATTTTGTTCGGGCGCCGTTAATACGTCAGCAACTCAGCACCACTGCCAACCTCAGTCCCTGTTCGCAGGCGCCATCTTGCGACGAAGTTTTCTGCACTGGAAAAATAATATTAAAAGTGCAGTCAGTCGCAACCGTTTGCCGGGGATAGCTAAGCCTACAATGGCTGGGTAAAGTTCCAGGGTCTGCGATAAGGTCAGGGAAACCACTAGGCCAATAGCCGGGTCTAACCGGCATAGGACTGGCTCATACACGGGCACTGTGAACAAGTCAAAAACAAGTCACCACAACAAACGTGCAATAATCACTACCAGGCCTACGCCGATTCTCCACTCTCCTAGGGGGTCGTTGCTGACTACGCAACTCGGGCTTCGTCCTAACTATCCAATAGTTAAGCCCAGAGTGCCTAAAACACGGTGAGTTACACGACGACTTGCCAATAAAACCACAACGCGTGTTATCACCAGGCGGGGTCTACTAGGCCACTATAATCCGATACACAACTCTAATGCCCAAGCTAAGAATCAAACAGTTCACTCAATAATCGTACCACATAATAATATACAAGTACACTATAGGTAGAGTGACTACACCACTAGTAGCTGGTCTCAATAAATACCAAGCCAAACTAAATGGCAATTGCACTATTGAAATATTGAGCTACTTAGTAGCAGATAAATAAATATTAACTACGTTCCGAACACTAGATAAATATATTATCTGATAGCCGGTACTCCGCTATCCAAGCTACCAAGCTAACGTGTCGGATTAAGCAAGCTGTTCAGGTTAAATTAAACTAATTAAATGATTAATCAATACCAACCCTACTGCTACTACCACTACTGCTACTATATCAATGTTATATTGCTTAGCCGGGCTTCTGTTAATAGGCTAATAAAACTAGCTACTAGCCTACTGGCCTCGTGCTTCCAACTACGCACGCTAAATCGTGCAGCCTAGGTTTGTCGGGCCTCAGAGTTATTAGTAATATAACTAACTCTAGGTACAACGCAAAATAATATCTACTACAGTCAATTAAATTATATTATTTGCGCTCTAGCACCTGCCCAGAACCGTCAGGAATACATTTAAATATTATTCCTGACTAATATAAATCCTAACTACCGTCAGGCTTTGACCAGCACGGTTACAACTCTAACTCTCGCAATAAAGTGTAAGATTAATATTAAATCAAATCTTAAACCAAAGTGTAAGGAACGTCGTCCACTCACCAACAGTGGGTCTGTACCGTCTGTACCCAACTTACACCAACACTCGGCGCGATCACACCACGTACACTCTGTACCTCCAACGTACGCCGGCCGTTTACACAGGACACCAACACTGCCTTCTTCACTGTCCGGGATCCACCACTAGAATGTCTGTCCTAGGCTATCCTGAGAAACTAGGATATCCCAGGCTTATCGGCACTGATAAGCCGGGTCAAAGGGCGCTAGCCAGGTTCGCCGCCGCCGCTTGCCTACCTCAACAATCGGTGCGCGGCCAAATAGCAAATATTTACCCCCCTAGGAAAATAACTCGTTACAACTGTAACAATAAAAAAATCATCAAAAGGTTGATCTTAGACTACTAAAGGCTTCGTTTCATAGCATTTCAAAAGAAAAAATAGTAAATTGTCTTTTCATGTCAATAACTAACATTATTAGGTTAAACAAATATAGTTTACTCTTACCTTGCATATTTTTGGATTGTTTGAAGATCCATTCTTGCAAGTTTGCTGGTTTTCTGCTTATAGCGTTTTCTTGAAACCTCAATAACTTCTAGATTGTTCACTTAGGATTTTATTCTTGTTCTGCGTCTCCTTGTTACTTTTACTTAGGTGTGTATTTCTCTTTAGTTCTCCAAACGCCAACTAACGGTTCCTTACCAGGAAAACTCTATTTTTCTGGAAAATACGTTTATTCGTTAAGAATAAAATATTAACGTCTGTGAGCGCAATGAAAAATGAGTTGAAATTCTTAGGTATCTATGAATTTCTATATAATGAATTTCTATATGAATATCTATGCATTTTTGAATGTATATTGGTTTTATCATCGTTTCACTTTGTAAAAATATAATACAACTGAAATATAAAAATAAATAAAATGGAATTACGAAAAAATACATATGTCGTTTGAAATGTACAGCCTTTAACACACTAACTTATTTATACTAGCTTTAAGATAGGGCACTAAAACCCTTTCTTCAATTGGAAAAAGTGGAACTATATTTGTGCCAAAGATAATAAATTGAAGCACCATATGTACAATATAGCTCATAACTGTTCATTTCATTGTTATTCATAATCAAAGTTAAATTGAATGAACTATAAACTATCACTGATTTTAAACCTAATCGCAATAATGCAATTTAGTGACTGTATTTTCTTTATGGCATTAAAAAGTAAATATACAACTTTAAAGTCCTGATTATTTACCTTTACACCCAAGATCAGAACTTTTAAACAAGTATCTGTTAGTACGATAACACAAACAATAATCATCCGATTTTGATTAAATTTAGTATAAACGTGTAAACCTACAATTCTTCGAACGAGTTTGCGAACCATGGTTAGACTATGAAAACACGGATTTATGGAGGGTTTTATGGATATAAAGTATTTTCCCATTTAATAATCATACCCAAAAACATTATTGTATTACATTATCTTCCAAACCATTTTTATAGCTGAAAGAAATGAAAATATATTATATTGACGCGTCGCAATGTGATCAACGGTTAACGATAAAATTCAAATTCTCATGTTATTTGTATGGAAAATAAGTAGACTGTTGTAGTTTCCTTATTCATTTATTTTTTGTATATCAAATTTGGCAAATTTGTTTGTTTTATACTAAGCTATAGAAATCTTAGTAAAAAACACAACCTTCCCTGTAGCATCGAACCTAAGTATCCGAAAACTAATATATATCATTTTGTATCGTAAAAGATTTTAATGGAAATATTGTTTGTTGTTTGTGACGATGAATGCTATAAGACATAAAAGGAAAGGTTGTCAAAGAGCTAAAATTATTTTATCAGCACTTCACGCTTTAAAAAAAAAAAAAATGTTTACGTGGAAATGAATACATAAAGTAATAATTTAGTTTTTGCTCCTTTAAAACTGATGTCCAGTATCTCACCCTAATTAATTTTTGACATTTTAAATTACATTTAACCAATGCAAATACAATATACATCTTATTTATTGTATTTACATTGACGACTACTACTATACTACTAGTAATACTACTGGGGAGCGAGCTGGTTTAACGGTTAGAGCGCGTGACTTCGGTCCACGAGGTCCTGGATTCAAATCCCGCCAAAACACCAATGGATTTTATCTAAGTGATAATGCCGCAACCCCTAGGTGTCTAGCCTGAAGTTATGTGCAAAACAATCCCGGGATCGTTCCTAGCTTCCTAGGGGGAAAATAGTGACACTACTATTCACTTTGATCATTTATTCATATTAAACTTATAAAATTTCGAAAGAACATAGGTAGAGAATACTAAAGAAACACGTCTGTAATAAAATAAAAAGTGGAAATCAATTGAATGGTGTGGATTGATCAAGAGAAGTTGGAAGTTTGGTAAAAACAAGAAAAGAACAAAGCAGCAGGTTGATCGCGAATCAGTTCTGGACGTATTCAAGAATGCATTGGACTAGGGCAGCAACACTCCAGGGAGCAATATAAGGGATTGGATATCAGGTAACTGGTCTCTCCTGGGGTTGAGGTTTGTTCATTATTTCAATATATTTTTGGTACATATTTTCCCAATGAAGTATAATATTTAGGGTAAATCATTATCATACAAAATCTTAGAAATTAGGTATTAGAGGAAATAGACCTATAATTATGTCCGTTTTATAGGTTCCTTTAATGTTTTAGTACTATAAAACGTTTAAATTTCAAACGAATATTTCGAATAAACTTCTCTTTAATTTGTGTTGAAAAAAATGTTACATAATGAGTACATGAAATACAAACACCGACGTTTCCTCCTAAAACATAAAAGATAGCATTATTGTTGATCCAACAGATGCCTTAAGGCATAATGTGCAACAAGGTACATACAACAAGGTGCATACAAAGGTAAATGTGATTATTCTTATCTATATGGCCTTGTGCTTTCTATTCAAACATTGTTGGCTCACTACAATATTGATATAAACTGTCCATAACATATTCTATCATGTTTCTCAATGCCTGCCACAAAATGCATTTACTTAGTTGACTATCGGTTGTTGAAAGTAGGCAACATTATTCATATTTTGACCACTTACTTCTAAAACGTGACATGTAATTTATTTTAAAACAATTCTTGTGTTAAGAAAAGTAATAAATAAAATACAGGTAGGCTTTTTGTGATCCTAGGGATTTTTTTATTGAATGCAGATTCAAATGACCATGGTACTTGCAGCTAGCCGAATTTGAACTCAGCCACCGGATCAATTGTTCTGACCTTGACTATTCTGTGTCACAACAATCGTGCTTTATTTAATTTAAAACATTAACGAGTTGTGCAATTCTACCAAAATCCCATACATAACACCACGAATAATTTCAAATAAGGATGTTTCCTTAAATTAAAGTACAACATATTAATACTTCAAAACTCAAAATGAAGGACATGGTATAAAACTTAATTTGCATAAATACTGCATAGATAAACAACACGTTATAGATAACCCAAACCGGTTGCAATAACCTACAAAAGCTCATCAAGTCCATAAAGAAATTACAATGTACAATATTTTCAAGGAAATAAAAGTTTGTTGTGATGGTTTCATTAAGCATATATACAATTATTTTAAATTTTAGTGGGACATAATAAAACACGGAACACAGTAGAATGACACAGCAATCGCTTGGGACCGTGAAACCCACTGTCTAGTTCCTGGCCGTATATCAAGCTCAACTGACTTTTGGAACATTTCAATTTACTTAGAAATCTTCCATTTATACAGAATTAATCAATGGAAAAATACAAGTCGTTTGAAAAAATCAATAAACGTTTATCATGCCATCGTGTATTTATGAAAGTGTACAAATGTACTAAATGTTGGAGCATGTATACACCGTACTAGGACAATGCTTTTAAACATCTACAAGTACAACAGTACAAAAAAATTAAGAAAACGGAAACATAATAGCCATATTGTTATCCATTGTTTACAAATATTAGATACTTTAGTAAAAATAATATATTACTGAACTAAGATCGCCACATAAACAAAAACTATTTTTACCAGTTAAACGTAATGAACTAGTCAAAGGAATGAGACAGAGTAAATATGTTTAGCCTCTGGATCACGTTTTTAACAAATAAAATAAATTATACTTGTACCGTCGGTGTTCCGGGTTTAGGTCAGCGACACAGGTCTCGAAAATAATAGTCCATGTGCAGATTTTCGCCGAGTAAAAAAAAGCTGCACTTTGGTTTAGCCTAAACATTCATCTGCCAGCTACACCACGTGACCTAATCAATATTATAGTTTGGCACATTTTCGTTTAATGTTTTATTCGTGTTCGTGTAATGTGTATTTAACGACTCTTTTCAACATCAGTGTCGCCAGCAGAGGATTATCGTAACTTGATGACAGCTTCAAAATGTACCTTTTAATTCTTTTAATCTTGGCCGCTGTCTTAAACCATTGACTAAATAAACACTATTTAACTATATTGCTAGCTTTACTTATTACTTTCACTAAATACGTTCTTGTAATTGATGGCAGTTATTGAGAAAATTATCCATATTATGTTTAACCACCGCGAATAGACCACCATGGTATATTCTATTTGGTTTATCGCTATATACTTCCCCTTAGGCAGACATGAATTTTAACATTTTGTATATAACTTTAAAACTTACAATAGGGGGGGGGGAGTTTTTAAATACTAAATTGACAGTTTTTAACACGTTGTATAAAAAAGTTGTCTTAAGCAGTTGTCTTAAGCGAGTTGTTGTGTGTGCCCTTTTGGTTGGTCTTTCCATATTTGTTATTCAAGTCGAATTTACAAATTGTGATAAGGGTATGGCTAAGGATATGGTATAAACTAAACTTTTCCGATAGAATATTTAGTGTGGATTCCAAAAGGGCCATGGAAAAATATCATTATATTGGCTACTAGATGAGAAAATGCGATTTTTTAGTCTAAGTCAAGATGTTTAGAAAAATATAATAATAGCTGTTGCCGGAAGTAGGAATGAGATATAACTATCCAAATTGCGTATTTTTATCTAAATTTGCGGGTATAATAAAGCTTTAAATCTTTGACACTAACTACCAAACACCCTGTATGTATACTGTATGTTTAATTAAAAATATTCTAGGGTAAGAAACATTAAATTATTACATTAAAATTATTATCAATTACATTGAAAACAGTGCAGTAGGCCTACTATGCAATGATACAACGTTAATTGCAGACTGCATTTGAAAAGTTGGTGGCAGAGGCTGTCACCATTTGCAGAACGTTTCGTAAATGAATAAATTAAAAACTTGCTTCCGGCTGGCTGGTTTTAGCCAAGCAACACGGAATCTACTTTTCCATCCGAAGCTCATAATTTATTTACATCGAAACTGACTCAAGAAGAATTTATTAAAACGCTCCCTCTAAGTGAATAATATTTAAGTTAATATACGACAAAGCTCCCTACATTATTGATGCCAGATTAGAAACCTTTGATTTCGGCTTGTATAAACCGTTTCAATTAGGTTCTATAGTTTAAAAACTTTTCAAATTTGAAACATTTTAAATTTTGCTAAGGCAATTTACGCTATTAGGAAAATAGACAAAATCTTTACATTATCGAATGCCCTCTTTCTAATGGAAAACGAAATTTAATATTTAAATGTATAGCCTATCGAATCACAAACTACTAAAACAATCATACAATTCTCCTACACTACCCATGATAATAACACGTTATATTTTCCTGGGGTAATCACATTAACGCAAAGCAGTTCTCACGACATTATGAGTGAGGAAATTATTACAAAATCTCATCATAATGATATTGTCCCTACAGAGATATAGATGATTCTACAGCGTCCTAATTCCTATAATACAAAATATGCATGTATACTACTAATTTGGTCTCAAATACATATTATGTTTATGTTGTGGAATCAGAATTCAATAAAAAAATTGAGAAAATATTCCTTTCCGTGGTAAAACTATTCTCGACTATATCATGTTCTTACCACACAATATTTCAGTAACCTTAATATATAAAAAATATAAAAGTACATTCTAACAATTCCTTGAAATCCTTAATGAATAATTAAATAAGCAGTAAGTTAATTTAAGAAAAGCTAAGTAAAAAGTACGTAAAACTGCTAGAGGAATATAAAGTAAAATGTCTTGTAATTTGTATTTTACTCCTGTAAATAGCTTACAAAAACATATTCAAGCCTTGCATCATAATGGTAATGAATATTCATAAAGCGGATGTGCTTAGCGAGCTGCAGTCAGGAAAGTCAAAATAATCAAGAATATAGTACATTTCATCTCCATGGTCTAAAGTGAATCTGTTCGACCTGAGCTAAAGTTTCAGGAAAAATGAATGAGGGTAAAACAGTTTTCCTGATTATAATGAAATATGCCTATATTTTTGTTAAAAAATAATTTATTAATCTAAGTTTTGCAAAAATAACAAAATTCAATTCATTGATCTTTGATGACGTCTTTGTATCAGCAAACAACATTATCAGCAAGGAGAGAGGAAGGCTAAGGGAAGTGTATTCCAGGTACGTTGGATAATTGCCACTGATCCTCTGTAATCCTAGGTCTTCTGTTCTAGCCTTAGAAGCCACGATAAAGGAATACGCATTAAGAAAAAAAATAAGTTGTAACAAGGTATTATTTACTAAATTATAATTTTAATTTCAGGTTATTGTGACATATTTTACAATAACCACATAGAAAGAATGTAAAAAAAATAACCAATTATATTTTTAACTAAATGTAAATTTTTTAGTAGTCGAGAACTACTCAATATATTTGTACTTCAGTAATTACATGAGCCTTGTTTTTTTAAAATTAGTTTAGATCAACGGAAGTACTGTATCTTAATTTAACCTATTTTAAATTTACTATGAGCGCAAGGGACTCTTTGGACTTTTTTATACTTAAATAACTAACTAAATGATTGGAAAGCAGTACTTGATGTCAATAGCCTATCAAATGTTAGGTATGGACGGTGTCATGCGAATAATATTTTTTGCTAGTTTTCCAAAATGGTTGGAGTTAAATATTTAAATATTAATAAGTAATATTAGTATTGTTCAAAGGTTTATTGCGGAAATTTTCCATCACGAATGTAAAAAATAATACACAATGTTTCGGGATCTGGAATCTGATCCCGTCCTCAGGTGAAAAAACTTAACAAACATATTACAACTAACAATACACAAGCGCCCAACCTAAGTTGGAATACACTACAGAGGGTAGCAGTCAAAAAAATATGCACCATCACCAACCACCAACAACCATGATGGTGGTGTTATTAACTCACCATCACTAACAATGAACTTCAAACTAAGAATTAATATTAGTAATTAGTAAATGAGATTTAAAAGTATGTAATACCTTCCCACAAACTACTCTTAAAGTTGAAACGTTATACAAATTCACACACATTCTCAATAATAATCACATTTAGTTGATTTAGGGGGAGAGCGATATAGGGTGTCGAATAATTAAAACCAATGACAATGAAAGAATTTTAATTATAAACCCTAACAATGGTGTTAAAAAGGTTATAATGAGCAATATACAGAAATCTAGGCCGCCTTATCCCATTTAGATGGTCCAGTAATTTACATTTTGTGAATAAAACAAAAGTGAATGAGGATCTTAAGCTGCTACTCAACCCTCTGACAACCGTTATAATCTTAGGTTAAATCACATGGACAAAAAAGTAATGAATTTGAAACGTGTTGTAAACTAAAACAGCAAGTGTGTTTTATCTGTGATGTGTAAATTAACTTTGCACAGGTTGACACAGCTGCAATAAAAGACAACATGACACACCCTTGGGTTTATTGTCAGACGTAAAGCCAACTGCTTGAAACTTTTATGTTGCGAGACTCCTCAACACTACTGGATCACACGAGTAACTTGTTATTTACTTGTACTTTACAAAAAAAGCTATATTTCCCAATCGATCATCTTCTTAAGCTTGTAAGCCAACTATCTTACAAGAGTATCTTAGAGGTGTGTACTTAACAAGTGTACAAGTTTCAGACCACAAACAGCTGAAAAGGTGGTTTAATATTTATTTTAATGTCATTTTAAAACACAGAAACAACATTTCTACAAAATTGAAGTGGAAGATGAGTCCCTTCTAACCTGATAAAGAAAGTCAGATCTATCTCCTGACGTCTGCATCATCTTCTCCAAGTTGAAGGTCTACCATCTAAGAGATAAACAAGCAATTAAAAAAAAAAATTACCATACGAGTTTTGTCAAACAAATTCAGGGTCAACCAGAACATAATAGTCTGTTTTAATCAGAAAATAAAAATAAGAAAATACAATTTAAGTTGATTTATTTTCATGTGTATCTGTTTCGTGGTTTGAAGACAATATTTAAGTGCAAAAGATTTTAACTGTATTGACAATATCTTTTTTGTTGGTACTAAATGGACACTTTCCTTAACAATGATGTTTGAATGAGATGTGTAGGGGGGGATATGTAAATATTATTTAATATTTAATAATATTAAATATATCAATGTTTAATATTATTATTGACATTTTCACGCTAGTTATAGAACAATCAAAACATTTAATTCTATTTCAAAGGAAGATAAATAAAGCCTGGACCATAAATGAATTCTAAGTAACGTTTTCACCAATATTTATCCAATAAAATGTTCTATATTTCATCGATATATTTGTATATCAAATATTTGAGTTCTGTTCTAATAAATTGATCAAAATATCAAAGCATGCAAACATTGCTACAAGATCATGCCAAAAAATCATGTAAAAAAAAAATCAAAAAAAGATCATGTCACTAAATCATACAATAATTTAGCTTAATGACAGTCTTAACATTAAAATCTGTATAAGTTTTTTTATAAATTAATTTTATGAAAAATATTTAATATAATTTTTGGAAAAAAGGAAAGTGGAGTTTTTGCTCACAAAAGCTACCTAATTTCGGATATTTGAAGAATGAAATGAGGATTTTGGAAATGGCTGTTTAAAACTGTAGCCGAAGAGAATGAGCATCTGGTTTGACATTAATGCCTCCATCGTAAGAATTTAAGAAATATTACCACAGGATTAACATTTCAAGTTCCTCTTGCCAGAAAACGTTGCTATTATACATTGTGATTGAAAAAAACTAGGTTTATTATGTTTTCTTACAATTGAAGATAAAGTAATGAGACTTTGTTATACCAATAATAACCATAAACGTTTACTCTTTAAACTATTATTACGTTTTATCCCTTAAGGGCGACGGTCCTTGAGGAGACATACGTTTGTAAGACACACCTAAAAAAAATAAATCAATAAATGAATTCAATTTCTAGGGTCTTGATAACATTTAAAACTAGGAATAATCCTTTATCTTGGAGTTACTTTTTCAGTTACTTTTAGGGTTACTTTTTTTGGGTGCCAACATTTTCACGCTGTGTCGTAGTCTCCTCAAATACATGGTTGTGGCGTTGGTTTTTGGCTACGTTGCAACGACATGACTATTCTTTCCCATTGTAATAAAAGGAATAAAAAAACATAAATAAACTGTTTTGGAATCATAAACATTGCGCATGCTCCGTTATAAATTAGAGCAACAGGTGTTTCAGTATGTCGGATCTGCGGCGTTGCTACTTTTGTCTTGCAGCGACCTTGTATTAGAGGAGGCTATAAGTCTGAATCATATTGTTCAATATTACCCTGTAAAAGGAGTGTTTTAATATGTAAAACATATACATACTTAACTAATAATTGTTAATTAAAGTGAAAAACATACCATGCATTTAATAAAACATTTTTTCAAGTCGTTTGGTAACTAAAGTCTTAAAACAATTCATTTTAATAAATTTACAATTCCAAATGGAGACAAATTGTAAATCCTAACAAAAAATAGTGATGTTTGCAAAATTATTTACTTTATCCCTGGTTACATGATAAATTATAGGGTATCATCTTAAATTCTACAGTAAAAACTGTAATATTTTTTAAATTACATGATTATAAATAGAAATACAAGCACTATTCAATGGTACAGTATTATTTAAACGTGAAGATAAAAAATAGAGGATAAAAATATAGGAACGGGTCATGTCCGATTTAAAATATTAATGCGTCCATTTGGTAAGAAACTACTTTGGTATGTGCATTTTACTTAGTGTTATTAATGCCGATCTGACACAAAGCTGAAGTAAAGATACACATTATTAATAAGTCAATAGGAAAATAATCAAATGGGTTTACATAAAAAGTGTAATTTTAATAGCATTACTTTGACATTACTTTGAAAGTTTAGTTCAAAGCTGTTTATCAACAGAAAAAAATATCAACTCCTTCTTGATCCGTGTTAATGTTCATCAGGTATATTCAGGTAAAATATCATCATCATCAATCTTTTTATTGATTTTCCCCCCAAGGGGTACATCAAAATAATTTTTTTTAGTAAAATATATTACTAATTATAAGATTTAGTACCCACTCACTTTAAACTGGTAATCTGGTATTTTCACCGTAAAACTTAGTCCACCTCTATTTCCAAACTCTTACTACCAACTTGTTGATGTAAAAATAAATAGAAAACAAAAAGAAGTCAATTAAAATGAGTATTTATTATTTACGCTGTCACAAAAGTAAGAACTTCCAATTCTACCGCCTCGTTCAATTCACACAATCTCAGCCTTCTGCTTGTGGAACTTCCTATGTTTTCCTTCCTTAGGAATCTTAGGATTTCTTTTCCGATTACTTAAAAGTCGTTCAAACAGGTGTTCACATGCAATCCTTTAATAGGATGGTTTAATGCTTTCACATTGTCGCTCTGAACATTGTTACAGTTAAACTCCAGTTGCTAAAATTACCAAATTATCCAGGCTAACTTCTTCATTCTTCACCTCCAAAGGCTTTTCCACTTTTCGGTGCTCCACGTCTCACATCTTTGTTGTTTAGTGGTCCTCTTCCTCCCCGTGCGGCACAATCCTTCACCCCTGGCACAAGCCCCACCGCCCGGATGGTGGAGGTGCAGGAGGAGGGAAACTGTAGGAAGGTATTGGCGGAGTACTCGCGTAACTAACACCCCGACACCTCCAGGAGGTGGCGGAGGCGGCCCCTTGAATACTTTACCCAATACCCAGCCTACAGCGATCGCTACACGCACACCTACCAACACCGGACGAATGCGACTCATGCTTCTAGATTTACTACTAAAAAAGGGGACTTCTGTTAGAAGAAATTGTTTTTGCGTTGTTCGCATGAGATTTTCAAGATAGTGAATCATACTGGTTCCAGTAAAGTTTAAATGTATTACGTTCATTATAAAGTACAATGTATTTTTTTTAAAAGCTGTGGACCTTTCCTACGCATGCAAATCAAATATTCTTCACGTTAATTAATTGTACAGGAACGATCCAAACCCGGTCTTAAATGTTAATCAATTATAAATTGTATGAGCATTTTAAATCCAATGAATTTGCACCAAAACAGCATATTCGTCTTTCTATGGAAAAGGTTTTAAAGTGAAATTGTAGTTCAACGTATCCAGCGTACTCGCCATCTCGAAAAAATCAAGTTTGGTGCTGCTGAACGTCAAACACTGACCATGAGTAAAACCATCGACTATTGGACACCGAAGTAGACATCCCATCTATATGGATCAGCTGTAGCCATTTTTTACTAAAAAGAACGTAGTTGTGTGAGCCAGTCACAGATTGCACTGTCTAAAACTCGATTTAATACCTTATTTTTTGTTGCTGGCCAGGTTGATGGGTCATAACAGTTGCTATAACTCATAATAAGTCGTTCCCTTAGTTTGACTTGGTAAACAAGTTTGTGTACTCTATATATTTCCTGGAATTGCAACTTTTGTATTTTGGTAAGGTGCAAAACTATAAGTGGCTGGCAGCATAAAGGACAGAGCCAGGAGGTATAATAAAATAAGCTATTAGGGTTCATATCCCCATACATCCTGTATTTTTATAACCCTTAATGGTTTCCATATTGCAATAAAGTTAGAAAGTGTTGCCAATGAAACTTTCATACACTATTAAACTTCTGTCAGTTTTGCACTGATTAAGATACACAGTGACAAAATATATAATTATATTTGATCAAATGTGTTTATTTTTTTTCTTAAGTATGATTTTTTTAGTTAAAGTGTAAGCTTCGGAAGTTTTTATTAAGTACTTTGATAAAGAAGAACTTATTTTGCTGTAAGAAAATACATATTTCTGAACCGTTGCATTACAATGCCAGAGTTATTACGCCATTTTGTTTCTTAATTCTGGTTTGGAGGGATTTCTGCCAGGACTCAAACCTCCTACGTTAAATAAAAAAAACTTAATCTAGCAGCTCAAATAATTGAAATAAAACATGTTTGATGAGATTTCGTGTACTGATGCTATTCATCTTAAGATTTTAATCCCCACTTACTAGATAAGCCAACATCATACATTAAAAGTAGTTTTATGTAAAAAAATTGAAAGAAAATTAACCATATACCCGAGAAAAATATCATAAAATGAGGTTACTAACCTGTCGTCAATCAATCCTCTATTGTCTTGGATGACTTGGGCAGCATTTTTCACTCATACAAAATAATAAAACTAAATTGCGCCACTTTAACTTCATAATCTTTATAGCAACTTAGCAGACGCACAGGCACAGCCTATGTCTGCTAATTCCTGAACTAATTAGATAGGAACAAACTTTTACGCATGTATATAGTTATTTAGTTATAGTTAGTTAGTTTAGTTTTGCATAAAGAACTTTTTTCTTTTGTACATTTGGTTGTGTAATTTTTATATATGTGGTGGAATAAATTCATAATTCATTCATTCTAATTCATTCATTCATTCATTCAGTCTGGTTTTGTCCTTGGCCGGCCTCACGCGCATGTACATGATTTGTAAATATAAATGTTTTCGTGTGTGTTTATGTGTATGTGTGAAGTAATTTTGACGACGGCTTATGCAAGAAAATATGTTTGACTTTTGAAGACTGAAGAGATTTGAAAATGGGGTTTTAACCCCGAAACTAGTCATCCAAGACGATAGAGGATTGATTGACGACAGGTTAGTAACCTCATTTTATGTCAATAGATCAATCCTGGAGGCAAATTATGTATAAAAATATCATGCTCTCAGGCAAGGAAATCCAAAACTTATGATAATCTATATTTTTATTTGCTATTCGACCACAAATAATGTGATTTGAAATACCTGATAAAACGTACATTTCATAATCTTGTTTCGTAAATGTGAGTTTCAAACCCTTTCTCTTTTATACGCTTGCGACTTATTTCATCAGAAAACTTTGTAAAATTAGTATTAAGTAATAACAACCCTTACGATATTATTTTTACAATTCACACTAACAAGTACCAACGTCATGTAGATCATCTTAGCCATTCTGCTCATATTTACCGTAAGCGTATGACTACTTGGCTAATCTGCAAGCATCTCACGCTCAATGGCTTATGGCTTAAGTCAACTTTAAGGATTCATCATCGCCAGGTGTGTCGACGCATGAATAATTCATAGTTAGTTAAATATGTTTCAAGGGTTTAAGGCCATAAAATCAGCCTTAAGATCAGCCTCTAATCACTTAAAGACTAAACTACTATACCACAACGGCTATTATTGATTTTTAGTTGAAACAAAGTAATGGACGGTATAAGCCGACAAATTTAAAATGATAAAATTAAATGATCGAGGATCGACTAAGATCTAAAATTAAAAAAGGACTAAGGTCTACAATATTTTTCCAGGCTACTACAGTTAACCGGTAATTAGAATTCCAGTTGTCAGTTGTAGGAGTTTTACCTTGAAAGTAATAAATCTCTTCAATAGATCCATTGCCACACTATTTGTTTTACAAAAACAGAATTTTATTGGTGGATGATTAAACAATAAACACTTTTGTTTGTTGAATTGCAGCTTTAAAACAACATCTCACTTATATTTTCTTATAATCAGTTTACACATGTAAGTCAGATAGTCAATGAGAATTATTGTGTAAATAAGTATACTTAACTGATACTCTTAGATATGATACGCTCACAGATATTCTTTGAACATGTTTGAAACAGAACCAGGATTTATTGAACATGAAATAATTATATTTGACATTAGTTGTTTTTAGAAACGGATCACAGCAAATAATGATCCAATGTAACAACACACTTTAGATTATAGATTTAATAATTGCAGCTGGATTGTCTATACATCGAGGGATACAATTAATTAGCATTTTAAAAATTGACTCTCCCATGGTTATTATATTTAAATTTAATTATACCTACATTACTAATGAACACAATACTATATAAACACTAAAGATGATGTAGTTTGGAATCAAATGATTTTAAATGGATCCAATACAATATAGAATACGTGGAAAGGAATATAAAGTTATAACAAGAGAGAAAGAAAAACTGTCTTGCTTCCACTATATATCAAGTTGGGAACATCCCAATTTTCTTTGAGCTGTAAGGTTTGAGTTTTCCCTTGTTTTAACTATAATACTAAAAAGAATCGTAAGCTAAGACCAATAAATAAACCGTTTATAATTTAAGAGTGTTTTTTTTTATACAATTTAAGACCAAACGGTTAAAATGTTTAACAATAGCTTTCCAAAACAACGTAAAACCTTGTTCATCAGCGTTGTGTTTAGATAACTATATAATTGAAACATTTTAATACATACATTAATTTTTTTTAAATCACTGAAATCATAACTAGGTGATAAATTTCTTTAGATCCAAACTGTTCCTATTTGGAGCATCGATGTATAAAACTTATACATCGATGATTTGGAGTCGTCAATGAGGCAAATTGTGTTTTAAACTGATTATTGTTGTCAATATAGTTTTAGTTTTAATTAACTACTAAAGATTAAACATATTACTTTAATTATTAAAGGACATATTACGCAAACAAAAATAGTGAGTTTTTATAATAAACTCTAATATTTTTTATGTTTATAAACATTTAATTACTTAAAACGTATTATGTAAGAGATTGACATAGTTAATTTCAAGCTGCAAATTCTATTTTATCCAGGGGTGTATGTAATGCCCCAAGCCAATTGATAGATCGAGCGCCCTGAACATTTCTAAGATATATTGTTATATAAGTAACCTTAATCCATTTATTATTCGCTGATTGGTAATTGGGATTTATTTGTCGGTATTTTCTAGCTGGTTCTTAAGTTTAAAATATAAATGTAATTGAAATTCAATCAGCAATCCAAAGCAAGCAAAGGTGTGTGTAAACTTTTGCATAGAGATGATTTTCAACTTTACATGAGATGACATTTATTTTACTATAAAATATGCAATGGGATCTTACTTAGGGTTGACCTTGAGTAATGGCAAGGCTTGATTTTGATCTTGAGTCACCCTGACAGAATCAGGCCGCCTCTTTCTTGTTCCTTACTCTCGACAAATCTTCTAAAGAGTCTAAATCTTACAGTTCTTTAACCATTCGATACTGTTGCTTAAACCTCATACTTTCTTTAACAATCGTCAATACATTTGCCTACTTGCAGACATACATTCAGTTTTGATTTAGTTTAGCGATAGTTACGACCAAAAGTATTTAAGAAGATTTTAAACTGTGTTAATTCTCCGTTTTTTGGTATTTTTGAAATCGTTTCTCATCTAATACGTTGTATTAACGTACGTAGTATGTTGTAGTAAAAGTATCTTTAATACAAACTGTGTTACTTTGCACAGTTGTAGTTACTTTACGCACTGTATAGATTGTCAGGTTTTATTTGATCAGGATACTATTCTCAAGTACTTGTTAAAAAATGACTAAGCAAATGGTCTTCCACATTTAATAAACATACATATAGGTATTATGAAATGACCCCCAAAATTATGAATCCCAAAAAGCCTAATTATATCACACCAACCAACATACAGTTCAAGAGGTAGTACATTACCTATTTGTCAGACAATATGCAGCTTAGTGGCTTGATCAGGTGTTTATGGATAATACAGGTTCACACTACTCTCGTGTTTCATAATCTACATTATCGGGAATCAGCGACAAAAGCTGTAGGATGGGTTTATAATGTGTTAGGTGAGCCCTAAATTACATCAGATCATCCCATATGATGGACATCTACTCCTCTGTACTTTATTATACTGATAATAGTTTCAGCTTTTCATATAATCAAAACATGGCATGAATAAAAAAATAATGCAAACTTTGAACTAGATAATGAAAAAGATCAAAATAAATTGCAAGTTTAATATTATTCTATTTACACACATATGAGAAGAAACATCTTAAAAATATTTAAGAATAATACTTAAGAAACCCAAGTTAAATAAAAAGAAATATTATTGTATACCAAACAAAAAAAAGACAAATTTCTAATTAACCATAATTAAAAGTTAACAATACAATAAAATTTTTCTTTAATTATTATTCCATTTATTTACTAATGATGACCACCTAATAATTACCTAAAGGTGGAAACTAGTTGCTGTTAAAACATTCATTCAAAAAAGAGTACCCAGTTATTGCCAATGTGTTTAAAAGTGTTCACAATTTTGATTATGGGGCTATCAAAATAAGAAAGTAAGCCGGTCCCCGATGTAGGTGATACCACGGTAATAAGTTTTCCCCTATAGGGGGCATGTCTCTAAGGGGTAAATAAAATAAATAATCAATCATAAAACGTTAACACATTCTAGAAAGTTAAAGAAACTCAAAATAAGAATGAGGTTGTAATGAAAACTCATATGACAATAAGTAATTGTCATTCACTAGGCTGTCACACTTGTCATTTACTGATCCATTCGCAGAGCAAGGAGACATTGAACACTTTGGCCACAAAGGCAATCCACTGACTAATCATTTCGGTCGCTCAAGCAGATATTCTTTCTGCAGAGAAGTTCCTTGATTCCTCTCTTTGTTTCAACTTCAAGTGCGGTTAAATATAAGTTGAGTGCCACTGCTTTATGATTAAATAGATAAACCTGAAATATGGGGTAGCAAAATCTTGCATAACTATCTAAATGGGATTAAATAAAATTACTTCTCAAAATCATTCGGCAGATTTGTTGTTTGTGTATAAAAAGGCAAAGATAGATTAAAAGGGCCTAATAATTCTAACTTTTTGGTGGTTAAGGAATGTGTTTTATAGAAATTCCACTTTAAGATAATACATAAATTATGTAGTAGGTTTGAGTTTTTCAACCAAAACAACTGGACAATAATATATTCAAAGATTGTTTTATCCATGTAGGCAAATATAGAACAACTAGTGGCTAGTAGGGATGCCTCCAGTTGTTCATAATAAGTCTCCCCCCCCCCCCAATAAGTCAATAAAAAGCTCAAAATGCAAAATTCAAATTCAAATTCACTTTGTTGTTACGTAAAACATTTAACAATATTACAAAACATACAAAATATACACAACAGTTTTAATATTACAAAACAACTTATTTTATTATTAAAACAAACTAAGAATCAAATTAATTATTTGTCAAGATGGATATATATATTAGAATATTTATATATTAGAAAATCTTTATTGTTTCAATGTTACATACAACTGTATAATTCAGAAATATTACAGTACACGAAACAATAACCACCAAGGTTAATAAACCTGATTTGGTGGATTTGCACAATCTTCTTTGATACAATAAACTGAAAGAGTAATGGCGGGCGGCACACCGGTCAAATTATTCTATTCATTTATAAACACAAAAGAAACATGAAAACTTCTGCACATTATCTGTTTCTTAAACATGAACACCATTATAAACCTTTCTAAGATTTATAAATATTTCTATCTACATATTATTAAAACTTTTTATTCTATTAGGTCCTACACAACAGAGTAAAATAAATAATAAATATTTTCTATTTCTACACATTCTTACAATGAGTCATATTTTATGGTTTTAGGGTTCCATTTCCCATTAGTCGAAACCTATATTGAAAGGTGACACGAAAGTCTTTGGTTTGCAAAATGTCTCAATTATAGATAACGTTATCCCTGGTTTTAATATTGTATACAGTAGCCTACATTGCAGAGTGAACTGGCTAAAAAGTAAACCAACTGTGTGTATTGAATACTATGGCTTGGAAATATAGCGCGATCAACTATAGTAAACCAAAATCAGCTGCGTACAGCTTCCAATGCTTTTCTTATGGAGAACATTTTACATAATATCTAAATTTCGGTTAAATTTTCGGGTATTCTGTTAATTTTCCCCTCCGTCATTGGATAAAGACCTTTAATTCTAGCCCTCTCCTGTGGTCTACGATATCCCAGTCGCCCTCAATTTCGACTCAAAGAATCGGCTTAATTAATTAATATATAGATATCACGCACAGTAATACTTCTGAAACTACACAAAGTGCTAACTAATATAATAGTTTTCAACCAAAGCAATTATTAATCGTAACAACAACAAGATATAAAATGCCTGCAATTAAAAGACAATTTTCACATATCCTGTCTCAGCTATATGTACCTAGTTCAACGTTAAATTTAATTCAACGCCAACGGAAATAGTTAGATCAAATAACAGTTCATATTCTTTCTATGACAGACTCTAAGGCGTTTGGAAATTATCAATAGTCAGAAGTTAGTCTAATTTCATGAACACGCATCCATAAATAGTTTACATAAAACGTGTCATTCGCCATAATAATTTCAATAAAGATAACATTCTGCTCATGGATATTTCATCGATAATCAATAGGTGTAAAGTAAAAGTAGTTAATAATTATGTTTGTTTTTGGTGAGTTTAAAATAGTTGGAGTGAAGAGTAAAAACTATTTTTTTGGAGTACAACGCTTTCCATGAAGACGTTTACTCGGACGTATCAGCCAAGGTTCGGACCTCATATAAATAAAAGATATTTTGTATTTATTTTAAAAAATGTACAGAAACAAGATGCATTTTACGATTGTAAGCTTTTACCTATGGACGTTCTAAACAATTTGAAACAACTTCGTATTAGGGGGATCCTAACACGAAAAATCCCATTTCGTATCGAGTGGTATTTTATTTTTACCCTTAATTAAGAGTTTACTGATTTTCAACCACACATTGATATATTGATAATTCTGAAACATTTCACGAAGCAACCAAGCTGCTTATCAAATAGAAGCCATTTTCTGGCTGTTTAAAACATGCGATTCAGCTTATACTCTCAAAAAGACCTTTTACTAAAGGTTTGAATCTTACAAGACAAATAGATGACAGTATGTAATATAGACTATTATTCATCACAATGTTTACTCGATACCTGCAAGGGCACAAATTTGGAGTATTTTCCCTCCAAACGTGAATAAGTCTTTTTGAGGTTGTAGAATAAGGCAGAGTCCACATGTACTGCGGTGTCACAGTAGTTAAATATTTACAGGGGGGAAATCCAATTCCACAAGACTAGATGCCTCAGAGACCAGCCTGATTGTCTGTGGGTTAACTTATTGTCATCAAAGGTACATATATAGGTTTTATTTTCCGTCTTACGGACGTGAATACGTAAGTAAACACTAACTGAACTTATCACTGTTGAATCTTAGCAAGGTTATAGGTTACAACGATAGATTTTAAAGGTCGTTTATAACTATTAATTTATTTGCATAACTAATCTTGGGATTTGACCTCTCGTTATAGGAGAGTAGTTTCATCTGGAAGAAACTAACAAGAAATCAACACAGGGGGAAGGCTAGTTACCCATCAAAGTGCTCGTGTTGATTGTTTTGTTTTGTTTGTTTTGTTTTTAATAAGTATCAAAGTTTCTTTTTCTTTCTTATTAGGCTGCAATATAAAACGACTCACTCCCACGCACGGGTTCTCCCATGTGGGTGGTATTTCGTATACTTATAAGGTATTCAGTTATACTTCTATTGTAATACATTATTTGTAAAAACTGTATAAATAATATTTTATACGGAATAAAAGAAATTTTGATTTGAATTGATTGTTGATTCGTCAATGGATGTTTGCTAACCTTCCATTGCTTTTATTGTAGTAGTGCTACGGTTTTTTTTTCTGTACCAAGCTTGTAAAGTATGATAAATGAAACTATCAGAAAACAAATCGATTTCGATGTACATGACTTTTCTTGCACCATTTGTTGAACTATTACCGGAGCTTAAAGAAATATCCATAAAAAAATGAACTAGCCTGACATTATTAACACTGAAAAAATATTGCTACCAAAATAAAATAACAACTCGAAAGTAATAAGTAAGATGAGCTTAGTCCAAACAAAGAAGTAAGCTGCCTGGGCCTCCAAGATTTTTGTATTCAAACCACGAAATAAAGACAAGGGAGAGAAATTGAGTTGGATAATATCGGTTGTTCAGTTGGTCGTGAAATTAGTGTTCAACTGCTTCGATCTTGCTTTATGAGATTGTTGAAAGCTGCGGTAATGCAATCCAAAGAAAACTTTGTCTGTATACTAACCGTGTGTGATCTCATGGCCTTGTTCCATGTATGTAATGTATTGTTTACGTGTTCTTAAAATTTTAATAGGAGAAATGTAAAAGACGATCGTTATTTGTAGTCTTTTACATAATTAATGCACACTATCACGTGGAAAAAAAAAACAGATTGACACTTCAAAATAAACCTAACTAACTAGGGTTAACATGACACACACATGATTTAGACTTTATATATTCCTTAACACTTACAGCAATTTTAATTGGAAAAGTCCGGATCAAAAGAATAAAACAAATTTAGTAGTTCGTTAACTTTGTCCAGAAACACAAAACATTGTATTGCTGAGAATGTCCAAAGTTAATGTTTGAGTAAGCATACGATATGTTTCTAACGATGAGATAACTACATTTGTATAACTTGTGTAACATATGGTCCCTATTGTAGAGGCTTCCGTCAAGTCAAAACTTGAATGTCGTCGTTTATACAGACCTATTGTGATATAATGGCTAATTAAAGACCTATAGACTAACACTGTTTGCCACAATATCAAAAATACCTGGCCGTATAAATATACAAGCTAAACTAGCTTATCATTTTTGCCCACTAAGAAAAATAGTTCATAGCACAGATATAACCAGCTGTTTCTTTTGAGCAGCTTAGTTACTGATGTTGTGAAAAATACTGTGATCCGACTTTTGGATTTTGAACGTCGTTATCTACCGTATATGATTTTATTTTATTGTGTAACACACTACTAATGCTGCTGAATAAGACGGATTCTAAGAATTAGTAAGATATATTGTAGATTGGAACCAAAACTCGGCAAATGTCCAACTCTAGTGATTTGACTGTACGATTTTAAAACGGGAATTTACTCGCGAATCACGAAAATTAGAAAGCTAAAAGAAAATTATTTATCTTTACTCTTCCTAAATTAGTTATTCTGAAGAACGATAGAAGAACATCTAAAAAGAATTTTATTCTTGATATTGTTAAAAAAAATTACTGTATAATATTTTTAGAGCTTAGGGGTGTTTTTATTTTGTTATGTAATTTTTATTCTTTCCTTTCTTCAATCTGAACAAAATTATACGTAACCAATGCCGTAAAAAGTTTTAAATCGCCACTCATTCTGCTTCTGTATCATCTTTAATATGGCAATATTTTGTTTACCATTAAAAATACGTGATACAACATTGAATCATAAATTAACAAAATCTCAAAAACAAAAAAGGATTTAATCTCTTAGGTTTTTATGTGTCCTTAAAATAGGTCCTGATGTGTAAAACTATGTTACAATTCCACTATGAAATGAATGGGAGTACCTTTCAATAAACGTCGGATATTCCCAGTAAGCTCTTCTTGATTTTACATGATTGTCATAATGTAGGCTTATAGACTAAAATTACGATTTTCACCAATTAATAGTGAATAATTAATATTTAGTCAGACACTACGAGTTACCTATCCTTACTTATACAAGATATATTGTCATAATAAACTACATTACCAAACTTTCCTTCAAGTCAATTAAAACATTAGTCATTCATGCTTGAACCCTAAACACTTAAAATTTAGTAACCTAAAAAAATTGTAAAATTCTTATGTAAACATATAAGAGAGCAATCATAATGAATAAGATATGTACATCTCAAATATAAAACCGTAACTTTACTCTTAGACCCCATGATCATACCCAGATTCAAAGTTTATGCATATCCGGTATTATAGTTACTCTGGCAGTCTGAGCCAAAGTGGTGAAGCTGTAACCTAGCATTAGTTACTGATCCTTACTTATATCTGATATGTTTATGTCATATACGGCATTGAATAACTCAAAGTATTGCCATATGGGATTTATCATGATTAAAGATTGTCCAACAATTTCGTAAATTTAGAGTGAGAATTAAAGGTAAAATACGTTTTAATTGTTGTTTGTAAATAATTCAAGCTTAAAATTTGAATTGAAACATTTACAAACTGTTTAAACTAAATTTAAGAAAGTTTGAGCCGCAAAGTTCAGCGTTTTAAGTATAAGAATAGTATGGGAAAACAACACAATAAAGTTTTTAGTCTAACATTAACCAATAATGTACATTAAAATCAAGTCTTACACTTTTTATTAATATTTACTTAAAGTTGAATTACTGTTGTCCAAAAAAAAGACAAAGCTACCAAAACTAGGTTCAACAATCGTTATATTAATACTGAATTTACAATAAACAAACTTTTTTTAATGATTTTAGATAACTGCATATGCTGTAGTGACAACTAGTTTCGGC
The DNA here is from genome assembly GCF_028750875.1 of Macrosteles quadrilineatus. Taxonomy (NCBI): domain Eukaryota; kingdom Metazoa; phylum Arthropoda; class Insecta; order Hemiptera; family Cicadellidae; genus Macrosteles; species Macrosteles quadrilineatus. The sequence continues at coordinate 2,004,105 of NW_026542610.1, forward strand.
TCTTAATAAGATCCGCATAAATAAATAATAAATTAAATAATCAAGGTAAACTAGATTAAATACTTCCATCCAAAGGTTGGTTTTTTAAATTAGGAATCAAATAGCGTCTACATTGAAAAAATATGCATCTTTTTGACATAAAATTACAATACTAATAGTGGAAAATAATTATCTTGATAATCAATGATTAATGTATTACTGTACTTGACAGAGTTACAAATACTTTATTAGGTATATATTAGCATTGACTATACACGGATGGTCCATGGATATACTGTGTATAGTCAATATGACCTAAGTGTTTGAACAAAACTAAAAAGCGGTGATATGAAAATGAAATGAAAGTTTATAAACATATTTTGTATTTTTTGTTTCAACAAGAAAAACGAATTAACAGCTAGACAAAAAAGATTAACTTGAAAGGCATCTATAGTTTTGATACATATACAAAATTTTACAAGCTAAAAATTTTGTATCATGTTTAATGTAGTACTTTTTATGTACTCCTAATTAATTAATTTTTGGAATATTTTATTTAATTAAATAAACTCTATTATTTAGACGTAATATATGACGTCTAAAACATTTTTTACACTAGATACATTTGCTATGACGATAAACAATCTTTTGACATCAAAACTAAAGGGTAAATACAGTTACATAGGCCTACTCCAGTATTTTAAACGGTTTTCTGAATAAATTCTATAAACATTATATTTTTTAATGTCCACAAAACCCGAATAATATAAAACGAAACTTTACTTTGTGCTCAGCCTGAAGGTTAACCCAAGCAATGTAAACTCGAATCTCGTATTCAAGTGGAGAAGACACTCACCTAGCTACCTGACGGGAAACTGAGAAGTTTAGTGAAATGTGATTCTACATACGTGGTCTGGTGATTGAAACATTGACTTGTTATGGCTGGATAAGATAGGTGGAAAGTGCATAAAATACCCAAACAGTATACTGTATTTAGCTCCCCAAGAATCAAAATTCTGCTAGTTCAAAATGTAGTTTTGTCAATACTAAAAGTTCCTCCGTTGTGTTAAGAGACTAAGTTCACCTCCATGAATAAGTATTTTCGTTTAAGAAAACATTTTGAAGTTTCAAAACTGGGTCCAGCCTGTTTAAAGCATCAATCTTTATCAGAAACAGTAAAATTAGTAATCACATTGACCAATTACCTCAGTTTTGTTCCAGGTGTAATATTATTCTTACGTATTTAATGTGTTTAGTAATTGAAACTACTTTTAAACCCCGTTGATAGTTTAAATAACATATAACTCCGTCATGTGTTAAGCTATGCATTGGCTTAAAAAGGTAAAACAAGATTTCCAAACCTTTAACTTTCCAAAGTAACAATATGACTGCTTCGTAATTTCCCTTTTCCTTATGAGAGTAGAGTTTGCAAGTGTACAAACACATTAGATATTTCAAATGCAGATAAACTCACGTCACTTAAACATATCCTCTTAGATATTTGCTTAGATATAACTGTGTGAAACATATAAATAAATAGAAATACTACAGACATTTAAATGTTCTAATGTTCCTTTACTCTCAGGTTTGAATATACAGTTAAATTAATTAAATCTCTACTATGGAAGACGTTAATATGATAGGTGAATTTAGTTAAGAGAAAATAAATTAGTTGAGCAATATTATTCATCTCATTGTAAATGTTATGCATGTGTAATATTTAAAACAATATAACGTTGATCTTTTTTAAAAATATTGAATAGTATTGTATTTAGTTGCAAACATTCAAAACACAAATACATTATGTCAGTTGCTTTAAATGAGACTGTAAAATTATGTAAATATAGGATAGAATGTGCACATACCAATGAATACAGAGGAAGACCAAATGTATAGTTTTTATATGTAAACTACATCTCTGTCTTCATTCTTTCCTAACCCGTGTATGACTTGTACATATTTATATAGCGAATGTTTTGAATGCTATGTGTATTATTTTGCTATTAGTTTGATCAACTATAAAATCGTTGCTTTAGAGCTAGAATGGGACTAATGTAAATGCCATAATATCAGAGGTAATTTAAGTTGTTATTAGGATGTTTTTTGTACAAATAAGGAGGTTAGGGGATATAGGCGAGGAAGATACCCTGTTAATATTGCAAGTGTTCTGTGCTATATCTCACAAAACTGGTATATTAAGTTTACGTAGTGTTCATTAACAGAAATGTTATAATTCATGCTTTTATTTATCGATCATAATATCCTAAACCCTTTTTTTTACGAAATAACAAAAAAATGATTGTATGACAAATAATCACACTTATAATCAATTTCGATTGAAAATACACCTTTAAATTTACTTCTAAGGACACTTTAACTTAAATATCAATGAATAAATAAATAGAAAAGAAGAGGGCAATTGTGACTAGCTAAAAAGTGTCGAGACGTCCATTTAATTTGCAAAGATCAATTGGCATCGTAATGGCTTAAAAATAAGTTTCAAAATCCACGAAATCTTTGAAAAACAACAATTTAACTTTTATCACTGTAATGGATAAAATAGATGCATTGGACGATAATTTAAATACTTCAGTCAACATTTAAAAGTATTATTTTTATGATTTATGTAAGAATGATATTAAAATGTAACAGTTTTTTCTTCCAATGATTGAAAAGATATCTAAAATCTCAGAGACCCAGACTAATGTCTACATGTAGCTCCACAGCAATTTATCAGCGTGTATTGTGGCTACATAGAGTCGGACACAGACAAACTACATGTCAGGTTACATACACTCACTTCTTCTTCTTCCTGCCTCGACATTTATTTTAATACTCTTAATAGTGGTTTCTTGGTTGAGGTTTCAAATCCAGCGTCTGCAATAACTGTACTTACGTCTCATAAACCTCATTAATGTGGGTATAATCTCGTTCAACTAATAACAAACTACTGTAATTTATATAAATCTTGAGTATGTATGATCAATCTTATACTAATACACTGATCGTACTGACCAAAACCTCTAATCAGTACATAATCAGTCTAATAAGTACGTAATCATTCTCTTATGGTACATAATCAGTTATAAATTATTATCATATAACTGTATACAAAAGGTCTGTAATTTTCAAGTATTATATCCATACAATGGCTTGAATAGACTGGTTTTACACAATGTAGTGGCGGCAACAAGTTTTGGTTCACATTATGGACCCATCTTTAGGCATCAAACGTACAAACAAAACAGCTTCATAATTAGGTCAAAACTAATGTCATACTCGTTCACTAGTATGTAAAACATCAGCACAATCCCTTAACATATTTTACTATAATATTGAAATATAGCTAAACTTAGTCAGTACACAATTTGGTGGGTGGTTGGGTCTATAAAGAACGCTTTTAAAAGATGACAACATTTTTAAACTTCCAACACAATACGTTTTCAAAATTCTTAAACAATATGAACATGTAATTTATATCATTAGTAACTTTATCGTAGAAACAATTTTGCCAACTTTCAAACACACAGTCTCCACTTGTATTCAAACCACAAGATTGGCACAACTGATCGGACGTCACGAATGTGGTTAAACGGACTACAGTTGTTAAAATGAACAAATGGACTTTCCTTACTACAATATAATGTCGTACAAGTTTTTATAACAGTGATCAAACATAACTTTTTGTTCATATGAACAATTTCACGATACTAGTCTACTATTTAGCGAATCATATACAAAGTTCATAAAAAAGAATGAATAAGTCGATGAAATGAACAATAAATAATACGGATTAAACAAAAAATTCCTACCATTTAATGAATTTTAATTTTTTTCCTCACCTTGCAACTAAAACATAAACTAGATCAGAATAAAATATGAATATAGCTTTCTTATGATTTGCCAAAACAGAATCAACTAAGAATCAGTATATACTACTTATATATTATTCCAATTGATATTTCGTTTTGATGCTAATCACCCATCCTTTAACCGAAATATGTTTTTTAAATCTGACTATTGATCTGAGATTAATTACTAGGTCATTCGTTTTACGAACAAAAATGTTCTCAAAAAAAGTTTTTGGCTAGTGAAAAAAATCAAACAGAATCCGTAAACCAGGTTAATACCTAGGCCTACTGGTTAAATATGATTTATTTATTTTCTTACAATTGAACAATGTTCAATATTCTTCATTATTGAAATCAATTATGATTTTTAAATAATATGCAGTTATTGTACGCCATCCTAATATTTTGGTAATTACAATTTTTATCAGCTATCTAATTGAGTAATTGATTTAAGTTAAATTACCTTTTTTACTTTATTTTTGTCATTGATTCCTTATCCAAGCATACACCAATAAACTATAGTTTCCATTTAGATAGATCTGATACGTTATAATGCCACAGAAGTGTAAGCCCTGACACAATGTGATGATATCCGTGTGGATTTCTTATTCCCTGACGACCACTTCGTCATTTTACCGAGACCTGCTTTGTTTTTTACTCAAAAATGTGATTTGATACGTCACAAAATATGTATGCTGTATTTAGTATTTTAAAGGCAGAATTTGATAAGAAAACATTCCAAAACAAAATTCACACGGTTAATTTATAAATAATATAAACTATCACCCCGAAAATGAAGCCTGGTATGATAAGACATAAATAAATAGGCTTTCACTTCACCGTTAAAAATACATTTATCTTTTGGCGTTGATAAAAAAAGATAATTTTTCTAACAGTTACCAGGCTTATTTTGTAAAAGTTAGTTTTCAAAATTGGTATACATTTTGGGCGTCTATGAATCACATATTATACTTTAGTAATTTTAGTAATTTTTTATACGTTGAATAAATCGATAGGCAATACGTAGTAATTAACAATGGGTGTAGCTTAAACATAGGCATACAGTCATTTATGCAACACATACATACAACAAATTAACATAATATAACAGATATCCTATGGAGGTGCAAATTATGCAAACTAAAATTTGGTTATAAAAAAACATAGGAAACATTAAATTAAAACTCAAATTACTGTAAAGCCGTAATATTCTGCCTAAATTTGTCTAGTGTATACAAATACAACATTACAACAATATTGCATTCATTTTGGAATTTATATATAGCATGTGCTGTGTGAAAATTACACAAAGATATATTAAAGATTGTTTCATGTTAGACTGTATAATGTTTATTTATTTTTCTTTGTTAGTTTTTTACTACGCAACTTTTAGTCAAATTTTTTGTTTTTAAATTTCTCTTATATAATTGTGTTACTTAGGTTTAGTAAACTGTTTGGCAAATTGGTAAATGGTTATTATTAGAAGACAACCCCCTGATCCCAGTACAGACCAGTTACCAGATATACAATCATTCATATTATTTTTACCAATTGACATAAGGACGCCACATACTATAGTTTTTTTAAACAAAATATGAGAGTAGATTGAAGTGTGATGATCCGTGTACCTTTTTTACTTACTGATGAATGAATTAATCTTCATTATTGAATAAAATCAGCGGTTAATCATCCTAGATAATGTATTTAAAGCCCAATGATCAAGAACAGCTGGGTCCAGTTTTTAACCTCCAAAGATCTGCGGACCTTTCCCAGGATCGAACAGGCAACCTATTTCTCCCGAAAGCTTCTGCCGTAGTATGCATTAATGCATCTAGAAACTGATTATCAATATTCCTGGCTCAGTGTATTTTTGTGTATTTTCATTTAGATTTTTTTAAATCTGTATATTTTAAATCCTAAGCTAGGAACAGAAGCTTGAGTTATTCGTGTCAGAAACTTTCTGCAGATGGCGCACCAGTCTGTCATCAACTTAACATTCTAAATGTGTATTCAGAAACTCAATGAGTTTATTCCTAAAAAAATATAGCTTAAATCAGATACACGCTTAATTTAATAAGTCCCATTGCTTGATGTACACAATAACCGATGTTATAAGAACATGTAATTTAGCTATGGAGTAAAGTTTATAAGGACTATAAAGAAAACTGTAGTCCGTAATATTTAAAATCTTACACTTCGATTCATAAAATCTAGTGAATCTAGGTTTGTTTTTTTACTAATATAAGATGTTCTACTGAATAAGCCACATTCGATATATTTTATCATTAAGATATATTATGGTATTTCCTTCAACGTAAAATCTTTAAACGATTTCTACGTACAATGCACGTTAAAATATTTTGAAATCATAAGATATATACGAGGATATTTCAGTTTTTATCTTTTGAAAATAATAATTACATTTTAACTTCTTTCGCGTTTAAGGCGAAACCCAAGCATTTACTTCAAAAATCCAGACAAAAACACCAACGTAGTACTTATTTTATACTATTTACAAAATTAACTTTGGTTTCTTAAATACAACACTTAAAATAAAAACAATGTCTGATGAATAAACACAACAAGTTTAAGGTTTTAAAAATACTTAGAAAGTTTTTGACATTTAAACTTCGCAGACTAAAGCTCTACTCTGTTATTTTTATAAGTAAAATTATAACAGAACCTGAACCGAGACCGAACTTGAATATTTGTTCCGTAAATTTAAGAGGGATAGTTTTGAGGAAATAGCACAAATTAATTTCATCCAATATCTTCCTCGTTATACGCCTTATTCATGTTTTAATACTTTCCATTCTTCCATTTTCAATAGTTGACTGATATATTAATAAAAACGTTAGTTACATAGAAAATTGAATACTAACTAAACGATCTGATAGTTACAAAATTACATCTCTTTAAAGAAATATTTTATGTCTTAAGGTTTAAGGCTTTCTGTAAAGTTCTGAGTTAATTTACAGTGATTGTATTGAATATACAGCATAACAGTTTGAAATATTCCTCTATTACAATAAAAAATACGATTGTTGAGTTAAAATAATTTTGCTATAGGCATGATTTACAAAGTACATAGTTAAGAAAAAAACAAATGAATTTACTTAGTTATTTTTTGTCGAAAACAAAATAACATAAAAACAAATATTGTATTGGTTGTGAAGTGAGGCGTGTATTTTCTCTTCCTCATTTTGTTTTCCAAGAATTCATACAATTCATGTTTCTCTACCAACCCAAGTGTCTTGAGGCGTGTAACAATTTATTGTACTTGTTTATGGTATTGTTTATATTTAATTTCACGTTCAGAATTCAACGGCAGTCAGGTTAAGGAAACAACAAAATAAATGAAAAACCAAATTTAAACTATAATATAGGGCCTATAATAAATTTAATATGATGCATAATAATGGATCATTGCTGCTTTAGGTATTTTAATATTTTCCAATATAGTTGGATTTATTTTTGTGGTCAAAAAGGTATCAGAGTACAACCTTTTAATGGATGTGCGTCTTTATTTTGCAAACAAGTTGGATTTAAAATCTTGGAAAACACGAAGATTGGCCAAGACACGACATTCCAAACAGGTTCGACGGTGCTGTAAAAGTTAAATATTTACAGGTTGAGAATCCAATCTCACAACCTAACTTCCTTGGAGACCCAAGCCACCCCTTGCACCTTTGCATTAACGTTTGTTCCTCAAGTCAAGTACATGTGAAAGGCTTGCATAGACAACAAGAGTTGTATCTTTGCATCAACAACTTATGTCAATGCAAACCAGTATAAACATCACACCGTTGAATAAATCAAACAATTGACTAAAACTGAAAAGTGGTGAGTGGTGGCTGATACACAGTTCCGTGGGTGATTTGTTTATGACATATTGTTTACACTTTGTTATGAAGTTATTGTATGTGAGCTATTTTGTCGTAGGGTGCTGGGCTCTAGTACGGGATGTTTTTCCATATCTAACTATCCATATATAAATCCCAAAGTACCCATGAACCTTTGAGAAAACTACAATTCACACCCCCATATGAGATTATATCACATATAATCTTTTATATACTTGAAATGTTCGTCATGGCGAGAAACCTTGCGCAAAACTATCCATTGTTTCATTAATTGCCCTTTAAGGTCCTAATTTCTTTCTAAAGGGAGCTCTCAATATACCTAATATTAAAAATACTCAGCTGCACCTATGATAAGTGACCTAATCATGACAAATTGACGTCGTAAGGACATTGTCCACAAAGAACGGCTCCCACTGCATCCTGGTTAAATGGGACAAAGAATATTCTTATCTACAGCAATATCGCAAAAAAATAAATAAATAATAAAAAAAACACTGACAATACACTTATTGTTGGTTACCCTGATTGTTGGTTACTTGTGATATATGAAAAATCATTGCTAAAGAGAGTTAGTTTGTTTGAACGGTGTTGGCTGCACTGTACCAAAGCCGTGACGTCATTACTACTAGATCGCCGGCTCAACGGCTGTCTAGCGTCATCCATGCTACAGGTTAGTCATGTTCTTATCTTCTTAGGTTAGGTTTGGTTCTTTAAATATTACACTACTCAATAGTTTAAAACACCCTGATAATATTTCTAGTGGAGCCTGCTTAACAAACGACCGACTGAGCGCCATTGTGTGTGTCCAGCTTCCCGTCAGGTAACCAGCCGGTATACGGTGACTAGCGAGTATGCGCTTCATGCTTAGAGGTTTAGTTTATAATTCCCCTAACATATCTCTAGAAATATATTTTTCTTATTTTTGAGCTACGTTTTATAACAAGAAAAGTTAACAGAAAAGGTGTACCTGCAATTATACTTCAACAAATGTTGCAAAGATATTAGTCAGAAAGATTACTGAGAACATTGATACTAATGAGTAGACTTAGAGTATACATATATACTTGGCTTAAAAAACCTACATTCGTATGGTTGTCATTTCAAAGTTAAGTATAACAGTATTAAAGAGTTTTATTTTTGATTAGATGGATGTTCCGCTTGCCTGGAAAAGACATCGTTCAAGATTGATTCTAAACCTATCGTAGACACCATCTTTTTTATAGCTAAACGCAGTTTTTGATTGGTTTGATTCGATTGTGGGCTCAAAATACAAAATAACCATGCTCTATTGAGCTATTAACCTCAAATTCTTTTCATGTAAGTCTTTAATTTATGAAATCTTTAATTTGCATTAGCAAATGGTAAATTTGACAAAAAAACCTTGTGGCAGGATCTAATCTTAAATAAGAAACCTGCCCTTTTCACCTACTGCCTTTGTTCATTTTACAACGTAATATGTCAGCAATATCTATGCTTTAAAACAAAATAAAGTAATATAGAAATTCAGCCTAACAAATCTCTGCAGCCCAATTTAGAAAATAAAATAAAATATACTTTATGATGAAGATAGTAAAAATACGTTTAACTGCTATATGAATATCAGGCAAAAATTCGTGTTTATTATTTTACTCCTGTAAATAGCTTATTAAAACATATTCAAGCCTTGCATTATAATGGTTAATGAATATTCAAATAGTGGATGTGCTTAGCGGGATGCAGTCAAGAAAGTCAAATTAATAACAAAAAAGAATTCCTTTGTTAAGTAAGGTAAAAAGATTAATAGAGTAATAAGATAAGTGTCTTACTACTAACTATCTATAACAATTTTCACATAAAAAGATTAATTTTGAAACTATAACAGAAAAATACAATAGCAAGACAGCCTTTTTTTAGTAAAATTTTAAATGAAATTAGCCTTTTTCAAACACACCTTTATCTTTAAAGGATTATTTTATCTTATAAGGTAAAACTCAAACGTAATTTTGAAAGTTAAAGAAACAGATCCGAGATGTAACGGCCAATTTATTGTACAGTATACACGCAATATGATAAAAACGGTGCAACATTAGATTGTGTATATTTCTGTTTAAACTTAAATTGTTGAACAAAAGGCTGATGAAAAATTGTGAAAATAAATTTGAAATAAATACAAGCGTGCCTGGTGGGCAAATTGAGAACTGATTGAGAGAGCAAGGAAAAATTAGCTGACCGTTTTCTCCATATTTTAAATTAGAGCTTGAGAAATAATTATTTTCATTGATTTCAGCTGTTATCCAAATCGAAAATGGCTACCTTTGGTACGGAGTGATGAAAGACCATGTCTATGACCTAGGAAATGCGTATTATGTTTGACGTGTTTTCTATGGTTTATTTAATTCCAATTTCAAAATAAGAATAAACTCATGTACCTATTTTTTTTTTGTTAAAAACTAATTCCAACAAAATTTAAATTTTTTTAGTCGTGTATTAGGCCTACTCTAATTTTATTTTGAAAATCACGCTCAAAATATTAGTATTGAATATTTGGTCTTGTAAAAAACTGTTAATCACGCAACGTAAGCTCATGGATATTTACATTTTGTCTCAATTATTAACATATTTTTTTCAAACATGAAAAAAAAACTGACTGTATATGATTAATATCGTATGCGACGGCTTGAGGCAGTGAAATTGCTAGTATTATCGTACATTAACAGTGGAGAGGTAGGTTCAGGGAAGTGTATTACAGGTACTTTAGATAATTGCAGCTGATCCTCTATAATACAACTGTTGGAGTGTTAAAAGCCACATCGAATATATTGTTGTTTTGTACATTTGATTTAGATGAAATTTTGTAAGTTATTGTAACATTTTCTTTTGACAAGTATTTTATTTAGGCTACAATATGCTATATACTAGAACAATAAGTAAATGTCATGACAATTTAACATGACTTAATTACACTCCAGCGAGTGCACTAACATACATAAAAACAACAAAAAATCTATAAACAAATTAAACTAGAAATTATTTGGAAGATCGATTGGATATATTCTCCTGAGCCTAAGTAGTTTTGCTATTTTTGAGGAGGTTTACTGCCAGGAAATTTTGATAATTTTCTAACTTTCTTCGTTTCTTTATTTTCTTCTCTGATAAAAGGTTTTTCCATCTTTATGAATAACACTAGCAGAATACCCGCCCTTCGTACGGGGTTGGCATATAAGTATAAAATGCTTATTGCAGTTATACTTAGTTGTTATACCCATGCTCTGTGTTTGCAATGGAAGAGGACACGGTTTGAGAAAATGTGTTTTTTTATGCATGCAAAGGTACTTAACCTCGTTGGATTGTGGAATCATGACATTATTCAACGTTACTGGTGGGCAATTAATTTTTTCTTGTTGACATAGTAAATGTAACTTGAATGGACTTTGTTTCGTTTACTTTAATTTTCAAATTGTGTAGCCACTGAGACAAGTCGTCTAATGCAGCCTGTAAGTTTTATGATGCCAAAATAGGATCCCGATTAGCAGTGCTTGCAAAGCAGTGTCATCTGGTAACGTTGCGACTGTAATACCCTAAATCCTTGGAAGGCCATTCATACCATTGGTACAGAAAAAGGAAATTTTTAATGTTCGAAAACAGAGCCATTTACATAATTGAATTAGTTAAAACATTTTATTTGATTTTTTTAATTGACTGGTTAACTCATTAAATGTAGAGATTGTCTTCAAATCCAAGGCTATTAGTTAAATCTTGAGAGAGTTAGATTTTGGACCAATATAATAATTGGGCTCTAGTTTACACTTGTTGTTAGTGAGTGATCTCTAAAGCCAAAACAACGATAAAATCTCTTGTTTCCTTTTTAGTTTTTTTGAAAACGAAACGACAATATAGGCCAGTCAATATATACACGAAAAAAGGCAAACATCGCAAACGCGCATGTATCTACGATTTTTTTATATGTTGTTAGGTCCCCTAAGAGTAGTTTATACCCAAGTTTGCAATCCTGAAAACCCTGTGCTACTCCAATGATACTTGAAAAACTGCAAATTTCTGGCTCATATTTTTGTTTTGTTGAAAAAACTAACTGAAGGGAGCGTTTATCAGGTATATGTGTCCTATACTTTTTTAAAGGTAACTAAATTTGCAACAATGGGAACCCAGTTTGAGCCCATTAAGTCCATTTCTTGCGGATATACAGTTAGTAAAAAATAGGAAAATTTTTTCAAACATTGAAATATTATCGGTAGGCTTATTTGCCAAGATGCGTACAGGCTGAAGTAATGATCATAGAGAAAGTCTTTAGGAAGGGTTTTGTAGAGAATTTAATAATCTTTCATTTAATTCCAAAGTGGTGTGTCTAGGCCTTATAGCTAAAAAAAAAATAAAAAAAAAATTTTTGTGAAATTGACATTTTGTAGATGTAACACATGGCCTTTAAAAACCAAACAATTACTAAGAAATATACTGAAAAATTAGCAATGTACACATAACGTTCAAGCTCAAAAAGAGTTTCAAATTTCGCCCTTTTGGAAGGGCCAGGTCTCATACAGCCTAGATCAGCCCGGTGAGGGGGAGGAGGGATAACGTTTTCTAAAGGTTGAGTTGGGTGTCAGGTTGGGTGGTCCACATCCTCATCTAGGAGGATAGGAGTGATGTTGTTGCAATTTTGTCCTTGGCAAAAGAGGCATAGAATAGAACACTTGAGCCCTGCCTTTCTGCAAATGCACGACCCTACAAAGAAAATGCTGGCGAGGTCTATCCATTCGGGGGTTTTTTTTAGGACGTTACACTACTTCATCTTGCTTTGCCAGAAAAAGGCAGATGTGGTGTCACACCTACTAATAGCATGCAGGAACAAAACCATCTCCCGTGTAACATGCATTTCTCCACATGTGAAAGAATTTGCTGGATATTGGGCACACTCTGATCCACCTCTCCCGCCTTTCTGGAAGTACACGTTCGTCTGTCCAGACTCCAGAGCTTAATCCGTTGAGGAGCACCTGTAGGTTGACATCCTCCCCAATGATAAAAACCTGATCGAACGACGAACTCTTGGAGAGGACAGTCCTCACTATATCAGCATCGGCGTCCTCTTGAGATTGATGTATTTAAATACCATGCATCTCAAATTCAGTACACAACATGGTGATCAGTCGGTGTTTGTTAGATTCATTTGAGAGCATTTTTGCTTGGGACACTTTGATGGGTGTTGGTTCATCAAACAAAATGTTTGGCATGAGAGAGAAGTAGAGCGTCACACAGCTGATTTAGTGCTCTTCAAGCTGCATCTTGAGGGTATCCATCAAACACCACAGCAACGTTTTTACCGAAGTGGTTTTAAGTAAAACATAGCTGACATATCCCACCACAATGGATCTGACTGAATCATTTCAATGCCAGATAACCTTGTGCAAGATGTAACCACTATCAATCACTATGAACGCTTCGTTTCCTGGGATGATGTTTTCAGTGAGCGGTGTAAATGCTGAATAGAAGGAAGATTTTGTGCCCTTGCGCATTCCTTATTCAATGAATAAGGACAGTGGACACGGTGCTAGCTCATACGCAAAATGCTGCTTCAATTGTTCATCTGATTGTTTTGTGCCGCAGACCCTCTGGAATATGATAAGGACATCAACATCAACTCTCTTGTTGAATACTTTTACAGACGTGGTGCCTGAAGTCAAGGTCTTCACTCTGTCCTTTCTCGTTTAAAAGTCACTTTAGTTGTTACCAACAATTTGTTTCACTCCTCCTGCTCCCATTTCTTAAGATAAGTGACAGTTGATATCAGGGCCTCCGACGTGGATGGAAAATAGGCGATTGCTGACTGGGAATGGAGGGTGGGTGTTGAACCAGATCTTTATTTTTTTGGTATCTGCAGTGTCTCTCGCAATTTGGGATGCCCTCACATCAACGTGCTGTTCTGATGTTAAGAGTCATAGTTTCAGTGATACGTTCCACCCCCTCGCAAATGTTGTGCATGGAAACCAACCCTACTGACCAGCGTGCCAGCACACTGCTTGATATTCCCCGACCATGAGTTAGCCCACTCTGGCTTTTCATGGAACTCATCAGTACGTGTTCCATGGTCGAATCTGTCCACAAACCAGACCAGAACTTATCAGAGCGACGTTTTGTGGAGGATCCCCCTGTGAACGTGCGATACTCGTCTGACTTCATGTGTTTTTTTAGGCCAAGCATGTCTTGAAGGTAGAGTCCAAATCTTTTTAAGAAATACAACCCAAAATTAATACAACATTTACGCAAAATATGATATTTTTATATTTTAAATTTTTTTGTGAAACTTTAAGGCCTAGACACACAACTTTGGAATTGAATTAAAGCTTATTAAATTCTCTACAAAACCCTTTCTAAAGACTATGATTATTACTTCATAGAGTTTTTCTCTATGATTATTACTTCAGCCTGTACGCATCTTGGCAAATGAGCCTACCGATAATATTTCAATGTTTGAAAAAATTGTCCTATTTTTTACTAACTGTATATCCACAAGAAATGGACTTAATGGGCTCAAACTGGGTTCCAAATGTTGCAAATTTAGTTAACTTAAAACAGTATAGGACACATATACCTGACAACGCTCCCTTCAGTTAGTTTTTTTTCAATAAAACAAAAAAATAGCCAGAATTTTACAGTTTTTCAAGTATCATGGGACTAGCACAGGGTTTTCAGGGTTGCAAACTTGGGTATAAACTACTCTTAGGGGACCTAACAACATATAAAAAAATCGTAGATACATGCGCGTTTGCGATGTTGAATGCTGTTATTGACTGGCCTAATAATTAATTTACAAAAAACAACCCTATTAAGTCCAGTTTGCAGAACTGTATTAAATAAAACTAGGCCTCTGAATTAATTACGGCCTTAAACTATACAAATAATAGACATTAATGTTCCTTTCCGTGGTTAGATCTCAAAAAGATCAATTTTAACAGCAACCAATATTATAATCAATTTCTTATCCTATTCCCAGAATCATTAGACTGTTTTATATTTGCCTTAAACTCAATATGAGTTCAGAAAATTAAGTTTCTACCTCAATGTCTATCATAACCAAAAGGGGTGGTCTTCGATAGTTAAATAGTACTGACTGGGGACCTTAACATTTCTATATCACATCATTTATGTATGAACCTTGGATCTTTTCAGATTTTTTTTTTATATTGTAAACCTTAAGTTTTATTATCAACATAGAGTAAAAAGACGAGGTTCAATGTCCGAAATTAATTGTATACTATTGTAAAGAAAATAATTCAAAATTAAAGCCAACTTGTTTTATCCTTACCTATAATACCTATAACCTTACCTTACCTTGGCCTATAACTTCATATGTTACATAACTGTGCTGGATAGAGCGTGGTACCTATGTCTAGTCTCAAGCTATATTCACCAATGTGTGTTTAGTTGTATAGTAAAACTTAGATCAGTGGTTTGTAGCAGTAATCTTTAAATATACTAAAAAAGGTCTATTAAAATATAAAACACCTTATCTTATAGGTTTGTATAGTTATTTCTTTATTGGAGATCTTCTATCTAGAAAAGCCTTTTCATAAGTTATAAGTTTTATACAGAACTAGCTAGCCCGACAGACGTTGTCCTGTCCTAATGTGGTTTTATGTCAAATGCTCGTTTATTTTCAAGATGAGCTCGTTCGCATCGCTCAATCACGTCCTGGTTGAAGTTCGTTTGCTACGCTTACTCACCTTTAGGTTGGAGCTCAGTCGCTGCGCTCACTTGCCTTCAGGTTTAGCTCGTTCACTACGCTAACTCGCCTCCAGTGGAAGTTCGTTCGCTACGCTCACTCACCTTTTGGTTGCAAATTAGCTGTTGTCATAAATAAAAAAAAGTGCTGCACCTTGTTGATAAACCTATTAACTTGTTAATGCTATTGAACATCACAGAATCAATATTGTTGAGTTGAACCAGCTGTTAAGATTCTTTAATTCTATCTAAATATTAGTACCCATATGGTTAACATGGGAAACTCTAGAGCCACTGGGGCGGAGTCCTTTTGGTGGATCTGCACCAAACTTAACAAAATCCATCCTTGAATAATGCCTGAAAGTTTCATTACAATCTTTCCAGCGGTTTCGGAGTCTATAACGTTCAAATATATATACAAACTTCCTCTTTTATAAATATAGATTACACTTGAAAAAGGGGAAGAACAACAGTTAGGGATCCGTTCATTTTGGAAATCAGCTAGATAGGCAATTAAATGCATTACAATTAGTTGTGTACTAATAAAGTAAGCATGCTAATTTTAGTAGTGTGTAAATTAACTTTGCACAGGTTGACACAGCTGCAATAAAAGACAACACGACACACCCTTGGGTTTATTGTCAGCCGTAATCCAACTGCTTGAAACTTTTATATTGCGAGACTCTTCGACTCTGCTGGATCACACAAGTAACTTGTTATTTACTCTAAACAGGAAATTAAAAAATATAAATAACTACGACTTACATAAAAATGTGAGTTGACATTTACTACTTTTCTGTAAGGAACAGGCAATCAGGGAAATAGAGAGAGATATATACTGGAGATGTTCGTTAATATGGAGCATTTAATGATTCGGTGGCGAAATCTAACATAAACTTCTAGCCCAGCCAAACCAAACCTGGTCAAGAATGTGAGCACCGTTTCTCACCCTAGAATTAATTAGTATTCCTTCAGTTGCCAGCCTATAACTTGCAAAGATATTGAATATGGTTTTTTATTATGTATGTTTTAAGGTTTTCCTGAAATAAGTACAATTAAATTTTGACAGTATCCTAATTGTATTCATCCTAAATATTAATGATGGTTTATCACCTTTATTTATTTCATACGGAAACACCATTTAACAATAATATACATTGGCAGATTACACTGTTTTGCATAAAAATATAATAACAATAACAATAATTAAATGATTGGAAAAAATAGCTCTATACAAGAATAGCAATAACAAACATAACAAGAATCAACAAGAACAATGAGGTGAAAGTTTGACCAGGTACTTATGCAAATACAAGAAGTGATTTGGAAACAGATTAATTTAACATGGTAATATTTAACAACAATGGATAGAGTATATAAATATAAATAACAGCATATGAATAACATAAAAAACAAGGAAGCTATACAAAGACACATAACAATGAACAATGATAAATAGGAACATAAATCATGCAAAGACATGATGGTGAAATTTGAAAGAACAGCTACGATCACTAATAGAGATTTAGGTATAATTGCCCTTGCGAAGGATAAACTGCATATTGCACTCAAGAAACACTTTGTGTGGCCCTTTAAAGGCACCACCTAACTCTCCACTGACACTACACCAGTTAGACACCTTTTAAATGAAGATGGGGAGCCGTGGAAGAAGTCGACCCTGGAAGCCACCTCGCTGCCACTCCTGAGAAGCCTGGAAATACCACTGTTGAGGGCATAGCTTGTAGGTCTATAGCATCTTTGGATTGAACATGAGCGTGTCCCACGGGGTATGGTGATGTCTATATCCGCAAGTAGGCTGGGGCAGTCAATATAACCATTTACAAGCTTGAAGAGAAATTGGAGGTCATTGACCTTCCTCCTCCAAAGAAGTGGTTGAAGTCCAAATGCTTTTTCCACATCAGATGTTGGTGTTTCAAAGTAAGGGTAGTTCAGTCTTACTCCAAGAATCCTCACAAAGCGCATTTGAATTCTTTCAAGCTGTTGAATGTCTCCAAGTTGGTAAGGTGTCCAGATTACAGTGCCATACTCGATGACTGGTCGTACAAGTGTCTTGTAGAGTGTGACAAGAGTAAGTGGTGACTTAAGCTCTTTGGCTGTTCTAAATGCAAACCCCAACAATGAGCTGGCCTTAGAAGTTATGTGATCAATGTGTGCACGAGGGTCTAGGGAGGATTCCATAATGATTCCGAGGTCTCTAATCTTGTCGACTCTTCCTAGAACACTGCCCGCAATTTCATAGTCAAAGCTGAGCCCGGCAGTGAGACCTCTCTTGAACGACATAGCACTGCACTTGGTAATGTTGAGATCCATTGCATTTGCTTCACACCAATCTGCGATGTTATTCAAGCAATGCTGAAGACTCAGCTGATCCTCCAATGACTTCACACGAGCAAACACCTTTATATCATCAGCGAACATCAGGAACTTGGAGCTGATCACACTTTTTATATCGTTCACGAAGAGATTAAACAGTAATGGACCCAAGTGAGATCCCTGAGGCACACCAGATACTGCAGGGAAAGGAGATGAAGTGGCACCATCAAACTTAACAATAAGGCTTCTATCACAGAGGAAAGCTTTGTAGAAAATGAAGAAGAGTGCCTGAAATTCCGTAACCTTTGAGTTTAGCGACAAGGAGCTGATGATTGATTCTGTCGAATGCCTTGGAATAGTCGAGATAAATGCAGTCAACTTGTGATGAGGTGGTAAAAGAAGACATAACAAATTCTTGAAGCAGCAAAAGGTTTGTGACAGTAGAACGTCCCCTAGGAAAGCCATGTTGTTCATCACAAATACTGTTTTTAAGTTGAAAAATGAGGTTATCCAGAACCAGACTTTCGAAAAGCTTTGCCAAGGAGGGTTGAATGACAATAGGACGATAGTTTGAAACATTTTCTTTTGTACCTGACTTGAAGATCGGGACTACGAAGCTTTGTTTAAGGGAGGATGGAAATACTCCTGCTTGTAATAGCTTCCTAAATAATATTGCAAGATGGGGAGCAAGAACTGGCACGCAAAATCTTAGTACGAGGGGGGGTATGTTGTCAGGACCAGCTCCCTTTGAAGGATCCAATGAAGTAAGCTTGTCGTGAATGCTTGTTGCACCGATCACGCAACTTGAGATTGTCTGATTGAGGCCAAAATCAAAGTCAGGTACAGTCACGTCTACACTCTTGTAGACTGAAGAAAAGAAACTGGAGAACAGCTCACATTTTCCACTTGGAGTTGAAGAGTCCCTATGTTCAAAGTACATTCTGTCAGGAGCCGTGGAGCTCGATTTTCTTGAATTAACGTGCGACCAAAAAGCACAACAGCACAAAAAGCATATTGTGAGGGATGTTCAGCTCAACATTTCTAAGGTAAACAGAGTAGCAGACGTTCGCAACAGCCTTGCATTCCCGTCTGAGACCCTTAAAAATTTCATAATCCATTATTTCTCGAGTACGTTTATAACGTGCATGTTGCTTTTTTTTTGCAATGGTAAGCGCTCTAAGTTCAGGTGAAAACCACGGAGGAAAATTAGAACCACAAATTTTCTTAGTAGGTGTATAACATTCGACTAGTTGTATTAACCGTTCATGGAACTCCTTAAAGTCTTTCAATGGGTTTCCGATATCATTGGGGGTGGGTAAGTTAAGATTCTGTATGTTATTAAAGATTGAATTTAGGTCGCACCTCTTGTAGTCTAGAACAAATCTACTATGACGAGAAGATGTTGTACCATGAACAACCAAGTCAAAATTCAGGGTAGGATGATTAGCATCTTCGGGCACCAGGACTTCATCAGCATTAGTGACTTCAGGATGAAATGACGAAAAAATCAAGTCCAGTGTAACTCTGCCATTCCTCACTTCGTTAATCTGGTCAAGGTTGTAACTTACCGCCATATTGGAAACCAACTTAGATGCTGCCAACTTTTATCTTAAATACTCACCAAACAATTAATTATAATTGTATTCAGACTGTAAGGGACACAACTATGTTTGTAGTAGCTACAATAATTGCCTATTCAAGGCAATGTTGTAGTGTTTTATTTTTATTGAAAACCAAATGAAAATGGTACTGTATTACCAAAAGAATTTAAGAACAAACGAACAATGACTGGAAAGAAAGTTATAAAGTTTATAAAGAAAAATCAACTGCATTTCATGTATCAAATAATTATGTAATATGCTACATATTTATAGAACAGAGTAACCGTTAGTAATTAATGCAAAATGAGACTATACTTTCACTGGACCACGGGCTCTATACATCTAAATAATCATTCCCTTCTAAAGTAATAACCATTTTAAAGTTAAATGATTCTCTAAATATACATGCAGTTGTAGTTTTAGCTCACAGAAGTTAATTCGGGATGTTTGAATTGTAAAAAGTGGCGGTTTAAAACTGCAGACGAAGACAATGAGCCTCTGTTATGACATTTATTGCTTCATTATGCGGTATTTAAGATATTTTACCAGATATATACATAATTTTAAGTACCCCTTGCCAGGAAAACTACTTCTATAAAAATATGATACTTTTTTCATCTCATTATTAGTCCTACTAAAACCAAAATCCACTATAAACGTTGGAATATAAAATGTGCTGTTATTAAAAACAAACGTAATTGAGTGATACTTTAAATTTGTATCGGCAATGGTATTATCAATATAAATCATCACATGGTTATAACAGACGTTTTTAATTACCTTTATTTTTGGGATTTTCTAGGATGGATTATAGTGCTTCATCGTAAACTATGTAGTTATTTTGTTGTATTCAATTTACGCTGTAAAACAACCAGTGTTTCATGTTTAAAACATGAACTAATGTGTTATCTAACGAATTACTATTAAATGTACTCTAAAAAGTATTTTCTCAAGTCGTTTAGTAACTAATGGTTTTGGAACATTTTGTTATATTTACTGCCTCATTCTTGGAGTTCATATGCAAATCCTAACTGTGAACAGTGTGAACAGTGATGTTTTGCAAAATTAAAATGCTTCGATCCTAATTACACAATACGTTTTACAGTATTGTCTTGGTTTTAATCTGTAAATCATTATTTTAATACTTGCTATGTTTAAATTTAATAAAATGTTATAAAGCGTGATTGATATAAGCGTGCCAGCTGTTTTATTTGAAAGTTACACGAGATATAAAAAAAATGTTAAATTGTAACTGCCTGGTATTTTTATTGAAGCAATTTTGGTCAAGTTAAAAAAATAATTATAGCCGCCATTTGTAAAAAATGGCTGCCAAGTTAGATTTTTTTTTAAAAAGACCCTATATTTTATAATTTTTCTAAAAAGTAAGTGCAAATTAAAAATGTTTTTACCCTTTGGAATTTTTCATTAAATTTACTTTTTTAGGAGTTACAGGGTATTACAACTAAAAATAAATTACTTGCTGTGTACATTTCTCATCATGTAGCTCCTAAGCAAGTAAGTTTAGAGCGAAAATGCTTAGGGTAAATAACACTTAAAATTGCATCTTAATTCTAAAAAGACTATAAAATAGACAGTTTTCCTATTTTCTAACTTGCTGCCATTTTGGAGAGTGGCGGCCATTTTTTAAGCAATTGAATCAAAATGTTTTAGTATTTTATGGTCTTTTAGAACGAAGATGCAATTTTAAGACTTATTTACCCTAAGCATTTTCTCTCTAAACTTACTCGTTTAGGAGCTACATGACGCATAATATACGCCACAAGTATCTTTTATTAGTTGAACCACTTTATAACACCTAAATGAATAGCTTAAAAGAATAAATACCAAGTATAAAACGTTTTTAAATTGCATTTACTTTCTAGAAAAATCATAAAATATAGAGTCTTCTATTAGAAAATCAAAGTTGGCGGCCATGTTAGAAAAATTGCGGCAAATTTTTTTAACTTGACACATTTTAGCGAATTTCCCATATAGGGAATAAGCTATTACCGTAGTACTCATGGTAAGACCTGGACCCGGGACCGATTTTTTTTTCGTTTTGAGGTCCCTAGAGGCCAAAAACACCATCCGTTCAAATTCATATATATATATATATATATATATATATATATATATATATATATATATATATATGTCCGTTAGCGCGATAACTCGAGCAAAAATGATCCGATTTTGATGAAATTTGGTACAAACGTGTAAACCTACGTTTATTCGAACGAGTTCGCGAACCAGCATGACTAGACCATGGGAACGGGGGTTTATGGGGGCTTTTATGGGGTAAAAATGGGTTTTTCCCATTTTTGACCCAAAAAGCATAAAATTTTGCAATTTCTTTCTAAACTATTTTGTAGAGCTTAAAAAAACAAATAATTTAGTATACTGAAGCGTTGTAATGCGCCTAATAGTTACAGAGAAAATTTCAAAAAATTGTAAATTTAAAATTTCCATGTTATTCTTATGGAGAATAAGTAAACTGTTGTAGTTTGCTTGTTTATTAACATATTTTGTCCAAATTTGGAAAATGTTTTTATTTCTTACCAACTATTAACATTTTACATAAAAAACACTTTTACCCTCCCAGTTGCAGCAAACCTAAGTATGTTTTAAACTGATTCTTTTTAAATAGGGAATAAATGTGATATTTTTAAGGAGACATTTTAGTGTAAATCCATTCAGGGAAATGGAAATTCGCTTAGTCGGCAGGTTTGCTGCGGCGGGGGTATTTTTTAAATAAAACATCCAAGGCAGCTAAAATTTAACATTTAAAATAATAAATAAAATAAAATAGCTGGCACTCTCGTTTCAATCACCCTGTATTTAAGGATTTTTTGCACACACACAGGATTATTTTTAGAACACTAGGAGAGAAATAAGAGAGCAGATAAAAACCAGAGGAAGGGGTCATGTCCGATTTTAAATATTAATTTGTCCATTTGGCGAGGTGCTACTACTGTATGTGCATTTTCACTTCGTGATCTTGACTCGGATATACAAAGCTAGTGTAACTTTATACACATTATAATTGAAATAAAACCATTCTAATGAATGAGATTTCATTATAGATTCAGGGAAAGGAATAATTTGTAAACTGTAATAGGTTTCATGCTTCTATAAGTATATATCAATGAAGAATTACTGTCATGATACAACTCTTAAAATTAACTGATATTGATTTATTAAATTAATAGTTTTTTTGATTGTTTATTACCGTGACAATGTATAGATGCCTAAAATACAATTTTTTGAATGATAAATTGAAAATATAATACCACTTTGTGACGATTATAATTGTCCATGACATGTAATATAGAACACAATAATACAGTATAGTATCTACTATAGAAACAACACTTAATTTGCCAGGGGAAAACGGAATAATTTTCAGGATATTATAAAGTGGTCCAGTATCAAAAAAGGTTTAATGATTTATTATGCTTCAAGCGGGTCGGACTAAAATACTTGCAGCGAGTAAAGAATATGTGGAATTGCTATTATAGGTTAACTTTTTAGTTTTACAATTTTCGCCTACAACTATTTCCATACTATTTACTGATGACCTTATTGACATACATAAATATGTTACAAAAAATCGTACATAAAAATATGCTTGCAATCTTGTAAGTATAATTTTTTTATTGCCTCTATGTTCATAATTTAAAATGCAATGGAATTTGTCATTGCGCATCATTTATAAGAAATTATAGCTGATGCGCAATTGAAAATTATCTTGCATTTTGTAGCTTGTATTGACTAATATTGAAGGTCTTACACGCGTAAGAAAAGAAATTGATGGACCAGTTTTCAACCGAAATCTGTTAAACAGAGTAATCAATGAAATGTAAACACTGGTATCAAACGCCGCTAGGTCAATAACAAGCCTGGCAGTGTTACGTATAATCCACTGACATTACTAAAATAATAACAATGATATCTTAGATAGTTTGTTAAATAGTCTAAAACTAAATAAAACACATTATTATACTGGATTTTTCATTTAAAATATTTTGACCAACCTGATTTAATGTTCTAGAGAGTTTTTGGAAATATATAAAAGATAGTTAACAAACTGACTAACTATAAAATATATAAAATAACTTCTATATTTATTAGTAGATGGATGTTGTATCTATATTCTATATACCTCATTAAGAGATTTAGAGGGTTTGGCTTATTTTTAATTTATAAGTGAGTGGTTTAATTCGCTGGTAACAGTTGTTTCATGAACACAGAGGGAAGGCTAGTTACCTATCAAAGTGCACCAGTTGATTGTTGATTCGTCAATGGATGTTTGCTAACCCTCCATCGGTTGAGTTTCAGCTTTTAACTGTACTTTAAATTGGATTTTTGTGTCCCAAAACTTTAATACTTGTAAATAACAAGATTAATCAAGTTCATTTTGAAGTACAGTATCAGCCGTGTGCTATTTGCAAAATGACTACCAAATTATTAAATAATTATCCTAATCCTAATTAGTTATCATTTTAGAAAATCAAATGTAGGATCTATTTGCGTTTGTTTTTTAAGTGAGGTGACAGTTTGTTTTTAATATGTATTCTAACAGTATCGTTGATCAACTAGCTCTAACCAATGTTGTTATGATTTCAAAGTCATTTCACAACTTGTTTCAGTTTAGCATAAAATTATTTCAAAATCATATTTTTTGTTACTACATTAGGCTATTACTAATCTCTTATTGCGTCGACGGGCATTCAAATGTCTTTGTGTTCTATCATATTGTATGCACACATTTAAAAGGATAATAAAATAATCCGATGCATTTCCTCCCCAATAAGTGTTACTTATTACGAAATCAAGCCCTACATTCAAAATTCTTATAAACATCGACAACTTTGAGAACATTGTTATACTAATTTATAAAAGTAGCCTTAATAACAATCAAGAAATTAGAAACCAACCCATGTTTTTATTTTTACGTTAATTGAGTCATATACAAAAAATAAATAAAATCATTAAACCTCTCTAAATGTATCACTATAATAACTCACCTTTAGTGCAAACGAAAATTGACTCACAACTGTTTTTACTTTGATGTTTCTGGAAAGGTAAACACATTCAGTTTATCAATGAAGTAACCGTAGATTGATAATTATCAAGATTCTATTTGGTTTTATATTTTAATTATAATTGTATAAATAGTAGTGGTTGGGTTTATCATTGTTTTCCAATGAAACTTCGATTTTTATAATGTGATCAAAGTTTAGATACACACATCAGCTGTTTAGCACCTTCAAAACTGATGTTCAAAAGGGTTTCTCTGGTCAGACACGTGATTGAAATACTATACTAAATTTCTTCCTGACATTCTGTACTATACGATTCTGTCTTTAGCAAATAGCAATGGTTCTCAAAGTATTAGTATTGTGAGGGGATTGAATCTAAAACTTAGTTTGTGTCCAGTTTTTTACTGGTGGTCTCCTCTAATAATTTTGATTCAAACATATTATTTACTTTGAAAATGTCAGAACTTCTTAAGTGTACATATTAATACATATTAATTTAGAACTTGAATGGAAGAATATTTGTTAAGAATTTAAACAATTTTGATGGTATTAAAGAAATTGTTCTCATAAGTAAAGAGAGTGATTGCTAGGGTATATTTACTCCTATTTTAATTATAAGAAAATATTTACAACTTATCAAATTATAAAAAAAATAGTAGAACATTAACTTTGTAAGGACTTAATTAATTAATTAGTAATTTTCAATCTTTATGCAAAACACTTTGCATCAATTAAGAAAACAAAAGAACTACCTACATCAGTTTATTGTAAATTAACCTACGTTAATATATTTTAATTAGAGTTTTGTAACCTTCAAGCCAGATATGAACTATGATGGCAGTGAACAATAAATACTAATAGTGTTTACAATAAATGTGGGGTATGCGTAGAGCTAAAGATATCATTTGACTGTTAACTTTTAAAATATCTCTTATATTAATACGTGAGGGCTGTTTTTTGTGAACAAAACTCCTCCTTTATTTCTGGACCGTTTTTAACGTTTGATGTGTCAAATAATTCGTCTCAATTCGTAGTTTTGCATTAAGGTTTTAGAATTTTAAAACTCTTACCCTTAAAGGCATGAGACGCTCTCAAAGGTCGCATTGTCCCCCATAAGAATTACATTGAAAATAAATTTTAAAACAAAAACAGCTGTACGGTATAGTATATAAAAAGAAACTCACCAGCTTTTTGGGAGTTGTTGAAATATTGAAATATTGATGTTTGTCATATTTAGGAGGTTATAGACAAATTTTTACAGTCAATCAGTTTTGTTGGAAGAACAGACAATTTCTTGAGTTTAAAGGAGAAATATTGAAAACAAGAGGAGAAGACAATTAATAGGAAATCTTATATGTATGAGAGGAGGAGGAGTAGAGGAGAGGCCTGGTCTCACAGTAAGGAATCCAGGTACACAATCACTTGGGGAGATGAATAATTTTTGCCAGTTATGCTAAGCAACTTATTTTGGAAGTAAAAAAAACCATGTAGAATATACACATCATGTTATCACAGTGGTAAAGTAAACCTACCTAAAGTCAGATCAAATAAATACACGCAAGAAATGTTTACTGGTAACAGCTTTAAGTTGGGTAACATTTGTAGAAAACACCTAAAAATAAGGCCTGGTCCAAAAAAAGCAAAAATATTTTTACAAAAAGCGTTTATTATTTCAAAGCGCTACTAAATAGCGTGAGTATTTCAATCAGTTACATAAGCATTTAGTCGGGTCTTTTAAACTCATAGAAAATTATGACTGCTATTACTGTAGTTTTAAAATATCTTCTGTATAATTCCGGTACTTGAAAATTGCTCGATTTCGAGCAACAGGTACACTAGTATTACATTGTTATTGTTACCTGATAAACTTCATTACCAACCCTTACTTATACCTTTTAGAGGTTAACTGTAAGAAAGGACTATGAGGTCGTAAGTTCGCCTCAATAAAGAAGGATTTTCATTAATTAATTAATTAGTTAATTCATTCATTCATTTGTTCATTCATACCAGATGTTAATATTAAATATAATAGCATAGCATAAATCATAGTACATATGATCATCCTCAAATCTGGAGTTTTTGTTTATCCTGGATGGCCATTACTCTGGTAGTTTGAGCCAAAGTGTTGAAACTATTGCCTGACATTAGTTACTGATCATAAATTAGATCAGTAATGATAATCTCAAATATAATACAAAGTCATAACTCTTAGAGCCTATGGTCATCCCCAGATCCGAAGTTTATGTATATCCGGGATGACCATTACCTTAGTAGGCTGAGCTGAAGTGATAAAGCTGTGAACCTGACACAAGTTATTGACCCTTATTTACATCTATATAAGAAACCGACTTCCATCTAATCATATTGTTGGGATTTCAACCTTTCACTTTGCTTATGATAGTAATTAATATTCTTTACCAAATCATAAAACTGATACAAACCTCACACAAAACTCGTACATAGGCTACTCGTATTACGTTTTTAAAATTAATAACAGTTGAATCCTTAGTGGTTGAAAATGTACATAAGCTGTAATCAGTTGATATTATTGCTCGTAAATTTGGTTGGTAGTTGAAGACTTTAACTGTTGTCAATTAATAAAAGCTGTTTGTTTGCATGATTTAGGACACACAACAAGTTCTAGTAATCAACAATATCATAAAATTATGCAATATAGTTATTTACACTGGCTGGGTAGCTGAGTATTTATAGTGCTCGCCTTACAAACAATGCTGGTTAAATCCTGAAAATTGTAGCTTTTTGATGGTTCAATACTGGACTCAGCTGTTCCCAATCATTGGGCTTTGAATAAATGGTCCTGGCTAATGAAAAAGCTGATCTTAGTCAGTAACAAAGCTACACAGATTACCACACTTCATTATTCACTCATCCTTCACTAATATCTGGGTTAAATACGCACCAAGGTAGCGTTCCCATATCAATTGTGAATAATAATAATAACTGAAAATTATCAATAATATATTTATGAACTCTTACTCTTGTTGTCAATAAAATAAACAGGTGGGCAAAAATACTTATTTACAAAAGCTAGTTTAGTTATAAATAATCACTGAATTTACGTTAGTGAAGTATTTTTACTCTTTTGATATGTTGCACTAATATTCCATAATTTCTTTGGTAGGTATCAGTTATAAATATTTACTGTTGTATACACATATAATATAACTCTTTTTAGATAGACAACAATTTTGTTTGTTTTAGTTTATGTTACGTAACGCCTAAACAAAATTATTAACAGTAGGGATAGTATCTCAAACCAAAGGAGACTTAAAGGAACTTTATGTTTAATACCTTGCCTGCAGCCAACGCCTTTCACGGTTAAAGTTAAGGTGGTTTTAAGTCAAGTACTTGATAAACTGGGCGTAGAACAACCTCTTTGGGTAAAGGATACCATTTCATTCTCATTTACTTGTCCGTGTTCGCCCCATGAGTTTATGAAAAACCTTGCATTACAATTTTATGTCACAATGTTAATTTAAAGGAGTAGGTGTGTTTAAATAATCTCCAACATTTAATCGCGTTCATCCTTAATATATTTTTATAATTACTAAACCAAATTATTTGTAAAATGATAATTAATGAAATTTTATAGTTTTTTGCCGATAGTTAGCGTTTAATACTCTTTGCTCACGTGCTTAAATAATCATTCGTTGTATGGTTTTTATCAAAGAAATTTTTTTTACATAATTTTGTTTTAAAATATTCCTAATATGAACGTAAGGAACTTTAAATAAACGTTGACATTATTCATTAATTAAATCGTCTTCTTAAATCCGTTTACAAATCTACAACTACTTTATTATGTGCTTTATACTAGCACTCTTTGAATTTAAATATACAATATCTTAAGATGATTTGACAGAAAACATTCCATTCATAAACGAACAAAGTTGTGGTAAAAATACACCTGTAGATAAAAGCAATAGTTTACATTAATGGGTAAGAACATTTACAAGTTTACATGGCATAAAATATAGGTATACTGCATACCATAAGTAACATTATCATCTTTTGTGTATATTTACCCTCTTGTTTAAAACAGTATGAGTGTAAAAATTATATGTTATAAGACGTATTATTATTTACTCTCCGTAATTTGAATATGAGTAAACCTATGTATATTTGACCTTCCTCGGCATTGGTATGTGCATTTCCTTTTCTATGATTACTTTATTTACAGTCCCATTCAATTAATTTGACTTAAGGAAGCAGTGTTCTGGAAATAAACATAATTTTTAACTAATTATAATTTTGTTAAACACACGCTTCATAGCACGATGATAGGTAATGATTTCACTAAAAGGGATGCAAATAATATTTTCAATGAGATAAATTAATTTAAAATTGACAAATTACGTGGTTTTCTGATATTCTGAGATGAAATAATGCTAATGTACCTTAAATGTAGCTTTTTTGACAGTTCAACTGTTTATTGAGAATGTAACAGTGGAGTGACATTTGTCTATTTAAATGTCACAAATATTTATTCTTCATACGCTGTTATGTCGAAGTAAATATTATAGTGTGGATGTGTTGTAATAACACGAGCTTATCTGCGTTTGATATATTTAATGTATTGGTATACTTGCTAGCTCCTTACTCAGGTATGCAAATAGGAAACCATCACGCGGTCATATTCTGACTTTGACAAGTTTAAGTTTAAACATGTATTTGCCTTTTTAAAGTACAGAAATACATTTGCAACACAAATAAAACACATTTTGTGCTGGTTTTCAATTGAGCTTAGAATTATTTTATTATTATTCAACAAATTAAATTCATAATAAAAGTTTTTGAACTTGAAAGATAATAGATGTATGTTAATTGTTTAAACAGAAATATAACAGGTATAGATCACTTAAACTAAAAGTAAACTATTCATTGTTTTTAGTCTGATGAGTTGTATTCTGTAGGCAGGTGGTATTTACTCATCTCTAGGCTGGTTTTTCACATTGTAGAGACAAATTGTCGTTCGATTGGAAAAATTAAAGAGTTTAAAGAAAAACTGAAAAATCTTTTAAAATGATTTGGAAATGGAAAATGTTAAATAACATGATTGAATATTTGTGTCTTAAATTTAGAGTCTGTACTAGATTTTTTTTATCCATAGATAAATTAATAGCGCATCATCAAGTCACTATTTAAATTAACAATAAATTCACATTACACTCTTTTCATCAACCTATTACAGTCAAATGTTTCAGTCACCGGATCACGTATGTAGAATCACATTTCACTAAACTTCTCAGTTTCCCGTCAGGTAGCTAGGTGAGTGTCTTCTCCACTTGAATACGAGATTCGAGTTTAAATACCAGGGTTAACCTTCTGGCTGAGCACAAAGTTAAGTTTCGATTTGTACTCTTTCTATATACATATCGTTTCTAAAAATTGTTCTGATGTATGTGTGATGACTTTTTAGTTATGATTTTGAAAATACAGTTTAGAAATATTGTTGAGCGTAAGTGTCAATAATAATAAAAGTTTAAGGAAACCAAATCCGTGGGAAAAATACCCCCGTCACAGCAAACTTTCAGATCGAGCGAATTTCCATCTGCTTGATTTGATTTTTTACTTAAATCTAAAGATTGAATTTTAACTTAAATTTGGATTTGGTTTCCTTGAATTTATATTAAAAATAGTTTATTTATTAGGTACTGAAATCACACATGGAAACTTAATTTCTTGGTCAATGCTTTTTTTTCAACGTATTATTCTTTATAACTTCATAGATAAGAATGCAGCAACGCATACTCATACCAGCTGATCGGCATTGAAGTAGAGAAAACAGGGATATTAATTTTAATATTTTTACGGTTGTTTTAACATTAAATTGGGTCTCACAGTAATTTTAATCTGGATTGTGCGTTAAAAAACACACTGTGTAAGCAGCTTTTGTAAGACAAAAGTAAATCCAACAGATTCTTAAAAATTATATATATGAAACGTAGAACAATAAATTAGACTAAAAATCGTAGATAAAAATCTGCTAGATGAACATTGAATAATTTTTTTTTTTATTTAATTAAGTTTTGTATGGCAACTTTTAGATCCATTAAATAATAGTAATAAAAAATTTAGTACCCACAGATTTTCAAATTTCAAGATACATTTGCCTTGAGTAGAGCAATCCAACTGTAAACGATGCAATGCACTAAAATTTTGTTAGGTTGTCAAAATTATCCAAGCACTGTTTCAAAATACGTACCTAGAGAACAAGTAGGCATATGTATAAAAGTCTTCTCCATTATATACAAAAAATCAATAGAGCACAGTTTTTAGTGCTAATAAAATACACAGACTACCTTAGTACAATACTTAGTGACGGACGTTGTGGGCAGATTACAGCATCCATAACACAAGGTACAAATGGTGTACAACAATTTATGATCATAAAACGACCAACAACTTGTTTTGTAGGAAAACAGGTTATTTAAGTTTTAAAATAATTTTAGACTATTGTTTTAATCAATTTGTAACAAAAAAATCAATGGATGTATTGAAAAGCATTTTACACTATCATAGATAAAATTTTATTGGGAATTCAATCAGTACAAAACCTATCCAAGATATTTTGTAATGTAATTTCTACCTTATAATAAAAGCAAATCTAACGTTATAAAATTAATGAAATGGTTACTTTAATATGGAGAATGAATCTTTTATGGACAGTGCGATAAACGAGTAATGGTGTTTTCAGCTAAA
Organism: Macrosteles quadrilineatus; assembly: GCF_028750875.1. Taxonomy (NCBI): domain Eukaryota; kingdom Metazoa; phylum Arthropoda; class Insecta; order Hemiptera; family Cicadellidae; genus Macrosteles; species Macrosteles quadrilineatus. The sequence goes on from NW_026542610.1 coordinate 2,035,208, forward strand.
TCCTCGAACTGGAGGAATTTATGCGATGGGTGAAAATGCACATACAGAAGTAGTGACTGGCCAAATGGACAAGTTAATATTTAAAGTCACTCTTCGCCTTCTTTTTGTCTGTGTTCTATTGTAGTCTTTGTAGTTAGCATTTATATTGATAGTAAGGTAAAAAGCTACGTTTATTAGTGTTCAGATTAACTATGAACTTTTGTACATTTTTCATCAGTTCATTAAAAAGTCACTTGTATTCGTATTTTCTAAGTTTTTTCTAGGACCCTCTCTTTTCGAATGGCATACTAATCATTATGAACACACAACATATTTAAATGGTCCATTGATTATTGTCGTAACCTAACCGTTACGTTAGAAAAGTGGACAGTAATTATAAAAGAACGACTTACGATCGTTGGTGAACATAGAAGAAGGAGCCGTGACGAAGCATCCCACTTCAGGGCTCAGTGCACAGTGCAGCCACCCCGCAAAACATAACAACTCTTCTGTTACTAATAAACTATAATAACTCTGCTGTTCATATGAAACTATAATGACTTCTACTACACTCGTCTTCCCCATAAAAAAGTCAATATCATAAATTCAATTAAATTCAACTTTCAAAATAAAATAAATTCACTTCAACAAAAAAAAACTAAAATTTCTTCTTCCCATTATTCCTTATTAATTTTACAAGTCCAGCCTGTGAGGCTTTCGCACAGTCCGTCCAGACTTCCTCAGCGGGGGTGGTGGGCTGCACTGTGCTAGCGGCGACGCAGAAGTTGGCTGAGGCTGGGCTTGCCCTAGGCTCTCCCTGGGACTGGTAGTAGGCCTAGGTACAGGTGACATCATCATGGCGGGGGTGAATTCTTGGGTACTTGGGGTGATACAACGGGATCCTTGGGTGATACAAAAATCTCCTCCTCTTCTGCATACCGAGCTCTCAAGTGATCCGCATGACAAAATCGGGGTTTTCCACCAATAACACCCACCAGATAGGTGACCGGACTTCTCTTTAGAATTATTTTGCCAGGAACCCAAGATATCTTTTCATTTCGGACAGTTTTGACATAGACTGCCTGACCTTCTGAGAAAAATCTGCTTCTTCCCCTAAGCCTATCAGCTGCATGTTTTTGTTCCCTGTGTTTTTGATCAATGGATGACTGGAGATTGGGTTTTAACATAACCAACTGTGTACGAGGCTTCCAAGACAGGAACATTTCTGCAGGGGTTAAGCCAGTAACTGTATTTGGAGTGTTGCGGTACGCAGACAAGAAATTATCTAATTTCATTTGAAGAGTGGTACGCTGAGAACGCTGATGTTCCTCAATCACTTGACGCAAAAGGTTTTTCTTGACCTCCTGAACACTTCTCTCCGCAGATCCATTTGAAGCCGCATGATACGGGGGAGTTAATGTGAACTTCACATTGTTGTTATGCAAAAAGGTTTTGAACTCTTGACTAGTAAAAGATCTTCAGTTGTCCGACACCAGTTCGACAGGCAATCCATACAATGAAAACAAGGTACGGAGTTTCTCAATAACCTTGGAAGAATTCATGGAACTCATGGTAAATACCTCTAACCATTTAGAGTATGTGTCAATCAAAACTAAAAGTTGCTGTCTCGACTCTGGATCCTCCGAAAAGTCAATGTGTATCCTCTGCCATCGAGTTGATGTTGTAGGCCATTGCTGCAACGGTACTTTAGGTACCGAATTCCTAGTTAACTGACAAGCAGAACAAGAAGCCACTACGTCCTCAATCGACTTTTCCATGCCTGGCCACCAGACATAACTTCTTGCCAGCATCTTCATGCGCGTAACTCCCGGGTGTTGATCATGCAACATTTGAAGCACAGATGAATACAGTTTCTTTGGAATCACTACACGAGAACCCCACAGCAAACAACCTTGTTCCACGGACAACTCGTCCTTCTTCCTTAGAAAAATAGCTAGTTCCGGCTCAACAGAGCTCGTCCAGCCGTACATCACAAAATCTCGGACCTTCGAAAGAATCGGATCCTTATCCGTCATTTTACCTATATGCAAGGCAGTAATAGGTGCAATGTCCTTGACAACACAGAAATTGTTCATCACTTCTGTACACACATCTACATGTGAAACAAAATTAGCATCCAGCTCTATAGGTTCCGCTTCTGCTAAGGGTAACCTAGACAACGCATCAGCGTGAGGGACATCCACTCCCTTCCGGTACCTAACCTCCAAATCATATGCTGATAGAATCAAGGCCCATCTCTGCAGCCTAGCTGCCGCCATACTAGGAACGCCCTTTTTAGAGCCAAAAATAGCCGTCAACGGCTGATGATCAGTCTGTAGAATACAGTGTCGTCCATATATATACTTATGAAACTTTTTGACTCCAAAGATCAAAGCCAGAGCCTCCCGATGTAACTGGGAATAATTCCGTTCACTGGAACTTAGCGTTTTCGATGCGAAGGCAATTGGCCTTTCCTGCCCATCGATAAGATGAGATAGAACAGCAGCCACCCCTCTGGGACTCGCATCACACGTCAAAACTATGGGCTTTTTCACATCATAGTGAACTAACAAACTTGAGTCCAACACCCATGATTTACTCTCCTGAAAAGTCTTAGAACACACCTCCGACCACACCCATGGATGATCCTTATGTAATAAGTCATAAAAACAGCTTATTCTAGCAGACAGGTTAGGTATAAATGCATGATAATAGCTCGTAACTCTTCCTTAGTACTAGGCTCAGGCGCTTTACGCAGCGCAGTTAACAAACTTTCTTGTGGACGGAGACCATCTCGAGTAATCACATGTCCTAAATACTCTATTGACGATTGCAAAAACTTACACTTTTGTTGGTTTACTCGAACACCAAACTCATCAAGGCGTTGCAGCACCTGCGCCAGACGGGCAAGCCCCTCTTCCTTAGAGCGAGCCGCCACTAAGACGTCATCTAAGTACGCCACCGTTCCTGGAAGACCTGTTAAAATTTGGTCGATGGCTGACTGAAAAATTGCAGGAGCTGAAGACAAACCATATGGTAGCCTTTTTAATCGATACAGACCCTTATGGGTGGCTAAGGTCAACAGATGTTGCGATTCATCCGCTACCGCCAATTGCTGATACGCATTTGAAAGATCAAGGCAGCTAAAAACTGAGCAACCGCCTAGAGTTGCAAAAATATCTTGAGCCTGTGGAAGCGGGTAATGTTCCATTTCAATACACTGATTAAGGGTAATTTTATAATCGGCACAAAGCCTAACACCATTAGGCTTAGGGACAACCACAAGTGGAGTGCTCCACTGTGAATTAGTAACTCTGTACGCAACATCCTCTTGAACCATGCGGTCCAACTCACTCTCAACTGTCTCCCTTAACGCAAAAGGCACTGGTCTCGCCTTACAAAACTTAGGGACTGTCCCTTCCTTCAAAACAATGTGAGCCTTAACACCCTTAATTTCGCCCGTTCCAGGCTGAAAAACTGACCTAAATTTACTCTTCAACTTAGCAATATCCACATCAGAACTATGATCCACAGTGGCTTTACATGAAAACACGTTTTGCCAATCTAACCTCAACTGACCTAACCAGTTTCGACCCAACAGAATCGGTTGACTCTTACTTTCTAAACTAACTACTGTCAAAGGCAAACTCGCCTGCTGATTATTATATTTAACATTGACATTCACTTGTCCCAGAACAGGTATATCATGACCTGAATAAGTAGTAAGTTTCACATTTGCTGGCCTAAGTTTGAGGTTAGAAAATTTTTCATAAAATATCTCAGAAGGACATATAGTCAAGGCACTGCCTGTATCTAGAATCATTTCTAAATATACATCATTAGCCACTAGGCCTACCTTATAGCCGTTGTCTGATCCTGATTTAAGGTTGTACAAACCTATCTCTGCCATTGGAACTTCTAGGCCTAGGCCAACCTCTTCCTCCACTTGATGGACCCCCATCCTAGGTGTCGACTTTTTACCATGGAAACTAGAAGATTTCTTGGCTTTACACACTTTCTTGAGATGACCTACTCTCTGACAACCATGACACTTGTAACTGGCGAACGCACACGCACTAGGCCAATGACCAGCAGAACCACACCTCCAACAAGAGTTTCTAGAATTTTGATTTTCACTACTCCTATGCACGAAAGTTTTAGGCCTATTTTGACTTTTCACATTGATTTTCGCAATGTCCCCACGAGGTTGCACAAATAGGCTTGACTGCGATTCGGCCTGTTCCAGCCTGAGCGCTAACGCATAAGCTTCGTCAAAGTCCAATTCCTCCGACAACAATTTCTGCCGGATAGTTTCATTAGAAATGCCGGAAATCACTTTGTCCCTCAAAGCGTCTTTCAAAAAGGTACCAAATTTGCACGAACTAGCCAAATGTTTTATTGAAACCACAAACTCCGCTATGCTTTCGCCCGGCTTTTGCACACGAGAGTAGAATACATATCGCTCCGCCACAACCAACTTCTTGGGCGCATAATGTAATTTCAACAACGCTGCAAGTTCATCATAGGTCTTAGAATCTACCTCTACTGGTGATAATAAATCGGATAGGACCGATAAAACCCTGGGACCAATAACTGTAATTAAAACCGACACCTCGTTCTCCTTCTTAACATTGTTCGCTTTGAAAAAATGTTTCAGGCGCAACAAATAGGGCACAATGTCCTCCTCACTTGGATTAAATTCAGAAATCCTGCCAACACTAATACTCGCCATTTTTAATCATCTCAACTATAATACGCACTAAAACAACAACTGTTATCGCGTACTACCCTAACTATGATAAAAAGGTGTATTACCGACTGCGCCAAATGTCGTAACCTAACCGTTACGTTAGAACACAAGAAAAGTGAACAGTAATTAAGAGAGAACCACTTACTATCGTTGGTGGACATAGAAGAAGGAGCCGTGACGAATCATCCCACTTCAGGACTCAGTGCACAGTGCAGCCACCCCGCAAAACATAACAACTCTTCTGTTACTAATAAACTATAATAACTCTGCTGTTCATATGAAATTATAATGACTTCTACTACAATTATTATTGTTATTTACTTTTTAGAATGATATGCATAAAATTGCTGTAAGTAAAATAAAAATTACGTAGTTCTAGTGATACAAAATAAAAATCTTACTGAATAGCTTAGGCTCAAAAAGCTATGGGTTGATCTGGTTATTTATATTCATAAAGATATCGTAATTAATTAATCGTATAGGAAAACACTTCAATTAAATTGGAATGTTTGAAATATTTAAAGAATATGTTTTGTGTCAAATAGTTATATACTTGTATTAACCTGTACATTATGGTTGTGGAGGAAACGTTTTACAGTTCCCTTTAACGAAACCATCTTTAGTCATCAGAGAAACAAGCAACATACTTTTTAATAAACCTATCGATATACAAAACTTGCCTTTTATTTAATGTTAACGGATTTCATCAATCTACAATATTGAATTACAGTACGAGTTACTCGTCATGACTGAATTTACTAATTAACAATGCTAAAGTAACAATACAATCTAAGGTGTTTAGACAATGTGTTTTATATCGATTATATTTGTACACGTTATAAATCAAAATTTTTCTTAAACACGAACAGGAACTCAACAAGCATTTAAATTCTTCGATCATTAACAACTTATCATTGAAACATGTGTACCAACCTACAAACACAAATCACCTCTAGTATTTTAACCTCAGGATTGGCTCCCTTGATCGGACATCACGAATGTGGTTGAACTGACTAAGGTTTGTTAAAATGAACGATGACCCAGCGGACACAAATTTACTTTCAACTAAACTTTACAAACTCATAAAAATATAGGGAGAGTTTTACAGAAGTCTATAAAAATAAACACGTAACATAAACATTTTAAATGATATTACACCAATGTTTGTATCTTTTATCAACGAATATTTCGCCGTAGCACTTGATTTCTTTTTAAAATATATTTCTAAACAGTTGATCAAACAAGTATCACTCCGGTAACCGAAAAATTTTGTAGTTCAAATATTATAGGTACATATCAAAGTAAGTGTAAAATTTTTATATAATCCGCTAAAGGGATTTACAAAATTTACGGATTGGCAAAACATGATATATTTAAATGTTACATAAAAAATGACATAGACATTCTGAAGGTAATAAATCGAACAAGGTTTTGAAAGATATATTTGCTATATGTTCAATTTATTTCTGGGAGATTTGCTATTTTAATACCCCAATATAAATTACTTGTAATTTAACTGTTCTATAAAGAAATTCCATATTTATCCAGGCAACACAGTTACTATTAAAGGAGTTTGGATACAATTCAGTATATGAAACTACGGAAGCATATTGTGAAGATCTCAGTTGTGGATTTCTTACTCCCTTGCGACCACTTCGTCATTCCACTGAATTCTGCGTTGTTTCCCCATCAAATAGAGTCTTGACACATTTTTAACACCCATGTGGCTGTAGTCAACTCTTTTGATATTGTATATAGAAAGTATGTTAATCAACCCAATAAACTTTAGCTTAAGATTAAAAGAAAAGGAAAACTCTTAGATAAAAATTGTACGATTGAATGTTGCTAGAAAATAATCTTTATCGCCTAAAGAATCATCATTTGTATCATCTACCGTATGGTTATTATATAATCCAACCGATATGTTTTATTCATGTCACTCTTTATATTATACTTTATTATAATCGTTGAAAATCAGTAGGTTTCTCTCTAAATATAAACTTCTACCCGATTTATTAACTTTAGTTGAAATGGCGTTTTCAAGTGGTAGGCTATCTCCCAAATTTTAATTCGCGTTAACTTAAAAATACAGTTATTTCCATGCAAACGAAAATTGGGCAAATGCATAACAAAAAAACTAGAGAAATGCAAAACAAACGTAGTTCTGCTTTGATATACCTACTATTTACACCACTACTGTGTGACAGTAGATAGACATTGGGATGTAATAAATAACTTCTTGATCAGCATTGTACGTGATATTAAGTATTAAGTTTAGGGAAAGTAAATAAAGATACGTCTTATAACACTTAAAACATATATTTACGCTTATACTGTTACTCATAAGACGGCAAATATACAAAAGATGGTAAGTGGTAATCGATTTCGATTGGACACTCCAATCATCATCAGACCCAATAGGCGATGAACATTTGCCAATAGGGTTTTGTATATTTACCGTCTTTTGAGTGACAGTATAAGCGTAAAATTATGTTTTAAGTGTTATAAGACGTATCTTTATTTACTTTCCGTGAAATAAATATAAACCTGAATCATTACAACCGTTTTGTAAGTAACGAGGTCCATATTGGATGTTGGATTTTGGACAAATCAAACATAATATGAATCAAATTTAAAATCTCATATACCTGAAAAAATACTCCGTATTTATTTGCTTTGAAAATATTGTAAAAGTGCTGATTTTAAAACACCGGAATAATTAACTTAATGCTGAAAATGTTTTCTATTTGGCGTAATTATCTAACGACTGTTATTGTCTTATATAAAAAATAACCCAGCCGCAACAAACCTGCAGACTAAGCGAATTTCCTTGTCTGAATTGATTTTAAATTAAATCAATTTAAATAACATTAGGTTTAACGAGTACCTAGGTTTGCTGCTACAGAAAGGCAAATGAAGAGTGGTTTTTAAATAAAATACTAGTAGTTTACTATTTAATGAATAAATTTGCCAGGATTTATCAAAATATTTCCATAAACAAGCAAACTACAACATTTTACAACGTTCTCCATAAGAAGAAAATGGGAATTTTTAAGTGATCTGTAACCAATAACCGTATAAAAACACTTTGTAATACTAAATTCCTTGTTTTTAAGCTCTTTAAAATAGTCTAGAGATAAATTAGAAAAATAAGTTTTTTCAGGGCCAAAAATGAAAAAAAAGACTTATTTTTCTCCATAAAACCCCCCGTAAACCCTTGTTCGATCATGCTGGTTCGTGAACTCATTTAAGCCTATCCTGCCTTACACATTCAAACCTAATTGAATCAAAATCGGAGAAAAATTACTCAACTTATTGCGTACACTGATGTATATATATAATTTTAACGAACAGTGTTTTTGGCTTCTAGGGACATACAAATTAAAAAGTATATTGGTCCCAGCTCTAGGTCTTACCATGCCACCTACGGTAATAGCTACTTCCCTATAGGGAAATCCCCTAAAAGGGTAAAGTATGGATTTTAAGTTACTAAAACCACTCGGCTAGAAACAGTGTTGAGTTATTAATTTCCAAAACTTTCTGCAGATGGCGCACCAGTCTGTCATCAACTTAACACTCTGACTGGGTTTAATGTTTTGAAACTCAATGGATTTATATCTACGTAATGCAGCTTAGTGTAGCTACAAGCTTAATGTTTACATTATAACCTAAGTTAAAATGAAGCTAAATTTAACTAAGGAGGAGAATCTATGAACTAAACTATTTATCAAATAAAATTTATAATCTATTTAGTTAACGAAGCAAATATAAGAAAAAGTATTAAGTTGAAGAACTATACAATTTGAATGAAACATGGTTGATAGTTATGTTTTTATGGGCCTTGAGTTAACCGCATCCTCAAATTCGAAAAAATATTTTCAAAATAAATTTTTGTCAAGTAATGAGTTATTAATTTGACATTGTAGTTTACATAAACAGTCAAATATTTGTTACAACTCACCTAAAACTAGCTGAGTGATATTTTTATTCAGTTATGTTGATGAAATATGTTATTTTGTTTGCTTTAACAGACTTAAAACGTTAAACATTAGCACCATTCAGTAACAAACGAAACTAAAAATAATAACAGTGTTTGAACAAAGAAGACACGTTGATGCACGTTTCATAAACATATACATTAAGAGGTGTTGTTTTGAGAGGATAGCAGAACATTCATTCAATATTAACGCGTCTTCCTCGCTTGGACGTTTTATTTATGGTTACGCCTCTATCTTCTTCATTCCTCCATTTAATACCTTATATGAAAAGAAATCGCCTTTGGCTTGCTGTAGGATCAACCCCTAGGGCTCCTTTGTTTTGACCGGAATGTAGGTATAAGCATAGAAGTAGATAGATTTGTGGCTAGGGTACGTTTTTCTGGGTAAAGGTCCGGTTGAAAGTAGAAGCAGGTAGTATAATTGTTTGGGAGATGATTAGGGTAGGATGGTAAATATGTACTAACCAGATAAGTTTAGACCCGATTCGGAGCTTTTACTATCATTGGTACATTAAAAGTAAAACTTTCTCATGGGATTTACAGTCAATTGTAGTTTTGTGAATCGTAAATAATTGCATTAAAATATTTTGAATGATCAGAGCTATGGTGCGTAAACGAACCCGTTTTTTGTCTAAGGCACCCTTTTGACCCACCCAGAAGGGGGAAGTGGTATCTTTGGGATGATGATCAGGTCTCCTTTTCAAAAACAAGAAAACTTGAACTTCATCCATAAAAATCCTTTTTAGGTTATAAAGGGAGCGGAGTAAATTTTAAAACATAACGAAAGAAAAGTTATAACAAGACCAATTATTTGATATTTTAAATATTCTTTCAGCACACTTTAAAGTTGTTAACTTTATCACACGTACATTATTCATGTCAATAAAATAGTATTTTAATTTTCTTTGGTAAAGTGGGGGCTAACATTTTATAATACCAGATTCCCGAATTCCTTAATTATAATGGATAATAAAACCCTAGGTCAAGCTTCTTGCTATGTGTTCTACCTTGCTTTTTCGACGTGATTTAATCAATGCGATGTTAAAAAAACTTCTAATTAGCAATAATATTTTTAGGGAGCGTTTCATAAACTCCAAATTTCACAAACTCCAACGCTTAAAATATTAAATAAACAGAGTGGTTCATAACCTCCAATTTTCATAAGCTCCAAATCTATAACATTCAAATAATCACTGTTTCACAATGTCCAAATTTCACAAACTCCAACGTTAAGATACCAAATAAACAGTGCGGTTCATAATGTCCAAATTTCATAACCTCCAACGGTACAGTCTGAGCCAGAAGTCTCTACAGTGGTTGACAATTTCCGAAATTACAATCGGGGAAGCATTTATATCAAAGAATTTTGTTAACTATAGACTACCGGTAAGCATTAAAATGCACAAACATACGCCTGTAAATTAAGTTACCATTCTTCGTAATGTAATGACATATTTGATGTAATACAGTATAATGATAATTAAATGCTAGAAACTCAGTTTCTATATCCCGTAAACTGATGCTGAGCCGGCCAAACTCCTAGCGCCAATGCCGCGCCAAGCGATTTTATACCTATTTTTAATCGCTTAAAAATGATACAAGCAGGCTCCGTATCAAAAAAAGCTTCAAATAAAAAATAAAATTCATACTTTGATCTAAAACTTTGCCGCAGGAATTTTTTCCCTGACCAAAAAATAAAAAAGTTCCTCGCTTACTACATTTTTCATGTTTTTTAAGGTGTTAAAAAACAATCATCTGTTTTAATTTGCCTAAATAAATTAAAAAAATTATGTTAAGGTAAAAACTAGCTACATAGTAATGAGCACTGGTTTTTCCAGAAAAATAATATATCAATTTGAAATTTGTATGTTAACAAATAAGTGTAGCAGAGCAGGTTGAGTGAATGTATGTTTGTGTAAAACAGAGAGGTTCATTCGGCCCGTCCGCCTCGGTATCCCGCCAATTCGATTGACTTATGGCAGAGACTGTACCGTTGGAGCTTATGAAACTTGGAGGTTATGAACCGCTCTGTTTATTTGATATTTAAAAGTTGGAGTTTGTGAAATTTGGACATTGTGAAACTGTGCTTATTTGAAAGTTATAGTTTTGGAGTTTATGAAGTTTGGAGGTTATGCAACACACTGTTTATTTAATATTTTAGACGTTGGAGTTTGTTAAATTTGGACATTATGAACCTCACCCTATTTTTAGTAGGTAGAACAAAATTGTCGAAACCGTTAAATTTTTGCCAAGTTATAAGTTCTTTGCACATTTAGAAAGGGGAACCCCCATTCCGAAGTCAGTAACTTTCAAAGTTATTTTCTTAGAAGTATAACATTTGGAAGGTGTTTAACATTTAAAGGAGGGGTTAAAATTGTAAAGGCCGCTTTTGGGAAGGTTTGGGACCAAGGCCTACAATCGTGCCAAATTTAAGATCTCTAACTAATTTAGAAGTGAGAGAACATTTCCATCTAAAGTGAGTGAGTTAAAAAAAAACTACTGTTATATAATAAAACACACATTGTTTTAAAGCGAGACATGTTTTTCTCTCTTAGTAAACTTTATTTCAAAATCATACACTTTATGTTTCTCTACCTTACCCAAGTGCCTTGAGGCAAGTAAGTAACCATTTATATTTTCTGTTTTCTTATATTGTTTATATTCAATTTCATGTTGGGAGTTAAAATAAAACTGGAAATCGTATATTTTCTTTTTAATTTTGCTTTATTGGTTGGCTGTAAGTTTCTTGTAAAATACTATTTTACATTTAAATGTTAGGATGGTTGATACAATTAGACAAACACTTAAACTAAGCCATAATATGATAAATTTAATATGATATTTAAGTATACCATAGGTGATAAAGCTGGAGGTATTCGTTGTAAAATTTAATTTCACAGGAAGAAGCATATTTGTTTTTATTTTATAAACACTCTGGTTCGGAATTTTTAGGATATCTGGTAAAATAACGGAGACTCTGGTCATAAAATTTGAAACAGGTTTGACGGTGTTGGGAAGGTTAAATATTTTCAGGTTAAGAATCCAATTTCACTAAACCAACCATTATCGAGGCCCAAAACACCTTTCTATGCATCTAAGCTTTTTCTTTGAGTCTTGTATACCTATGAAAATACTCACACTTCTAGGGACTGCATTTAGATCTGCCATTAGCCATTGCGCACATAAAAAGGTACAAACAGATGACTGAAAAATTAATACTCATGCGTTAGGTATTTTTTATAATAAAAAAACTAAATCTCTTTACATAGAATGTTATTAATATTACCATTCGCAATAGTTGACGCTATTATAAAGAATATACGATTATGAAACGCTGTTTAACTATTTAAAATATAAAAGCCATACAAAAATATAACCCACTTTATAACGTAAGTGAACACATTTATGAAGAACTATAATATCTATGCAAAAATGTTAATGCTACTCTTTGTATTGAATATTTTACTGTACCCCAAATTTAGAAATTTTCGTAATCGAAGATATTTAATTGAAACTAATCAAACTGCCATTGCATCCTTGTTCAGTATACAAATAACAAGGGGGTTAAATAGTAACTGTCATGATGCGGGTAGTCTTTGTAATGGTTATAAAACATCCAGTAAATGATGACGATCACAGATATATTGATAAAGTCAGTGGAAAATATAAGATGAAAGTGAACATATTTACTCATAATTAAGTTGTCCATAGGTCCGAGAAACAGACTACAAATTGAAGGTAGTGTATTGCTAAATATCGTAAATAAAAACTTGTAAAACCAGATTAAAACCTGATAAAGCTATAAAATTGTATGAATCAAACAAAAAGAAAGACTTCCGAAGACTGAAAATTATCACAGTCCAGAACATCAGTAATGGTAACAGATCTCGAATTAAAATAAAGAATCCTTAAATATTCTACAAGATATGTTTCTCTTGAATGAAAGAGGGGCAAAGATTTGTTCAGTTGCCACAAAAGATTGTGACACAAATATACACACTGCCTCTGAGGAGTCCCTAGCTCAATTGTCACACTGCACTTATCTAAGAGGGTTGCTTTACAAAAGAAATCTTTCTGGATATATAATTTGTTTCAATAATAAAATTACATTTATTTGGGTTATCACATAGGGGTTGAAGACTTTTAAAATCTTGATAAGTAAAGAAAGTTCTCCCGATGTTTTCCTGTTATCAAAAGAAGATTTTAATTTATTTAGGAATTTTTAAAAATAAAACATCTATTCAGAGTCTATTGGTTTATCAATGATTGTTATGATAGTCCACCATAGTATTTTTTTCGACTTTCCAAACAAACTACAGTATCATTTAATTAGAAACCCTATTTTTCAGATTATACAATAGGTTGTTATTCTCTTTAGAAGAAGTAAGCTAACTCGCCTATCCAGTAATCGAAACACTTTGGGTTTCCTCTTGAATTATGTTAATGAAAGATTTTGTATTAACATTAGAAACTCTTGAAGTTTTAAATTACCAGATAATAATTTAATGCTGTGGGAATTTATCTATACATTTAATTTGCTTCATGTAAAGTTTGCTTTCTAAAAGGCATTCTCGTTTTAAGTCCTAAACCACACATGTTATTCATCAACACATGTGTGTGCAAATAGGCGAGAAAAATATTCATTAACAATTTTGCTTACATCTGTAATTTAAAGTTTGGAAAGATGCTTAATTTTCTTATCCACAAAAACCAAACATATTTGTCATTGCCAATTGAGATGAGGCCTTTAACTTTGCACATTTTGGCCCATTGCGAATTAGTGGTTTTTGACTGTAGAATTAGTTTCGTTTTTGAAAGATCGGGAAATAAACATCTAAATACAAACTAAGGAAATAAAAACTAAGGGATGTTGTTGGTCAGATACATCGCGAAAAAGCTGCTAGTTATAAAAAATATGTTAAACACAGTTATGTAACACTAGCTGTACCCGCGGGCTTTGCCCCACTTCATAAGTGAGCTCGTTCGCATGGCTCAATCACGTCCTGGTTGAAGTTCGTTCGCTACGCTCACTCACTTTTAGGTTGGAGCTCGTTCGCTGCGCTCACTTGCCATCAGGTTAGCTTGTTCGCTTCGCTAACTCGCCTCCAGGTTGAAGTTCGTTCGCTGCGCTCACTCACCTTTTGGTTGCAAATTAGCTGTTGTCATAAATGTAAAAGAAATAATAGTGCTGCACCCTGTTGGTAATCCTTGTAACTTTAATGCTATTGAACATCATAGAACAGAACCAACTTGTTTTATTGAAACAGCTGTTAAGATTTATTAATTCCATTTAAATATGAAAACTCATAAGGTTAACATGGGAAACTCCAGAGCCACTGGGGCGGAGCCCGAGAGTCCGATCAGAATAAAAACAGCTTAGTTTTCCTATTTAATGGCTAAAGAATCAGTGTACCAAATTTCAGCCTCCTAGGTAAATTGGAAGTGGGAGAATTAGTGATGAGTGAGTGAGTGAGTGAGTCAGTCAGTGAGGGCTTTGCCTTTTATATATATAGATAAATGCAAACAATCTACGTGGTTGATATGATGTGGTAACGGGTTTGAAGTTTTATGAGTTTAAAACCAAAGTATAAGAGTCTGAAACAAAGATCTTTTGATCAAGGAAGCCATTGAAAAGGACGACTATCTGCTTGAGTAGGTAAAATGATTGTCTTTTCTGTGAAACGAATGACTTAGAAACATCTCGCTATATATGTATGTTTTCTAAAACAAGCTTTAGCTAGGATGTTATTTAGGTGGTTTATTTAGTTGTTGTTACTAATGTAGTAAAGTTAAATGAATGAATATTTTTAGTAATAAAACTAATAAATAGTAATAATATAATAAGATAAATACTAGGTACCCACTTGTTTAAGGCTTAATTTTTCTGATTTTTCATAAACCTTACTCGGTTTATAAAAAATCGTTTAGTTTTTTTTATGGTTATTACATATTATGTGTATTCCCATTAGTGTGAGCTGATATGAAAATAATTTAAATAAAAGTAAGTCAACTACCAAGGTTTAGTTTTTAAAAATATTTATCATTTATTTAAATTAATTTATTGTTCTATATTATTCACAATTTTTGCCATACGGGCCTTCAAAAACTACTGAAACTATTTTGATATAGGAAAAACAGTTAGGCAAATATTTTCAAAATCGCGATTCATAGACTTTAGTGTTATTGTATGGTAGCCATAATTAATGTAGTATGATAACGAATATGTTTAGAATCTTGGGGAAGCAAGCTGGTCTAGTAGTAGAACGCGGTGCTTCAGAGGTGGGGGTTCGAATCCCACTTATCACCAATGGATTTGAACCCTTTTGATAAAGACGCAACACTCTAAGACCAGTTTGAGGAAAAGTGTAAAAAGTCCCGGGCTAAGATCTTGAGTCCTAGGATTTGAAGATAGGTGACAAAAAACCACTATAAGCTTGATGCAGACTTTCTTTTGTAGACATTGTAGAAGGTTATATTCTTTAATATTTTAAAACCGGTGAGCTATTAAGTCTTTTAAAATTTGTTTATTGCTGACATATAAGTATGAATATGTGTATATTAATGATCTTATGTTTTATTTTATGGTTTCAATGTTGTTAAAATATATTAAATTTTATTTCAAAATCTGCCTAATGTTATTTGCAAGCCTAATGTTATTTACTTCTATAACTTTCAATTTTATATATTTAGGAATATGCTTTGCAAAATAAAACAGAATCAGAAAACTAACGGTGAAAAAATTTATGAACACATTATAAAGATTTCATATATTCACGTGATGGTATTTCAAAATTTTTTTTGCTTGTCGTAGGTTGTCATGGCATTATAAGCAAATCAGGTCTCTTTTTGGCTTTTTGAGTGAATATATAATTTTAAAGACACATTAAATGGTGTATCTTAGAAAACAATCATCTAAGCAAATACCCTTAGGATTTTTAAAAAGCATTTTAAGTTATAATCAACTTCCAACCACAAGTTAATTCGATAACATAATAACTTATATAACTGAACTGCCCTTATCAAAACGCAACAAAGTAGCAAAACGTGATAAAGCAACTTTTCATCACTTTTCTCTCACAGCATTCCGTTTGAGATATTTCGTTGTGATATTTTGGACTTTTGACAGACACCAATTAAAACTTTTCCTTACTTTTACGATGAACGTGTTTATTTTTTGAAACAATTTGTTAACCCTTTCCTTCCTATTGTAACCATATCGATACAGTTATTCTTTATTATTCCATACTGTTTGCTTCACTGTTTTCTTCTCTGTTTGCCTGAGAACTGTATTTGGAAAAGTATATTTATTTTTTCAGAGTGGTAGCACTACTAAGGACAAAAATAAAAGTTAAAATAATATTACAAAAATCTGTCAAAAGTGTCACGTAAAACTACAATAAAGTATACCTTTGTGATGTATATAGAACTTTGAAGAATTTAGTAATATGATTGTCAACTAAGTTATATTCTAAACAAAAGAAAAATTAGTTAGATTAATACAATATTTTTGTGAATAAGTGTGAAGATCAATAAGTTTGACACAGAAACTTTCAGGCTCTGCTTGAAATGTTCATTCTATCATTTTTGCTTAAGAAAACAATATGACACGTTATAAACGTACGTTACACACATCGTTGCTGGTTTGGACGTTACTGCTTTTTAATTCAACTAGTACGGAAAGTAAGTACTCCAAGGGGAGTGTAAATTTTAATAAAAACTGGGCTTCCATATTTGAAGAGTTAACTTTATAACAAAATATCGACAATGGCTTTGCAGAATTTCTCATCAGAGATTCTATTACGTTATCGACAACAACAAAATTTACACGGCGTACCATTACTTGATTAAGATTGAGGGTTTTATTGTATAATGTTCTCTCTAAAAATAAAAATATTTTTGCGAGATAACCCGTTTCGTGGAAATATGTAATTAAATTTATCTCATAAAAAGGAAAAAAACAACCATATTGATTCATTATATGTATGTTTAATATATTCACAATTAATAATAATACAAAGTACTGGGAGTGGTTTGATAATAGATATTTTAGGATCAGCCAGAAATTTACATTAAATATTTGGTGTTGTCAAATACAAATACATTTTTTCTCTCGATTTTATTTGTTAAAATATACTTTAACACAATATTTTACACAATATTTTTACACAATAGTTTACACAATATTTTACACAATACAGTTTTTTTGTGTTTGACAACTAACTGGTCACTGTATTAATACATGCAATCGTTTTCGGTTACACAATGTCTTGGTAACACGATCTGTATCTGTTACACGGTCAACAACAACCTAACAGCTGTGACTTGTACTGTGACGTCATGTTGTGTCAGTTTCAACTTCGCTGAACTGTCATTGTTGGCAGATCAACAGCTGTAGAGACAGCCCTACTATGTTTGCATTGCAGTATGTTGCTGGTCAAGTTGTTAGGTTAAATTGTATTTTATCATGTAAATCAATAGTCAACTACAAAGTAACCTAAAAGCTTCTTGTGAAGTAGTTCTTGTGCTTTTGAAAGGACTTCAGAGTCTTAAAGACAAAATACTCTTATTAGCTGAAAAAAGGTTCTTGGGAAAGTAGTTCTTGTGCTTTTGAAAAGACTTCAGAGTCTTAAAGACAAAATACTCTTATTGGCTGAAAAAAGGTTCTTGTGAAAGTAGTTCTTGTGCTTTTGAAAGGACTTCAGAGTCTTAAAGGCAAAATACTCTTATTATCTGAAAAACTAGAACAGTCTATAGGTGTTCATAAAAGAAGCTGGTTTGGTCGGAAATCCTTTTATAAAATAAAATATAAACATTATATAGACATGATTAGCCCTGATCTTTCCAGTTGCACATTTTCAGTTTTTGTCATTTTGAAATAGTACTTGCTTTTTGTTTTTCATTCTCACAGAAACCTTTTAGAGTTTTACTAGATTCATGGTTTTTGTTCTCATCCAACTACAAATAATGCTGCTACTTGTTAAATAAGTACAAAAGTGTTTGTGCTTATGATGGCTTGAATTTCAAGACTCAATTAATCATTCTATCTTTTGGCAAAACCGTTTTCCTCTAATGTTAGATTGAGGAAATTAACATAACTAAGGGCTGATTAAATATGAAAATAAACTTTTCAAGTTATGAAGAGAGTTAAAAATTGTTTACAAGTTTGTTAATAACGCCACAAGATTACTGGACAGCTAAATGGTCACTATCCGGTGTTAATTAGGAACTTTGGTTAAATTTCCGCTCTAACTTATATCATTAAGTGTTAACTTGAAGAACGTCGTTAAGTTTCGTATTGTTTTTGTTTAGTTGGATTTCTAACTTTTTTATGAATTCAACTACAAAATATAGTAAATAATTTGTTCAAGTACCGGATTATAAATAGAAAAATTAAATATAATAAATTGTAAACTTGTTTTGTAAAAAAGTTGTATTCTACTATTTATTTTCTGGCCTAAATTTAGTTTAATTATCATTAAAAGTTATCAGAAACAATTAATTTATGTCTTAAAACGTTAAGTTAATATGCATTAAATATTAATATAAGAACTCAAAAGGTAAATGTTATGCAAACACATAAATATCACAAAAATCTAAAAGTAAATCATTTTTATATGAAAATATTTGTATTTTAGTCCAAGAATTTTAGGAATAAAACTGCCATTCGACCTAACAAATTCGGACTAGGTGGAAACTTTGCACAGTTGTTAAGTAAACCTAAATAAATAAAATATCAAAAGTCCCCACAAATTCCGGCTGTGCCTCAGCCGCATTTAGTCCGGATTTTAAGGTTGAATATCCTAATATTCGCCGACAAAATAATTATACCGGGAGTAATAAGTAGGCCTACCATGTAGGTAGTTACATAGTAGTGACAAGATAGTAAGTGAGCTTTAAATCATAATACTAATAAGAAAAAAACATTGTTAATATGATTACCAAATGAATATCCATTTGCCTGACTGGATTTTTACTAAAAATATATCCTAAAAATGTAAGATATATCCCCTATTTAAATAACTTTAAATTTAACGAGTACTAGGTTTACTGCTATGGGGAGGGTACTAAAGTGTGTATTTATGTTAAATATTAATAGCTCATTATAAAATAAATAAATTTGCCAAGTTTCATCAAAATATATCCATAAATAAGCAAACTGCAACAATTTTATTTTCCTCCATAAGAATAACATGGGAATTTCAAATTTAATACTAACTTTTATTATTTTTCTCAATAACCGTTAGAGATAGAGCAAATCTTGTCATATAAAAAGGATGTATTTTTAGACGTTCTTTAACTTTTGTATTTACAAACATTCTCTAATACCAATAGTTTGTGAAATATTGTCAAAAAAGTGAAAATTGGCCGCCATTTTTCAAGATGGCGGCTGAAGCACAGCAGGGATTTATGGGGACTTTTATATTTTATTTATTTAGGCTTACTAAACAACTGTGCAAAGTTTCCACTTAGTCCGAATTTGTTAGGTCGATTTTCCTAATATTCTTCCACTATTTTAACAAGTTTAACTTTAACTTGTACCAAATTGATATTTTTATAAATGATGTAAAAATACTAACAAATCCTTCACTTCTATAGAAAATATGAAATCCGTGCATTTAATGAATCACTAAAATTTTGTTACCGACTGAATATCTGGGGCATGTTAAACTGATGAATCCAAAAACACGCAGGGAGAAGACCAATAGTTTTTGTTCAAACACCTTTGTACGATCAAAAGAGTTGATCAGTGGAGCAGTAAAATGGACTACATTGCCTCTAATCACGTTATTGACATTCTAAATTTACTTTTTGATCTTCACGCTTTCATTCTGCTAGATAAAAATATACTTTACTAAAAAATGTATGCATAGTTGTGATCTTCATCTTATAAATATTATTCTAACGTTTTATAATATTAATATTATAATAAATATTATTATAAATATTTATAATTAAATCTGTATCTAGCTGTATTTTTTATTAAGTTTTTTAGTTTAATTGTAATAGTAGACTTTCTTATAGTGTTAATAGTTAAGATGCAGCTATAGAATATTATAGTAGATAGAACAAAAGATGACGAAGACCTTTGGACCACAATGTCAAGACTTATTAACATCATAAATTTGCATCGACAGATTTTGAACACAACCTGTAAAACGCAAACATTCTAACCACTGGACCACATGGCCTTGTTGTATTGACGTTTAAACTGCCTGTCAATCTCGAAAGAACATATCAATACCAAATAAACTATCCGAAATCTGAGAGCTTTTGTTACTTCATTAGTCAAACTATAAATCAGTGGTATTTAATCTCGTGCTAATGGGAATTTTCTATGAGAAGGCAATGCTGTTCACGTAGTATCCATTGAAAAGAGTTATTACCAAATCGGTTTTAAAATAAATTACTGTTAAAGGTAGTAAAAAATTCAAATTACCTCTACAGATAAATCTCTATTACACACTTTGATTAGGCAATATTTCCTCTTTAGCCTTGAAAGTGGCTGTCGTATCTTTACACTGTAGAACATTAACTCGCCTTGCGCTCGCTGGGGGCTCCGCCCCAAGGCCCCCGTTTTTAAGGCTGTGGGAAAGTTCCTCGGGGGACAGGATTTGCCCGAGAATGTTTTTGCGTTGTTTATTGTCTCGAATTTTTCTTGAGCTTAAAACCCGATCTAGAGCCGGCAAAACCTCATTTTCGGCCATAGGTACGAAATATACTATTAAGCGTACATGTATTACGTGCCTAATAAAAGCATGCTGTTTTTTGTTATTTGGTTGGAATACTGGTCTGCGGAAAAAAGACCAAAAAAACTGCGCAGCAAAAGTAAAAAGTGTGCGGCAAAAGTAAGTAGATGCAGCAGTTAGCAACTTTCTGTGTTATAATCAGTGCAAGGAAGGCCACTTTGTCAGGTGACTGTAGAAAAAATCATGTTTAAATACAAGAGGCAGTTTTTGTGCGTAATCAAACGGGAAATGAGTGTATTCTCTTCCTTTACATGAGGTTAGTTAATATAGGAACAGCTCATTTAAACAAAGTTATCTCTCCTAGATAGCTAAGCGTATGCAAAAAGGTTTACAAAATCTAACTGTCAAGTTGTATTGTAAAAGTTTACAATAACAATATTTGATAGCAAATACAGGTGACCCCTTGGGCATGTGACAGATTGGCTTGTGACACATCGTTGACACTTTGTTGTCCAGTCATCCATGTGAGCTAGGCAGCAGCTGGTCTTGTATTAGCCCTTAGAGAAATTATTCAGCCGATAGCAAAATGAACATGATTTTGCCTTGCACCGAGGTAAGTTTTTATTATAATAGGTTCAATTAGTTTTAAAATAATTATTTTTACAATTGGCACATCATTTTATAGGTTTTGTAATATTTAACAACTTTGTATTTTACACTTACTTTGTATCTCTTTAGTTTCGGTGTAAATAACAAAACCTATTATTCTTATATCAAATGCATGTTATTTGGGTTTAACTCTCAAGGCAATGGGGCTATTAGTGTTAAACCCAATAACATGCAATAATTCGACATGAGAAAATGCATAAACATGAGAAAATTAGATTTAAGAAGGGCTGAGTGGAAGATTAATGATTTCTGTTTACGCCAAAATGTTTGTTGGATAAATAACTTTAAAAAATTATGTATAATATGACATATGTTTGGATTTGAAAATTCCGAGATTCGAACTAGTGACCCTCTGTTTTTGGCACAACTTGTATTGGAAAAAAGTTAAAAATTTATATATAGTTATAGTTATATATATGTATATGTCCGCAAACACGATAACTTGAGTATTCTTTTTCCGATATAGACTAGATTGAATTTGGTTTAATGGTGTAGGCCAAATAAACTTGAATGAGTTCGCGAACCAGCATGATCAGACCATGGGGATGGGGTTTTACGGGGGGGGGGGGAGGTTTATTAGGTAATAATAGCTTTTTATAATTTTTGACCCTCAAAACACAAAATTTTCCAATTTGTCTCTAAACCTTGTTAAATAAATTGAAAAAAAAACTAATAATTTAGTACATCAAAGTGTTTTTGTACGGTTATTGGTAATGTAGATAATTCCAAAATTTGTAAATTGAAAATTTTTGCCGCGGCGGGGGTATTAATGCCTAGGCCCTCTTTTCTAATACCTTGGTGAATCAAACTACTCTTATTATTTCCACTATTTAATACATAGGGTATAAATAAAAACAATGAAAACTTTAGTTTGAGACGTTAGTTTTGACGTGGTAGTTTTGATCTAAAAGTTTTTATCAATACACTTATAAATTTACTTTTTAAAATAGAAATCTCGTCTGCTGTTAATTTAAATAATTTGAGACGTAATCTTATGTAAATTAACATTATAAATAAGTTGTGTGGTGTAAAATTAATGAATTTTTGGAGGTTGCTTAAAACACGTATGAAAATGGGATTTTAATCATAAATCAATTCATGGACACTATTCGAGAATGCATTGGACTACAATGTTATTAAACGTGTATCATTCATGTATTCGAATAACTTCTAAGAGAGGGTATCTTTTCGTTTATAACCTCTCATTGCTACTGTCAGTGATGCAACGAATCGTTGTACCAAACACTAATTGCACCACTCAACAATTAAATTGGCCTTAACGAATGATTAACAAAGTAAAGCCTTCACAAAGTTAGGATCATTAAATTTTTACTTCTTCTCCCTCAATCCTTGAACCTCATTGGGCCGTTACCCATGTTGTTACGAGTAAAACTATGCAGTTATTAAAAGTAAACAATGTTGTTATGTGAAACTTTTGAATTCGAAGAACTGAACTGAAACGGTTACTTTAAAAACGGTCGTAGGTAAACCATATTTATATCACGTCTTAATTCATTGAGATGATAATTTTCACGTCATATCACCCTTTCAACATTATGAGTGACGTAATCAGGACAAAATCCTCCACATTATGACATCGTCCCCAGCGCACCCTACTGCGCCACATTATAAGCGTTGTTGAAAGATGCTTACAGCTGATACCATCCTCCCAATGGAGTTTTAAAATGTATTATATATGATAAATATAGCAGCAATTCTCAAGCATATGTTTCATTTTTATAAGCTCCAATAATTCTGGAATTTACCTATATATACATAAAACCATCATACCCGTCATACCATCATAGGGCCCGTGTATGGGGCCCTTATATGAACCTATGATATAACCTAATATGATTGTCTAATCTCTGCCTTTAATGTAATTTTCAGCCTGTTTATGCATATGTTTTTGCCATTATTTATTTGTATGCTGTGTAGTTGTCATAAACTTTGTACTTGTTTATTTGTTGTGCAATTTTCACGTATTTTTCATTGAACTTGACTTGTGTTTCCACTAGTATGTACCTATGTAATTTACTGTGTCTCATGCATTTATATAATGTCTATAGATGAATAAGTCTCGTTTTCTTTTATCATTTCATTTTATATCACTTCAAGCCCCAAACTAGGTTATTGGACTGGGGACAAAACAACAAACATACTCAAAATACAATTAAACAAACTGATGATACAAGATCAAGATTGATGCTATTATAACTCCTAATTAAAATTTTCATTGACATAGATACAAGATTATAAACAAAACCTCGCCAGATACCTGAGTACATAAAGGCAGTCAGCCATGGTGTTTATAGTGGCAATGTGGCTTGCCTTACTTTGTCGATATTAAAATGTAATTTTGTTATTTGTTACTTATTACAACGCTTTCTTTTGCATTTAAATAGTATTTATATCATTTTCGTTATGATTAACTACCTTATTGAAATCTTTATATTGAAAATGTCTTTTTAATCCAGTTATGCTTAAACACACATGGACACTGTGTGACAAAAATACGTAAGGGGCTCAGCAAAACAAAGTTAATTTGACCGACCATTTTCTAACATTGCAAAACTAATAAAATCTCAAAGCCCCTTATAAATTTATTAATGGAAAGTGAAGAAAATTTTCGTATTTGTTTTTAAAAGTCCCCAGAAATATATTGTACAAAACTAAATGCATTTTAAAAGGGTGGCATATTAAACTTTGCAATGAAAAAACTTTGTTAAGCCAGTATTTAAAATTGCACAACGCATCAATAAATTTTTTATTCAAAACCTAACGACAATTTGATTGTAAAAAACCTTAAAAAAGTAAAAAAATTGCAATAATTTAAATTTTAAAACGGTTGCTACCTAACGTTTTAAACTCAAATTTTAATGAAAACTAGCCACTAAATCAACGTTATGGTACATTATCAACATGCTCTCAAATTTAAAGAGACTTCAATTTTAAATTTTGTAGAATTTTGAACGTAACATTGGTAACTTAAATATTTATAAGGGTGTCATGTAAATATTCTAAATTCACTAGTTGTTAAACTTTAAAGTAGGATCTTTTTGTATGAGGTATGAGTTTAAAATTTTAAAATGTCCGTATTATTTAGTGGTGGAATAATAAAGATTACCAAAACTTAGGCGTACTAATTAACAGATTTACAATCAAATTGTCATTTGATTTGGATTGTTATTTCTTTGAATACCATGAATAGTGTTTATTTGGTGTTTAGTTTCCACGATTTAGGCTGTAATAAACGTAGGGCATTTCTATGTAAAAAAAAAAAATTGTGAACATTTCCAAACCCCATAGGTCTAATACCTTCTTCCCATAAACCAATCTTGCTGGTTGTTAACATTATTCAGGTTTATACTGTTTTGCCAAATCTAATTAAAATCAGACCAAAATTTATCAAGTTTTTGCTATCACGGACATACATAAATATAATTATGACAAATATATAGGTTTTAAGGGTTGCACTAAATTACATATGTTATTTTGTTGATTACCTCCAGATAAATACACAGCTCAACATTATTAGAACATTACGCGAGAGAAAGAGGAGATAAAAACCAGAGGAAAGGGGTCATGTCCGATTTTAAATATTAATTTGTCCATTTGGCCAGACGCTACTTCTGTATGTGCATTTTCACGTCTTGTACTTGACGCTGATCTACAAAGTTGATCTTGTTTAATATCAGGAATCTGTTCTATGAAATAACAAACCATTGCCATTCTGAGATCATATATTACTACTAGTTGATTTTAGTACATTTAGGGATAGGTAAAACGTTATCTTAGAGAGGAAGGCAAACGATCATATTTTCCTTTATACAATCAAAGTATTTGCTATAATGAAA
Organism: Macrosteles quadrilineatus; assembly: GCF_028750875.1. Taxonomy (NCBI): domain Eukaryota; kingdom Metazoa; phylum Arthropoda; class Insecta; order Hemiptera; family Cicadellidae; genus Macrosteles; species Macrosteles quadrilineatus. The sequence goes on from NW_026542610.1 coordinate 2,060,147, forward strand.
TTTTAAATGATAATTTTTTTTTATTGTAAACCATCATTATCAATAAAATACTTGACAATGCATAGTAATGAATACCTTTCTAGGTAGGGATTAATTTAAAAGTGTTGTCAATTAAAAATTAAACTTGTTTCGGTAAATTTAATTCAAATATAAATAGTTTAAAGCACCATATAGATGTCCAGATATTCAGCTCATCGTTACCATAGTATTACATTGACTTGGCTAATCTGCAAGCATCTCACGTTCATGGCTTAAGTTACCTTTAAGGATTTATCATCATAAAGTGCCTCAACGCATGAATAATTCATCATTAGTTAAGTGTGTTTAAAAGTGTAAATTTTTGTTATTTCAATCTGTAATTAGTTCTAGCGGATATAAAATATATTGACGTAATATTGTTGGGGTGATTTAAATTGTAACTATTGTATTACAGTTTTTAATTTTAGTGTTAGGTGATTTTCTTATAATCGGTTAATGTGTAAAGAAATAGGTCTTAAGCAATCATTGGAAAATAAGTGATATTTTTAGCTCAGCGATCATAATGAATCAGCTAAATAAAAATATATATACTAAAAATATATATACACTCCCTAATTATTTTCCTAAAAAGAAAGTGTCCTGCACAACTTCACGTTACGCCCTTTCCAATGAGACCAAAAACATGTCAATCGGTTAAGTAGTTTTGGAATAGTAATTGTCACAAAAATCCTGCTTGCGTATTAAATAAGTATAGATTCTTTTAAAACTTACATCACAATTCAAATCGCCTTTGTTGAAAACCTATTTCCTTCTATGTTCTGTAGTATTTTAAGCATCTAGTATGACAGTAGCTAATGTATATTCGTCTTATTTTGTTCTTTCTTAACCCTAATGTGAAAGCACGAAAATGTTCACTGTTTATGATTCAAGTTAAGTTGATTTATTAATACTTTTTTTCTCACTGTCAAATTAGAATACTGGTAAAATTACAAAATAACACTTGTTTTGTTCAGTAATTTTAAACTGAAGAAAACATTTAACACAGTTAAAGTGCTAAGTTGATGACAGCTGCTGCCACAGCTGCAGAGAGTTAACTTGTAACTCTGTTACTGGTTATATTAGTGTGGGGAGTTTTCTGTTTGGAACTAACATCGTTATACAATTTTTGAAACATTCGCAAATAGTTTCATGGAACCAAGATTCGACCAGTGTTTGAGTTTAGCATACCTCTGGCTTAGCTGTATGTCTTTATTTTTTTTTCTCGTACTGATTTATCCGTTGTTTGAATCATGCCATTTGATGTGTTTTTCTAATCCAAATACGAGTTAAATAATGTTTAATTTAAATAGGGTAGCGTTTGATTAAGGATTATTTTCACTGTAACATGCCCGGTTTAATTTCCTAAAACCATAGCCCCAACGATAACAATTACTTTGTTCATTTTAGTCATACAGTGTTTTCTAAGAATGAACAACATAAAAGTGTTCGTTCTGAACGCCTTCAAATAAGCGAATGAATGCCTTAGTTATTAAGCGTGTAATGCTGTTCAACATAACAGTTAGTATAACAAAATACGTATCTAAATATGTTAAAATCTAACAGTTTAGCTTCATTCAATTTTAAGTGTTCTATGAAACCTATAATTTTACTTCATCATTGAGCTGAAATCAAATTTAAATAAATAAATAAGTTGTCTCCATATAAGATATTGGGTATAATTTACTACACTACAATCTAACCATCATATTTGGTAGTAATTTATGTAGTTAGCAACAAAATTATTTTTGAAAATACGTTATAACGTCTTTAATAATTCATTGTTTACCATCCATTAGTTATAATCAATAATAGTTCATTATAATAAAATCGAAGAGACAGTTGTATATATTTTACCTTTATCTAGCCTTGACTAATGTTGTGAGTAGATGTTGATCTTGAGTAACCCCAATGACAGACTAAGTCCGCCTCTTTCTTGTCCCTGGCTCTTGACATGTATCTTTTAGGAGTCTATATAGGTCTTTTAAATCGCTGGACCATTTGATACTGTTCTGCAGAATAGAGTTATGAATTATAAAGACCTGTATATGCAGATATCAGTGTAACTAGTTTATTTTCCTTTGGTCTTTAGTACATGCATATTATACGCATGTAACACAACAAGTATAAAAGAATGTTAACTATATAAAAAAAAAAAAAAAAAACTTAAAATGCATTAAACCTTACAGCTTTCTTAGGCATGTTGATTACACCCTATTAATAAAAACCCTAAAATCTTACAAAATAAGACAATACATTAGTGGTTTGCTTGCCAACATGCATAATGGCAATGGCCAATCACACGCATAATACATGATAATGCATACCCACAGTGCACTCGTGTTTCGTAATCTGCATTATCGGGAATCAGCGACAAAGGCTCTAGAAAGGGTTTCATAACGTGTTAGGCGAACTCTAAATTATCACAGATAGAGTCAGACAATACTAACTAATGCGTATTTGGTCTTATAGTCAATTTTAATTTAATGTAGACACAACTGTGACATATTTTATACCTTAACGTTCAGCACCTTATAAATAAAATATAAAACGATATCAAACATGACTGCAGAACATGAAAAAGAATTGACTGAATATTGAATTAGTCTAAACAGCATTAGGCTACAAACAGTCTGAGATCGTAACTTTTAAGTATTTATAGAAGAACCTAATGTATTAGGATCATATCACACAAGAGAAGACTGGGTTTTTGGTCTCTAAGGACTAATAATCTGCAGTTGAGAAACCTAGCTGTTGTAAAAAGATTGGAGTTTGATCTAAATTAGAATTGAATTTGAGTTAACACATAACGCGATTAACTCATACCCCAAGCCACACTCTAACTTTAACATTTATTTGTTTATCGTTTTGCGAAAATAACATAAAAAATATCCAAGACAATTAAGTTTCTGAAATTTGTATCTATCCGACATCCAAACCATATTGAGGCAGTAACGTATGCTCAAAAATGTGAATCCCAGTAAACTTGTCATTTACTGATCCATTCGCAGAGCAAGGAGACATTGAACACTTTGGCCACAAAGGCAATCCAGTGACTAATCATTTCGGTCGCTCAAGCAGATATTCTTTCTGCAGAGAAGTTCCTTGATTCATCTCTTTGTTTCAACTCCACAAGTGCAACTGGACGTCAGTTGATTGTCACAGCTGCAAGTGTATAAACTCCAATCAGATCAAGCATAATATATATTATATATGTGCTGCATGTTTGTAATTTGTTATGCATTATGTAAAACTTTCTTGAATATGCGAGTAATGGTTTAAATATATGTTTTTATGTTGTTGCATATAACCAAAAATATAATTTACTAGGCTCTCTCTTCCTTTAACCCCTTCTAACAGAGTTGGTTCAAACAAGCTATAAATAGCATTAGCTAAAATAGTGTTTGGGATTGGTTTGCTGCTACAGGTAACATAAAGATCTATTTTTAAATTAAATAACCTTAAAAATATGCAATAAATTAGCCAATTATATGAGGACATATTCACAAATAACTAATAAATGAAAATAATGACATTCATGACAAGGTTTACATAAATTGAAAGCATCGTTAGTGGCAACTAATTTGAGAGAACAACTGGTAAAAGCTTCGTAAAGGTGTCTTGAAAAAGGTCTTGGTCTGTAGATGAGCCATCAAAAGACAAACAAGGCAAATTTCATTGGTGCAGCAAACCTGCAGACTAAATGAGTTTCAATTTTCCAGATTTTATTTTTACTAAAATTGATTTAAGTAGCATTATGTTTATTGAGTACCAACGTTTGCTACTGCATTGAGGGTTTTGTGTAACATATTAGTAGTTTAGTATCAAATAAATAAATTTGTCAAGTTTTGACCAAAATATATCTATAAACACGCAAATTAAAACAGTTTAATTTTTTTCCATACAAATAACATGACAGTTTTAAGTTTACAGCTTTTTGAATTTCATCCATAATCAATAACCGTACAAAACACTTCTTTATACTAAATCTTTTTTTTTTTACTCTTCAAAATAGTTTCGAGAAAAATTAAAAAACGTTATGTTTTGAGGAGGGAAAATTGGGGAATCTTTACCTCATAAAACCTCGTCGTCCGATAATGCTGGTTCTCGAAACCATTCAAGTTTATCTCACCCTACATTTTTAAGTCAAATTTAATCCAAATGGGTCACAAATTACTCAAATTATCACGTTCGTCGACACTCATAAAATATAAAATAGGCCTACTTGTACAACATTTTGAACAAATAGTTTTTTAGCCTCTAGGGACATCAAAAAGAAAAGTAAATCGGTCCCGGGCCTAGGTCCTACCGTGCCACTTACGGTAATAGCTACTTCCCTATAGCGAAATTCGCCAAAATCTAACTGTTATATTACCCAACAAAGTTATCCCAGCCTCAAAATCTCCTTTCCCACGGTTGCATTAAAATTATTAGTTAAATTATGTTGTAGGTCTCTGCACGTTGAATAAAAACCCACAAAAAACATAGGTATTCCGAAGGTCAGAGAAGAAAAAATAAGCTGTTCACGTGATTTTGTCTTGTAGTTACGCTAATTCCTTAAAGTGGCATACGTGGCAGACTAACTACGGTAGTACGTTTTTATGGTCGTGAAATTAGAGCTTTTCGTCTTGCTTTGTGGGATTATTGAAGGATGTTGAAGTGTAACACAGCATCAAATATAGGTTAGTTTTAGTAATATTGTGCTAAGTTGAGAACCTTTGCAAAGCAAATATATATCAAAATATCTTACTTGCTAATCTTATTTAAAATAAATTTTTCTGCATGTAAAGCTAAAGTATATGAAGACTCTCAGATGACAAACTAGTTTCAGTTATTTTTATTTAACAAAAATTTGAATTCGCTTAGTAGTAAACAAGATATATTTACTAGTTAAATGGTTAAATTACCTCACAGAGAAAATTTTCAGTTAAAACCCCCTGGTAAACAACTAATAGATTTATCAGGGACGTTCAATGGTAAAGCTTAAATATTCTACCATATTATTATAACTAGTTGTTCGAAACTATCTCTAACAAGCTACTTAATATTTTATTAAAGAAAGGACAGCAAATAAAAGAGGTAAACATGTACATACACAAGTAGCAACCTTCCGAATGGGCAAATTAATATTTAGCTCTACTTTGGAACCTTTTCTTAGAAATGTTTTATTTGTTCTTTTATCTACATCATGCTTTATGTGTGTAGTTGTTTTTCTCTTACAGTTTACTAAATAGGAACCTTAAATACAAAAACAAAATCAAGCCCTTATAACTCGTAAGAAACCAATTAATATAAGCTATAACATAACGTCTATCATAGATGGTAATATTTTAGAAAAATAGTTACATAGGTTTATAAAATATCCTGATCTTCATCAATAGTGACAGAGCAAAGAACACTGTTTGAAAATTTAAACTGATTTGATTAAAGAAAATATCAAGGGAAGGGAAGCAGAATTAAGATGGTTTAAGATCAGGAAGGGAACCTCCCAAAGTTATGAAGATAACTTTTTCAAAGTTCAATAGTGCATGAATGTAAGGTAAAGTTTATGGAACATACAAACATTTGAATTTTCATGAATAAAGTAGAAGATAATCAAATTCAACCATTGATAAATTGATTATTAGGTAAAACACTTAAAAATCACAATTAATATGCTTAAGGAAATTAAATTGACTATATATTCCTCACTGATTTCAGATAGTTAACTGTTATCTGCCAATGATGATATTACTTAATTATTTACCATGTAAGATTCATAGTTTAAGCCGTTATCTTATTCCGATAGTAAACGCATAAATGGTCCTTAAAAGTTTTTTGGATTCATTTGTAACTATTTAATCAATATTTTTGGAAGAAACTACTCAAAGTATGTGAAAAGGTTAAACAGGTTTAAATACAAAAACAGTGGGCTGAATTGAAAATGAATCAAAGGACGTATTCAAGAATGCATTGGACTACGGCATCAACTCTCCCGGCAGCAGTTTAGGGGATTGGATATCAGGTATGGTCTGTACTGGGGTTGGAGGGTAGGTTGTGGCTTAACATTTTTCCAATCATGTAAATACTCATCATGTAAATATCATGTAAATTAGTATTTTATACTTATTTGCGTTTCGTTTGTTTTAATATAAATAAATGATATTTTTATCACTTAATTACTGTTATTATTTGTTGTTCCTATGCATAACATGGGTTAACAACTACTTTAAATCACCGTAAAAATATTTAAGCCTGCTGACATTTTAATTTGTTACCATCATTACTTTCATGAAACTAATTTTTACTGCAGTAATTTTATACTGGGGGATTGCGCTACAGCATATCTTCAGTTTTTATAGTCTCAAATTGTGGTTAGGCAAACATTAATAACCAACCTTTACTGGTTTTCCAATGGAACGTAGCTTTTAAGATCTACGAATGTTTATGTCTAAGTTACTTACTTGCTCATACTCCCAGGGTCGTCTATATTGCAGGTGATATTGAGTCGCACCAACAAATCTTCTCCAATTCAACCTGTCCACTGTATCTTGTTTTGTGGCTCCAACTCTCTGCAGGTCTGACTTGACCTGGTCCCACCATCTGTGTCTCGGTCTCCCATGAGGTCACCTTCCTTCAGGGTTATTTCTACTGATTATCTTCAGTTGAGACTTCTCTTCCCTTCTTATCAGGTGTCCATCTCATCTTAGTCTTCTATGCTTGATCTAAAAAAAAACAATGTCTGCTATTAATTTTCCTATTGTCCTGTTGTTTCTCCTCCAATCCCCTTGGTCTCATCTTCTTCAATACTTTGAATTGACTTTTATCAAAGATATTGTTTACTCCAGTTAATATTTACTATCCATGTTAATTATAAATTTTTTGTTTTCATGCTATTATGGTTAACTGTAGTAAAAAAATTAACATCGTGACAAAACGCTGCGATTCAAATTTAAAAGTGATTACTTTATGTGGTACAAGTTGTTGTTCAGTCTTTGTTTTTGTGTGCAATAATAACATTGTTACAAAGCCGAAACTCAAACATTCCACATAGTGTTACAAGGCAAACCACGTGTAATTTTAAAGATATTCAACGATATTAAAAGCGATTTAAAACAAGGTTAAACTTTTAATCGAATCCGCGAACTCTTAGCTTTAAAGTAATCAACAAAAACTTGTTCCCCAAATGAAACCCATATTAGTTATGTGTCACAAGGCCTAATGAGATAAGAACGGTACTACTATAAATCAACATACGTTAATAATTGTATTTTTATTTTAAAATATTAAGATGAACAAATAAAATGTAGCTAAATATATTGCATATGTTATTGAAAATGAAACAATTAAAGACCAGTTAGGCCAGAAGTTAATTGTTGATTTGTCGATTGATGTTTGTCGACAGTGTCAAAGTCGACTGTTTACACGTTTTGATTGTAAACCGAGTTAACTTAGGTTGAAATAAAATATAATGTTACATTTCATCGTTCTATTTTATTTGATTATCATTAAATTGTCTAATAAAACAGGTCGTACTAAAACCTAAACTACAGTATATAACTATATAACATTCAATATTTTTTTCATTGGGCTATTAATAAGGTTATATTTATTAAACCGTCTATGATTATATTTCAAAGATATAGTAAATGTTACACTTATAAACGGATACAATATCTCGGCATCCAAATTCTATTTCAGCAACGATAAAAAAAATTACAAATAAAATAAAATACAAAAGTAAGTGACGTGTTGGAAGGCGACGTGGAGTGTTGGAAGGAGACGTGGGGTAAGGGGAAGGCCGGACGATGTAGCGGAAGGAGACGCTGGGTCGGGGACGGCGACGTGGGACTGCGGAAGGAGACGTGGAGTGTTGGAAGGGGACGTGTGGTAAGGGGAAGGCCGGACGATGTAGCGGAAGGAGACGCTGGGTCGGGGAAGGCGACGTGAGGCTGCGGAAGGAGACGTGGCGTGTTGGAAGGAGACGTGTGGTAAGGGGAAGGTCGGAGGATGTAGCGGAAGGAGACGCTGGGTCGGGGAAAGCGACGTGAGGCTGCGGAAGGAGACGTGGCGTGTTGGAAGGAGACGTGTGGTAAGGGGAAGGTCGGAGGATGTAGCGGAAGGAGACGCTGGGTCGGGGAAGGCGACGTGAGGCTGCGGAAGGAGACGTGGCGTGTTGGAAGGAGACGTGTGGTAAGGGGAAGGTCGGAGGATGTAGCGGAAGGAGACGCTGGGTCGGGGAAGGCGACGTGATGCTGCGGAAGGAGACTTGGCGTGTTGGAAGGAGACGTGTGGTAAGGGGAAGGTCGGGTAAGGGTCTGGAAGACGACGTGGGATAGCGGAAGGCGACGCAAGGTTAGGGGAAGGTCGGGTAAGGGTCTGGAAGACGACGTGGGATAGTGGAAGGCGACGCAAGGTAAGGGGAAGGTCGGGTAAGGGTCTGGAAGACGACGTGGGCTAGCGGAAGGCGACGCAAGGTAAGGGGAAGGTCGGGTAAGGGTCTGGAAGACGACGTGGGATAGCGGAAGGCGACGCAAGGTAAGGGGAAGGTCGGGTAAGGGTCTGGAAGACGACGTGGGCTAGCGGAAGGCGACGCAAGGAAAGGGGAAGGCTCTAGAGGGCGACGTGGGATAGCGGAAGGCGACGCAAGGTAAGGGGAAGGTCGGGTAAGGGTCTGGAAGACGACGGGGAATAGCGGAAGGCGACGTAAGGAAGCGGAAGGTGACGTAAGGTAAGAGGAAGGTCGAGGATGGATCTGGAAGGCGGCGTAGGGTAGCGGAAGGCGACGTGAGGTAAGGGGAGTCAAGGGGACTGAGGGACAATTTAATAGAACCAATTGGGGAAAACAGACAGGTGTAATTCGGGCACGTTACAGTGTAACATACAGGGTGGCTGGTCATCAGTGTTACAAAATTTTTTTGGCGTAAGTACTAAGTAAATGCAGTGTAATGATGCATATAAAAGGTTCCAAGTCCAAAAATTAGCTTACCAAAAATTAGTTTATGTTTTTCAAAAATAACTATGTTTTCAAACTTAATACAGCTATTTCTCAATTACCTCTAAATGGATTTGAGTAGACAATGTCATTTTCGTGTTCTACATTAAATTTTGAATAAGAATAATATAAAATGACGGAGTATCAGTTGTAAAAACTCCATTGTAAATAGATTCAAAGATAAAAATTAAGATGTTTGAAAAAAATTTAAAAAAACATTGGTCTATTGTATTTGTTCACACCCTGTAAACAATAAAGTGTCCAAATATGTTAAAAACTGTGCCATTTTATAAGCTTTCCAACCATATGCTACACTATTGAGGTTTAGATATTCTGTTGTTTTTTTTTAGTGGTTTGAATACCAGAAAACAGGGAACTTTTTTACTGTTTTTACTGAAAGCTGAAACAAAAATACAACTTTTGCTTAATACATACCGGCTTTCTATGTTTTAAATGTTAAAGACACCCTGTTTTCTGGTATTCAAACCACTAAAACAAACAACAGAATATCTAAACCTCTATAGTATAGCATATGGTTGGAAACCTTTTTTTAACTAAGTTTTTTTTTTATAATGTTACTGCAGAATTCTACTCGTGTACAAAAAAAAGAAAGCCCCAAGTAGTTAATTGAATACCTACAAGAAAATACTGTTAAATATGTACAAATTTATTTTAATGTATATAATTATTTCAATAAAACTGCATATTATCTTAAACTCCAAGCCACAGCCCATACAGGCCATATTGGGAGTTCATGATTATTCATCGATTGCTTAAAGTTATACAGTATACTCATGACTGTGTTTGGTGAGTCGGTGGCTCAGTCGGTAGCGTTGAGGACTTTAGGCCCAAGGCAGCGATGTCGTGGCTTCGGATCCTGGTCAATTCCACTAAAATTCATCAGTACAGTTAGTTCACCTTTGTACTGTACCGGCTCACTCCTTGCTTTGCTGTAAACAATCCACGCGCGGGCGCTTAGTCTATGTGGACGGGCAAATGCAAGGTTAAAAGAGGCCGCCAACCTCTAAAAAAAATTATTATTCCTATTCGGTATATCTGAAAAGGAAAACACTCAAATCATCAATAAGACAATCGCAGGGTAATAGTTTTACATCATTACTATACGTAGCTAGTTTAGGTAAACATCCCCTTATTTGTTTTCAGTATAATATTAGTTATATGTTGCTAGACAGGAAAATTAAGTCGCAAAAATTCTTCGTCCTTAATACATAAATGGTCTATTTCATAAAAATATTGAACATAAATAAATCGGCTAAGTATTCTTTCATGAAATTATTCTGTTTGACTATTGGTTTGAAGATTTGAAATTGAAATAGTTCTAGTTAGAATTTTACAAATGGAAAATGCTTGATCACGTAAACATTAAACAGTGTTTCTTAAAAGTTTTTGGGAAAAACATTCCATATTTATTTTACAATTATTTCAGAGAGCCTTCATATTTTACACAAGATTTTCTAACCTTACAACGTTGATGAGGTGATGTCTAGTTTGTTTCGGTATCTGACATTCTAACAAAGTATGCAGGTCCATCTTTGTAACAAGCGTAGAATAACAAGCAGGGAAAAATCTCTTTGTTAAATCACCGTAAGACATCTATCTCACTTGTTGAATAAATGCTTTAGCAAAGATTTTTTTCTTAAATGTTCTGAATTGGCCGTTTTGATACATTAATAGTTCAAAATAATTGTATATCCCGTAGTAGTAAAAGATTTCGTATGGACGTGAGTAGTTTGAATAATTGAGAATAATTATTAGCTGTAATCTAGTATTTTTAATTTCCGTCGTATCGGATTTCCTCTTCAAAGATAGATATCTACTATCGTAGCATTTATGGTAAAAACCTAGGTTTGGGCCGAATTTTCATTATAATATGGATTGTTTTCGTATTCTGAATTTCTGATGATATGTATTTCTATACATGATTAACGGATAACGGATGAAAACTATTAGGTTGAACTAGCTGAGAAAATAAAGAACCCATAGACAAGAAGTGTTCTACCTGGACAAAAAAAAACTATGTAGTTATTAACTAGTTACAACTAACTATATCCAAGACATTTCAACTATAAAATTCTTTCATTTTTAACTTTCTTTAACAATACTTGTTTATACGACGAAAGGTTAAACTTATTCCATATATCAGTATAAATGAAAACAACCCTTTTCAAATGTGACTAATCCTACACAATATTTTATTCATCAACTATTTAAAATAGGCCATAATTGGTACATAATAGGTTGCTCTTAAAATATTAATAGTACATAAAAGCTACTCTGATAACTGTCAACAATATCAGATAAATTTAAGTAGTGATTTTATAAGATAAATATGTGTTTTTAACTAAAAAATGTTACGATTTCAAAGTGACGACGCTTTATGTTATTAGTGGATAGGCTATATGCCATCCCCAGATCCAAAGTTTATGTATATCTGGGATGACCATTATGGTCTGAGCCAAAGTGATGAAGCCTCAAACCTGACACTATTAACTGATCCATTACACTATGTATGTATCTTATGTAAAACACCAATGCGTAACTCATACCAACCACATAATGAATGATATTATCTTTTACAAATAATGCATATACTTCTTAAAGAATTCAAAGCTAGGGATCCAATTTATAGGTTGGTGGAGAACACTTTTAACAGCCTGGGAGGCCCTACGTCATAAATTATGTTTAGCACTAGATAGAATTCAAATGGTTTCGACTTTTACAGTGTGGTTGAAAAGTTGGATTGGTGTAATGTATTTTACATCATACTACACAGAAACAAGTACTTTTCTATCCGTAGGCCTATTGATAGCATGGAAAGTTACCCTTTACCGTGCCTAAACACGGAAAAGTTACGATATGTACTTTTACCGTGGACTGCACCGTAAACACTTTTTACCATGCACTTAGTCAGCTGATGAAATAAACAGCTAACTGCAACGGGTTATTTTTTATGTTAATTTATGTTATGTCCTAAATAAATTGTGTTATGCGTTTAAAATGTTCTAATTATTCTGTGTATTATGATGCAAAGTATCGTACGTTACTCGCCCGGTACCATTAACATGAGAAATAAGAATTACATTCAATATGGTATCAATGTATTAATTATCAAGCATAACATTTTGTTTGGTTGCTGATAGTAATTGCATTATTTCTTTGGTACGAAAAAAAATTAAACATAAGAAACAATCATGGACAATTAATCGATATAAATTAATAAATTAATAAAGTTTTATACGTATTTAATGTGATGAAAAAGAGTAAATGGGAATATTTACCATGTCAATTTACAGGTCAAACATGAGCTCAGGGAAGAAGAGCCAGGAGAAAATGTAAATATTAAAATGTACATTTGACCTTCCTCCACATTGGTATGTGCATTTCCTATCCCATGCTTACATTATTTACTTTCAAATTCAATATAGCTCTTTCATTTAGAACTCAGTATATGTGTTACAAATTAATTTGAGTACCAACAATAACTTACTCTTTTTAGCGAATGTAATAGTAGGTTCGAATAAGGTGAAGAGGAGGGGCTTAGCAATGTTCTGTAAATAGGCTTGATTCAGTTATGGCAAAGTAAAATGTAGCACTTGTTTTAATAATGTAATATACATATTTTGTTCACAAAATTTAGGAGGTATAAGTAGAAGTTTCCAACCACTGTTTTTGCTTCATGTATTTCCCAGCTGTTTAATGGGTTGAATAAATGGTTGTTTTATATAAGCTGTTACGCTATTGTTTTAAAGGTAGCGTCTAATAGACGGAAAAGATTTCTTCCCCTAAAACAACTTGAGATTTGTGAACGCAGTATAAAAAAGGCAAAAGCACAATGTTATGCGAATAGCAAAACTGCTGTTTTAAAAATATACTTTTTACTTTTTGTGGAATGAGATAGTTGTTTAAAAATGTATTACTGTTATAAAGGACGATTTATAGTCCTAAATGTTTTGTGTTTTTAAAATACTTTAGGAATATCTATTATTATTTTTTCAAATGAATATTTTTTGTTATCCTCCATATGTATATATTACTTAATAAATCAATGTCGTGGTTCAACGAAAATTACAACTAAATTGGGAAAGCACTGTTTTTAATATTTGCAATATATTCTTAAGGTAAAATTGCAAATTTGGAATACTAAAAAAAATCTAGATTATGAATAAAACAATAATTTGCCTTGTTACCAGTTACTTCCAGTTGACAATTTCCACTAGTTGCACATTGAAGACATTTAGTTTGAAGACTGCATCGTAACGGTAAACCTTTTCGGTAAATGTACTCAGTTTGTTTACTCTAAGAATAGCACAGACTTCAACAATAGAGCTTTAGTTGCTTCATTTAATTCTCTCTGAATATAATGTTTTTTGTAAAAAAAAACAACAATCATACTATTATTATAAACGTGAAAGTTTGTGTGTTTGTTTGTTTTTTGTTTGAAGTTCACGCATTACCTACGGGTGGCATTGGACTGGAATTTGGCATGATGGTAGATCACAATCCCGATTAAAATATAGACCTATTTTTATCTCAAAAGTCATTTTGGGCTCCACTAGCTCTGGAGTTTCCCATGTTAACCTTAAGAGCATTCATATTTAAAAGGGTTTACAGAAACTTGTCAGCTGTCCTAACTAAGCAAGTAATTATAAGGTTTACCAACAGGGTGCAACACTATAAGTTTTGGCATTTAATACAACAGCTTATTTGAAGTTGAATTAAAGCAGCAAAAAAAAAAAAACTGTAATACACAATGAGAACTGTCAAAGTTTAAAGTTATGATTATGTTTTTAATAAAAAAATAATTTGTGATATTGTGCTAATGTGTGATAGTTTTTTTCTATTGTTTAAATGCAGTAGTAGGACATTCTGACTATGCTATATGTGTTACAATATAGCATACTTTAATTTAAAGAACCAAATTTTCTCAAACCGTGTCCTCTCACATTGGAAAAGTTAAGCACGAATATTACTGCAATATGCATTTTATACTTTTACGCCAACTCCGTACAAAGAACGAGTACTTTGCTAGTATAACATATATTATTAAAAGCGCAGTTAAGTTATAAAATAATTGCGCTTTAATGGAGTCTTACAGTTAAGCCTCATAGATCTCAAAAAATTGTAGTGATAATGTTACTTCAAAGAATCCAATGTAACATAGTGAGTTTAATGTTACTCACTACAGTATATTTCGTCGTATTTTTTTGTATTTTTTTAATAACGTCACAATACGTTCTTAAAATCTTCCAAGGTTATATCAATGATAGGAAGTAATGTTGTAAGCATCAACGCCTAATCAGAAATCGGTCTCTTATGGCTAGTGTTATTCATTGTAATTATGAACTCAAAATATAATTAATGGATATGCAGTTCGTTTGTTTTTCTTCTTATATGTTTTAAAATGCCATTTAATATAAATCAAGGTGGCGTAATAAAGACAAATGGCTTTATATCTAATAAAAAAAACAACAAACAATCAAGATGAAATCAACAAATGAAAGATTGTATAATAGATTCCACTAAAAAAGCTAAGAGTTGTAACTAATTAATTAAATATTTAAAACAAATTTAAAAAATGCAATTAAGATTAAAATTGAATAGCGATTACAAGTTTTATATATATATATATCAATACAAATAACCCCGTCCTGGTAAAAGTTTATAATCATATAAACTATTGTTGATTTTAATACATTCACATTCTATCACAATGTCAAATTGCTATTATAATTCTACTAGGGCCAATTTTAACATGTCAAAACTATTTACACCACAAATATTTCAACAAGCTGCAAATGTTGGCAGTTTTAAGTGGTTACCCGTGCTTTCAAATGTCATATGCAATATGATAATGGAATCCAACAGCAACGATATTTGATATTTATGGGTTAATGGAATATGACAGAAATTCATTTTACGTAGCTTTATAAGGTATTTGTATTTAAATATAACACACGATATCCAGTCCAACCTCAAATGCAGATTTAAGTGACTAAACTTTGGCAGGTTTTTATAATTTATAGTTCAAAAGTTTTATAATTCAATGTTTTAATATAAATCAAGATGGTATTTTAATAAGGAATTTTTAATGTTAATTAGAAAAGAGTTTTTTTCATTTCCTAATTAAATCATCCATGTTTTACTGTTAAAGTTATAAAAACTAAAATAACCACTATCTTAAAACAAAATAATATTTTTATGGATATTTTTTCCTTAAATAGTTTTTGACTATTTGGTTTTTGAAAATGTTATAATTGCATCTTAATTGTTTTTGGAAATATGTAAATTTAAAACAAATTATTATAGGGCATGTATATCTTGATAAGGAGGTATTTTTTAAAACATGACCTCCTTTATTTTATTTTAATTTTGACCATTAACTTACTTATGGGACACACTGTATATTTATCTTGCCAAATAAAATATCTTCATTAAATCAAGAGCTCGCACTATACCTATGAGGAGTTTCGTACACGTAAAAACAAATTTAAATGCGTAAGCTTGTTTAATTATGTGGGGTTATTTTTTTACTAAACAAAAATCATGGAAAGCTTAGCTTCTTGGATAAAGCAAAACTTTATAATAATATTATATTTATTTAAATCATGTATTTATGTTATATTTGAAGAGTGTTTACTTGGGAACCTATAATATTCCATGTGAGCAAAATGTTATAACTTATGTCAGCATGTGTGTCACGGTCACATTCGATCGCCAACCTTCGAAGGAGCAACACCTCGGAGCGCAGCACAGATTGGACATCTCTAACTCGTGATGGAAGAAGAAGACGAAGGCGGATCTCCAGGGACCCCTCCGGTGGAGTTTCTCACCGTGAGCTGCGACCTGCCGCAAAACGGCCTTTTACAAGGCCACCCCGATGCGCCCGCTGCTTTGCCTTCTGGCTCTGCAGCCCTGCCTCGCGCGTCGGGCCCGACTACGACCCTGAAATCGCCCACGGACTCGACTTCGGATACGGACCGACCCCCAGCTTCTGTGTGGAGCTTCGCTTCACAACCACCCGCGGACCAGGAAAACGGCCTTAGTCAAGGCCACCAGATGTCTCCAGCCCCCGGCGGAGCCCACCCCGGCCTAGCCGCCGCTCGGCCCTCTAACTCTGTCGCCGCCCGGCCCAGCAACTCCACCCCCCCGGGACTTCCCCTCACGGGGACGGAGATCAGTGCCTGGGGGAAGACCGCTGCTGCGGTGACCCGAGCGGGTGTCGACAAACGGTGCGCCACTGCCACCCCTGGCGGAGGCCCGTTCGTCTTCACTGGCGGCGAGGGGAACAGTTGCCAGGCGAACCCCTGCCCGCCGTCTGGAGAAAACGGCGTTTCTCGACTCCTGGACATGCTGCTGCCCCCCGGCACCCCGGCGCTTCTGGCAGGCGACCTCAACGCGAAGCACCTAGACTGGGGTTGCAGGAGAGGCAACTTCACTGGAGCCGCTCTCAGGCGCTACCTCACTGCCCACCCTCACATCAACGTGGTTGCCCCGGCCGACCCCACACACTACCCCCGTGCTGGACACCCGCCTGACATCCTGGACATCGGTCTGGCTGGCTCGTTCGATGGCCCAGTCGAGGTCTTCGTCGTCTCCGACCTCTCCTCCGACCACGTCCCGGTGATCATCGATCTGCCACAGGGAGGAGTCCCCGACCGCCCTCCAGTCCGCAGGAGGAGGGTGAACTGGGCGAAGTTCGCCAACCTCCTGGCCAACGCCCCTCGACCGCCTCCCCCGCCACCTGAGACGGCAGAGGAGCTCGACCAGCAAGTCCTGGACCTGTCAACGCTGCTGCAGGACACTGTGGTTGCCGCCAGCTCTGACGTTGACCCGAGGGCCCCCCCACCACTTCCCCAGGGGCTGCGGGAGGAGATCACCCTGCGACGTCGCCTGAGGAGGGCGTACCAACAGTCCCGCTGCCCTCGAGCGAAGGCGGACTTCAACCGGCAGGCCAGGAGGTGCTCCCGACTGCTGGCTGAGCATCGGTCCCAGGAGTGGGAGGACTTCGTCGAGGGCCAGGCTGACACCAACGACGGGATCTGGAAGATCGCCAAGGCTCTGCGCGGCACGAAGACCCACAACAGGCCGCTGCATGGGGGACGCGGGCTCGTCTACTCGCCCGAAGACCGTGCAGAGACCTTCGCAGACTCGCTGGAAGACCAGTTTTCCCCACACCCGGACGTCTACGACGAAGACTTCTGCGAGGTTGTGGACGACTTCGTAGAGACCTACGAGCCGGACTCCGACGAAGAGGACATCCCCCACGTGACCGTCAGCGAGGTGAAGGGCCACATCGCTCGACTCCGTCCGAAGAAGGCCCCTGGACCGGACTCCCTCGGGACTCCAGCACTGAAGAACCTGCCGGCTTGGGTAATTGTTGTCATCACCTGCCTCTTCAACTCCTGCGTGAGGCTGGCCCACTTCCCCGACACCTGGAAGCTGGCGAATGTCATACTCATCCCCAAGCCCGGCAAGGACCACATCTTCCCCGAGAACCACAGGCCGATCTCCCTCCTGCCTGTGCTCTCCAAGATGCTGGAGCGGATCATCCTGGCGAGATTCCCCGAGGAGTTCTTCTCTTCGATCAGGACTGAGCAGTACGGCTTCAGGCGGGGCCACTCCACCGCCCTCCAGCTGCGGCGGGTCCTCAACACCATCGCTGGAGCGATGGAACGGAAGCACCACTCGACCTCAGTCCTGATCGACGTGAGCAAAGCCTTCGACCGGGTCTGGCACGAGGGACTTCTCTACAAGCTGGCGTCCTCCCCTCTGCCCGGCTCGATCTACAGGCTCGTCAAGAGCTACCTGACCGCTCGCCGCTTCAGGGTCTCCGTTGGACGGGCGACCTCCACACCACGGCCAGTCTCTTCGGGTGTGCCACAGGGGTCGGTTCTAGGGCCGATACTCTACCTGTGGTACACCAATGACATACCCCTGGCGCCGAGAGTGCAGCTCTCGCTCTATGCAGATGATGCGCTCTTCACTGCCACCTCCGCCAACCTGAGGATGTCCAGGGTGTATGTCCAGCGACAGCTGGACCTGTTGCTGCCGTGGCTGACGAAGTGGCGAGTCAAAGTCAACGCTGACAAGAGTGAGGCCATCTCCTTCACGAGGTCGAGGAGGCAGGACGATGGTCAACACCTCCACCTAGACGGGGCCGACATCCCATGGAAGCGCCGGGTGAAGTACCTCGGCGTCCTGCTGGATCAGCGACTCACCCTGACTCCCCACGTCGAGAGGGTCTGCGACCTCGCCAGGAAAGGTCTTGGCGCCATCCGCCCGCTGCTCAAGTCACGGAAGTTGTCGACGGCTGCAAGAGTCCGACTCTACACGGCCCTGCTTCGGCCTGTCCTCACGTACGCAGCCCCTGCATGGTACCACCTCACCTGCAGAACCGCTAGACGGAGGCTGCTCGTCGTCCAGAGCAAGGCTCTTCGGCAGGCGACAGATTCACCCTGGTACGTGAGGAACTCCGTCATCAGGGACTCCACAGCAGTGACAACTCTCCGAGACTTCGTAGACGGCCTTCGAGCGAGACTTGAAGAGACGGCGGATGTTTCTCCGTGGGAACACATCAGGGACCTGGTCGCTGAGGATGTTCCGCAGCTCCGCCCCCAGATCAACGACTAACCCCCAGGAACGACGTTGACGTCTACAGGTAGCTGAGCTACCAGGGCTTGGACCCACAGCAGACCGGAAGTATATGCTCCCAGCGAGCAGGCACTTCCCCCAGACGTGGCGCTAGTCGCCACAATCATATGAACTTGGACTTGGAGCATGTGTGTTTACAAATAAATCACTTTCCCGAAGGTAATGCGTAGTTTTCACCTTGGCAGACAGGCTGTAATCAACTTTTTCTCTCAAGGCGTTTCTGACAAACTAAGGAGTGTTTGGACACAACAATTGTCTATTTGTATAACAACTCTCTATGTAAAAATTTCCTACAAATGATTAGTATTTATCAAATAAAAGGTTACAAACGTGTTCATTTTGGGTTCAGATAACCATTCGTAACCAGGCCATTGTTCAGTGTAAAGAATAGTTGGACTTTTATATCATGTTGTAAGATTTTAAATTACAATCCCTTAAAGTAGGTGTCACATATAAGATTGATCACAGTCGTTAAACATAAAGGCAAATATATGAAACAAATGCTTACAGTGGTTTTATGAAACACTTTCTACTTTTCATCGATGAATTTGACTGTTGGTATCATACATGTATATTTTTACTCTCTAATTGCGTTCATTTAGGATGCTCAAAACGGTTAAATCAATTACTTTCCAATTCATCAGTTATAAATCATCAACTCATAGAGACAGTGTGAAGTGTTGCGATAGGATTGTATTGTAGGCTAAATAAGTATAGAGGAAGGTTGTAGAATAGAGTGAGATGATTTGTTTAGCTTTGTAACTAACTAAGAACATATATCTTTTGGTTCGAAGTCATTTATTAAAAGTCTGACGATTAAGAATAGCTGGGTTCTACTTAGAACCATAAAATAACTACTGACCTTTTTCAAGATTGAAACTGGGTTCTTCCTGTTATTAAGGAAGTACCGTAACACTCCGCTAATTAACTTATGTTCCACCACGTGTTTTTGATCTAATATAGCGTTATATTATATATTCCATGTCGTACATGTTCACAAATTTTTGTATATAAGGTTGTTGTTGTTGGACAAAGTCTTTCGCAGAGGCAAGTGCCGTCCACCCAGAACTAAGTTGAACTAAGACTGAGGCTACGCAACACAATAGGGAATCATACAAAACGTATGGGGACTTTGTTGCATAACCTTCACAACTACTTACTGTAAATACAAAAGATCCCAACACACATTGCTGTCTCTACAGCTGTCGTTCTCCCAACAATGATGTTCAGCAAAGTTGAAATTAACACAACACGACATCACAGTTCTAGTCACAGCTGTTATGTTGTTGTTAGCTTTGTAACGCTAAGACTGTTACACCTTTTGTTAATGTAACATCAATACGTGGCCATTCTTTTAAAAACTATCAATGAATCTTCTCTTTTGTTGACTACTATGAAAAATTATCCATGCGTTTTGGATCGGGTATTGAACAAATTTTGCCGGTGTATAGTATTTTCTATTTACTACATAAAAAGGTTTTTATGTTTGAAAACAATTTGTAAAATAAAAAAGTATTGTTCTTAGCAATTGATTTCACGTCGATTAGAAATCCTCACATATTATCAACCATACAAACTCTTGTAAATAAAATGTTTTATAACCAATTAGTGGTAAAATGTTTACTTTGGAGTACTGAATGTATTTTCCTTAATACCTGAATTAAAAAGCAGTAACGTCCAAACCAGCTGCCGAGTGTGTAACTTATAGCTATTACGTGCACTCTCGTTCTCTTAAGAACGACACTTGAGAAAATGTAGGTTTTTTGTAAATTAGTTATAATTGTTTCGCGTCAACTTGACTATACTTTTATGTAAAGAAGTTTTTGATCTTCGTAATTTAAGTAGTATTTTTACTCATTGAAGTTCTCCACTCGTAATGGTATAAAAAAACATGATACGAGACAATTCCTACTACCTTTTGTTACCTTTAGGATAAGAAAAGTGTAAAATTTCCATGGTCCTAAATAATCTGATTTACTATTATTAATACCAATTTTTGTATAAATTTTTATCTACTTTAACATTACTCGTTTGGCAAAAACAAAAATGACTCAAAATGTAAAAAAATTTTTGTTATTATTCACTTAACTAAAAAAATAAAATTTACGGATTTTAAATTTTATTAAGTTTCATTTCTTATAATACACTTGATTATAGACTATAATTGATTAAAACGATATGGATCAGATATTGGATATATAGTTTTGCTAAATCTATAGTTTATAATTAATTATTTTTCCATTATAACGTTGGTTCTTTAATACATTAAGATATACATTCTTTTAAGTACATAACTTTTTAAAATTTTTTTCTGAAGTACATTAAGATATAAGTCTTATTACATTAAGCAATATTATTTAGACACCAATCCATAGAGATTTGAAAGCATTAAACAGTCAGAGTGTTAAGTTGATGACAGACTGGAGCGCCATCTGCAGAAAGTTTTGGAAATTAATAAATCATATCTCCTTTCCAAAATGTTTACCTGAAAATTTTCAGATTTATTTTTTAAATCTTACTACAGCATAAAGTTTTAATTGATTGGTTAAATAAAATAATATTTCCCTCATACCCTACTACAGCAAACTAGTACACCTGAAAATATTGCCCTACAACACACTATTCCTGTTTGATTGAATTTGTGTTATTGATATTGTACTACAAGATTAGCCAAATTGGTAAAGTGTCAAACACTTCATAAAACCAAATCATATTGTCTAAAACCAGGATTAACAAAACAATACAATAACGTAATAAATTTAAGTAAAATTTTAGTTACCTATTTATTCACAGATATCTGAAAAGATATGTTGCATGTTATATTTTTACTTTTTTTAATTTAACCGATGTCTTAATTTATTGGCTTAAGCTTCATATAACAAATTAATGATCTGGTATATGAAGGCTGGTCTGATGATGCTAATCCATTGTACAGCTGAGCGTGAGTGTTTTTTTGGAGGCATTGCAATATTATTATCATTATCAATTGAGGTGAGGACGCCATTATTTGACTTTTTAATTAAGGGTGTAGTATAAGTGTGGTATGGAGTGAAATGCCTTGTGCATTTTTGTTACTGACTAAAGTCTGCTGCTTGATTATTATTTAACTGATCGAGAACAGCTAGGTGTAGTTTTGACCATCAAAAAACTATCCACTTTTCCCAGTATCGTACCGATGACCATTTGATTGCCTGGTAAGTATTAGAACCATCCAGCTCTTCAGATATAATAATATAATATCCTATGACATAATTACTTACAGGAGGCCTAATAAATTATAAATATGTTGATCGCGTTGCCAACCTGTTATGTCTGATCAACTCTATGGTATCACTAGGTTAAGAAATGAACGTGCAAATGATGATATTAAACTAAAAAATACCAGGGAAAGGGTCATGATTAACTGTAAGGTAAATATTTAAGGTGATTATTAAGCATCGTTGTTACAACAGTTTAATGTCTTGTACATTAATATAAGATTGCGTGTACATTGCGTATTCTAATAGCCCTATCTAGTAGTTCGGTCCATTATTGTATATAATTTAATGAGTTTTATTACTTTATATATCATAACACTATTCTAAAACATTAGAACAAAGCGTTTGATATTTTTTTTAGATTTACAAAATATGTTTAGTAATTTAAGGAATAAGACTAACTTGTTTCCGAAAGAAAGACAAAGTTTTAATTGGTGTCTGTCAAAAGTCCAACAGATCACGAAATATCTCTACAACATTCTGATCGAGCTAGTGGCTGACAACTATTTTAATCACTTTTTTATTTAAGGTAGCAAACGATTTTCAGATCAATATAAATAACTGTAAATTAAAAAAAATAGTAATTATGTTTAAGTTTGTTAGGTCTAAAACTACTAATATCACCATTGTTGCACCATGATATAAATCTCCTGAAGGATATGGTTCATATTACCACATTGGTGTTCCTCCATTGTCATTTCGTACGGGAAATTGTCGTTAGTAATCCTTAACAGATATAAAATTGCTTTGCAATGCAGCATAATTTTTTTTGTAGATTGGTCTTAATAAGAAAAATGTAACACTATATTCATCATTATACAGCCAACGACCCATACGCTACTATGTTAATTTATAATATTACATTACATTAAAACTGTAGGATAAACGCAATCACCATTGTTCGCAATGAGCATATTTCAGGCTAAATTATATCCAAACCAACCAAAAGCCATGTAAATTGTGATGGCATCTAGTGCTTGAGGAGTAGCGTATTGAGCCATCCACCGCCCGATAGTCCTCTAGGTGGGAAGTACTAATCTAGTACTCGCGAATAATATGGTTTGATATCGGTTGAAGGTGAATTTTAATCCTATGCGATTGGTGTCAACCTAGGGAGCATCCAATCGGTCGTTGGACCACACGAAGTGTTTAGAAACGAAATAAATTGGTCGCCATTGTTTAAGTAAAAACCACGCCCAGAAAAATATTTAGGGTAGTCTTTATAAATCATAGTTTTGGCTAACTTAATTCACCTAATAAATAAATCAGCTGATAAAATAACTTAAATCAAAATTTTAGTTTGAAATTAAAGGATTTAATAATAAATAAAGAAACACCTAATATGTGAGTAATTTGTTTATTTTACCGATGTAGTGGGAGATGACACTTTAAATAACACCTCAATTATGAAAGTTGATGCATAAATAAGGAAGTTAGGGCGTACAGACAAAACAAGTACCTTAAAAGTTAAATATAAATAAAGAGCCATGATTGGTGGAACAAATTGATTGCACGGTAAATAGCTTCCCCCTTCTAAATATAATTATAAAGATTTAGTTCTGTTCTCCCAAAACTCATTTCCATTTCTCGAGATTAATAGTCGTGTAATATATTTTAACAGTTTTTAACTATTTCTATTAACTCTGACAGGTTCATTGGTACTAAGAACTACAAAGTTTTTTTTTTCAATTTATATAATAATAAAATGTTGAAAAACCATTTTAAGTACTATATTAGAAAGTGTGTTTAAATGCGTTCCTATTTGTTATGAAAGTACTAACTATGAGAACTGAAGATGAAATGCGATTGAAATTTATAAAAAACAGAGCCTGGTAGATTGGAAATGTTGTTCTAGACGTATTCAAGAATGCATTGGACTAGGTGGGAAACTCTCCAGGGAGCAATATAAGGGATTGGATATCAGGTAACTGGTATGTACTGGGGTTGGAGGGTATGGCGGGTGTTTTTTCACAACGACTCCCAACATTGATTAAGTGTCAGTAAGATTTTCTCATCTTACTAGCTATAAATATATTTTCTAGGCTAACGCACATCTTAAATCTTTGATACATTAAGCAGTTTTAAACAGACTTTTCAGTTACTGGTTCTTAATTTTTGCGTATTTTCACTTTGTTTCAAGGTCACAATGTGATCAGATTATTATCTTAGTCATGAAGTGAATTTAAAATAGTTAAATTATAATATTTCATTCAATTCGTTTTAAACAATATTCCTAATTAGTTTGATTAAGAGAATATGGCAACGTATCGCTAGTTTCAGCTTTAATGCTAGAATTTTTGGAATTAGATATATTTTACTTAATTTTTTAGAATCCGTTTGTGTTGTAAACGCATTTGAATGCCGAAGCCACATCATTGAAATAGAACAAAGACTTCTTTACTACATGTCTATTTATTAAAATTTTATAAATATTCAGCAGAAGTCAGTTTGAACTACACATGTTTAACAATCTATTACACTCCAAAGCAATGTTTTTTTTTTATGGAAAAGCAGTTTTCTTTGTTTTACAATAACATCAGGGAAAAAACAAATTTTTATTGACAATAACGGCGGACGTCAGAGTTATTATTTATAAGGTTATTTGCGTTTTGTATGAAACCACTCATAATTTATTCAGGTAATTTTTGTCTAACATCATTGAATTATGCAACATTGTAGTGCTCAAAATCTGTCAAGTCACAAATTGTTGGGAAAACAAAGCAGCACTCGGTAGAATGACGAAGTGATCGCAAGGGAGTAAGAAATCCACAACTGAGATCTTCACAATATGCTTCTGTAGCATCTCAATGCGCCTATCAGATTGTTTCTGAGCCAGTTAAACGAGATAGATATAACGAGCTATGAAAAAATAGTTTAACTAAAAACATAGGGTATAGGGTTATAAAAAGTGCAGGTCGTCCTTAAAATACAGTTTTATTATTACAACAAGTAAACAGATATTCAGAAAACTTGTTCAATTATATCATATCCGATATTAAATCGAGTTTTTTTTTATATAGTACCGCCTACTTTTCCAATCATAGACCTGTTTATTAATTATGATATATTTGTTGGATTACCTACATGTTTATAATTACAAATGTTTGTTCACACAATATGATGATTTTAGCCGTTTTACAAACGCTAATTGGAGGCTGAAAGCTGCGTATTGCTGTCCAGGGCCGAAATGCCAACTGTCGTCGTCATTTGGGGACCGAGCAGGTTTTGTAAAATAATATGTTACGAAACAAACTATTTTAAATAAACGAAAATGTTTTCAGAATGTAATTTAGATAATAATGTATAGAGTATTTCAAACTAATATATATTGGTAGAACACACAAAAAGTGTTTTGTACTTAGTAGTTATATTTCGTAAAAGTAGTGTAATGAGAAAACTATTTTGTTGTTTATCGCAAGTGATAATAACAATTGTAAATATATTAGTTTTAAACTTGTTAAGATATAGTGTATTTGACAGCAAAACGTAATTTCTGAAGTTGATCGTTTATTTTAAGAACCCGAAGTCACTTTACCACATTCATGACGTCCGGTTTGTAGTACCAATCTGTGGAGATTTTGATGTGAGTTGGCACCAATGTTTCAACGATTAATTTGCTGATAATGTAAGTCAAATATTATTTAAACGTTTAAGACTATTTTATTTAACGTTGAAGCAATTCGTATCATTTTACAAGTGTAAAAACAAAATCCCATCGGGCTGTGTCGTTATTGAATATAGTACTATTGATTAATATTGCAATACATGTGCGAGATTCATATTATAAGTACTCGTGTGAAATTGTGGCGACCTTATCATAGAGCAATTCATTTAATCATTTTCATTTTCATTTTCATTTTTGCTAGTCCCATAAACGTGAACCTAAACTAGTTTGTTTTGAAGCCATAATAGGGCTTGTATATTATACTATTTTCGATGGTATAATATAAAAATTTAAATAGATTAAAACAAAAGAATTTAATCGGAAACGAAAGATAATTATTTGGTATCATAGGTCTTGGTCGTTAAAAACTGTAAAATAATGTGATTTCTAAGAATTCAACTTGGAATAATTCATTATTTACAAGAGAAAAAAGTTGAAGTGCTAAATTTAATCAATTATATATTGATTGTGTAATAGCATAGACAACTGATTCCTTTGATAAAAATTATCAAGCATATTCGTTAAAAAATAATTAAAATATCGCAAACAAACAAACATATTTATTGGTCTAGTTTATCTGTAGAAAACTTCTTATCTCAAAGAATCCAAAATTTTTAGAATAAAAAATAAAAACTTCTGGTAACAATACAGATTGCCGTCTGTTGGATCGGATAAACAACTCCTCCCGCGGGACTTATAAAACGTTTTTGTTGTCTTCTCAGGTAACCTCAAAAGAGACATTGCCTTTAAACTTTTATTGACGTATATGAGGTTCATTCTGAATATCACAAATTATTTCTGTAGTGTTATAACACTATTTATCCGTTCATACATAAACTATAACTAGGTGGCGTTCGCAGAGGCATCCACAAAATTGAGCGGAGTCATCAAGGGTTCATATTATATTGTTTTTGTCATACTGCAGGAAAAACAGTAGTTTTTAATGCATGCGTTGCTGGTCTAAAGTAGCATTTTTAATATTTAGGGAGTAAAAATAGTTTTTATCCTCTATGGAGTAAAAATCTGCTGTTGTCAACTCAGTTGTAAATTTCAATTGTAAACGATTGAATTTATAGAAAATATGTATCGATTCGTGCTTAGTAATAATTTTAACATACAGTCTACAGTCTCTTCCCGTAGCATTTTAGCATTGCAGATACATTAATTCATTCCCAAACTCAACACTGCTCACCTTTACTACTTCCTTCACCACACCCTACGTCGTGGACCTGTTTCCCTCTCTTCCCATAGCATTTTAGGATTGCAGATACATTAATGTAATTGCCAAAGACAGTTCCCACACTCTGCACTGCAAGCCTTACTACTTCCTTCACCATTTCCTACGTCATAGACCTGTTTCGTTTCTTTCTCATAGCACTTAAGTATTACCGATACATTTATCCAACTGCCCAAACGGTTCCCCCACTCTGCACTGCCAGCCTTTTCTACTTCCAACACCACATCCTACGTCGTGGGGCCTGTCTCCTTCCCTTCTCATAGCATTTTAGTATTGAGGACACATTAATCTAACTGCCACAGACGGATCTCACACTATGCTGATGCTCATACTTTACTACTTCCTAAGCCACTTCCTACGTCGTGGACCTGTATTCTTCACTTTCCATTGCATTTTAGTATTTTAGATACGTTAATCTAATTGCCACAAACATTCCCACACTCCGTACTATCACCATGCAAAATTTGAAAACGATTGATTCAGCCGTCTAGGAGGAGTTTGCGTATTACGAAATGCATAAGAGTCGACGTATAAGAGCTTCGCTCGCTTCGCTCGCTCCGCTCAAAAAATCTGCTATTATTAACGTTTCAGTAGTTTTAGACTCTTTTAAACCCCTAAAGCATTTCAAAACTAGTTACTACGACGTTTTTTAAGTTATATCTTCTCTGATGAAAGCAAATTTTCAAAAGCACAACTTAAAATTTATATTGCCAAGATCTGAATAGCTGAAATTTTCCTAAACAGCAAATCGTCTTTAAAAATCATTTAACTATCAACTTATCAACTTGTTAATTGTATTGGTGTTGCTAGTTATTTACTTTGATGTTTTAACCGCACAGCCATAGCTCATTTATAAATAGGCCTAATATAAAATTTGTTCTACAAACCAAAACATTGAAGGAGTATATAAATCCTGTTTAAATCACTAGAACTGAAATTACTGTAATTCGTAACTTCTGTGATATACATTAACGGTAATCTTTACTTAACATACATTTTACAGTCCAAATAAACGTGACCATGACTTCCAAAAACCATAAAACTGCCGTTTCCGTTTGTCAGTAAGTTCCTAACTACCTCTTTGAATGTTGCAAAACATCAAAATTTTATGCTAGAGGTTTCTACCAACCCAATATCACCGCTGATTTTATTATCTTGTTCTTAAATAAAATATTACAGACAAATTATAACTATTTGCGGTGATGTAGCTATTTAAAAGTAGGTGAAAAACATTAATTTCATTATAAAGTTTGCCAAAACGTAATCAAAATGCAACATAGAACTAAATAGACATGCATACACATTTCATCTAATCACTTGTTCAGATTTAGTACAACGCATTTGAGAAGAAAAACAAAGTGTAAGTTCGTTACTTTCATTTTCATGTTATCTTCCGAGCATGAGACATAACGTTGCAGTTTCCTAAAAAGATTTACCTCTAACTACAGTAAATTACTTTCACCCCTATGGAGATAGTATTGTGTTTTTTAATATTTCCAAGTTTGAGTTTTGAGTGGTCATATCCGTTTGGGCCCCCCCCCCATGAACTCAAAAAAGTGGTTTTCAATGTGTGTGACTGTGTGTGTGGATGTGTACAAGACCACACCGACAATAAGAGACCAACTTTGAGATGAAATTTGGTATTTAGGTACCAATCCATAGTATCTCCAGGTGTTTTTCATTTTCATTTTTAATATTTCCATAAAACCTTATAAAATCATGAATAAAACGCATTTTCTCGAATACGGACACAATGATTTTGATTGAAATTTATTATGTTATAGCCCTTTAAATAATGAACAAAATGGCACAGCTCGTAATGCTGTAAAAACTACGGTTCAAATGATATTGCAACTTTTGTGATTTTCCTTATCAGTATCGTGGTTACTCCCACCGCGTACTCATGATATAAGCATGCTAACGGGAGAAATAATGTGTCAGATTGCTGATGCCGTTTATTTTACAGAAGTCTTAGAAAGATCTTCAAGCAAGTACAGCCTATTACATTGCTTCTTCTATCTACGGTTGACAATCATTGCAAGAGTATAAAATGTATGAGGCAGGGAAAGAAGAAGTGAGTGTATGTAACCTGACATGTAGTTTGTCTGTGTCCGACTCTATGTAGCCACAATACACGCTGATGTATTGCTGTGGAGCTTCATGTAGACATTAGGCTGGGTTGAAGTCTCTGAGATTTTTATTTATTTGTCACTATTATTTCTACCATAATTAAAGTTATTATTTGATCTGTTTATTGTTATTGTTGGTCGTATTATATGTTGATTTTTAAGGAAAACATTATACATGGGTGCTCATTTCCTCATACACTTATGTCTACACAATAAAATAAATTTCAAATTTTTTATACATTGTAAACATACTAAGAAAAATACAAATCAACTGTATCAGTTCACTGAGTCCTATTCTCTCATTAGCTAGTCAACATCTTCTATAAAATAATAAAATTCTCAATAACTACGAATGAACCGTTTATTTTACATCCTTAGGCGTTGTACGATTTTCATTAATTAAGTACAGGGTAAAATAGCCAAAATATACATAATTATTATCGAAGTTATTTGAAATTATTTTGTAAAAATCAATCTTTCGGTTATTTTATGTTTTGTGGGTGGAATATTGTCATTAAAAATATAAGTTTATAACAATGAAAGTAACATCTAACACTATGGATTGAAACCCACATACCAAACAGATATCATCAAAATAGGGCCACAGATATAGTCTGGCTCTGTAAAAATCCACACAAACATACACATATCACTTTGAAATTAGTTTACGAAAGCAATACTTTTTCCATGAACTGTGTATAGGAGGATAAAGTAATAACACTGTTTACATTATACAACTCCCAATCTATAAATGTGTAAAATTAAATATAGTATTCATTTTACAATTATATATTTATGTATAATCTACAAAATAAGAACTGTACAGTGAATATATTTCTTTTAACAACGTACACATTTTAATCATTTAAATAATGTAATGATTGACCAGTAACTAAATAATTTCACTAAAGTAAATTTAATATTCAGTTTTTAACAACCCAACTCTGTTTTATTTTAATTTAAAGTACGGTATATAAACACTATTTTGAGCTACTAGTTAGTTCTTATTAATTTTTATAACTTAAGATTAATTAAAGAATCTAAAAAAACTTTCAAAAAATCAATAAATAACATATGAAGTTACAATTGGCTTACATTTTTGTATTTCATCACACGTCATACAAACCCTAGAGGTAAAAATAATTGAGGGAATTTTATAGATTAATTAGACTAGAACATTTCAAACACAAATCCTGCTAAATTACTTCTAGCAATATGTCTTTAATTTGATAAGCACCACGACTAACGCAATATTAAAATACATACAATAATACTACACCAATAATGGTATAATAATCAACCGTACTGTGGTTTTTAATGGTTACGAAGGAAACCCTACCATATTTAATGTGACAAAATATATTTTCAACATGTTATATTTAATATACAATTTATATACGAAACCCTAACTCTATATGATCAGCGAGAAGGTTAACCCTGGTAATTTAAACTCGAATCTCGTATTCAAGTGGAGAAGACACTCACCTAGCTACCTGACGGGAAACTGAGAAGTTTAGTGAAATGTGATTCTACATACGTGGTCTGGTGAGTAAAATGTCAATTCAGATATGTGAGTGTAATCAGGAAATATTTATTGTGGTGTTTAGCTGAAAAGTTAATTTACGTACGAATATCTAATTGCTTCGTTATGTTGTGATATTCTTACTTACTATGGAACACAGTTCCTGAGTTTAACACACATAAATTTGCGTGTGTCATTTTACTTTGCTCAATCACAAACAATAGCTTACAATAAAAAATGTTTTCAGTGGATTTTTACAGATTTTGTAAGTTAACTAAGCCCGTTAAATGTCAATCTACCATTGAAAGCTTTAATAAAAGAAATGTAATCCCTTGTGATAAATAAATAACACCTGTGTTTCTGTACATATTCGTCCTTATAGAAATCATAAGGGGAAAGAGACATACCAAGTCCATGGAGCAAAGATAGCCCACTTAGTTTTCCTTGTTTTGATTATATTATGTTTCAAATTATTTGTATTTGTTTTCATTCTATTCACTTACCTAACACAAAGATTTAAAAAAATTCAAATTTGTAAACCAATGAAAATCTTAACCTGGATAAATCTAGCAGAAATATATTTAGCGTCAAAATGTTTCGAGTGGAATACTTTTTAAATCGAAATATGATTATCCTTACTTCAAAAATGCAAGTAAGAGCATTTTCGCAAGGAGTTTCCAAGTGTATAAATACATTAAACATATCAATGTCACTTTAACGTGTGCCATTTCAACATATCAAAACCAAAAATACATTCTTTTCTATTACTGTGTCTGAGGAATAGAAATAACAAGAATTTATTATGTGAAAATAAAAATTGAGTAATGCCTCCTCAGTATACATTTTGATTATCCTGCTAGCTTTTAAAAAATAATTATTTATCTTGATGACACTATCTGTTGTCTTCCTTATTGATATAGGATATATTTAACTAATTAGAAATCAGTTAAAAGATGTTCCATTATTTTTAAGCAAAGATGCATTTTGCCCGATGCATTGAATGCGCCTGTAAATGATGTAAACACAGGATAGCAAATGCAGAGGAGGGTAATACCTACATTTGAATATTTAAATAACATTCTGCCCACGTTCTTTTAGTAACCCCCATTTTACTTGTAAATATTTATGTGGTGAACGTTTATGAGTACTGTAAATTTTATCTTAATCTATACGCATAAAGGTTATTCTAGTTTACAGTGACTCTTTTAAATTAATAATTTGTTGTATAATTTACTATTTATTTTATGAAGGCCTATCCACAAATTATTTACTGAATAATGTAAATAGTTGACTGCAAATGGTATGCTACCCTATACATTCCGTGTTTTTGAGTATCCTTTTTGTACTTCTTGATATAAGGAGATTTATTATATAATATGCAATAAATGGAATGGTTTTAGAATAAAATATCCTTTCCTTAAATACGATTATTCGTTTGCGAAAAAAACTGATTAAAATCACAAATGAACATTAATTTTATTGTATGAAAGGTTAAACTACTAAATTAAACTACTAAATTAAATTATATTTATAATTTAAACTACCAAATTACTAAGGTCCACATAATAATTGAATTATTAAAGGTTTTTGAGAACAAATGACCTATCTATTTCGTAATTTGTAAAATATTCACTAAATATGTATTAAAATACGTGGCCAAGGCATAATGTTAACGATACATATTTTAGAATACAAATTACTTTATTTAGAATATAAAGTGATTGTATAACCAATAACGAGTATATATTTCTGTAATAATTTATTACTCAACAGGTTACTTAAAAGCTGTCCTAAATAAATAAAGCCTGTATGAAAGGATGGAAAAGTATAAGTGTATGAAATAGTTTCCCATACTTAGAGGGGTCTACAGTTGGTTCATCAAGCAAATGTTAAAACCTCCTTACATGGTTCACATAACCATCGTCTGCAGGCAATGCAAGGAACTGAAGTCTTAAATTGTCCTAAGTAGAAAAATTAAACTTCATACATTATCAAAGTGCATGCGACTAATAATCAAATATTAGTTAATATTATATCATAAATAAAAATGCACTAACAAAGCAAAATATTATGTGCACGATATAATGAACAATAAACGGCGCTTTCAGGAGTTTTTAACCCCCTTAATTAGCATTTAATTACAATAATTGAATTCAATGTCAATTACATTTTCAGCTATATATTATTATGTTCAGTATATTATGCATTTCCTCCAACATCCATGTGAATTGATATTAAAACCTTCATTTTGGATCAAGCTTATCCATTGAATATGAAACAAGTAACATAAAACACATTTAACTATGTATATATTGAGGTGTTTCATATAATTTAAAAACTATTTGTAGTAATTGATATAATTAAATCTTAATACACATTTTTACATATGGAAACTGAAAAAAAACATAAATCTTTTAATGTCAAATCGAATTGGGAATTTTACAATTTTGCTTTTATTTATTTCATGTTTATGTATGGCAGTTATATTTTAAAAGTTACAAAAACCAGTTTTTTATGGTAGCTTACTTAATTTAAAATATCATTTTCTTTTACTAAAACCTTTTTTCCTTTAAATATAAATTGTGTTGCATAATAAAATAAAAAAAAGGATAGAATACGTAACTTAAAACATTAATTTACACAACGATTTCCTCGTTAGCTTCTAAAAATTTCCTTGTGGTTTTGTTGTTTAAACTATATTAATTGTAATGCAATTCTTTTCAGACATTTTTTAGTAATAATTGTTTATTAACATGAACAATAATGTATATTTATGATGATGTATATTGCAATGACCCCGTTATTTCACTGTTTATATTGATTATAATAAATTCACTTTATCATAAAAAGTATTTTGTTATAGTTGTTGTTATTTACATTAGATACCTGTATGTTATACGTCCTGTATCGCTACAAAAAGTGTATATATTTGAATTGTTTATTATTGATTCGTAGTCTTAGTAAAAAATCCAATTACAAAAATAAGTTAGAGTTGCTGTACACTCCAAAAATTCTTTAACCTAAAAAAAGTTCTAAAAAGTATATACTTATAAATGTAATAAAACTGTTTATATTCTTACTTTCATTTTTATAAGAAGTTTAATGATAGAGTTCTTAGATAATTAAGCAGTTCACTAAAGTGATTTATTTTGGGAAAAGCTTATCGTCTAAGAAGTTACACATTATAGTTGTAAATCCTTGTCATACATGTCTACAGAGATACATTTAAGAGGTAAAATAATAAATAATACGAACACCAACCTAAGCTGTTGGAATCATACTTAGTATTATTAAAATCTGATACATTCCTATATTTTCAAGAATTGTATTTTATGACACTGTAGTAAGTGCATTGTCTTTACCATTATTATACTTTGATTTCAAATGAATACAAATTATCACTTTACTAACGATAAGACATTGTTATGGTATTTAAATAAATATTGAATTAACTAAAGCTAACTACACCATTGATATATAGGTTGTGATCCATATTTGCTTGCTACAATTTAACAAAGCTTAATAACACTCAACTATGAGAGAATGCAATTTACATACAAAGTTACTTTAAGTAACTCCCGAGGAAAGTTTAATTAGATTTTCCTCCTATAAAAGGGTAATTTAAAGTCAAAGGTTGTGGACGAATTACTATTAGTTGAAGACCTTCTGACATCCCTAATGTACACAACATTTTATTTTAATTACTTTGAAATAATAATTTGTTCGTGAATTATTTCAGTTTAAAATATCTATATTTCGTCAAAGAATAAAAAAAAATTGACTTATCACGATTTAAGTTGATCACAAAACAGATAAATTACTTTAATCTTCATTTTCATAACAAATCCACTTTCAAACATGTTTTATTGGGTTTTGAATGACCAACCTAATAAAATATTTATTCCATTTGACTCTGTATATTCCCATTACTTTTCACTTGTAAACACTTAAAATATTAGTAAACATAGTCAATCCATCATATGCACTTGGCTTTGATAAACTTAGGATAATTTGTTTGATCGCAAAACATTGAACAGATTATGGAATAATGTAAAATTAAATTTTCTTTTTAGTTGTTTTTGGAAAACATATTGACTAACCAAAGTTAGTTTTATTCCAACAAGAGAGTATAAACAGAAGTAAATATTCCAATACATTTGTGCAATAGATTTATCGTCACCTATGTGTTAGATTTTAGACATTGGTACCATGACTATTTATAGTATAGACTATAAATAAATACAATTCTTGAAAATATAGGAATGTATCAGATTTTAATAATACTAAGTATGATTCCAATAGCTTAGGTTGGTGTTCATATTATTTATTATTTTACTTCTTAAATGTCTCTCTGTAGACATGTATGACAAGGCTTAGAACCATAATGTGTAACTTCTTAGACGAAAAGCTAATCCAAAAAATAAATCGCTCTAGTAAACAGCTTATTTATCTAAGAACTCTATCATTTAACTTCTAATTAAAACGAAAGTAAGAAGTTAAACCGTTTTTTTTTACATAGACAGTCTCAGCAATGACATGTCAAAGATATGTGAAGAAAATAAAGGAACCAACATGAGTCTTGAATAAGTAAGCAATCATGCTATGTGGTAAGTTATTCATGTTCATTATAGATAATATTGTACTCCTGGTTATGAAAAGACTTTGGTCAATTTATGTATTGAATTTTATAGAAACATTTTTTTTGCAGGGCTACAATTGGTTCGCATGTCGAGATGAACTAGTGTTAAAAAGCTTTTTTTCATTACCTTTTATTTAATGTAACAGTTATTGTAATTTGCATATTGTACAATAAATAAAAATTAATTTTTGTTTCAAGAAAAAGTATTTCCCAACTATTTGATTATTGCCAATAGGTAGTGGCATATTATAAATTAGTGATTTTTCAATAACCAAACGAGTAACAAGAAGATGTTTTATAAGGATTGCAGCACTGCAATTCAGAAGAGACCTGTTATAGCCACTTGGGTTTATGGTTGGACGTAAAACCAACAGCTTGAAACTTTTATTTTGGCAATGGTCAATTCCGTCACTCCTGTGTTACTTGAGTCAGCTATCTCATTGTTTGATGAAACAAACACAGATTTATAAAATAGATTTATTTTATTTAAAGGTTTGTATATAGTTTTTCTCCATAAACGTAGCTTAATTTGGCTTTACCACAGCTTTAAGAAATATTATAAATCCAGATGGTCAATCTGTTGAATTCTAATTTCAAGAGCAATTGAAGATCCAATCGAATTTATCTCAATCCCCCAGACTTTATTTCAAGTTTTGAATACTATATTTGGATAGGCTATCCAAACCGTATTTTTTCCTTTTTTAGGTTATGTAAATATCAATTTTGCTTTTTTCCTTTATTCATACATTCTAACTTATTGGTTTTTAAAATATTAAAGAATGATTCCTGCTATATTGTTAGACATGTTTTCCATACAAAAAAAAAACCAATAACCATTTTACAAGTTGTGCGGACTCAACTGTTGAACTAAAAAAGAAACTCGTATTTTTCATTTACAAAACACTGCTAAGACTTGGTATACTGCAGTTTTGAAACTAAAATACATTTTTATCTAAGGATTATGGAAGCTTCTCCGCGGATAATGCCTGTGAACTTTAAAAACTCATCTGCAAAATGGAATCCGTCGATAAATTGCAATTTCACGCATAACTTAACTTTTAACCAAAGATTTTTCACAGTTCACAGAAACTCCATTATTTGTTATGGGTTCTCTTTTGAAATACTGGCAGTGTTTGATTACACTTCTAAGCGAGTTCTTGTTGTAAAATTCACAGTAACTCCATCTTGTAAACAAAACAACAGTTCAATAAAGAAAGAAATCGTAATTAAACATGATAAAATATATAAAATAATAAAATAGCTATATGTCTTTGTATTTAGGTCAATTTATATTACCATTTAAATTATAAAGATCCCACCACCTTTGTTGTGGGTTGTGTTGGTTGGTACCTTTGTGATTTTTTAAGAAGTGTTTTGTTGTTTGGTAGCCTATCTCAAAATTATTCTAACAACTAATATATGATCAATCAACATTTCTGTTTTTGTATTGACCTGGCTAACCCCAAATGAATGAAATAACATTAATCAGACCCAGTTAACTGTTTGCTATGATTTTATTTACAGGACGTTGATTTTATTGAATTTAATGTTGACATAAAACGAGTGTAGAAATATGTTATCTTTTGGTGGTTGGGCAAAAGTGTAAACTAAGTTTAATACAATACTAAGGGAGGTTTCACACAATCGTTAAATATGTAGGATTATAGTGTATACTCACCCCTTGCTTTGCTGGATACGTTCCACGCACATATCTGTAGTCTATGTGGACGGGCAAATGCAAGGTTAAATAAAAGAGGCCACCAACGTCTAAAAAAAGGAAATTCTTAATACTATAACAACTTTAACAATGTAAAAGGTTATTGTAATACCGTAGTGGTGATACACACTGCAAACATATACTTCGATATTATTAATGTTATAATATCAAATAAACACAATGAATCCAGCCAACCGAAGGTGCCTTATCTTTTCTAGGGCAGTAGGGTGATAATCGGGAAAATTAATTAAGCGCAATAGAGCTTTCCTCTGCTAAATAGTTTTCACCACACTGTGATGTTTTAAGCGGTTTTACATATGTTAATTGGTGGCTGAAAGCTACGTTTTTTTTATTTTTTCAACGCCAGTGGCATTTGACGAGTGAGTCACGAGAGAAATGACCCGTCCCTCCCGCACCGAAGTCCGAGACGCTAACCACTAGGCTAGCAACACACCCAAACTTTTGGTTTTGATGGCCATGCCAGCTGCCATCGTCTATTTTGGCGACCGAGCAGGTTTTTACATCCCTAAGGCCACAAAATCAGCTGCCCACTTACTTTCTTAAAACGTGAAATATATTAAATACACAATCAGTATCCATGGCATTGCAATATAATAGTTTTATTGTCACCGCTGCCTAGCAACTATTTATTATTATTTTGCTGATTCCTAAAATTATTTCTTCACGTAACCTTAAAGTTGTAGTTGTGTTGACTATCAGTGTGCATTATTATTGTGGTGAATAGTGGTAATAGGGTATAGTATGGTGAAAAATAGTGTTCGTACCACGGACCGAAGTGGTTTTGCAGCTCTCGAATGTTTTAAGAGCTATCTCGAGCCAGCAAAACCTCATTTTCGGCTTTAGGTACGAAATATACAAGGTATATATAAAATAATACTAACTGCGATATATAAATAATAATAACACTACGAGCTGCACTATTATGATATTCAATGTTGTTAATGATTCTGTTTAGTCATTACCAAATATCTAACTGGTTCTTTAACAAGTTGCTCATGTGATCCAGCAGTGTCGAGGAGTTTCGCAACATAAAAGTTTCAAGCAGTTGGCTTTACGGCAAACCATAAACCCAAGGGTGTATCGTGTTGTCTTTTATTGCAGCTGTGTCAACCTGTGCAAAGTTAATTTACACATTACAGATAAAACACACTTGCTTCTTTGGTATAATATACCAAATCACATAATAGTTTTATTTTACTTACAATAACATTAATAAAACTGAAGGTTTGTTAGTTTCTGGAAAATAATACCATCATAATTATCTACTATAAGATAGCTTTTTGAGGAAGGTTGTATACAACAGTCAACCGATAACCTTAGGATATTGAACCTAACCAGGATAACCGATCTTATAACCTAATCTTATAGCCGAAGGATAAAAGGTACATCGTAGCTTGTTTTACCTACGAGATATGTCATTTTATACTGGAGATGACTAACCTTACATCCTATGACTCTAGGATCTAGCCTGGAACTATTTCACATCACTTCAGACTTTTTGTGTCATCATTACATTGATAAAATCCATTAGCGGTTGGCAGGATTCAAACCCTCGGGCTTCGAAGCCCTGAACTCTACCACTACGCAATGACTTACAGGTCATAAAATTTAGCAATTTATTTCCAAACCATTTTGTAGAGCTTCAAAAAACAAATAATTTAGTATATTGAAGCGTTATTATGCGCCTAATGGTTACGGAGAAAATTCCAAAAAATTGTAAATTTAAAATTCCCATGTTATTCTTATGGAGAATGAGTAAACTGTTGTAGTTTGCTTGTTTATGAACATATTTTGATCAAATTTGGAAAATGTTTTTATTTCTTACTAACTATTAACATTTTACAAAAAAAAACAGTTTTACCCTCCCTGATGCAGCAAACCTAAGTACTTGTTAAACTAATTCTATTTAAATCGGGAATAAATGTTATATTTTTAAGTAGACATTTCAGTGTAAATCCAATCAGTCAAATGGAAATTCGCTTAGTCTGCAGGTTTGCTGCGGCGGGGGTATTTTAAAATTCAGGTTGTTTTGGTTTTGAAGTAAGGAATAAGAAAAGTAACTTTTTAATACTGACAAGGTAAGACAAACCACATTGCCGCTATAAACACTCCGGTTGACTGCCTTTAGGTACATCTGGTATCTGGTGATGTTATGTTTTATTTCTTGTATTTAGGTCACGGAATTTGTCAATGCACAAACATAATCACAAATAATTTGATTTAATTTTGTTTTAAGTCGTGCTTTTATTCCCTTGACCGATTAGGGTTATGGACTTAGATTTAATAATGCATAAAATGAGGTTCTTGAGTAGATAATCTGACAAACATGTGAACACTTTAAATTTTAGTGTAGTGGCAAGAGGATCAATGAGAATAGATTTAATAATGAAATACCCCCGCCGCAGCAAACCTGCAGACTAAGCGAATTTCCATTTGACTGATTGGATTTACACTGAAATGTCTACTTAAAAATATAACATTTATTCTTGATTTAATTAAATGGAATTAGTTTAACAAGTACTTAGGTTTGCTGCATCAGGGAGGTAAAACTGTTTTTTTTTTGTAAAATGTGAATAGTTGGTAAGAAATAAAAACATTTTCCAAATTTGATCAAAATATGTTCACAAACAAGCAAACTACAAGAGTTTACTTATTCTCCATAAGTAAGTTAGTTATAATAACATGGGAATTTTAAATTAAAATTTTTTTGGAATTTTCTCCGTAACCATTAGGCGCATAATAACGCTTCAATATACTAAATTATTTGTTTTTTTAAGCTCTACAAAATGGTTTGGAAAAGAATTGCTAAATTTTATGTTTTTTGGGTCAAAAATGGGAAAAACCTATTTTTACCCCATAAAACCCCCCGTAAACCCCCGTTCCCATGGTCCGATCATGCTGGATCGCGAACTCGTTCGAATAAACGTACGTTTACACGTTTGTACCAAATTTCATCAAAATCGGATCATTTTTGCTCGAGTTATCGTGCTGACGGACATATATATATATATATATATGAATTTGAACGGATGGTGTTTTTGGCCTCTAGGGACCTCAAAACGAAAAAAAAATCGGTCCCGCGTCCAGGTCTTATCATGAGTACTACGATAATAGCTTATTCCCTATATGGGAAATTCGCTAAAACAATTCAAAAACTATATTTGGGGGAGGGGGGCAACTCTTGCTCGATTGTGAATTTGTAATTTTGTTTAGCCTGATAGTTAAAACAATATTATATTTTACAACAGACACATTTGATAATTTATGGTTTTTAATACAAAGCATAAAATTTGATCGCTGAATTAATAGCAATTCTGAAAAGTAAAAGTATGAAATAAAACGAAATTCAGATTAACATATTTATGATCTTACTTCATCTATAGTGCTACTTGCACAGTATTTTCTTCTTCATTTTTAATGTTTACCAATGACAACAGATGAAAAATTTATATGTACCGTTTTGTTAAACCTTAACTATATTTTTTTTATAGAAGATGTGTTTTGCTTATGATTTAAAAACTATTTAGTAAGTAATACTATTTTGAATGATCATTGTTTTTGAAGCTTTTTTAATAACGCCAAGGTAATAAACGGCAGTTTAAATTAAGATTTGAATCTTATTTTGACCAAATTAAATTAAATCGGAATTTGCAGTGTTGTTGACGTGGACCTAAGTATAAATATTTGTTTGGTTGTTGTTTATGTACACAGACTGGCATTAAAAGGCATTTAACACTCATGTGCTGTAGAGGGGTGTTGGGAGAAATATTATAAAGAATTTGGCGATTTACCACTAATATTGCTTTTATGTAGGTAGTTGGGATACAGTTTACAACAGCAAAGCGTTCCTACTAATTAGGCTCGAAAACTTTAAACAACTGACCACTTTAAATCATCATCTACAATATCATTTTGTCGAATTCTATATTGGTTCCTATGAACTATCATATTTTTTAGTTCTTGGTCAAATCAAAGATTAAACTGAATAATAAAGGGGTTTGTTTGTTCCATTTATTATATTAAAGGGCTTTTTTATATTTGCGGCCATACAACATTATATGTTATTGATTAGATTATTTGTTAAAAAAAATCTCTTTTTATTAAATCTTGGTTTGGCGGCTTAAGTTAAAATGATGATTAATGTTAATATTTATGTAAGGCTATAAGTTAATTATGAATGATTTCCTCAAATTAGTCAAAATAAAGTATGATATTTTACAAAGGGCTTTGAAAATTCACAAAATGCAGATTTTATTCACTAAATTATATCTTTTGTATTATTAATATAATTGGCACTGACAAAAATTATTTTGAACGTGGAAAATAGTGAAACTTGGTGGTGCGTACACCCAGCAAAAATTAAATGAAAAAATTGCAATACTTTGTGTTTTAGTACAGTAGATGTTTTCATTAAATAATATTCTTGGTTTCAAAACTACTGTTGTTTACATATAGACAGTCAATTTGAAATATATATTGGATCATTTAAAAAATGATCGTTGGTAGCATCTTTTTTAGATAGAAAAAAAACTTGACACATAGGGACCATTAGGGGCAATGTCGTAATGATGTAATCTTTGTCATGATTATATCGCTCATAATATAGTGAGAGTGACGAGATGTCAACGCTATTATCTCAATGAAATATGACGAAAGATAAATATAATTTGTACACTGTTGATTCATATTTTTCACATTTAAAACACAAAGATTTAATAAAAATAAAAGCTTATAGCTAAAATACAAAATGTGTTTACTTTTTGAAATGTTCAAACAACCCAAATTATCGTTACGCAAACATAATTGCCATTTATCGATTTACTATAAATAAACACTATTACGCGAATATAATAACAATTTATACATAACAATTTAATAGAACCGTATTTATAACACAAATACTAAAACAGACATTGTATGCATTATAAACATAAACAAACTACGTAACTAGCCTGAATCCTATACTAATAACATTAACATATTATGTTCCACATAAGCGATTTTCAATAATGTTTACTTTCGGGCTGGTACGGATCATAAATTTTTGCTATAAATACGGATTATAAGTACGGACCGTATTTGTGCTATAAATACGGTTCTGTTAAATTGTTATTTTGCTAAACAAAATATTAAATATCAAATAGCTTGTAGCTTATTTGACTTAACCATTTAGCCAAAAAAACTTTTCGATGTATTAAAAATAGTTAAATCATTTGTATTCTGCAAATATTTAGAAACCATAAATCTTACAGTTTTCGAACTACCAGATTTAAATGTTAACCGATGTATTCGGAAATATATGCATTCTAATATGCATTGTAAATATGCTAGTAATTGTTCTAAGTTAAGGTACTACTTTATTTTGCACCTGTCATTATTAGTACATAATACATGATACATGGTAAAAAAAATTTAGTTAGTCATGACCTTACATGTGTTGTTTTTTTTTAACAAAAGTGATTAATACAAGCGAATAGTTACGGATTCTAAGTAAATTGAAATGTTCCAAAAGTCAGTTGAGCTTGATATAAGGCCGGGAACTGGACATACGGTTTCACGGTCCCAAGTGATCACTTTGTCATTCTACTGTGTTTCGTGTTTTATAATTCCCTACCTAAATCCAAAATAAGTTTGACAATAGATTTATCTGAAACAAAGTGAAACAGTAATTGCATAACTTTTTTTCCTGTGATGTGATTAAAAACGATATGTCAACGTAATAGGCGTATTCAAACGAATACACATCAACACCACCATTGATGTGTAGTACATACACATCAATTCGGGAAAAGAACATTTTTGGGTTTAGAGGCGTCAAAAATAACTATTTTATTCCAAATCTCAACCTCAAAATTGGTGACGAAGACAGTTTTTTTTATATAATATGTATAGAGGGAGAACGTAGAAAGTTTTGTTTACGATGTTTTTTTAAATCTATATAAATAAAATTCGAGTTTTTTTTACTAATACATCAAATCGTGAACTATATTGATACAAATCAATATACCTAGCTATCAATACAGCTATCAAATACACTCCTTGGAATATTTTCAAGGAGTGTATTTGGGAGATTTCAGGTAGAATAAATAAATGTGTAAACGTGATGGGATCCAGTAGGAAGAGTTAATTCTATATCTGGTTGAAACTAGTTGAATATGGTTACCTGTTAATGATATCATTTATTGATCAAGCTTGGACAACAGTTTTCTTGGTATAGCCAATTCTCAATTCTCAATTATATTTTAGTTTGTCCAATTCTCCTAATGTCTTGTGATCTACCATTTTAGGCTTGGGATCTTTTGTCAACGAAGGTAGTCGGGTCTTAGTCTTCTTCCCATCAACAATTCTGAAGGACTGTACCCTGATGGAAGTTTTATAACGTTTTAACAACTTTTATTTTAGGAATAAATTTTACAAACTGAATTATTTGTAAACACAAAACAACAAATATATCCAGATGATCATAATAATTACCAAATCAGTATTTAAGAATAACAAACATTTGATAATTCCAGATGTTTTATGCAAAATATTTTTGAAATTATCAATACAATTAACAGCAAAATGTATGTAAAACTTGATGTTAGTTTTAAATTATAAAAAAAAACCTGCAAATAAAACAAACTACTAATTTGTTATTATTTAGCAGTAGTACGTATTTTGACAAAAGGAGTATACTAAATCACCACATATATAGAAAAAAGGCAATCCAAAGTGTGTTCAAAAAGGTTTTAAAAAGTTTGGAATATTTTGAAGCAATATTAAAAAAAGTAAACTTTTACAGTGAAAATTTTACATATAAGAGCATCGCAGCGAATATCAGCGGGAATTTATGGCGTCTGTTGGTATGAAACATGTTACGTTATTTTTATGGCTTACTCCGACATTGTTTTTCGTTCAGTTGAAGCTGATCTACATTAGCAAGTTTTTTTTAAGGTTACACTTTTTATCTCGATGTTTTAGTGACTAGTTGTAGGTAGTGAGATGTGTTAAATACTAAACTGATGGTTAACATATGAGTTTATATGTTTTGAAACAATATGGTATCATACACTTTGACTATATAGAGGTCAATTACTTGAGTCATCAATAATAAAAAAAGCTAATTTATTCGACTTATTCATACGTTTGTAATTTTCTTTGTGGCAACTAGAAACATTTTCTAAAATTTTTAAAATCTGTAAACAAATAATTTAATTGCTTGGTTAAATTTTCACTAGTTATAAATTATATTATATGTGACTTACTTATTCTTAGTTTGATGTATGTTGTCCTGAAAATTATTACAC
This sequence comes from Macrosteles quadrilineatus, assembly GCF_028750875.1. NCBI lineage: Eukaryota > Metazoa > Arthropoda > Insecta > Hemiptera > Cicadellidae > Macrosteles > Macrosteles quadrilineatus. Next base: position 2,104,283 of record NW_026542610.1, read on the forward strand.
ACATGAAACACGCGTAACAAATATGTATTTTTTTCATTGATAATCCTACCAAGACCTTATGGTTTTAGCCAAATTATTACAGGGATCAAATAATTTCTGATAATGTAAACAATACCGTAATCATAACCATAACCATATCAATATCATAACGATTTTGTCTATTGTGTTCGAAATGTGGTGCGACGTGTACAAAAGAAAGCTTATCTCCAATCTGTATTATCAACAGATCATCTGTTCTACGTATAAAACTAAATAAAATAATGTTTGGCCGGTATTATATTGAATGGTGGCCAAACTCATGTTTTAAGTTTAAAACGTTGTCAGTATTTGCACGCACTGTTATTTTGCTGCTTATTAGTCATTTACATCCGAATATCTAATGCTATTGGTTGTATTTTTAAACAAAAAATTATACGTTGGAGATTAGAATTGTGTTAAACGCAATAACGTACACAAGTTAACGTTTTGTTGAATGGTTTATACTGTGATCTCCTCACTGTGATTTCCATCATGTTTACATTAGGGATAAATAACTTAGGGAATACATTCTGCTACAGGATTGAATTATAAGCTTATTAACATACTTATTCAGCACCCCACTATTATTTCAGGATTTATTATACTGCATTATATTTATCTTGGCTCTACGACGAGTTGCAGTAGAACCTTGATAACACGACTCTCATGGGGATGATGAAATAATTCTGGTTATCAAGGTTGACTTCTTATTGAGGTTTACAATAAAATGTGTTTATAAGTAAAATTAATTCAAGGGGATTTGAAAAATACACTTGTTATCAAGAGTGACTTGTTATTGAGAGTCTTCTTAACGAGGTTCCACTGTAGTTTAAATAGGTTCGTATATTTAAACTTTGGCTAGAACGTAGTCTTAAATTCTCTCACATGTTCGGGATTTTTATTTCCTTTGCAGTTTCTATTAAACTATTATGAGAAACTTTTAAAGTAGTATTATTTTATTGCACATAACTTAGGGTGAGAGTAAGTTTCTCAGGTGTTGAAATTTGTCGTTTTACTCTGTTACAAGGTTCACACGTCAATGTATTAACAACTGAAAGACACCCTCGTCCTCTCTAAAATTGTACACGTCACTGGTTTTACTTCTAACTGAACAATACTTTCTCGTTATAACATTAACTTCTTCATCAATCTCGTCTAAGCACCCCTTTTATACCAAAGCATATATTTGTTTTCTCTTCCGCGAGCTCATCTTGAAGCTATCTTGCTAATGACACAGCTGCACTGAACATTTCTAGGAGAACACTTGTACGCCGCGTATTATATGTACGTTATACGTCAGCGTTATACGTTATACGCCACGTATTATAAGTACGTTATACGTCAGTGTTATACGTTATACGCCGCGTATTATATGTACGTTATACGTCAGTGTTATACGTTATACGCCGCGTATTATATGTACGTTATACGTCAGCGTTATACGTTATACGCCACGTATTATAAGTACGTTATACGTCAGTGTTATACGTTATACGCCGCGTATTATAAGTACGTTATACGTCAGTGTTATACGTTATACGCCGCGTATTATATGTACGTTATACGTCAGCGTTATACGTTATACGCCACGTATTATAAGTACGTTATACGTCAGTGTTATACGTTATACGCCACGTATTATAAGTACGTTATACGTCAGTGTTAAACGTTATACGCCGCGTATTATAAGTACGTTATACGTCAGTGTTATACGTTATACGCCACGTATTATAAGTACGTTATACGTCAGTGTTATACGTTATACGCCACGTATTATAAGTACGTTATACGTCAGTGTTATACGTTATACGCCGCGTATTATATGTACGTTATACGTCAGTGTTATACGTTATACGCCGCGTATTATATGTACGTTATACGTCAGCGTTATACGTTATACGCCACGTATTATAAGTACGTTATACGTCAGTGTTATACGTTATACGCCGCGTATTATAAGTACGTTATACGTCAGTGTTATACGTTATACGCCGCGTATTATATGTACGTTATACGTCAGCGTTATACGTTATACGCCACGTATTATAAGTACGTTATACGTCAGTGTTATACGTTATACGCCACGTATTATAAGTACGTTATACGTCAGTGTTATACGTTATACGCCGCGTATTATAAGTACGTTATACGTCAGTGTTATACGTTATACGCCGCGTATTATATGTACGTTATACGTCAGTGTTATACGTTATACGCCGCGTATTATATGTACGTTATACGTCAGTGTTATACGTTATACGCCACGTATTATAAGTACGTTATACGTCAGTGTTATACGTTATACGCCACGTATTATAAGTACGTTATACGTCAGTGTTATACGTTATACGCCGCGTATTATATGTACGTTATACGTCAGTGTTATACGTTATACGCCGCGTATTATATGTACGTTATACGTCAGCGTTATACGTTATACGCCACGTATTATAAGTACGTTATACGTCAGTGTTATACGTTATACGCCACGTATTATAAGTACGTTATACGTCAGTGTTATACGTTATACGCCGCGTATTATATGTACGTTATACGTCAGCGTTATACGTTATACGCCACGTATTATAAGTACGTTATACGTCAGTGTTATACGTTATACGCCACGTATTATAAGTACGTTATACGTCAGTGTTATACGTTATACGCCGCGTATTATAAGTACGTTATACGTCAGTGTTATACGTTATACGCCGCGTATTATATGTACGTTATACGTCAGTGTTATACGTTATACGCCGCGTATTATATGTACGTTATACGTCAGCGTTATACGTTATACGCCACGTATTATAAGTACGTTATACGTCAGTGTTATACGTTATACGCCACGTATTATAAGTACGTTATACGTCAGTGTTATACGTTATACGCCACGTATTATAAGTACGTTATACGTCAGTGGTATACGTTATACGCCACGTATTATAAGTACGTTATACGTCAGTGTTATGCGTTATACGCCGCGTATTATAAGTACGTTATACGTCAGTGTTATACGTTATACGCCACGTATTATAAGTACGTTATACGTCAGTGTTATACGTTATACGCCACGTATTATAAGTATGTTATACGTCAGTGTTATACGTTATACGCCGCGTATTATATGTACGTTATACGTTGTATGCCACGTAAAAAGTGCGACGCTAGGAAAACACGGCTTTAACTACTGGATGGTTGAAGAAAAACTAATAATTACAAGTGACTTCGATTAAAACCAATTATGTTTTGTTTACCATAATGCAATTTTCTGGCAAAAAGACAAGACCTCTAAAAATACCAGTTTACGGTATGAAACTTCAGACAACTAAATTTAAAATAGTTCACATTTTTATAAGGCTTTACTGCGTTAAAAACGTGTTTACAACTACTACACTGTGGTCTGTAATTTAGCGTACATGATGAGCATCACATTAATGTGTTATGAATATTCATAAAGCATACGTGCTTAGAGAGCTACTGTATTGTCAGTGAAATAATGCATTAAAACAACAGATGCATATAATTAAACTTTGATATTAAAAATTTTAGAAATAATGCAAAATAATATATAGTTTTATTTTCTGGCACATGTTTAATTTTTCCAAGTAGCGTAAATTATCTGTTTTGAATATATTTTTTGGAAGACAACAAAAATTACACATATATGTTGGAACAAGATACGATACACTATTGATAGTATTTTGGACAATTTATCCACATCTTTTAACCTTTGTATTTTGTATTTAACTATTAGTTAGGAGAAAGCGCAAAGTTTGTTTTACTTATTTATAGCCTAAATCTCTACGGAATTCAAGGGTCACACACCCCAGCACAAATGATCGAAACTATGTAAAAAAATGACCAAGTGGCTAATTTATTTGATACTAATCGCATCTTTACAAGGTTAAAACATGAAAATACCAATAATCAGTAGGTTAAACTAAATAAAAATTATATAACTCAAACTTAACTAGAAAATAATTCTGAAATAGTATAGTGGGCTATTCTCGCCACCAATAGAAATTTTAGCAATAACATTCTATGTTTTAAATATAAATATAAAACGTGTTTACGGGCTTAAGACTTAAAAACAATGTTTGTTAGTTTCTGATGGATTATTTTTCACATATTCAGTATAAAGATTCAAAGCCTACTCACGCGCCATAATCTTACGCTTCTCCCGCCAAACCAGGTACAACATCCTGCCTCCTTAAATATTCAACACTCATTATAATTCTGCCTAACATGTTGTTCAGATCCACCACTGAATATTCCTAGAGGTTACGAGGGTCTTGCGAACATAATACGGGTAAGTCATCTTATGTGCCATTATTATTTTGAACACACAAAACAACATGTATGTTTAACTGTGTGTTCAGGACCGTTCATTCATTTCCTTTCGAAATATTGTTCCTTAAAATGAGTGAATAGATACAGTTTTGATAACGATCTTAAAAAGTGAAATATCTTCTCTGGGGTAAAATGAAATTCATTACTTATACTTTAGGAGAACAACTGTATTGATAGTATTAGTGTTGATTATCTTTTTTGTAATATTTTTGTTTATTACTTTTAAGTAAGGAAAACAAACTGTATCAGCAAACTGACACATACTTTCCAACATTAGCTTGTCAATAACCCTTATAATAAGTAGTGCGTGTAATTTTGATATATTATGGGCAAAGTTTCAAAAACTCCAATAATTTATGAACAGTGTACTTTAAATGGTTGGGGGTTGTACAATATTGATTAGAATCAAAAGAGCCACAATTAACTACAGTTTAATCCATCCGTTAGAGCAGTTTTTTGGTTAAAATCGTGCTGCTTTATGGAGAGAAATTACGGTTAAAAATAAAAATAAATTAATAAACTTATATATACTATCGGTTAGTAACAACATACTATTTCGTAAAAGGGAATTTTAAGAGATGCACTTTTTATGGACAATCAGGTCGTAGAGTTATTACTACATTTTATATGTAACTAAAATACTGAGATAACTAAGAAATTACGAAATTATCTTCATGTTAAATGTTAAGATATGAGGAAGGAGAAATTAAAAAGACATAACCATAAATAAGACAACTAAGCGAGGAAGACGTGTTAATATTGGATGGATTCTGTGCTATCTTCTTTAAACAACCCTTCATAAGTTTATGTAGGCTACCATACACCCAAGTTTTGTCATTATTTCACTATCAAGGATAACATAGTAGATTATCAGTTAATAAACTGTAAATAACTCATCTTTCTATTTGTTGTGAAAACATAATAATTTTTCCATCGAAGACGAGTATGGGAAGCACTATTGAAACCTGAAATAAAACTTTCGTGACGAGTATTGAACGATACTATTGATCACGAAAAAAAAATTTTACAACAAATAAAAAAAAAATTAAGTTGTGACTTTGTTGATGTCAGACAAAGTAATGCTAATGTAGCGAAAGTAATGTTTGTGTCAGGAAAAGTCAGCTGATCACTATTTGCTTTTTGTGTATGGAAATTAAAGATTTTCGAAGATCTGTATGGAAATTGTTTTACACATTATTCTTTTTTGAAATCATTTTGATAGTAAACGAATTTAAATTCCATAAAATGAGTCAAAGATTTCAACTAATTCCTTCTGTTATTTTTATATATTTTTCAGGAATAATTGTTTCCCATGCAAAATATTAATAGGTCTCAATTCAGCTATCTATTTATAAGTGTGGCCTATATGGGGCACCGAAGAAGAGGTCTATTTAATGGTGTCCCCCATGCGAGGCACTTCTGGGGCTGTTACTGTACGTTGACTCTAAAGAAGAACTAATTAAAAATTGGCAGATGTTGAAAAGATTCGAAAAGGCAAATTCACGAAATCTTCGAACGGTAAATAATAGAGATAGTAGTACAATTGTAAATAAGATCTACGCAATCTACGCATCCGTTTTCCGGTGACAGGGGAAGAGAATATGCCTATAAAGTTCTGGAAGTCTCTACACGTGTGCAAATCACTTGGACTCACGAAAACCAATCAACTGATAGGAGACCCTCGTTCTATGACGTAGTACCACCCGGTTGGTGGAGTGGTTCCGGCATCTGTGGAGATCCTCTAGATTATCTGCAAAAGAAATCGACAGTCTCCTAGAAATCGGCTTAGCGTGATTTTAGTCTCCAAAATAGTTTCAATTTTTCGACGAAGTTTCGCGCACTTGTGTGTTCAAGTTTAGCTCCCATGGCCTGTCACTTTAGTGGCAGAAGTTAGGTTGTGCTAACATCAACTGAAATATGTATGTATCAATTTAAATCCATTTGTAACCATATTTATTATAATTCTAAATCTGCTTGCTCACTCGCCAAATAAAATAAATTACCTTTTTTTTAGATTCCCACCTGGGGCTGGCCGCGTCCGTCAACGAGTCGTTGGAGGTTAAGCAGATGTTAATTTGGAAGAACCAAAAAAACAATAACAATAATAATAGTAATCCCCAAAAATGAAAATATTTTCTTTTTAATAAAATTCTGATTTCAGGAAATTTTATTGGTTGAACAATTTAAGGGGAAATGTTAATTAATCACCCTGACTTGATTGTCTGATCTCAGGATCTCAGGGCTATCTGGCCTTTTTAATGTTGAATTTTAGCTAATTATAAATAAGCATAGTTTACTTAAAATATTTCATAAGTTTTGTCCAGTACATCGTTGCTGTTTGAATTGTAAAGTGTTGGAAAGTATTACATGCCATTTTGTGAGAGACCATTAACAAATTTTCTGATCTTTAACATAATGTAAATTAACCTGTTAAAATATGTTGATGTCAAAGTATTAAAAAGCGATTACCGCTAAATTACTCATACAAATAAACAAACCAATGTTATTGTTCATATGGTGATTTGTTATCCATATATATGAAACTAGCAGAGCACCCGTCCTTCGTACTGGGTTGGCATATAAGTATAAAATGCTTATCGCAGTTATACTCAAGCTTTGCGATTGCAATGGGGGGAGGAATTTACGGTATGATATAGTATAACACATCTACCATTGCCATAATGTTCTACCATTGCACCTAAACAATAGGAAAAAAAAATTATCAAACATTCGCACAATATCACAAATTATTCATTAAATTAAAATCTCAAACCTTACTGTAAACAATCCTACTTTGACAGTTCTCATTGTGTATCACAGCTTTTTGTTGCTGCTTAGATCAAATTAGCTGTTATATGCACGAACAAAATAATAATAGTGCTGCACCCTGTTGGGAAACCTTATAACTTTTTAATGCTATTGCATATTATAGAACCAACTTGTAAAGTTGAAACAGCTGACTAATTTCTTTAATTCCCTTTAAATATGAATACTCATGGGGAACATGGGGAACTACAGACCCACTGGGGCGGAGCCCAACAGGATTTTTGAGATAAGATTATGCCTAAATGTTAATAGGGAATGTGAGCTATCATCATGCCAAATTTCAGCCCAATCCGTCCAGTAGTTTATGCGGGATTGAGCAACACACAAACATACATACAAACATACACACAAACTCACAAACTTTCAGATTTTTAATATTAGTAAGAAGTAGGGAGGCCGTGTATTCTATGGAAAAGTACCGGTATCAAGGTGCGTCGTCAAAAAGGTTGTTATGAATAATTGGGTAGGCGTAAGTACCCAAGAGATGGGTTATTGGCTGTATGGTCCAGCGATTGCATCACGCGGTGAGTAGGAACAGAAAGTGACACATTGGAAAAGCGAGTTTAGCATCAACCATAAACCATAAACCTCTGTTAACCACCCACTGCAGCTGTTTACTTTACACTTTACACAACCGCCATTGAAGCGCCGTCAATGAATGAAAACCTTGATCCGAACAGCTGTTCGTTATTTCATAGATGATTATGTGATAAAAATTGGACGAAAACTTGACAAAAATCACACAAAACTGCATTTTTGAACAATTTTATTTACAAAGTAGTGATGCCATAATGGCTAAAGACACTCTCGCCAATCCAGTGAACACATTAAAATGACTTGGATCGTACTCTCGTTTTCCTGGAGAAGATTGCGTAAAATGCCATCTTGAGTGTTACAGAAAGACAGACTGACAGACAGAAATTTAGATGAGACTTGTTTCGGCTTCTTTAATGTATAAAACGTAAAAATAACCTAAAACTTTATGATTCTGAGCAATGTACAGACAAAACTCTAATTTTATTTATATAGATAATGTTGTGAATGAGTCTTATTGCGAAACTTATAGAAAAGAAAAATATATAAATAGCTTCCAAAGACTGATTTTTTTCAGTGGTATTAATTAATTTCTTAAGTGGATGATTTCTAAGTAAATTGAATTTTTCCAAAAGTCAGTTGAGCTTGATATACGGTCAGGAACTAGACAGTGGGTTCCTCTGTCCCAAGTGATCTCTTTGTCATTCAACTGTGTTTCGTGTTTTATTATGTTGTACTTAAATGAAAAAAAAATATTGTATGATATTTGGTTTACAAAACAAATTTCACTGCAACAACAGATACAATTGTTTTGGGAATATTGTGTAAACTTAAGGGGGTTTTAGAGATGGAAATTATATGCTCACCCAATCGTTATTAAGTGTAGTAATGATACAACAACTATATAAATAAATTGTATTGAAATTATTAAATTTATACGGGGTTGATAAAAGTGTTTTAATATCAATGCAGTAATGAAAAACCATCGCATATCTAATTTTAGGTATCGAAGTAATAGAATTTCTGTAACCTTGCCCATTGATGCAACATGCTTCTACGCAAATTGAAAATATTTGAGGTGGTAAATACTAGGTTTTGGTAAAAAAAATTGAAGTTTGTATTTGTCATAGCTGAAACGAATCATTGTACCGAATGGGGTGTATGAAGAATGGGGTGGATAGAGCCAATGACATCCAACCTGAAGAACAGAGTTCAAATCGCACTCATCTCCAATGCTATACCTGGTAATGCAAAGCCCTCTTCATTTAAAACGTAAAACTCCCCCATTATATTTTATCTAACGTTCTGTCAGCTTCATCACCAGAACAATTTTGTAAGAGAAAGCGCATGATGATTACAAAACAACTAATCAAAATACGTAGATTTCTATGCATGAATATTGCTCTCTATTTTCAACGACCTACCATATAATAGACATTGAAAAATACTATAAAATACATGATGGGCGGTTCATATCAATATTGAATTGTGAACATGACGCTATGAAAAGATATAGGGCTATATAGAGATAAGAATAATCACCTAATCTCTCATATTTTACGAAAAGGTGAATGATTGAATCAATAAATGAATTAATGGAATTTTATTTCATTTCCCATTAACTTTTTATACAACGTATATTGTATATTTTTCTAATAGATATTACAGCTTATAGTTTTTTTTGCTTATCTATAACTAACTGTACATGTTGGATCAATCCTTAAGAATGTCTTTAAATGGTACACCAAATAAACTATGTAATTTATTGTTTCTTCTTCTCGTAATCTATTTATTTGTCCAAACATAAATAGGTCAAGGTAATTAGAATTGAAATAAAGAAAATAGTGACTAACTACAGGTAAACCACAAAAGAATAAAAGAATCGTATAAAATATACATATTTGCATAAGTTGCTATTTAAGAATATTATTGCCAAAGAACTTGGTTTACAAAGTTAACTTTATTGATAAAGATAAATTAAAATATATTTATCACCCGCCAACCCTAGTACTACAGTTCAGTTCCCTGAAATTCAATTCCTTATGTTGCTCCCACAAGAATTGCTGCCCTACTTTAATGCATTCTTGATTACATCCAAGAACTAATTTCAGTCATCAACACTTTTTTGTTCGTGGTTTTTAGCAAATTTTTACCTTATATTTAGTTTGTTAAATAAAGACATGCCACTCTATTTTAAGGGGCTTATGGTGTTGTTATACATGTTTATTGTTGATATTTGTTATCAATAAGCAGTGATTTGGTTTTACAAATCATATATTTGAAATATTAGTATTGGTCTATTGTAAAATACTTGTAAACGAAAATTATCATTCGGACGTTATATATTTTGTAACGTCTTAAACCAACGTATTTCGTATTTTTATATGTTAAACGTTTGATAAGGTAGCCTACCACATTATTGATGGTTTTTAAATGTAAGTTGCCAGACATTTTTACTTAAAGTCCTACCATTAAAAACTATCTAAGTCTATTTGTAAATGTTTATAATTTTTCTTCTAAATGAATAATGAAAATTCAGCGATCGAAACACAAAAGATTGGATTATTCGTTTCCTCATGAAATAATGTTGCCCGTTTCTTTATGCACTTTACCTCTTATGTAACAAAGCATTCGTCGTTGCAAACAACAAAAGATATTTTTTAAGGGACGTATCAGAAGAAATGATTCTAATATTTTAATAAACATATCCGAGAATGTTTGTTTGTATTAATTTTACGTTTGTATGAATGTTATAGCATCTGTAACTAAAATGTAATGCTGTTTAACAATTGATTTTTTGAGTTCATTGAGTTACTTCGTTCGATGACTTTTTGTAGAATCTAAATCAGAATTTATAAAAAATTTCCATCAAACTATGCTGTACACACGTAAATACATTTCAAAGACTTTGTCTGATTTGTAAGCATCTCACGCTCAAAGGCTCAAGATAACTTTAAGGATTTGCCATCACCAGGAGAGCTACTGATGCATGTATAATTCATCATCAGCTTAGTGTCCCTAGCCTTTACATCAACCTGGTTGACAATTAAATTACCATATTTGTTGTAATAATAATACCATCAACATACTATTCTTTCAGTAGAAAAAATTAAAATTTTTAAATAATAATTTTTACAAATAATTACATAAATAACTAACCTATACAATTAAAATTGTACTTAAAACGCAAAATTATAAGAATCAATTTTAATAGATGGTTAAACTAAAGTTTTTAACTATTTTTGAATATAGCTGGTCTAATAAGCAATTATAATTATATAAAATTTTGCGATTTGCCTTGTACAATTTTAATTACAGTGTTTTAACATATAACAGATTTAAACGTTTAGCTTATATTTGGAAGTGGTACTACTTATCACATAGCAGGGTTTACAAATATTGATGAAGTAAATAATCTTCCAAATACATCCACAACTACATAAACCTTGAAATGTCGTGTGTTGCTGCCTTCACAAATCAGCTAAACGCATGGCTTTTTCATCACAAAGTGTTATTTATAGACATAAACTGTAAGTAAGTCGTTTTTGGATAATTCTTTTTTTTAAATCACAAACTATATGTGTTTACCCAAAAATAGTACTTTGGCTGGGTTTGATGATCATTATGCGTCAAAAGTAATTTACTAATAAGTAACTTATTGATCATTTAAGGTATCCAATTATGGTATTTTTGTGTAAGAATATTTATTCAACCCAATTATCTATTTGTTTGGTAACGATGTTGTGGAGTAGTCAGAGTTGAACGATGTACATGACATATTCATTGTTTTTCTAAGGCCTTGAGGAATTTATGTTCAACAGGTAAAACCGAGCACTGCCACTATGAGATCAAATATTCACAGTCATCAACTTTAAGGTTCACCATGTACTGTACGTATTCACACAAAATTATTAAATCAAGCTGATCTTAAAACCAAAGAATAATCTTATAAACAACACTAGAGGTGAGAGTCACCTAGATGTACAGGATGTACTTCTACAGATATTGGTCAAAACCGGTTTGATTTAAGGAAAACTGTATGTGTATGTATAATAAAACTAATGCTCTAAATGTCTGTCGATCCTTTAAGTGCATTATATAATCATACCTCTTGAGGTGGTAAAATCAATTCAATTGTTTATTTCCACATACATTGGCATAGTATTTCAAATCCATAACATGTTCCAGTTATTAAATGTTTATTAATAAACATTCATAGTTGTCCTAACTGAAAAATCGACTTATTGTTTTAAGGAAACAAAATTTTAAAGTATAAATAAAACGTATTGAGAGGATTAGTGAATTTTCCATTATTTTTAGCTTGGTAGTTTTACTAACCTAGTTAACTATTTGTGTCATATGCACACATATACAGGGTGTCCCCAAACTCACTACCAATATTTTAGGGCATTGTTCCTGGGTAAAAAACATATGTAAATAGCATATTTAGCTTTTCCTACTTACTCACACAGCCACCATTCTTTTTCAATTGTTTCTGAAAAGTAATTAAATATTGAAAATTGAAACTTTGTACAAACATTTATGACAACTAGAAAAAGCTACAAACAAATTATGACAAATTTATTAATTGATAAAACAATATAGTGGCCGTTTACAAATTCGTTTCTTAAATAACTTAAAAACTGGTTAAATACAAGAATATTTTAATTAGGGCAATTTAAATACAAACCAATTTACACCTTATTTTTTTAGGATTGGACGAATATTAACTGAGATATGGCAGCTTGACCGCTGAAAGTTAGTTTGCAGTGCATACCAAGTCTTAGTGTCAATCGATTTTGATTTAAATTGCATTAAAAGGTTATTCTTATAAAATTTGTGTAAAATCGACGGTTTTTGAGTTATTAGAAACACAATTGTAAATTACCACCATTTTGTTTTATGACTTTGGAAAATTCTCATAATTTTAGTAAACTTTATCTAGCTGTCATAAATTGTTGTGCAAAGTTTTAATTTCGTATTCTTAACCATATTAAAAAAAAAAAACTGATTAATAAGAAAAAAAAAATTGCGGCTGTGTGAGGAACTAAGTAACCTTCAGACAATTTATATATGATATTTGGATATGTTTCTCGAAGTCCAATATCCTAAAATATTGGTAGAGAGTTCCGGGACACCCTTTATAAATAGGTCATGCTCCATAAAAAAATTTCTTTTAAAAAGTGTATGTAATCTTACATGATAGTATTTTTAACTAAATTAAAGTATACTTTTTATATTAAGGTTTTACATTCATACGAGCAACGCAGCGAATATCACATGGAATTTATGGCGTCTGTTGGTTATAAAAATTTACGTAATTTTTATGGCTTACTCCAACATTGTTTCGCGTTCAGGTGAAGCCACTCTGCTCCAGCATTTTTTGTTTGGATAAAATTATCATCTGAAACGTATATAGATACAATGTCTAGCATTTTGTATAATCAAACATTCCTGGTTTTGCCAATTTGGTAATGGCGTGCCATTGTTTTTCAGTTAGTTAAATTTATATTATAAACAAATAAGATTTGCTTTTAATTGATCTGACTGAAATTGCAGGTATTTTACTGTCTTGTGGCATTTATGCCAGATGTATTCATGTGGTCCATCAACCTCAATACAAATTTTAGTGGAAATATACAGTGGTGTGGATTTTTCATTAGGTTAAATTTGAAATATATTTATTTAAGACGTAAAAACCGAAGACAAAACCCCTATGTATTCCAAAACACATTGTAATGCTTTTCCAATACTATTCGCAAATCAGTCGTAACAAATATATGTTGTTACAAAAAAATATGAGTGCTGTGTTTAAAATAAATGCAAAACGAAGATATATTGTTAAAAATTAAAATTTGTAGATTCGTTTGTTATGGAATCACATATACATTTCGGCAACATAATTATGTAATATCTTACGATATTAGACCCACAGATCTTACAATAACCCTCAAATCCATCGATACAAATAAATGTATCATGTTAAACATTTAATCTGTCTTCTTTACATTTGGAAATATCCGTATGTATGTTTAATGGTGTTGAGATGCTTATAATTTGATATAACTAAATAACACAAAAACAAACGAACGAAAAAAATAGAGATTTACAGTTTTCCAAACAATATTTTTTTATTGAACAAAGTATAATTATAATGTAGATATGGGCATACAAACAACCTGGTTTTTGTGTTTTTGTCTAATAAGTGATTCAAGAGAATAATGTTGATGATATTGATTGTAGATAAGCTAAGCTCTCTTTTGTACACGTTGCACCACATGTTGTCGAACACAATAGACAATACCGTTATGATATTGATATGGATATGACTATGTTTACACCGTTGTTTACATTATCAAAAAGTATTAAGCAATTTTTGTTGTCCTATTGTGGCTGATAATAGTATTTGTGTTCAGAATGATAAATATATTCCTAACTACCTTTTTTATAAAACGCAAGATAAGGTAGAATTCCTTACCCTTGTATGTAAATGAAATTTCTATCTGCTTCTATTGCTAGAGCAGTATTTAAAAAGTGCGCAACACGTCTAAGTATTAAATAGCTATCTGGGATATTTTTATCCTTCCAAAGGAATATTTTTATAAATAATTTTTATAACTATTTTATTAATTATACTGTAATGTTGTATGCGAACTGCACCGTTATAACGGGTAATTCATATTGAAAAGGCATGAAAGTTTAGAGTGTGAGAATGTTTTAAAAGTCTTAAGTGTGTTGTTTCATATGATCACTCTAAGATATCATGATTTTGAATACATTTACAACGGTTTCCTAGACGGTTAAGGTTGTAAGGTAAAATCTGATACATGCAAAGAAGTTGAAATACCAAAGCCCGATTGTGTCATATACATGTCATATACATAATTATGTTTCATTTTTCAAACGGGTAGCCTCCGGAATAAAACTTTTAATATTGATATAAACCGTTATATTTTATATAAGTTATATAACGGTTTATATCAATACTAAAAGTTTTATTCCGGAGGCTACCCGTATACAGTATACAGTATACAGTATACAGTACTTTTATAATCTTTTTCTTCTGACAACTATTGAAGTATTTTTTACTAATGTACTTGATTTGGTAAGAATATTTATTGAAAGAAGAGGACCAAAATAGTATAGTTAGATATGAATTAGACGTTTTAAAATATATATGTACTCAATCAAATCAAATCAAAATGTTGTTTATTTGTAGTTTTTTTTTCTTGAAAATACAATGGCGTCATACAATAAATATGACATCTTACAATTTTGTCTGAAAATTATTTTTACGGGGTTATAATTTGATTAGCTTACTCCAATATATGTGTGATTTGCAAGCTTTGACATAAATAATCAACACCTGGCGTTCGTAAAATTATTTAAGTAATATGACTTTTTAAAGAATATCATACATAAAGTAAACAGCGTTAGGTAAAGCAGCACAAATCCTAGTATTAAGTGTGAATATGACATTATCGTTAGGCTTCTAATAATTTGTTCAAAAAGGTTTCGAAAATGCAACTGATTGTGAAAAATTGGTAGAAACAAAATCAATCTTTCTAAAATGCAATTGTGTAAAGAAATCTCCAGGAAGAACAAATTGAATTCTCACCAAGTTGGGAGGGTCTTGGTCACCGAGGTAACTGAGTCTTGTACTGAATCTATTCGGACGTCAAATGGAATATTTAACATTCGGGGTCCCACAAAACATTTGTTAGAGAAAGAAACTCGTTTAGGTACATGTCAGCATAAACTCAAAGCTTATTATAGTTATTTACTAACAGGCTGAAAGTCGCTTATAAGTGATGAAAAGAAATTCAAAAATGCAAAATGCATTAGTATTTTGATGGTAAAAACTGTCTAGAAAAATACCTAGAAAATGTTGAATCGCGTGACCTTTGTAAGTGTTGGATATTCAATGGGTGGTCTACATTTAAAAGTGGCCATTGACTACTGCGAGACTGTATCATTTGTTGATCTATGAAGTATCATTTGTAACATTTATTTTAAATTATTGTTTAGCTTAAACCATTGGCATGTTGAACACCTCCCAAGCCTCAAAGTGTAAGAATGTTTAGGGTAAAGGGGCCTTTAAAGCGCTTTAATTATAGTTCACGTTTTTAATCAGCTTAAGCTAAATCAGTTGGGTTCATGTAGAAGAAAACAAATATCAATAGCACGTACGTGTGTGAAATTCGACAAGGTTCAGATAAAAATTTATAGTTATTTAATTTTTCGTTTGTCAATTATTTATAAAAAAGATTATCGTTGTAAAAAAATATTTGTAGGCCTATTAACTTATCAAGTATTATATATATGTATTAAGAGAACAGGATTTTTTCTTATTTGGAAAAATACATTCAACAAACATTTCTTACACGGGCTATTATACTTTTAGGAATACACTATGTGTTAGATTCTAATAAGTACTGTTTATTCCCTACATCGTCTGTATACAGATTCAAAGCCTATTCACGCGCCATAATCTTACGCTTCTCCCGCCAAACCAGGTACAACATCCTGCCTCCTTAAATATTCAACACTCATTATAATTCTGCCTAACATGTTGTTCAGATCCACCACTGAATATTCCTAGAGGGTAGGTAAGTCTTGTAAACATTACCATATGTAAGTAAAATTGTATCTGTGCCTTTATTTACCTACACACGAAATCAAATACATTTTTACATGTTTGTAATAGACTATATATTACTTTATCGCCCACCTTAAATCCATGAGGTTTTAGTAGATTCATATTTGTATGCCTAGAAATATTTATTGACACGAAAACTCAGGTCAAAATCTTCATATTTGGACGAAATTTGTTGTCTTTACCTCTGGGTTTTCTAGCAGCAAGTTGATTTTATGGAGTAAAAAAGTAACTAATTACAGTTTTGACCGTAATTTAACGAAAGGATATTTTAAATGACTACAACTTGACAAACGTAGTTTTAATGGAGTGTGAGGGAAGGTTTCAAGGTTAGGGAAGAAACATAGCTTTGTAATTAAAGTGTGCAATAGATATTTAACTGCAGAAGCAGTTTTTGTTATATTACCTTTAACTGTAATTTTTTTTAATTCTATTATGTAATAATTCATTACAATGGCGACTACGTGCACATCATTACTTTCTAAAGGAGAATTCACATTGAGCACGAGGTGAAATATCACAAATTTATTGATTTGCTAATTATGTGTTCCCGACAGTATGTTTTCAACTCATATATCAAACACATAACACATGACAAAATATCAATAACAAAGGATATGATATTCCGGTGATTAGGGTGCAAGATTTCTGTCGATTCGCTTTTATTTTGAATGTTCCCAATGCAAATTTATGATTTGATATAGCGTTGACATGGTGTTCAAAGGTTAATCTTTACCTTTTGTTCCATGTATTAAGGAGATAACTCAGAATGAAAAGTCAAAATATACGCAGGTTTACATAATCTATATTACCATGCAAATAAATACTAGGTTAATAGATCACGATAGATATACCTGTTATAGTTGAATCTTGGTAACGTTCACTGACAAACCTACAAATAAACAGTTTAATGCACTGGACACATTTCAAAACCCTTAAAAGCTTACACCAGCTAAGCTTGCAATAGGCATCGAGCCTAGACTGCAGTTTGCAGTATACAGGCATGATTGCGTAATCGTTATATGTTACTACTTAATTACATTCCGTGTAAGCTTTAGCACTGTTTCATGCATTATCCAAAGACCAAACTGTGAGGTGTAATGATAATGTGATGTATACAACTTAAACTGTATATACGTAAGTATATATAACTTAATATATACTAAGTATATACTTAAGTATATACTTAAGAATATACTTAACTGTATAACTTTAAGTTTCATCCAAATAACACTTAAAAAAATATGAATTACATGAGTTGAAAGATTTTTAATGCTTCTTCGATTTGAATTTACATATACTGACGTATCAGCAATGAAATAGTTTTTATTCTTAACGTAAGATACGATTAGGTGATAACATTTTTAAGCTTTCAAGTTTTCAGACGAACCTTACAATATATATATATATATATATATATATATATATATATATATATATATATATATATATATATATTCTTTTAGAGTCTATTTAAATGTTTTTTACGTGAAAAATAAATTAATTTATGTTCTGCTTGAAACATTTTAGAAAACTTTACATATAGCAATATAAATGCCAAAGTCAGGCTACGTGATAATGAAAATTCTGTCTATAATCACCTAAAAGGTCTTCCAACTTAATTCCACTGGCAGTGAAATGGGAAATAAAAAAAACATAATCACGATGATAAAACAACTTTAGGTATTGAGCACTTACTTAATTTTCAAAACTTAAATAACCATAAAGATTAATTCTCACAGCAAAATTTATAAAAAGATCGTACAAGATTTTTATTCTGATCGTGATTGGTAAGATCCTGAATGTATAGCTAAACATGATTTATTTCATTTTATGATTTAACAAAAAAATGGTTATCTGTATGATAAGCAGTATTTTGTGGGGCAATCCTCTTGGATAAAGTGCAGTGTGACAAATGAGATAGAACCTCCACAAAGGCAAGGTGTATGTTTGTGTCACAATCCTTTGTGGCAGCTGAACAAATCTCTTTACCCATTTTAAAAAAGAGGAAATCAATTTGTATTGTCATTTTTTAGAGTTATTTTGCTTCTATTTGAGTTCTTATGGCAATGCTGTTTATTTTAAAGAACAATTAACTGATATGTTCCCCTGTGATAGGTTTAAAAGATAAACTAACATTATATATTAGTAAGATAATAATTATTTTTCACATAAACACGAATAATTTAGTGTGAAATAATAGTAACAATAGCAAGAAAGAGTTTATTTTAACAGGTTTTTTACATTGTTATTTGCAACAAAAGAAAAGATGTCCAGTTAAGAAGAAATCGTATTCTAAGCAACATCTTTGTAAAAACAATCAGGTGAAAATGTCTTCATCAACCAAGTATTCTTACCACTACACCACGATCAATTTTAAAATCATTGTTGTCGGCGCGGCACTGGTGTTCCGCAATCCCATTAACTAGCTTGGAAAAAATGATGGAAAACAGATGAAGACGATTTCCACGATCCCAGTGACTAACCCAAAATTGAATTTGTTGGTTGATGAGTTTCAACCCACCCATCGTTGCGAGCGGGAGGGACTCGCCCATTTTGAGTTCACTCATGACTCATCCCGTTAGGAGTAGAATAAGCTAACTTCTAGTCTATGACTTTCACACGCACTAGATTTAAATAGCAACGTAGATAAAAGAAAGGTGGTTTGGTCTCGAGGGTGGTTAGTGTGGTGAAATTGGATTCTTAGCTTATAAATATATAATCTGTACGGCACCATCGAACCTCTTTCAATTTTCACGTCCACGTCAATCCCTGAATTGTTTAAAACTATTCCAAGCATTCTAGGTTTTTTTGTCGTTAAAAGTAGTAGATTCAGTGAAACGTCAATCTCTGTAAAATGTCATTGTTTAATAAAATATTGCCTTGTAAAACACTATCATAAACCAAAATATCATTCTTCGGCCAAATATCTTTAAAGTGAAGATAACCATACGATCATCTGGAAAACGTAGACATTAATAATATATCATGCTTCTCGTCTTAAACTGTTATGTTACAACTCTGTACTTTTGTTAATGTTACTGCTCTTGGTTCGAGCTAACTCCTAAACTCACATTAGCATTGTTTACAACGTCGGTTATTGCAAGACACGTTATAAATACGTAATTTGCTTCAAAGTTGATCGCTTTAACCTCACATCAGGTGATATAATATCTTGGTTTAAGACATATATTATTTTTGTCTTAAGACACTAGGCATGAGCCCGGGATAGTTTTTCACATAACTTCAGACAATGGTTTGTATTAATTGCTTCCGGCTAGACCTAGGGGTTGTGGCATTATAGCTTAGATAAAATCCATTGGTGATTTGGCGGGATTTGAACCCGTGACCCCAGAGGCCGAAGTCCCGTGCTTTAACCACAACACCAGCTCGCTTCCCTTAAGACAGATATTAGGAAACATTGTTTAGATAAATGTATATTTTAAAAATTGTGGATTACTACTAAACGATCAAAACTCTTCATCCTCTTAAGGATCTCGCATAGTTTACTGTATATTTATGTGTGCAATTTAATTATAGAACTAGTTTGAATTATTATCGATAAAACAACCAATTAACAAAGCCTTATAATGGCTATCACGCCTAAGAACTACAAATAAAATAAATATAACTTCAAATTGTCATATAATTACAATGTAATATCAATGTGTAAATAGTATGTTAATATGCCACTGACGCAGTCTATCCGACATTTTTGGTCAAGGATTAAGGACACAAGTATCAAGTATCAAGTATAGTAACCTCCAAACGCAAATTAGTGTGCTTCGTTAAAAATACATAAATACATAAACAAACGAAACTTCCCTTCTTTGTAAGGCAAAGTGAAGAATGAAATTAGTCTCAAAATTAAATTTTCATTCGCTATAAGTTCATTGGTGCTTTTTAACAACAAAAAGAGCTTAGCTTTATCAATGCAATGAAACGTCTTTAGGTCGTCAAAAAATTCCCGATATATTTAAAATGTGAAAGATAAATCATAGGATTTCTTTGTATGATAAGTTGGCATTTTATTTATCTTTTATTTAATTTATATTTTACTTTCAAATTCAATTCGTTTGTGTAGGTTATCGACGCCATTGATATTTTTAACAGTCTTGAAAAGAATCGTGGTGTTAATACTATTTAGATAGTAGTTAGCGACGATATTGTGATACATAACACCAATTATTGATAGCAAAATGACGAATGTCATTTGGATCTAGTAATGACCTCACTTGGAATAGAAACAATGCACTTTTAAATTAAGTCTTCATCTGAACATTCCATAACTGCCCAAACGTACCAAGAATGAATGATAACTTGTACCATAGAACTTAAAACATCTCGAGAAGTTTACTGATTTAACACTATGACTTCTTTAATGCAACGTTAGATTAATATTTGAATCATAAACACCCTCTTCATAAACTTGTTGTTATATTTAATAAATAAAAATAACCCCGTGGCAGCAAATGTGCAGATTAATTTAATTTTTTCATTTACCTAGTTTCGAAACCTAAAAACGACAAAGTGATTCGGTTCCAGGTCCAGGTCCTACTCTGAAACCTATGCTTATTCCCTATATGGGCAATTCGCTAAACAATAATCTAGTAGTATGGAAGATGGTCAAAATCAAAGTGTGAATTGGGGACATCAATAACTTCGTTAGAGGCAATGTTACCTATTGTACAGCTCCACTGATCAACTATTTAGATTGTATACCTTTAAATTCTACAAAGTTGTTTAAACAAAATTATTGTGCTTTTCACTTTGTGTTTGTTAGATTCATCTATTCGAAATCCTCCTGAAATTCATTAGTAAGAAATGCGATGTATGCGAAGAACACGTCCTGAATAGGCAACGATATAAACAACTCAGTAGTTCTTTACATCGCCATGCATAGGTATTACGTATATCGGTTTAAGTATCATTTTCAGTGTTTCCGTAACATTTTACCATGGTTTAAAAACAATTTATATTCTAACAAGTTCAAAATTACACGAATAAAAAAGTGATTTAACGGCCTTATAATTTGTTTGACGGAGGCGTCATCTTGTAATTCAGCTACTAGGAGGTCACGAATTGTGGATAGTTATAGGCATGCACTGTGGATACGATACTCCCTGGTGTGGATTAACGTCTGCACTAGTGAGTACTACGGCTATTCGCCAAACTATCCTATGCCAATTCGTACTAAAGCAAAAATTTGGTTTGGGTTCCACTATAAACTGTAGGTCCCTTAGGGTCCATTAGTGGTATTGGCTATTAATTAACTGCTGTTTCTAAGGAATACTGCAGCCTTACTCACTAACAAGACAACAAGATCGCGCCACTCAGCCTACACTCATCTCCATTCATACTTGGCTTAAAATACCTACTTTGTATGGTCGCCATTTTAACGAAAAGTATTAAAGTAAAGTATTAAAGTTGAATAATATATATATATATTTTAGCTTTCAGGAAATTTATTTATGCTGGGTTTTAATGACATTTTTTATTTTTTCATAACATTTGCCATTTTTACGTATAACTATTTTCATAAAAAATTTAGGCTTGTGTTTAATTATCATTATTATTAATTATTTTTTTCCAATATACCAATTGTATCTAAGGACTCTATGTATTGTTTCCTTGGATTCCGGTTTTAAGCTAACTAAATATTTGTTAGTTTTTTAAAAGTGTGATATTGTTTCGACGTAGTTATAAAAATTAACGGGGATACGATTTACAAAAAAAGCCTTTTTCTAAAATAATAAAAAATGTTTAAGTCATGGAAGAAAGCAATTTCTTTGACGACAACGGTATTCTTAAGATCTAAATTATATCCACCACCATCGGAAAGAAAACACACAAAAAATATTTTAGAAACTTAAGCTTTTAAATAAGTTTAGCCACTTTTACTTATTATAGCTATTCTCATTTTCTACGTGAATGAACATACGTAAGTCGTAAATGGATAACCGGTTCCTATCTAACTTTTAGCCGTGATAAAAAAGTAATATAAGTAAAACCTTACGAATTAAAAACAATTATTCTAAACATTAATATAAGTAATATAATTCAAATCAATGTTTATTTTATATTTAGACGAGTATATTACATTTAAGTTTTTATTGTATTTGTATGTAACAATATTAGTTTGATTAATTAGAACCGTTCCAAATACAAACTGATGTACGCAGTAAACGTAAACAAATATTTAGATATTCAGATATTGTTTACAAACAACAACAACCTACACATTGTGAGTAAATAATGTTGTTTTGAACTATAAAATAGTATCTTCTGACCAATATATTTTCATTGATTTTATGATGATTTAATTAAATATTCAATAGCTGTCTTCCTTTTATTTGCGTTTTGTATCCTGTTTTACAATTTTACAACTACTTTTAGCTGTTGAGAAGGAGAGGTTTCGCTCCTATACTCTTGCCAGATTTCTATTATTAAATTATATTCGAAATTGTGATTTATTCAAGTATAATATATCAGTGACGAATAAAGCAGCTAGTTTATTTTTATTGTTTTAAAAGAATCTTATTTTACAATAAGAGTTTCTTGTAAATAATAATTGTAATTGTTCTCGTGCATAATGCCAATACTTATCCTTATAACTGTAATATTTTTTCCTTCCTTTTTATGGCTCTTTGTCCCCAAATAGCTGTGAGTTTTAACCTGTTTTTCCCCTCTTCATACATAAAATAATGATTATTCAGTATTAGAAGTTTTTAAGGAGTATGAAACAAGTTATTCATTATTCTTCTACAGATAAAATAAAAATGTTTCAATGTCCGTTGACTTTATTTTTAAACTTTAAACGAATGACATTGTAACATTCTCTTGCAAGCCATCACGAGATTAGATAGAAAGAACGAAGAAGGCGAATGCATAACCATAAATAAAACGTCTAAGCGAGGCGGACGTGTTAATATTAGATGCATTTTGTGTTATCTTCTCAAAACTACGCCTTTTAAGTTAACGTAACATACATCCATGTTTGTATTTGTTTCAAGATTTTTTATTATTTTACTTATAAACATAACAGAGTAGAGTTCAAATCAACAAAGTTTAATCGATAATATTATCTATGTGTTCTAAAACTGCACTAATTTGCAATTATGCATTATTCTATTTTAGGTGTATTATGTTTATAAAACAGACGTTTTAATATTTTACAAAGGGTGAAATAATTAATATATTGAGATGGTCACTTTGTTTGTGTTTTCTATAGGAGTGATTAGTTTTTATCAAACAATTTGAAGAAGGCAAAATAAACTTTTAACAGTTAATGGTTAAACATTTTGTTGAAAAAGTGCAGTTAAAAAACTTATTTAGTACTGCAACTGTAAAAGATAACTACACCCTAATAATATAAAAAATAATTGTATACAGTTTAAAATATTTGTCTTATGGTGTGTATTTATAAACATAGTCATTGAGGTCATCGGTACGAAAAATTTCCAACAGTGTTATTCCGAAGGATCTGACTTTTCAAAAGTGGAGATTGCGATAAATACTTTCAGTACTTAAAGTTGCGATCATTTTTTTCACAAAGCAAATGTACAATGGGTATACACAAACACACTATATACCTTTTAGATTGATCTCCCTGCAGAAGAATAGTCTATTTTGATCAATCAATCAAAAGTCAAACGTCAAAAATGTGGCAACTTTTATCGGAAAGTTGACAAAAATAAATTAGAATATAAAATTAAGCTATAAAACCTCTGAGAAAAAAATGTAAAAACCTTTATATGAGAAGGAATAACAACTAGTCTTTAAAATACAAGAATCAATCCAAACTTGAAAGGATAAGTTCCTTCAATAGTTATTTTATTAATAGTTTTATTTTATTTTGTAAAAAGTATAACGAGCGAACAAACATGTTTTATAACACGTTATTAGTTGATAATCTTTCCTACAATTACAGTTTGTTGACTTTTAATTGGACACTGATTTTTGCGATTAACTTTTATTTTGATCAAATGAATCCTAACAACTGACTAGCTTACACAGCTACACACACAAACTAACATTACACATGGTGCTGTCCTTACAGCTGTTGGTGTGTCAACAATGGATGTCCAGCGAAGTAGAAACTAACACAACATATTGTAGTTTCAGCATAAGTCACAGGTGTTATGTAGTTGTTGACTGTGAAACGATGAGATATTGTATAGAGACTAAGCTATCACTGTGTGACAAAACTTCAACAACTTTTTTAATACAGTAACCAGTTGTAACAATTCATTTTAGAAAACATAATTTTAATTATAAGAAATAATAAGAAATAATAATAATAAGAAATAATACTTACAGTGTATAAGTATTAATCTGTATATTAAAATTATATTATATAATTTTAATATAATTTTTTTTAATAATATAATAATATAATTTTAAGAATTTTAAGAAATAGTATTTGGAACCGATGTAATTGAATGTTTAAGAGCCGCGTATAAATCTGACCATTAACTATAAGCTTTATAACAAATTCATGAGTAATTTAAAGTACAATTTTTACTTTTTTACTCTATTAAACAGTCTAGATATTACATCCATCCAGCTTTGACGCATCATCCCTATATACCATGGTTACCATTTTTAATCGTCAAATGTACCTTTTTAACGTATCTATGTTCGTGTTATTCGTTTTCGTGTATAAATTTGCAAAATGTGTATCGACGAACTTCTGATGAATTCATTTTGACATCCCCTGGACGCATAATGATTTCGTGAAGTTGAAACTAGTTGTGCCATTGCAACAATTTGGATTACTAAGAAGCAGGTACCTATTTACACCAATTAAAATTTTTTTTGTGTAATTTCATTATATATGCTCAGTTGGTAATGGTTTAACCTCTCGACATGCTTTACATTAACTTAATAAATAGAGTCAACAAAAAAACTGCCGTATTAGGCATAGACAACTATTAGTTTAAGACTTAAATATCTTTGATCTTTTTCCGAGAAACTTATTTATTTTTTTTATTTATTGTTTAAAGACTGTTTTATTTTCATAAATTGTTCAAATATATTATATTCAGGTGTTTAAATTGTTTCAACAATGAAAACAAGTATAGTTTGTTGTTTTGATTCATCAAGCACACAAGCTAATTTATTTTGCTAAAATAAATCCTGGATTTTGTCATTAAATTTCATCGCAGAAATCATCCATGATATCATATATCTTACACCGCGTATATTGACGAAAAAAACTAAAATGAAACAATCAGTAATTATTTCAAATGAATTTGCTCTTAGGCTGGGCATAAAAACAATTACTACCATTCAAACAGTATTATAAATTAACTTCCCTTTCATTCTAAGTTAATCCTTATGTAACTTACATCTTTACATCCAAAAAAATATAATAAGTTATAAGAATTCATATAGGGTTACTCTCCAACAATGTCTTACTTTTAGAGGTTCGACGGTATTCGGTCTTTCTTCTTGACATAGTCTCGGTGAACCATACTATGAAGCTTTTTCAGTCAGTTCCATTTTTATTTAACGGAACTTGGTCTTTGATGTTTTGGTGTTGCTACCTTTCACCGTGAAACGGTATCAGATGAGCCTGGAACTTTTGCCTTATAGATGGAAACAATACTAGTAGATCAAAGAGTCAAGTGACTAAAAATAAATACTTTTGGCTAAGACATGATTATTACGGCCCTAACCCTAACCCTAACGACCTTTTTTTCTTGCAGCAGTAAATGAGAAAAAAGAGATGGGACAAAATTCAAAAGAATTATTTTCTCGACTCACTAATATGCCGCCCCTATAGGACTTAAAAATACATTTCACTGCAATTACTGAGCGCATACTTAGTTAACAGATGACCTTGTTCTGTCATTTTATTATGAATATTTGTAGTTTACTGTCAATAGTCAGTCATTGTCATGAGTTTATACATGTGAGATTTTTTGTATTTTACATATACATGAAATTAAGATCTACATGAAAGGAAAGAACAAATTGGGCAATTGTTTGGTAGGTGGCATTAAAATAATAATGAGAGAGGAAATAAAAGATCATTCCCTAAGGGGTCTCAAAGTTGAATTGGGATTATTTTAGATTATATTGTAGAAGGCCTATAAACTTTTGGAACCGGTGTGCTACCTATACGGTCTTTATTGTCGGGAAAATGGTTAACAGGAGTTAATTTTTTTTCCTTGCCAGAAATGACTTTCTGCCCTGTAGTAGTGAGAATGCCTGACATGCGTTCCTTGGTTTCTATTGTCATATATCCTTCTAATGACAATAGAGGGCGACATGGGTTTCCTCAAGAACCTCCTGCTAAAGATCATAAACAAGTCAATAACTGTACCAACCAATAAAGATTGTAATAATCTTTAGCAGTGCTGATATTATTTATTGAGTTTTGTTCTGATTAAATTAGTTTATGGTTATAATAATCGTATTTCAATTGTTTTATTTTGTTGGAAGGTCATAAAGCTGTTATGACTTAAAAAAAATCAATGAGAATGAATAGAACTATAATATTACCAATCTTTATCTTTGTCTTTATCTTTTATATTCTTTATCTTTATCTTTGGCAGTGAACTAATGCTATATGTCCATTGGCTACCTTGTAAAATATTACTCTTTTATTAAACATCATCCAAAATAATTGCCGTAGAAAAGTGATGTTTTGTCGCATTGTGATAAAACTTTCGATTCCAAGCAGTAAAATCTGTGAAAAAAATTAAACATGTCTAAACTGAGTTTCTAAGTAATTTTTGTAAATAACTATTAACAAAATTTGTTCCTAAATATGTCTTATGTTGGACTTATTAAGTTACGTAGCGAAATCAGAATGAACATAACGAAATGTACCACCACACACTATTCTGCTGGTTATAAAGCTCTTTTGAATAAAAACAAATCAGGGAGAATGAATAGAATCATAAAATGACCGATCGGTTTATTACGACAATGAACTAATACCATTCACAACAAGATGCCATCTATGGGCTAACTTGTAAAATATTAAGCTTTTATTCAATGTTCTCGCAAAACATGTGCCGTAGAAATATTATGTTTTGTCGCATTGTGATGAAACTTTCGATTCCAAGCAGAAAAATCTGTAACAGAAAAAAACTACTACTGAATTTCTAAATAACTTTGTAAATTTGAAAATTTGTTATATGTTTTCTTAATATAGCTTATGTTGGGCGTTATGTTACGTTGTGAAATTAGAATGAACAAAATAACAAATTGCATCACACACCGATAGGCATTAAGCCACTAATATGTTTTGTAAAAGAGATCTGCGAATAATAATCATATAAATGTTATTGTAAACTGTACAACTTTTGTTATAGGGTGACTTTCGTCGTATGTAATAATTATTTTAGAGTATGAATATAATTTTTTTTTCATAAATGTTCTTTATGATTGCCTAAGACTTATTTGTTTTATGTAAAAATTTAGAATGCACATACTAAAATAAACTGAATCAGTAATCCGTTAAACGTACTTCTTACAATTAGTAAAGTGAACACCCCTCCAACACACCAAATTTCTGTAGCACTGTTGTTACTATGAATTATGTGACTATTAATTATGCTTACATAATTTAAAAAAGAAACTGTTTTGGAATCAGGAGGATCCAAAAAGAATATTTTCACCCAAAACTAAAACTCGAAAATTTAGAAGACAAATACTTTACTCAAATATACTGTATAGGGAGAAGAAATATAGTATCAAACCCCATTATGGCCTAAGCGTTAGCGAAAAGTTTTCTTTTTTTAATAATGGACAAACGATGTAAACCAATATTTTTTTTGTTACATAATATATAATTCTTTGAAATTTTTTGGCGATTTGATCATGTATCACAATACTAAAGCCCTTGTACTGAACTCCCAATGGCAAAGTTGAAATATTTGTTTCAAGTGAATGGTAAATTTTTATCTGTATACTATTTAAGAGTAAGACTAATTAATAACTACAGACAAGTTACCATAATAATCAGGCCTGGTGACATTTTCAAATAGCCAAGATGCATCATATCTTCTTCTATTTGCCTTAACTGGATAATTAGAGTTCTGACCTGAAAAAGTGTTTGAAAATTGTTTATAACTAGTATTAAAAACTTATTTCTTTTAGCCTTCTAGAGCTTGTTGAAAAGTAATGGAGACATTAAAGTATATTTAACTATAAGATTTTATTCATTAAGAAATAAGAGATACGCTATTCCTACACGTATATCTGTTAAATTATATTTAATGATTTGTTTCTTAATGCTCAAATGTATTTTAATGTTAAATATTTTGTAATTATAAAATATTAAACAGACATGTACATAAGAAAGTTAAACGGTCAGTAATTTTTAGATTTGTCAAATCTTACCCTTTGATGTGCTATTAGTAATTGGGTCAAGGAATACAAATTTGACTAGAAATTGTTTCCTTTCCTTGTTAAACTGTTTCCACATCTTGGTCAGGTTAAATGTAGGCCTATCTTCGAATTTTCCAAAATAGTTTTATAGACTTTGTTTCTTTTGTATTGACTTGAAGCAATAGTTCTTAAAACCCCAAGACTAATTGTAAGCAGACACATATCTATTAAGCTGTATTATCATTCTAAAGATTGTGTAGAGTAGGGAATTCCAAATGGACCCGTAGGCCACTGTAATTGTCAAGGTGTAACGTTCGATGAAAAGACTAAGCATTTAGGATTTTTCATCTATACATATACGAAATTTGACACACATGTTACAAAAATGTCTAACTTGTTAAGAGTAATATTATTTAAATGATATAAATGACTATGAATGTTTTCACCTGTCAGTATTAAGAGAATGGTTTATTTTTCCCTAGTACAAAGTATTGTTAACTATGGGACCTCTATTTACTAATTTTTCACCTGAATAAATCAAATTAAAGCTTAGACAGGTGTTACAGAGGATTGATAAAGTTTTATTTAGTTAAATACCAATTAATCTTTTAGGACTCATGTACTTTGATGAATTAGCTAAATATACTGACCTAGGTAGACACTACTTCAACGATGATTTTAGAACAATAAATGATGTAGGATACAATCTTAGACATAGACAATTAAGAGCAGAAAGGCATTTCAATAACTATGGAAGATTGACTTTGGAACACAGAATTCTAACTTTGTTAAATACACTAACACTAGATTTAAGATCAATAGCAAGTAACAACAAAGTTAAAGTTAAACTGAAGAATTATTTTATAGAAATTCCATAGCCTACTACCAATGGTACTACAATTTTATTATTTAGTTAGTATACTCACATTAGTTAGTCACATTGAACAAACAAAATGTTAGTATCACAAAAGGAAACACGAGAACATAAACTTAGAGGGAGTATATAGTAATTTTATGGGGCTTGGTATTTTTTTTTCAATTTTATCAACATTTCCATGTCTGTAGCCTTTAACCAAACATGAGTTGAGGAGTGAAGATTTTAACTCCATAACCTCACTTTTTACTTCCATCCTATTTTCTCTGGACTGGACTGGACTGGATCTTAAATTGATTTTGCCAAAGTGGGGAGACAGGCTAGGAGAAATATTGTTAGTTTCTATTCATAAAAGATACATTTCCATACCTAAGTGTTGTTTAACATTTGTATACATAAACACTTGTTTTAAGAGACTTTTGGTAGTACAGCATGCTAATTACTTCTTGATTTATAAATACTCTAAATCATATATTTTGTGTGAATTCAAACCCAATGTAATAAACTCGCATAATATGGAATGGTGAAACTGGGTGACTGTGGCATTGGCGGCCCCGGGTTTCAACACGGAGCTACCAGCCCGGCCCATAACTATTTCCATGGTACTCTCATGATACAAACATAAATATAAAAATGTACAAGCTCATAATCAAACATAGTAAAAAACACATACAAAAAAAAAGAAAAAAATATGTTGTTCAAATTATAGTTGTTTATTATATATTATTTAATTTGAAACAACTCAAACAAATTAATACTATTTACCAGTAAAAGATATTATAAAAAGGTAATGAATACGAGTCTTTCTCTCAAATAGCTTGCAGCTAGAGAAGTATACAGGGCGCAGCAGTGCACAGCAAATTTGCACATGCATGATAAACAAATTGAGATTATTATTATTATTATTATTTTATTATTATCTGTTGCTCACCTTGTACTGGTCATTCAGAGTTGTCAACGCAGTAGTTGATCCTGTCAAAACTTTGACTTTCATTCGCTTAAGCTGAAAATTATATTTATTACCATAAGTCTTTTGTTTTCAATTTAAAAATACTATTCAGTAATAATCGATTACATGTTTAACACCATTTGTTATACAACACAATAAGAACGGCTACAACTAACAAAAAAAGGTACGGCAATTTATAGAATAAAATAAGTTATAAGACTAAGTGATTTTCTAGCAAAGAAGGGAATGTTTTTTTAGTTTCTGTTGTAAGTCAAACAATACAACAACATTGTAAACAAATTGTAGTTTTGTTATGACTAATATAAATATATGCGAGAAAATACCTAAAGATTTACAAAGAACGACCTATTAAAGTTTTTGGAAAGAAAGTTAAACGTGGGTATATTATTTTTTGCATTCATTGATCCTTTAAAACTAATCAACATGATTTTATAGACATAAAAGCAAAGAAAAAAGATGCCAAGTAGTACCTTTATAAGGTTACTAATTTAAGGGTTCTCCTAACTACTCTTTTAAATCTCCTTCAATCATAAACCACATAAGTCAGTTTTTAAAATGAAAAAAAAAAAAAAACATTAATTGATTAATTAACCACACACAGAATATTTAACTTACCGTTTGAACGTTTCCTTCAAAGGTTAAAACAAGCACACTTAGGGGTAGTATCCACATAATTTCGTGGTAGATGCTAGCAAGGACAAAGTCCGAATCACATGCATGCTCCCCTATTTTTCCATAAACAGAAATAGCCCAATAACATAACACTAACAAAACATGACTCCTAAAAAAGTCTCGGTGGCGATTAAATATAGGCACCTGCTTTGAAATACACTTGCAGAAGTTTTCAATGTTGTCAAATCTGACTTCACACTGTTCCCAACTGTTCTGAACATTACAAATGCATTTCAACGTAAATGCAAACAGTCATTTAACAGCACCAGAATAAGTACCAATCGAGGTGGACTAACGATTACATTTACTGACAATGACAATAAAAGTAACAAGGTAATACTTTGACTATTACTTAAAAACAATAATAACAAATGAAATGCATATACAATGATGAATATAAGAAAAATTACGTAGCAGAAGTTACTGTTGTAAAGCTCTTGCTGATAACAGTAAAAGTTAGTTAAAATATCACTTTGTTTGTCCATATCTCGAAACATTGTTACGATCTTCCTTGAATGAACAAGACAACTAATCCTCATGGCTAAAAGTATGAAATACAAACTAAAGATTATAAAATGTCCAAAATGCACTGTTGGGTGATATTGAATTGTATAGTAAATGATACGACTTAAATAAGGTACTTCCCAGACAGCGAAAATAGCAAATGGAACATACGTTTTTGTGGTTTTCAGTTCGAAAGATGATTTTGACAACACATTTCTAAATGCTAAGCCACCTAAAACATAGTTTACAGCTAAAAACAGCCTACAATGATAGTAAATACTGATTGCTTTAGACATGATTGTATCTGGGGTTAACTTTTGAAATAAAATGACAGTTTACTTAGCACGGAATAATGTTCATTGATTATTTATTACTTGATTATAAAAGTATATTATTTTAAGTGTTTGATTGATTGAAATATCCGCAATTCCATAATCGACGCACGCATTGTTAAACATCATAATATTTAACTCGCCTTAAAGTAATTTTTGTTAATGGATCCTAAATTATTTGTTGTTGTAGTAATGCTTGTAGAAAATAACAGCTCCTTTGAAAAAAAATTTAAGTAAAGAACATAAAACCATAGACTGTATTGTTATATTTACTCAATATTTGCATAAACAATTATTGAAGCATTCCAGTTTTGCGAATTTCCCATATAGTGAATAAGCAATTACCATACAACAAAGACACATGTATGATTTTTTTAAGATTTATCTTTTATTAATACCAGCTGTGTCTAATGAATATGTTGGCCTTAGTGACTAAGAAGACTATAATATCTTGCCACCTATCCTACACTTATCCTTCACTCATAATTGGGTTAAAATTGTCACATAGTGGCGTTCCCATCTAAAATAATTTATAGTTGATATAATTGATTGAATTTTTTATATCCCCAGAATTTTCATGTAATGGTCTTAGTGTTAACCGGAAATATATCATTACCTATAAAATATTTTACTCGTATTCATTATTTTAGCTAAACTGGTGACGTAGGTAAACTATGTGCTGTCGCATAATGATGAAGCATTCAATTCCGAGAAGCAAAAACTGTAACAGAAAAAAGTCAAACATCTATATACAGGGTGGGGAAATGAAAGCGCCCCAATTTATAAGCAGTACAAACTCAATAATATTCACCCTATGGATATAAATAGCACATCAAAACACAGCTTATCTTTTGCCATTTTAACTTAACAAAGTCATTTTCCCATTTCTTGAGAACGAAATCCTGCAAGTGACGTCCTTGTCCTACTTGACATAAGGCACTTGAAAACTCCATCAAATACTCCTCCAGCATTTCTTCAGGAATCACTTTAGTTTTTGGACAATTCTTAGTTTCGGTTCAAGCAAATCTATGGGGTGACTTTGAAAAACCTCGAACTTCAAGTAGCTTATTAGAAACCCCCCAGAAAACAGTGCCATGTTGACCAAGGATGGAATGTAGCCCAAACAATCTCTGGGTTTTTGCACAAGAACCACTATTTTAAAAATAGGTTTGCACATCAAAATCTCAGTGTTAATAGCCTCGGGCATAATATTTACTAAAATGGCATAGTTTAATTGATGTTTTAAGCACAGCTGATCATTCGTTGTTGCAACAATTAACATGTGACAGCTAAAACAAATTGTGGCGTTCTCATTGCCCCAACTGTATAAAGCCAAAAGTACCCATGAACTTTTGAGAAAACTCCAAGTCACACCCCCATAAACCATATACTTAAAATGTTCGTCATGACGAGAAACC
Organism: Macrosteles quadrilineatus; assembly: GCF_028750875.1. Lineage (NCBI taxonomy): Eukaryota > Metazoa > Arthropoda > Insecta > Hemiptera > Cicadellidae > Macrosteles > Macrosteles quadrilineatus. Next base: position 2,137,785 of record NW_026542610.1, read on the forward strand.
TTGCGCAAAATTATCCATTATTTCATAAATTGCCCTATAAGGTCGTAATTGCTTTCCAAAGGGAACTTTCCATTTACCTAATGTTAAAAATACCTAAGCTGTTATTATTTGTTTGTATTACCATTACTGTATTCTGCTTTGTTTATTTCAGCTTAACTTAACCAATCAATAACTTGTGTAGTATACGGGGTGGAGCCCGTGGGTAACAGCTAGTACGTCTAAAGTAAATTTCTAAATAGATGTGGTAAAAACAGATATTTTATTTTCTAAATATGATTTAATGAATGAAATGATCATTTTAATACAATTAACCATCACATACCACTATGTATGGTGGACTTTGGGAAACATTTTTACCATGAATAATAAACATACATGTTATCAGGAACAGTAAACGTTTTAGTTTCGGGTGAGTTTTGTTGAATGCATTTATTCTTTTAGGTAAAAAATTTGAGAGTTTGGCTTGAAAATTTGACAACCAAGCAAAGGAAGAGATCAAAGAAATTTGGTTGACTCGAGACGTATTTATTGAATAACATAATAAACAAATGTCAAACTCTATACTACATTATGTGTCTAAAAAATTTTGAATATCACTTATTCTACTTATGTCTACTACAAAAATAGGAGGACCCGGATTAGGGAGGCAAATGTTGTCATTGTGACCACGAATTCCACACTCATATAACCTGGATGACTCCTACCTTTGTTGGATCAGTAGTCCTCCACGTCACGTGTAACCCAGACAACTCTTGCCAGCAAAATTTTACCAGACCAGTCTTTCCATGCTGTAACCAAACAATTGTAACGATACTTATCCTACACTCATCTGCATTCATTTGGTTTAGAATACCTACGTCCTTATGATCGTCATTTCAGAATAAAGTATTGAAGTACTATAACACCAAATCTGGTGTAGGCCTATTGATATAGAATTATTGACTACGTGACCGTGACACGACGGAGCCCTAAATAATCTTCAAGATAATTCTGTCTTGTAGAATGGCATAACTTTCTCCTGCACAATTGCCGATAGCAGTGGCAATTCCTAAAATTTACCAAAACTGTGTTCTGGGCTAGCATTAACGACATTTACAATTCTTAGTTAATCTTGTTCTTTACACTAACTGATATTAGTTGAGATATAGTATATCTTAACTACAAGACTAGATCCAGTGTACAGTAATCCGAAAAACAAACACCAAATAAATAATACATACGGTTGTACAAAGAGTGCGTACACACTATACTTTTACTGTTTGAAAGTAAGACTATTTAATAATTTCAGATAAGTTACCACAACAATGAGTTTTGGTGAAATGTTTAAATAGCCAAGATCCATTATATCTTCTTCTATTTGTCTCAACAGAAAAATCAGATTCATACAAAAAAAAATTTAACAAATACAAAATATTCTTAACAGTAACTTTGATTTCTAATAACCCTACTAATATTGAGACTTACCCATGAGCAATGCAGTTATTTCTTTTTGTTAATTTCTTAAATTGTGTTCAAGGGATGGATCCATAAATCATAACTAGAATATGCATTGTAACTGCAATTATATACAGAATGATAGCATAAACAGATACTAATAAAAATTATAATAAAATTAATACTATTTACTTTATAAATAAAATATTGTAACGGTTTTGTTTTTAGGTGTTACTTCTTTTAAATGATGTTTATTATTATATAGTATATTGTGGGGGGTGAGCTCGCTTGGCAGTGAGCACAAAGAAAGGTACTCGAGATTCGATTATACAAAATTCTATATCATATTCTCAACACAAGTAGTTTCAATAATTACAGAGATAAAGGGAAAAATAGAATATAGATATTATATCAAGAACAATGAATGGCAAATACTAAATGACAAAATATGATTTTCAATCAAAAATAATTGTTTATGTTATTATTCTCAAAATAACTATTCAACCAAAGAGGCAATAGAAATTGGTAAATTTATATATATTGTTTCAATAACTCTGTGTTATTAAAAGTATGAATTTAATATGACAAGTATTAAGTGTCTTTATTAGTATTTCAAATCTATCTGTGCTCTAAGTCCAAAAATATTAAAAGAGTATAACGGCCTTACCTTGGCCAGCCGGCGCTGGTTCCTAAGGAAGAGTGGCTTTTTGGTGAAGGTCCACCACTGATGGTGCTTTACAATTTTTGTTGCAAAGAGAGAGGGTAAGGCCATGATCAGCAATTTGTTGTATATTGAACCTACTGAATGCAAGAAGCAGCAAAAACTGCTTACACTCAGCAACCTACTTTACACAACCAACTGCTGTAACTGATACTTCTACAATTGTTTGATTGATTGAAAATCATTTACAAAATGAATTTTTAAATTTCTAATTGAATTAAATTTTTCCACAAAACGTCCTACCATTACAATATCATAAACACTTTTTAAAACCTTAACTGTGTCAAGGGAGAGGAACAATTCTCGATGTATTTCTTCTGCTTGTAAAACTGTTTCTTCAATTTGGTTAGGCAATGGTTATCTTTAAATTAAATTTTAATTTTATTAGACCTCATATCTGAAGCTTACCTTTAACTGTTGCCTCTGAGTAGGAAACGCAGTAGTCACAACTGACAATACGTTAACTCTTAGTTTTTTAGCACAAAATTGTTACATTGTTATATTACCTAACAAAAGATTCCAGTAATATTTTTTCAGATCTTTTATGATTAAACTATGGGAGCCGGTATGAGGCCCATGCGGTCTTTACTTTGGGTTGAATGGTGAAATTATGTGTGTTAATAATATTATTTTCCCTGCTGAAAAGGAATTTCTGCTTACGTGAGATTTGGTAGTGAGAATACCTGACTAGCGTGCCTTGGTTTCTACTATCCCATCTCCTAAAGACAATGAGGTAGATATGGGTGTCCTTAAGAGCTGCCTGTTAAAGGTCAATAAGGACTCGCATCCTTTGAATGTTATAGTGGTTTTCTCCGAATTCTTTTCGATTTAATTCATAATCCTAATCATGAAGTCCATTACTGTACCAAAAAATGAATAGACAGTGGAAATCTACCAACGTTCATAGATTTGTATCAAGCTAGAAAATTTATTATTATCAAATACTTGTTAAACAAAAACTAAACATAACACTTTCTAGGCGTATTTTTGAACGACCTTTTGTGAACCCATAACACGAGTTTACTATTCACCTGAGCATATTCGCCCTTCTTTACCGGCCAGTCTTTACTTAAACTCAGTTTTTGGTCTTCAGACGTCAGTCCTTTCATACCTCTCAGTGACTTACCTTACTACAACTGCAAACTTACTGTTAACTGTGTTAACTTTTTGCAACTGCTTTGCAATTGACCTTTAGCAGTGATGTTATAACTGAATTGTATCAATTGATTGTATGGTTTCAACTATAATATTTACATTGGTTAGTTTAATTGCTTAATTTGGCTCTTTGAATGAAAACAAATCAGGGAGAATGAATAGAATTATAAAACAACAATTGGTTCATTAGGACAAGGAACAAATACTACAAATATCACAACAAATATCTATGGGCTATCTTGTAAATTATTAAGCTTTTATTCCATGTCCTCACAAAACATGTGCCGTAGAAATATTATGTTTTGTCGCATTGTGATGAAACTTTCGATTCCAATAAGCAAAATCTGTAACAGAAAACAAGTAACAACAGCATGTCTAAATAACTTTGTAAATTTTGAATATTTGTCATATTTTTCTTTCTTAATAAAACTTCATGTTGGGCTTTATGTTACCTGGTAAAATTAATGAGAATGAACATAATTAAAAATTGCATCACACACCAATAGGCATTAAGCCCCTTGTCATTTTGGTAACAGTGTTCCGTGAGTAATAAACATAAATAAATATAAAAAAAAATAAATAATAAATATTATTTTTGACTATAATTTTTTTATTATAGGGTGAGTTTCGTTGAATACATGTCTTATTTTTATGTGTGAATGTTCAAAATATTGTTTTATAAATTTTGATTTTGATGGACTTAGATCATGTTGATTATATGTTGAATATCAAAATCAGAACGCATATACTAAAATAAAGGGTATCAGCAATCCGTTATATACTTTTTACAATTATTAGTGATTAGCCATCACCCCTTTTTGGCAAGCGGTGGGAGTAAAATGATTTTTTTTATCGCAAAATTTTGAAAGGCCTTTGAACCATATTTTTTAATGTGTGTTGACTGAGACGTAATAAAAAAAATATGATTTTCCCTTTATAGTTGGAAAATAATAATGGAAATAATAATAGTTGCCTGGAGACATCATGAAAGAGTACCAACACACCAAATTTTATTAAAATTGCACTTGAAAATGTAGTCACACTTGAAAACCCACTGCAAGTGGGTACAAAAATGATGTTTTCACCCAAAACTTAAACGCAAAAATGTTTAAGAAAACAATATTTTCTCCAAATCCAAAAACATAATCTTAAAAGATTTATCTTTTATTAAAAAAATTTACCAAAGCCCTTGTACTAAAATCGAATTGTAAAAAAAAACTAATAATTCTTTACAAAAGAAGGGTAAACTTGAGTTTTTATACTTTTACTGATTAATTGCAAGAATATTTATTAATTACAGATAAGTTACCACAATAATAAGTCTTGGTGACATTTTCAAATAGCCGAGATCCTTCATATCTTCTTCTATTTGTGTCAACTGAATAATAAGAGTTCTGACCTGAAAAAGTGTTTCAACATAGAACTTTTACTTATTAAGTAAATTGCTTTGCTATTAACTTTAGTGTCATTGTTTACAACCAGTATTCAAAACTTAATTTTTTTTTATTGGAGGATTGCTTAAGCCCTCTTAAGCTTGTTGAAAAGTAATGGAGACATTAAGGTGACTTTAAATATGAGGAATCATTGTTTTATTATTTATATATGTATTTCTGTTAGGTTAAATTCAATGATTCCGTTCCTTACTGACGTAGTCTATTTAATTGTTGAATATTCTATTATTATGATATGCAAATATTAAACAGACTTGCAATTAAGAAAGGAAAATGAAGAAATAGTTTTTACGTTCTGAAAAAAAATCAAAACATTTTTATAACATTGCCTTTTGATGTTGCCCTTGATGTTGTTTTTGGGTCAAGAAAGGAAAAGACCTGGCTATTTTTTCCTTTCCTTGATAAACTGTTTCCACATCTTAGTCAGGTTAAATTTATATAAAACAATTAAAAGTTCTTATTTCTCAGACGTTTAGTCTGTAGTTTACCTTGTACTGGTCCTTCTGAGATGTCAACGCAGTAGTTGATCCTGTCAAAACGTTGACTTTCAGTTGTTTCAGCTGAAAATGATTTATATTACTGTAAGTCTTAGTCTGAGTTTTCTATTTTCATAATCCTAATTTAAAAAATTCGATTACATGTTTAACACTATGAATTATCCAAAACCATAAGAACCATAAGAACAGCTACGACTGAAAAAAAAAATTGATACCTAAATTTATGCACTAAACATTAACTATGAAACGAATTAATTTTTAACAAAGAACAAAAAAGTTTTATTCAATGTCTATTGTAAGTTAAACACTTATACAAGAACACAAAGAACATAAGAAATATTAGTGAGAGTTTCCTAAACGGCCTATTACATTTTAGCATTTTATGATTGTTTAAAATTATTTGACGACATTTTACAAACATAAAAGCATAAAAAAATGCTAAATAGAACCTTAATTAGGTTACTACTTTAAGTTGATCTTTTTTAAGGTTCTGATCTTTTAAATCTCCTACAATCATAAGCCACATAAGTCAGTATCTATTATAAAACACCTGAAAGTACAAAAGAGTCATTAACACTTGCAATAATATATTGTATACTTTTAATGATTACTCACAAGACGGCCATAACGATGCTAACGGGTGATTGATTTCTATTGGAAACTCCAATCATCATCAGACCCAATATTCGTCAATGATTATGATCGGAGTGTCCGATCGAGATCGATCACCACTTACCATGTTTTATATGTTATTGCCATCTAGTGAGTATACGTGCAAATATATTATTACAAGTGTTGTTTGACAAATTTTTGTACTTTCAGGTAATTTGATAACACGTACGATGCTGATCAAGAAGTTATAATAAAACCAAATTGATTGCTTAATGTAACCATCCATACAAAACATTTAACTTACCGTTTGAATGTTTTCTTCAATGGTTAAAACAAGCCTACTTAAGGGAGGTATCCACATAATTGTGTGGTAAATGTTAGTGAGGACCAAGTCCACATCACATGCATGCATCCCAATTTTTCCATAAACAGAAATAACCCAATAACATAACACTAACAAAACATGACTCCTAAAAAAGTTCCGATGGCGGTTAAATATAGGCACCTGCTTTAAAATATACTTGCAGAAGGTTTCAATTTGGTCAAATCTGACTTCACACTGTTCAAAACTGTTCTGAATGTTACAAATGCATTTCAACGTAAAGTGCAAACAGTCATTTAACAGCACCAGAATAAGTACCAATCGAGGTGGACTAACGATTGCATTTACTGACAATGACAATAAAAGAAACCAGGTAATACTTTGACTATTACTTGAAAACGAAAATAACAAATGAACTACATATACAATGATTAATATAAGCAACATTACGTAGCAGAAGCTCCTGTTGTAAGATTTTTGCTGATAACGGAAAAAGTTAGTTAAAATATCTCTTTGTTTGTCCATGTCTTGAAACATAGTAACGATCCTCTTTGAATGAACACGATAAATAATCCTCATGGCTAAAAGTATGAAATAAACACTGAAGATTATAAAATGTCCGAAATTCACTGTTGGGTGGTATTGGATTGTATGATAAACAATATGACTAAAATAAAGTACTTCCCAGACAGCAAAAATAACAAATGAAACGTACGTTTTTGTGGTTTTCAGTTCGAAAGATGATTTTGACAACACATTTCTGATTGCTAAGCCACCTAAAACATAGTTTACTGCTAAAAACAGCCTACAATGATAGTAAATACTGATTGCTTTAGACATGATTGTATCTGGGGTTAACTTTTCAAATGAAAGGACAGTTTCCCTTAGGCCTATATGGAATGATGTTGCCTATTGTGAATTGTAATTATTTAACATTTATTTCTTGAGTATAAAAGTATATTATTTTAAGTGTTTGATTGATTGAAATATCCGCAATTCCATAATTGACGCACGCATCGTTAAACATCCTAATACTTGACCCTTTTTAATGTAATTTTTGTTAATGGGTCCTAAATTATTTTCTGTTGTACTAACATAGATTTATACTCCATATTATATAATACTTTAAATATGAGGAATCAGTTTTTTATTATTTATATATGTATTTCTGTTAGGTTAAATTCAATGATTCCTGTTAAGTAAGTTTTAAGGAAAATGTTTTTATTTCTTGTACTGTATATATTTTATGCATTTGTATTTGCCGCCGACAGAGAGAGAGTAGGGGATTTCAATTCAACCTAGTGGGGTCAGCACAATGCCCATTGGTTAACTTGGCGGAAGGATATTTTTGCTAAATTTTAGCGTCGCATTGGGACGCTTGACCAGTCTGACGGTTGCCGGTTTTACCAAACACATGTCACTTTGACATAATTCATTTTTTCTGCCATTGCGGCTTTCCCTCTCATAGTTTAATTCTCTATTAGGTAATTCTGAGCAATTACTTGGTCAACCCCAATTTTTTTCATACTTTACTACGGTCATCAGGAGGTTCTCAGAAAGCAAGAAACATATAATTCAAGGCCCGCAAGGCCATATTACAGGTTGCCGAGCGATAAGAAGGTTCAAAGTTTAAGCGATAACAGTGGCTTGCGGGAGACGCGCGGAAGGCCAGTTGTGACAGTACCGTTATGGCTATGGCTAGTGGTTCCTCCGACAATCCTCCCGGCGATTACTGAGTTAATTAATAACCTAACTTAACCTAACCTAACCTAACCTAACCTAACCTAACTTATTATGTTTTTTTAGTCTCAAATACATCTCTAAGGCCAATTGTAACAGTACCGTTACGTTACGTTAGGTTACGTTAGGTTAGGTTAATTAATAACCTAACTTAACCTAACCTAACCTAACCTAACTTAACCTTGCGGGGCTTAAATTATATGTTTCTTGCTTTCTGAGAACCTCCTGATGACCGTAGTAAAATATGAAAAAAATTGGGGTTGACCAAGTAATTGCTCAGAATTACCCTCTAGGTTAGCCACTCGGATTAGTCCGTGGCCCCTTTACACAGTACTCATAACATTTTCACCTCTACAAATTAAATTAATTTTATTAACCAGTGTAAAGTCAGTTTTAGCAGTGAATCCTCCCATTCACCCCCTTCTGGGTCTACCGCGGTCGCGTAGGAACTTCTTGTGAGCGCTCATTTTGGACTGTTGCCCTTGATGTTGTATTTGGATCAAGGTAGAAAAAAAATCCTGGATATTGTTTTATTTACTTGTTAAACTGTTCCACATCTTGGTCAGGTTAAATTTATATAAAACAATTAAAAGTTATCATATATTGTGAGTAAACAGTATACGTGCAAATATATTATTACAAGTGTTGTTTGACGTATTTTTTTCACTTTCAGGTAATTTAATAAAACGTACGATGCTGATCAAGAAGTTATAATAAAACCAAATAGATTGCCGAATGTAATCATTTATACAAAATATTAAACTTACCGTTTGAATGTTTTCCTCAAAGGTTAGAATGAGCACACTTAGGGGTAGTATCCACACAATTCCGTGGTAAATGTTAGCAAGAACAAAGTCCGAATCACATGCATGTTCCCCAATTTTTCCATAAACAGAAATAGCCCAATAGCATAACACTGTCAAAACATGGGTCTTCAAAAATATCCGGTGGCGATTAAATATAAGTACCTGCTCTAAAAGATACTTGCATAATTTTTCAATTGCGTCAAATCTGACCTCACCCTGATCACAATTATTCTGGACATTACAAATGCATTTCAACGTAAAGTGCAAACAGTCATTTAACAGCAATAAAATAAGTTTTAGTCGATGTGGAGTGACGCTTGCATTTACTGTCAATGAAATTGACAAAAACATGGTAAAACTTTGAGTATAAGCTAAAAATACAAATAAAAAATTAACTACATATACAATGATTAATGTAAACGAAATTACGTAGCAAAAGTTCCTATTATAAGATATTTGCTGATACTGGAAAAAGTTAGTTAAAATATCTCTTTGTTTGTCCATATCTCGAAACATTGTTACAATCTTCTTTGAATGAACGAAAGAGATAGTCCTCAAGACCAAAAGCATGAAGTACAAACTAAAAATGATAAAATGTTCAAGATGTACTGTGGGATGATATAGGATGCAAAAGTAAATAGCACGACTTAAATATAGTACTTCCCAGACAGCGAAAATAACAAATGGAACGTAAGTTTTTGTGGTTTTCAGTTCATCGGATGATTTTGACAACACATTTCTGATTGCTAAGCCACCTAAAACATAGTTTACAGCTAAAAACCATCTACAATAATAGTAAATACTTATATCTTTAGACATGACTGTAACCAGGGTAAGTCTTTTAATTAAAATGACAGTTTTTTCTAGCAGGAAATAATGTGTCCTATTGTAAATCGTGACTCATTAACATTTATTTCTTCAATATTAAGTTGATTATATGAATTGTTTGATTGATTGAAGTATGCGCAATACCATAATCGACGCACGCATCGTTAAACATTTTAAACTTGACTAGCTTCAACGTAAATTTTGGTAATGGGCCCTAAATTATTCTTTGTTGTAGTAACATCGAGTTATATTCAATATATACAACTTTTTGAAATTATCATTTAGTTTTTTATAAGAATTGCATAATTTTTTATTATGTATTTTCCTAATCTTTCCATTAACTAATATTTTACCTTAATTTTTTTTAATTTCCTACGGGGAATAAGCTACAGTATTAGGCTACCGTAGATCTCGATAAGACTCTGACTCATGAGCGATTAATTTGATCGATTTGATGTCACCAGAATTTTTGAAATAATGAATAGAATCATAATATTACTAATTGGTTGATTATGGTGTACAAATACTGTATGTCTGTTGGTTATAATAAAATACACTATTATTCATTTTATTCACAAAACCGACGGAGGAAATTTATGTTTTGTCGAATGATGATGAAACTTTCGATTCCGAGAAGCAAAAACTGAAACAGAAAAAAGATATATCAAATTTCTAAAGTTAATATTTTCAAATACATCCAGTAAATATGGATATTTACCATATTTTAACTTGTAAATATGACTTATCGAACGGTATGCTCATTTCTATATAATATACCAACTCATACTTTGATACTTTACTTTGAAATGGCTACCATACTAATGTAGATTTTGTAAGCCAAACATGAATAGAAATACATCTTTTGGGAACATTTTTACCATTAGTAATAAACATATATGTTATCAAACTATTAATATTTCAGTATAAGGTGAGTATTGTTGAATTCATTTTTTTTTATTTAAGTTTTGTTGATCTAGGACACTAGGCACGAGCTTAGGATTGTTTTTCACATAACTTTAGGCTAGAACTAGTGGTTGCGGTTTTATCACTTAGATCAAATTCATTGGTGATTTGGCGGGATTGGAACCTGGGACCTCAGGGACAGAAGTCCCGCACTATAACCACTACACCAGCTCGCTCCTCAAAAGTATGACCTATAAATGAGACAACCATGCACAGGGAGTGTGTTGCAAAGAAGTTGGTTTGAGTCAAGTCGTTAATACGTAGTTTATTGACCAGCATTAATTAATTTCAAACCCTATACTAGATTTACGACTATTACATTTTGAATATTACATGTTTCTGTCTATCACAGTAATAGGAGTACCCGGATTAGGGAGGCAAATATGGTCATAGTTACCATGACTCCCAGATTAGACGTTTCCCTTTCTCGTAGCCTGGCTGACTCCCTACTCTTCTTGGTTCAGTGGTCATTTACGTCACGTGTAACCCAGACAACTCTTGCCAGCAAAATTTTACCAGACCACACTTACCATGCTACGACCAAACATGACTACAAGATCACGTCACTTATCCTACACTCATCTGCATTCATATTTGGCTTAAAATGCCTATATTCTTATGGTCGACATTTCAGAATAACGTATTAAGTACTAAACCACCAAATGCACACCACAATTCACATTAATGGATGAATATAATTTATCACTACGTGACACGACAGAATCCCAAATAAACTTCAAGATAATTATGTCTAGTAGAATGGCACGACATTTCTCCTGCCCAATTGTCTAATGGCACAGGCAATTCCTGAAATTTGCCAAAACTGTGTTCTAGCATTAAGGACATTTAAAATTCTTAGTAAATCCTAGATCTTCACACTAATCTATATTAGTAATTAGATTACATTTCTCAAGACCAAAAGCCTATATTAGAAGACCTTTAAGACAAAACGTTTGTAATGTAATAAAAAATAAAATAAAAATAATATATTAATGTCTAAAGAATGTTGATTTTTACAACATACTTTTACTGCTTTGAGGTAAGACTATTTAATAATTTCAGATAAGTTACCACAATAATGAGTCTTGGTGACATTTTCAAATAGCCGAGATCCTTCATATCTTCTTCCATTTGTGTCAACTGAATAATAAGAGTTCTGACCTGAAAAAGTGGAACAAATAGTTCTTCTTAACAAACTTTTTACACTAACTTTGTTTGCTAACAACCTTTCTTTTTACGTTTAAAGCCTTTATTTGAGTTAATTGTTTCAAGTTGTTTTTAAAGCAAGTTAGTCTTATATAGAAAGGTAGAGAATAAGTCAAAACAACAATGAAAGCAGATCTTGACAAGAAACAAGGAAAACCAAAGTGCAATATGGAGAAGGACTGACCAAGGGACAAAGTACATTGTTATCTAGAACAGGTTTATCTCTATGAGTTGCAGACAAGCCAAATTTTCCTGGCTTTTTCAGCAAGCTTTGTTTATAAAATGTTGTAAGATTTTGTGATTTTTCAAATAAAAAAAAATTATATATACTGAGATTTACCTTTGAGAGGTTACTTACCCATGAGGGACGCCGTTATTTGTATTTGTTATTTTCTTAAATTGAATTCAAAGGATAGTTGTTCTATAATACAGAACTAGAATATTTTATGTAACGGCAGTTATTAACAAAATTATAAAAAACTCAGGTACTTGTTCATAAAAGTATAATAGAAGAAACGAGTTTTATGTTCTTAGTATATATTATAAAAACTCCTTCAATCCTTCAGTAAACCATGTGTAATTGTGCTAAGGAAGAGAAATAGTTCTCGATATATTTCTTCCGCTTGTAAAACTGTTTCTTCATTTTGGTTAGGTAAAAATTATTTTAAGTTCATTTTTAATTTTATTAGATCTTGTATCTGAAGCTTACCTTGAACTGTTGTCTCTGAGTAGGAAACGCAGTAGTCACAACTGACAATACGTTGACTCTTAGTTTTCTAAGCTGAAAAGTATTACATTATTATATTAATTCTTTGTTTGAAGTTCATTGTTGGTGATGGCGAGTTAATGTTGTTCAAAAGTTAATTGCGGACATTTTCCATCACGATTGTAAAAAACAATACACCAGTAACATTATTATTATATTTTAATTATCTAGCCTTAGAACATAACAATGGTAAAACTGACTGAGTGTTTCTTATACCTCTTTGGTTGCCCTTCTTTAACTGTATATATACTATAATAAACCATCTGATTTTTCAGCTAAGAAAAACAAACTACCAAAAGAATTTTAACAACAGTTCAAAATATGACAAAAATGTATTTCTGACGTAACTCCTAGACAGTTACATTACAAATATCCGTTTATAAATTTGCCTAAATGACATATCACTGGATGGTAAGTACTCTGTTTATAATTCTGAATAAAAATATGAGGCAAATCGGTAGCATTTGAGGAGTTAGATAATAAAATATAACATTCGATGACTTTTTATAGATCTGTAACCATAGGAAAATAGCTATTAATGTTGTGTATTAAAAGTGCAAAGTAATTGTTGCCGCTCGAAAACTTTTGATGTCATTTTTCAAGATGGATACATTTCGAGCGCGGCAAATGAGATTTTTGCGTACTGTTTACAGGTGTGGCGATTTGAAATTTCTGTAAAATGGTAGAAAAACTAATTTTCAATCTTTAATGTTACCTTAACAAAGGACTCTGGTAAAGCTAAGGTTATATTGTGCATTGCCGGGCAAATTAGACACCTTACATTTAAGGGGCTGCTAACAGCTGTTATATGTCTTCTTAAATTTATTATCCACACTTTTCATGAACAGAGTTTTTTTATTTATTCATTTAATAGAACCATACAATAAAATATTTTCATTATAGCTTATTACCTGTAGGGAAATATACTTAACTTACCGTTTGAATTCTTTCTTCAAACGTGAGGATAAACCCACTTAGTGGTAGTGACCACATAACTGTGTAGTAAGTATTGGATAAGACAAAGTTTTGAAAACATGCAATCCCACCAACCCTTCCGTAAGCAGAAATCAAACAATAACATAACACTGTAAACACATGCCACTTAAATAGGTCCCGGTGGCGATTAAATATAGGCACCTGCTTTAAGATAAACCTGCAGAAAGTCACAATGTTTTTAAATCTTACTGTACACTGATCACAATTATTTTGAACAATATTAATGCTTTTGAATGTAAAGCTCGAACACTCATTTAAAAGTATTAGAATAAGTATCAATCGATGCGGAAAAACGATTGGATTTACTGTCATTAAATATAAAAGAACCAAGAAGACATTTTGTTTCCCACTTGATAACAACAATAAAAAATAAAGCACATATACAATGATTAACATAGAGAAAATTAGACGGCAAAAGTTCACACTATAAGGTGTTTGGCGACATCGGAACAAGTTATTTAAAAGATGTCTTTGTCTGTCTAAATCTTGAAACATTGTTACGATATGCTTTGAATGAACGAGAGAAATAATTCTCATGACTAAAAATGTAATATACAGACCAAAAAATATCAAATTTACATACCAAACTTCTAGATTATATATGATGTAAAAGTAAATAACACGACTTATATATAATACTTCCCAGACAGCGAAAATAACAAATGGAACGTAAGTTTTTGTGGTTTTCAGTTCATAGGATGATTTTGACAACACATTTCTGATTGCTAAGCCACCTAAAACATAGTTTACTGCTAAAAAATGTCTACAATAATAGTAAATACTTATATCCTTAGACATATTTGTAACAAGGCTGAATGTTAGAAATAAAATACAGACTTTCACTAGCAGAGAATAGTGTTATATAAAAGTATATTATTAGATGTGTTTGAGTGATTTTCATAACTCCTTAATCGACGCACGCACCATTAAACCTCAGAGTAAACCAATTACTTTAGAAATGTTTAGTGTTTTTTTTGTTAATGAAAGCTCATTATTTCTTTGTTGTAGTAACGTTGAATTATATTCTAAACTTACAAATTTATCCGGTAAATTGTTGGTTTGGAATGATTAATAAACAAATATATTTCGAAGACTCTACCTTTATAGTTGATTTTTACACGCATTAACGCGGTTTGAAGCAATTAATTTATACGTTGGAAAATAAGATATGAGGTAAATACAAATTTTATCAATTTACTGCTCCAAATGACATATCCTGTCTTAAGTCTCTATGCTGAGGTAAAACAAAGAACCATCCGGTAGTAGAGGATCTTCACATTGTGCCATAACAATAATTCAAATTGTATCTAAACTGTAACCGCATATTTAGATAGTTACTTTGTCCTACGTACAAGAAAGAAATTTTCGCAATTAATTAGCAATTGATTAGTTAGATAGATATTCTAACGTTATTATGAGTAAAATACCCCCGCCGCTGCAAACCTGCAGACTAAGCGAATTTCCATCTACCTGAGTGGAATTCCACTTAATTATTCCCTTAAAGTTGTCAGATTTATTTCATATTTAAATATCAATAATTCAATGAGTACTTAATGAGTAGGTTTTTCGCGACAGGGAAGAAAATAGGGGTTTTTATTGATATATCGACAGCGTAGTATTAGTAGTAGTAGTTGGAGGAGTGTGTTTTTCTATTGTACCTATTTTTTTTTAGTTAACAAACCAGGTTTTTACTGATTTCTTTACTTACAGAAAACTTACATCGTTTTATATATATAAAGAATAAAACAATTAAATGGCTTTGGTTGCGGCATGTCATTAATGTGATGATTGTCTTGTTATTACATAAATGAAATCGATGCTCAAAAACTAATAATAACCCCTTTAAAAATGAATGTCTTGTGATATAGTTTATCGAAAAATCCTGTTCATAAAACCTTTTGGAAGAGTTACAGCTCCAGGTAGCAACATAGTTTGCAGTTTGTTGGATGGGATAAACAACTCATCCCGCGGGACTTCTGAAACGTTTATGTTGTCTTCTCAGGTAACCTCAAATGGGACATTGTCTTCCAGAGTGTCAATGACGTATATGGGTTGACGTTGTATATCTCAGTTCTATTTTGTTCGAAAAAATGTATGACTTAAATGATGACGAGCTTAGTTTCACTGATTAAAACTGATTTCATGCAGTACACTTGTATATTCATTGGCAAGTTCCAAACTGATGTTGAAATAATAACATCTAAACTTTTTTTGAATATGCTTAACAATTTATTTTACTTTAAAAATTATAAAAAAAATTAAGAGTATATTTTATTTATTCATTCACAACGGAAACGGCTATTTTATTTTAAACAACACTCCGAAAAGGCTTCCTTAGTTTACCTGCTTGGTTATTGTTTGTATCTCATGATTGAGTTTTTTATAAAACTTGTAAACCTGAAGTGTACATTTGCTTTTAGCATCGACCTCTTGATCTCGTAAATGTTGTTTGTTTGATTTCTTTACACCATAAAACTACAATTTAATGTATGAACTAATACATTCCATTGATTTTATGACCTGAGGTACGATAGAGTAACAAAGACATACATTGTTGATTAACCT
Organism: Macrosteles quadrilineatus; assembly: GCF_028750875.1. Classification (NCBI taxonomy): domain Eukaryota; kingdom Metazoa; phylum Arthropoda; class Insecta; order Hemiptera; family Cicadellidae; genus Macrosteles; species Macrosteles quadrilineatus. The sequence goes on from NW_026542610.1 coordinate 2,153,847, forward strand.
ATGGCAGAAATGCTTGAAGATCGTAAATGTATCAACTTTTCCAATCGACCTATACTTCCATAAAATTTACAACCAAACAAATGTCATTTTGGACATTTTACAGTCCAATCAAACCCAACTATAATGGCAATAAATGGCGTGCTACTATTTGTTACTTGTTTCCTAATTGAATTGCATTTTATTGTTTTAAAAGAACCGTATGACCTCTTAAGGTATTTGTTACGCTACAAAAAACCTTTAAAGTTGTTCAAAATATACCAAACTATATCAATACCAAATATACCATATATATAAATATCACTAAAACCAAATATATCATTGAACCCTTGATCTGGCGTTGGTCCCTAGGGGACCAGAAAATGTTGAGTTCTCAGTGGCGGTGGTCCGCTAGGGACCAGAACGACATATTTTGGAACTTTCTATTTTTATAATACTGAAACAGTTTAAAACCAAAATGAATCTTATACCATTAGAAAGATGAGATTCTGAGGATTAATTTGCATGTATAAAACATCATTGAGCGAGAATTATGTAGCGAAAAAACATAGTTTGAAAAACTAGAGTGTTCAAAATTTATTTTGGCGGTGGAAAGTTTTAGTCGCATGGCAACAAAAACAGCTGTTTTTTTTTTTTAGGAGTATTTAAAAAAACATTGATATTTCTACGTAGGGAATCATATTCCACACAACATTTACATTTAGATCAAATGTCTAAAAAAAATATTTGTTGGCTTTCTTGTGGGTTGCTTTTGAAATTTATAATTTGCATAATCCAAAAATTTCCAAACCACTAGCCACTACGCCTAAACGCATTGCTAGAATATTTCTTTTTTTATACCATTACATTCTACATTTATCACTGAAACAGAACATACGTAAATGTTTGTACTTATATTTACAAATAACTGCTCTGTGGCGAAATATACGGTACCACTACAAAAAGGCCAAAATACACCCGCCACTGAGGACTAAAATGACCGCCAGATCTAGGGTGAAACTACCAAATTAAGTTGAGCAGTTAACGACAAACCCACCTCTTACGTAAGCTTATAATTACCTTTTTAAATATATTATGAACTAATGTAAACTTTTTCTTTTCATTTTAGTTCTCACCTCCCACTTGCCAATAGCGTGGTTCTTAATAAGAAAATGGACCAAAAGAAGAAAGTAATTAAAATAAATTAGACACTCCAAAAAAATAGCAGGGTACGTAGACCGACATTTAGTTTGTCTGTGTAGCAACAATACACGATGATGTATTGATGTTGATGTTTATGGTGACTTCGGTCTCGACTTCATGTACCCTATTTATTTTTCTTTGCATTTTTATTACAATCTGTTCTAGTAATATACGTGTTATAAGAATTTAAGTCATAGTTCCCCACGTCATACCTTTATTAAGGAAAATTAACAAAACATTGCATTACCTACTTTTAAGAATGGTTCTAATAAAATATTTACATAAAATAATAAAATAGATAAAAATAGAGTTCTGTAATAACAGAAAACGTTTTTCTTAGTTTATGAAGTAATGGTAACTTTGATTGGTGTTCGAAAGATCACAGTGATCTAATAGTAATCAAAAGGTTGACGAAATTCAGGAGATTTTTTATGGTTAAAAACAGGGCTCAGCTATTAAAAGATGGACTTTTAATAAAATACCTTGACCAATTCAAAGAGCTGGTCTCAGTCAGTAACAAAGCTACACGGATCAATAACTCTATTCTACATACTGCAATCATATTCAGCTTAATGCGCATCCAAGTGTGCATCGCTATCTCAAAGAATTTATTTAATTGTTTATTTTATGTGTTTCTACGCCAGAGGCCTTTTTTACGTTTTGAAAGGGAACGGTCCAAAACCTGGTTTTGTAACTATCTAACGTTGTCCTTATCATCCTTGTTGTTAGATATCATCATAGCCCAATGATAAATGGCATCTGGGTCTGGAAACAATCTCGTTCGGAATCGAACCAGCGACCTTCAAATTTGAAGGCGAGCACTACAACCACTCGGTTACCCAGAACTAACAATTGATTGTTGGTATGGTTGGTAAACAGGGATTTTAACCGAACACAAACATACATAATAGTCATCGAGAATTGAACTAATTTATTATGGTGTACACAAACCATTAACTATTGGTCTAAAAATTTAAATTTAAAAAGGCATGATGAAAATAATTGCTCTGAGAATTACGTTCAAAGTATTTTACACCTAGTTTCCCAAATAAAAACAATTTTACTAAAAAAATGACATTCTAAAGAGGTGATAGTTGAAATCTTATGTTCAATTATTGTATGATCAATCTTTGCATCTCGTAATTATAATAATAATCCCCAAAAAAATTTGTGGAAGAAGATTTTCATAGTTAGAACGGTGTGTCCACACATCGGTTTACCTGTCAGAAATGCCATACGAGGAAGGGTTGATTATAGCCTGTCTTTTACGCTCACAACCTCACACTTATGACAGCCATGTGGACTATTTGCTTAGTAAACACATTGTGTAAATATGGCGAAGTAACATGTGTCTGAAGTGGCACACTACGAATAAACATGCAGTCGTTAACATAAATAAACCATTAACATAATAAAGTTTTTTTATTCTGGAATCCTAATCGAAGATAATTACAAATATATACATGACGTACATAAATATATGACATGTATGAACTACACATATACCTACAAAGATAAAATTTTAGCAAAGCCTCCATTAAAGAACAACGAAAGTTAATCAAATGTTCCAGCATTGAAGCGGTTGAAAAACACAAAACCTTCAAGCCATTATGATTAGTTTATTTTTATTTAATTTAATTTTTTGGTATAAACCTTTATTGAGTCTTTTACAAAACAAACTTTTTAGCTTATTCCCTAAATAGATGCTCATTATTACCATTATTTTGTTAATTAATTTGTGATTAATAATAATTGTACCTAACTCATTCATAGCAATTGTTCGTGCTGTATCCGAAGAATAAAGCTGTTGACTAGTTAAAAAGTTATAGCCCGGGACTTTGTTCACTGGGGTCCCGGGTTCAAATACCGCCAAATCACCAATGGATTTTATCTATATTTCATTTTAAGTGATAATGCCGCAACCCCTAAGACTAGCCTGAAGTAATGTGAAAAACAATTCCAGGCTTGTGTCGAGCGTCTTAGGACAAAAATTAATAATAATAGTAAGACAGAATTCGGTCTTAAACTTCTACAGTAGGCCTACTTAGTAAATATGATACCTTTCAATGGGTAAACACCGACCGGTAAAATATACTATCAATGGGACATTAAATCATAAGCCATAATACAAGTTGTTTTAAACTTAATCCTATCAACATGAAAAAAGTGAAACTGTACGAAATGAAGAAAGTTCCATAGCCAGTTCATCAAGTACTTGACTTAAAACGTCCTTACTTGCAGTTCAGAAGTCCATTGGCTGCAGGCACCGTAAGTATTTGAAGTCTTTAAATCTTCCTAAGTTTAAGGATTTATTTTAGATCTTTCTTTCGCAGCATAGAAATTATATAAAAACTATGTAAATATAAGTCTAAAGAAATCGTTTTAATCCATAAAAGGATTTAAAAGTGAGTCAATATGAAACATATTTAAGACCATATGTTTAAAGTGCGAGATTCATTATTGAGCAAAAGATATTGTAGTTATTAACTGCCTCGTACGATTTGAACTACTGGATGATTAGGACCTTGATATTGGTGTACAGATTTGTTTCCACCATTGTACCGAAATTTGCTTTTTCTTTAGGTGTTATGCTGTTTTACCAAATTTCACATATAGGAAATAAGCTATTAGCTCAGTACTCATGTTAAGACATGGACCCGGGACCGATTTGATTTTTGGTTTTGAGGTCCCTTATGGCCAAAAACACCGTCTGTTCAAATTCATATATATATATATATATATATATATATATAAGATTTTTTATATATATTGATAGTTCTGTTCACTTTTTAGGGCTACTTTTTCAATTAATAAGCGAAATAATAAAAACCAGAGTACCCTGAAATTCATTTTTATTTAAACTGATACGTATTTCGGCACTAAGGCCATGATTACAGTATGAGCTATATAAAAGTAGGGTATGTAAACAAATAAAATAAATAAATAGTTAATAATATATGTTTTGAATTCATATTAAATTTTGATTAAATGGTTAGGTGTATTTTTTAACATGTAAATGTGAAAGATTCTTCACTGATTTGTCTGATTTTTTCATGTATTGGATTTTGCTTTTGTTTTTGCATTACATTGAGAATTTGGTCGCCATATTCTTTTGAATGTAGGTATATTTGCAGCTCTTCTTTTATATCCATTTTTTCACCCTTTTTTCATAATTTAGAACTTTGACACATTCTTCTAATTTGCCATAATTATGATTATTTCTAATATGTGTTCTGCATACATTGAGCGTTGGGATGTTTTATTGTTTGATTTTACGGCTTGGATATGTTCTTTGAATCTGCATGAAAATGCTCTTCCAGTTTGATCAATGTACAATTTGGGACAATTTAGACATTTAATTTTGTATATTCCAGATTTTTCATGTTTGTTAATTGTTTGTGAGTTCTTGTTTGATAGTTTATTAATTAAATTGAATGCGTTGTTTGTAGATCTATAGCTAATTTTGAATTTAGATGCTTGAAATGTTTTCCTGATTGGTTTGTTTAATACCGAACTGTACGGAAGACAAATAAACTCCTTCTTCTCTTCTATGTTTAAATTTTGGTTTTTCTTATTTTTTTTTTCTTCTTGATTAATTTGTCTATTAATTAATGGATACACAATGGATACAAGGATAGTTTAATAGACAAATTAATCAAGAAGATAAAAAATTACCATTGCATAACATATAACATTTATTCTTATACATAGCCCAGATTAAAAAAATGACAATACTGCAATGATACTAGATGTATTTTAAAATGCAGATTTTTTTATTTAGAAATTCTTTACTGTTTCCGTAATGCGAGTTTATTTAGACCTACAATTATTTTCAATGACTTGAGACGACAGGGCTGTGCACAAAATGTTGCGCAAACAGCATTAATATGTGATCCAGATTAAATGATGTTATATAATTCGTTTTATACATATTTTTAGGCTATATTTTATAATATCATGGAAATGTTACATCTGTTTAAATAAAAATGAATTTCAGGGTACTCTGGTTTTTATTATTTCGCTTATTAATATATATATATATATATATACACACATATATACAGGGTGTCCGGTCATAAGTGTAAAATAAAATTTTGCCTCAAACTACATGGTAATGGCTACCTAATGACGCACATTTGAGGTTCCCAACCTCAACCGTTAGGGAATAACAAATAAATTAAGGTTTTCCAAAAATTATTGTAGTTGTCATGAAAAAGGTTATATTACTCTGTTTAAAATGCACTAATTGTTAATTTAAAGGTCATTTTCAGAATCCTCACAAAATTTTAAATAGATATAACACATAATCGTTAGGGTACGGAAAAATATTCTGCTTAAATTTCTTCGTTAAACAATTATTTTTAATATCGACAAAAATTTAAATAACATTCAGCAATTTATTTGTCGGTTACAGAGTTCCGCTGAGCTAAACAAATATTACTAAAAACTTCCTTATTTAAAGAGCTTTACAATGATGTATAACTACATTTATCTACCGTCAAATCTATGGTGAATTTTACGCACTATTGTGAAAAATCACGGTTAATCCAAAACAGATATTGTAAAAAATAATGAATTTTACTTACTATTTTATGAGCTGACCACTGATGATGTGGGTTTGTGTAATTTATGATTGACCAGACTACACTTTCATCATACTAAAGTGTTTTTGTTTAGACTTTGGACATTTTTTTATAAAAAAAAAACACAATACATTAGTAAAAACACACAATACAAATCAAATCATTGACATACTTTGTCCGAAGCACAACTTTTATTAAGGTGGAATCACAGTTTGGGTGTAAAGTGCCCTCCGTTTTCCCGCAAGCAGGCCCTAGCTCGCTTGTGAATCGCGCCAACTGTGACCTCATACGTCAATTTTTCCCTTACTTTCCCAGCAGCCTCAAAGATTCTCTCCCGTAACTCAACCTCAGAGTTTACAACAGTCGAGTAAACAAGACTTTTCATGTAACCCCAAACAAAAAAATCTAACGGGCTCAAGTCTGGAGATCGAGGAGGCTATGTCACACTTCCTCCACGCCCAATCCATGTCAGGAAGTTTTGGGATAGCCACAACCGAACTTCCGCGAGTTAATTGTAATCTTATCTGAAATATGAAAAATATAAGATAACCGTAACTTTTAACCACAAACACATTTTACTACTATATGTTTCTTTTCTTAGCTTAATAGTTATAAAAAAAGCGTTGCATGCGAGAAAAAATACAAATTATTCGTTGCCTGCACTTAAATGTATTATTCTTCACAATAGCTTTTCTTTGCCCTACCATGTTTTTTCACAACAATGATCGAATTACATTAGGAAATTTGAAACTTGGTAAAAACTATTATACACCATTGTAAAGCCCTTTAAATAAGGAAGTTTTTAGTAATATTTGTTAAACTCAGCGGAACTCTGTAACCGACAAATAAATTGCTGAATGTTATTTAAATTTTTGTCGATATTAAAAATAATTGTTTAACGAAGAAATTTAAGCAGAATATTTTTCCGTACCCTAACGATTATGTATTATATCTATTTAAAATTTTGTGAGGATTCTGAAAATGACATTTAAATTAACAATTAGTGCATTTTTAACAGAGTAATATAACCTTTTTCATGACAACTACAATAATTTTTGGAAAACCTTAATTTATTTGTTATTCCCTAACGGTTGAGGTTGGGAACCTCAAATGTGCGTCATTAGGTAGCCATTACCATGTAGTTTGAGGCAAAATTTTATTTAACACTTATGACCGGACACCCTGTATATAGTTAACTAAAAACATAGATAAAAGACCGCACTTATTTAGCAGTTGTAACTAAAACATATTACAGTTTACTGTAAGCAGTGAGTGACACAATTGAAACAGATAGGCTGTTTGGTTGGCACAACTGGAAGCAACAGATGTTCAGGTGTAGCAACCATTACAAACCTAGCTTCGTGAGATTTTATCGTCTTCCCAGTTGCACAAGCTGTAAAGACGAAACTTTCATTTTCTTTGAACTGTTATGTCTCACGTGGAACTTATTGAGGGCTACAGGCTTAGCAGGCCTAACATTTTAAGTAAACAAAAATAACTTATTGTGAATTTCTCATATTGTTGTGAATGGCAGGTAATTAAGAAGTTAATTTATTTTTTTAAATGCCATGACTTTGTGTAACATTACATTACCTATATTTTCATAGATCGCACATGTTAACCTATCATTAATTTGTTCAATCTCATGACACAACTGTCATAAATTTACATTTATCTTTAGATTTGGATTGGATATATTTCTATGTGTTTAAAGTAGTAAATTCTTAATAAAAAAGCAATGCTTGGTCACAAACAAAACGTGCTGGTTATGACAATGTTTATTATAATATCAAGATGATCAAGTTAATATTTGATTAAATAAAAATTAAAAAAAGTCTAGTAATGCATTAGATAAATGAATAGCGTTGCTAGATGGCAAATCTGTGCTTGCAAACTTATAATTTAAGACCAAAATTATAATTTTTTGTTGAGTAGAAGAGCCAGACTGACTCTGAAAAGAAATCAATACTTGTAATATACAGGGTGACTCATGTTATTTGGGTTTAACACTAAAGGCTCAATCACGTCGAACCCAAATAACATGGTTTTGATAAAGTAAAATTGGGTTTTTTGTTATTTACGCAAAAACTTAATAAGATACGAAGTAAGCGTAAATTACAAAGTTGTTAGGAATCAATAAAGCCTACAAAATTATGAGCCACTTGACATATGTTGCTATTGGAAAATTTTGAACAGTGAGCATTTGCAAATTTTTTAAATATTTTATTTTTATTTTTATCATTTCAAAAAACCGTTACTTGTAGCTTATCAAAGTAAAGCTAGTTTCATAACGAGTAAGAACATTCAACCGGAGAAGGGCTAAATGCATTGGTTTATAGGAAACACAGAGTATTAAAAGAATATAGAATTTTCTTTCAAAAATCTGCCGCCATTTTGAAACGGAAAAAGATAATTAATTTCTGTTTCCGCCAAAATGTCTTTCTTTAAAATTATGTATAACATGTCATATGTTTACATTTGAAAATTCAGAAATTTGAACTAGTGACCCTCAGGTTTAGGCGCACCCTGTATTGGGAAACAGTTAAAAGTATTTTTACGTTATTCCTTGGGGTCAGATTAGCGGAAAAATTTTTATTTCATCCTTGAACGTTAAGCCGTTTTTCCGTAATCAATTTGAGACACCTCTCGTGAGACACCCTGTATACATAGATATACATTTGAGGTGAAATATTGTTGTAACGTCACGGGAAGAGCTATGTAGCATGAAACCGACAAAGTTAGTTCAAAATGAGATTTGGAATACGTGATGTCCATTTTGATGGCAGTCTCTCTTGCCGGTTACTTTGAGGGAAGCATGTTTTGAAAAATTAAACAAACTAATGTTTTGACCATAAAATAATGCATCTTTAATAGTTGTAGTAATTAATTACTCTATGCTCAGAATAAGTGGTTTGTCTATTTTACAAAACGATTAATTCATGGGAAAGTAATATTTTTTAGATATAAATATAACATAGTTCTGGTATAAAAGAGACTACTATTTAATAAAGCTATCAGTAAAGGTATCAGTATAATTATTATTCACCTAATTATAATTCAACCATTAAATTGTTTTTTTATCTATTTCCCCTATGCGAAAGATAATTAAATTATTTTATGTTTTTCATCAGCATCTTTTCTATTCCTGAAATATGTCTTTACATTATTGTATGTCTTAGTGATGTAAATTTATTTTTAATAAAACTTACTCCACGATAAAAGGAAGATACCTGTAGGATTTTAGAAAAAAATCAGTGATCTGACTGCTGAATATGAAATTCAACAATCTGTAGGTTACCTTACTAAAACATACGTTTAAATATCTTACACACGTAAAACAACTTGATCCAAAAGGTTTACGACAATCTTATACAATATGCGGGTCCGGCAACCTAACAAGCATAGAATAACAAGCAAGATAAAGAAGCTTGACATGAAATGCTGCCTCGCTACTTACACGTGGTTGGGTTGTAAAGTTCTTTAAACTAAGATACATGACCAGCGTTGACATTTATTGTTGTTTATTTTTAACACGGATATTCAATTTTGTTTTAAATTTAAGTAAAACACTTTACGTATGCAACATTCTGAAAAAATAAATATCATAATAGATGCAGTGAAGAAGAGAGCTCATTTGAGAACATTCCAGGAAAACGTTAGGTTTTTTAACAAATATTTTATTTTTTTAGCTATATGGAATATTTTTAAAATTATTTTCCAACTATTTTTTTCCCAATATAACTGCAAAAAATGAAAACGCTATTATCTTGTGGTTTTTCCATAAAATATTTTATCAGTATCCTTAATCACATATTAAAAATGTTGTATGTAAATGGGTAAAACACTCCTGCGTAACTTGATGTTTTGTATAAAAACTATATATATATTTATGTTTAACAAATATTTTGAAATTTAAGAGCCATCTTATTCGTTGATATTACCTAAGTAATAAATTATAGAATACCCACACAATACCATCCAAGATCCAAATCCAAAGTTTATGTATATCTGGGATGACCGGGTCTGAGCCAAAGTGATGATGCTGCAAATCTAACGCTTTCAACTGATCCTTACTTATATCAGAAATGATAATCTCGCATACATTACAATTATACAACTCATACCTACACCTGCTCCAAGCTAGTTTCCTACTAGTACATAGGGGTTTTTTTAAAATTAGAAACTTGTTATACCAACCTTTTTTTGTGTTTAGAATTTTCGAAGTAAATTTAAATTGTGTTTGAAGTTTTCTAATTAAGTTTTAAGAGATAACAAATCGTTAGTTATAAAAGTAAAATGATACTATGTAAGAAGTTCAATATTACCTAAGTATACCATAAAATTAACCCGAACTTCTCAATATAATCTACGTGCTTAAGAAATTGTGCCACATTTTATTTAATTATTTATAAAAAAAAAACGTAGTTATAGAGATCTAATTTCAAATAAAAATGCAGCACTGCGTATAACTTATGACTATAAATACCGGAGAATAGAATTCCTCTACCTTTTATTGTATTACGATGGTAATCATAGTGATGGATTATTGAACCAATTATTAACCGTTTGCAAGAAACGATCCAAAAAATTGTAATTGATTTCCCAAAAGTTATTAGTTCCTTATGTTATTTCTATAAATTAACGAAAATGTTAAATCATTATGAGAAATAGGCCTACACAAAGTAGTGTGAAGTAGTTCTAATTAGGATTGACATTGTTCAAGATAATTATGCCACGTAATGATAGGTGTTATTATACTAAGGTCATTGTATCTTATGGTAATTGTTTAAAAAGACGGTCATTATTATAAAGTTTAAATCTGAAATTGCTCTGTAAATAATTTATGAAACCACTTAACGCTCATTTTATTGTTTTAGATATGTCGCATTTCCGTTCATAAGCTTACGAATGAGTTAAGTCGATACGATGATAGTTAATAAAACTTCAGTATCCAATAGTCAACGGTATAACGGATCCATTTGATTTTTTTACACTTTTATGAGTAGACGCGTATACTTTAATGCTCATTATATCACACATTATCCTCCCATACATAAATTTAAAATTACCTTAAAAAGGTAGATGACTTGTATGTTTTGAAAAATAAGGACCTAAACCCTATTTGAACTTAAGAAAACGTATGGAATTCAGTTAACTCCTTTAGTGATATAATTATAAGTTATTTTCCAATGTAATCCTGAACTTCAAGGAAGGAAGTTTTAAGTCAAGTAGGCTACTTGATGAACTGGCAATAAAACCATCTCTCTCAAGAAAGTAGTGATCAATTTCGTACACTCTCATCTTCTTTTTTGATAGCGTTCTTTGAAGTCAAAACCAACTCATTTTATGGTTCAAAATTCACAATTTCGACATTTAATTACGTTATGGTTGGTATAATTTATGTGTTATTCCCAGTTTCAAGAACAAATGATTAATTATGTTGGTTTACTTTATGATTGCCAGGTTCTTGATGGTTGTAGAAGTTTAAGCTCTATGTACATTTCATAAATAAAAAAATAGGATAGCGTTTTTTAATGATTTTAAGTGTATGACAAGAAACTCAAATCAGCTCCTGAAGATGCCACACTTGGGGGGAAATGTACAAAGAGCTTAAACTTCTAAATTCATAAAGAACCTGGCAATCATAAGGTAAACCATTATAATTTATGGTTATACTTATACACACTCATGTTTATGTCCCCTTTCCAACAAATTTGTCCACTACAAAAATACATCTGTTTATGTGTTAATGTATATAGTTAATGTGCTGATTTTGATAATATTATGTGCTAATCAGAGGAAACATAAGCACCTGAAAATCTGAAACATTTTTTGTAAGAGATTACTTATTATAGGTTGGATAAGGTAACTTTAATCCTACTTAGTTCTAAGTGAACATTACCTTCGATTTCATAACATGTATTTGTAATAGTTATAAATATTTTGTTGGTAACGTATTTTAACATTGTATGTATCGCATATGAAATACATAGTACAAACGATTTGAATTTGATTAAGCCTCAAATGTTAAAGATGTTAAGAAATGTTTTGTAATTGCTATTCATAATGCTGTAGATTGTTAAGGGAGGAAAGAGAGTATAGCTCAAGGATAACTATCATCCTAGAATCTCTAAAGCTATGTATATTAACATTCCTTACAATGAGAACGTATTAAAATTAAAATCACTTTGCTGATAAATTACAAAGAGAAGCTTGGTATTATTTCTTTACAATATTATGCAATATAAAAAAAATACAATAACTGAGCCGATTACATAACGTCTATCACTGATATTTATACATCGGTAACATTTAGAACATCTTCTACTCATATAAGAAACTATCAATATATGTCGGTAAAAGTTGAGCAAAGTTTTATATCTTAACTAATTGATGCAGGGATACTAAAATAACCTGCTTTACAATTTACATTTGCATCCGTAGACATTCAATACTACTAGTAATGTGAAAATTGTAGTAAAATAAATCAATAAAACAACAAAATATATGAACGATTATAAATAAAAATATTCATGTAACTATATAAAAAATGTTTTTCCATCATTATAGATTCGTAAACGATGTTTTATTAGTAAAAGAACAAGATAAGCAAAAAACCAGATATTTTGTTTTTTAAACGTTGAAATAAACAACAATAAAAGTCAACGCTGGTCATGTATCTTAGTTTAAAGAATTTTACAACCCAACCACGTGTAAGTCACGAGGCAGCATTTCATGTCAAGCTTCTTTATCTTGCTTGTTATTCTATGCTTGTTAGGTTGCCGGACCCGCATATTGTATAAGATTGTCGTAAACCTTTTGGAACAAGTTGTTTTACGTCTGTAATACATTCGTACAACTTATCTTTTAGTGAGGAAAGCTTAAACAATGTTATTTGTACTACGGATTTCATTCATAAACATGAATAGCTTACGTATGTTGGACAAAATGTGAAAAAGTTTGTTCCTAGTAATGTTTGGATGAAATATTAATTTAGTCTTAAGGCTACAAAATTTTGATTCTTGGTTTTAGTATCTTGTTAAGTGCAAAGCCATATTAAAGCTATACTCTCACAGACCTTAGTGAAGCTGAAGAGATGTTTGGTATAGGGTACCCCACCTGACCTGAAGCACTGTGCAATGGCGGCGTTGACGAGTGTCCATGTCCATGTTGAAATACTATTGCACTAATCAAAAATAATTTTGGCCATTTAATAATCAAAAAGTAATATCTTCTTAAAAAAACAAATAAAATAGTTGTCACCTTTATTTGAATCGTACAGACTGATCAATTTGAAAATGAAATATGGATTGGAAAGTTGTGGGATTAGGAAGAAATGGTGCGGTTAAACGATAGAAGGATGATTTCCGACAGCGGATGGCAGTGAACTGTGTCGTTTGCAAGGTATAGCGGCGAGGGCAGAGGCCACATACCTTAGTACCTTAGTTATCGCGAAGAGTGACTGGATAGAGGAAATGTTAATTGCTCAAAGACATTGTAAGAGAAAAATGTAGACATAAGGAACTATTTGAGTTAAAATCATAAAAATTTAATACATCCAACGACATAATTATTCATTAAAAATCTGACCCTGCATACAAATTTTAATGCGATAAATTCTAGGTATTCTATTATAGTTCGCTAAGAAAAAAATAAGTACATTATATAAAAACAGGTGTATATATTTTTTAAAGCTTTTTAAAGGATCAGTATAGGTTTTTTTTGTAAATACATTTAATATCCATCTGTTTCATTAGAATAGATGAAGTCTTCATATTGCGTAGATATGATAGGTATTGGTAGATTGCGCATAAAATTATAAATACTATAAAAGTAAACGGTTTAGTACAAGGTAACGGTACAAACACTGGCTTGTATCTAACATCGACCTTATTGCACAACATCATTAACTGATGGTCAGTGACAGGCATCTAGGTTATAAATCAAAACATAACCTCACTTAGAGGTAATGAGTAGAGATTGTTAAGTTATTTAGTTGGTGGGAATATACAATTTTTTTACTGTTATGTTAGTTTTGTATGGTGAAAGATATCGTACGTCACTTTTCAAAAGTGTGTGTCCGGTAAACACATATTTTCTAGACTAGTAACGCAATATACAGGTTGACAAAAAAGTCTGTAAACGGCTTAATATCTTTTTAACTAAATCCCTCAGAAAATTCAAATCTTACACAAAACCATATATATGAAAAACACTTTTTGCAAGCATTACAATTTTTTTATTCCCACCAAGGGTTGACCCATTAGGAGTATGTAGCTTACATAATCTTGAATGTAAGCTTATGTCGATATTTACATAATTTTAAATGGTTAGTCAAGTTGAGTTAATTTCTGGAAACCGCATCTGAAAAGGTACATCCGTTACAAAATGGCAGCAGTCCAAAGTTCTTGCGGAAAATACCTGCACAGGCCTTTGTATTGAAAAATACTCGTATTCAGCTAAAATTGTAATTTAAAGTATATAGTTCAATATTCAAAACAAATTTATTCGGGTTTCAGCTCTAGCTAATGTTGACAACGAGTATTTACCAATACTATTTTCCACAAGAACTTTAAACTGCCACCATTTTGTAACGGATGAACATTTTGAGACGCCGTTTGAACTCCAGCCCTTTAAAATTATGTCATATCTACCTATGCTTACATTAAAGATTATGTATCTACTATTCATGGGTCGTCCTTTGGCGGAAGTCAAAAAATTATAATGCTTGCAAAAAGTAGTTTTCATACATTAGTCGATGTAAAAGTTTTGAATTTTCTAACAGATTTATTTCCGTTTTCAGACTTTTTTCACCATTTATAAACTATTACAGTAAAAATATTGCACATTTTCACATTGAAAAAAAAAAACTAAAGAGTTTGCAAAACTTGTAAATAATAAGGTATAAAAATAATGCAAACAAAGTACTTACTTAACACAAACAATGTGTATACAGGTAGTGTAAAGATCAGTTTTATTAATGTGTCAAAACTCAGCTTGCCTAGAAGCATCCTACAGCAAGTAAGACAGAAGACTGTCATCAAAATGGACGTCACGTATTTCAAATCTCATTTTGAACTAACTTTGTCGGTTTCATGCTACGTAGCTCCCTCCGTGATGTAATTTAAAACACCGCTTTACCTGAGACTGTATACAGAACATTTTCGTACTGAATGTATCATATGTAAAACTAATCGTTGGTATTCGATAATTCAGCACGTCTTTTTCTTTGAAAACATTTTGTTTTATTTTGTGTGAAATGAGTGGAATGATGCAAATACGTCAATAAATAGTATGAAACAGTTCTAGTTATATATTTGATTGAATAAAATGAACAAAAAAGCAAAGAACATTACCTGGTAAGTAATGTAATTGTTAGTCACTCTAACAGAAACTATCTTATAAATTAGACATTTTCAAACCATCGATATAACATGGGATTATTCCAATAAGATTTATATATTAAATGTTTACTATTTTATGTTACAAAATACAGTGGAAGTCACAACCCAAACGCGAAAGACTCACAAACATTTTACTATACCTTTGACTAGAGAAAAGCTTTTTAAAATGATGTTTTTTATTCTGTGAGAAAACTGAACTCATTGTAAGGATACGATTAGTGGTAGGCTACTTATAAGAATAAGTTTTTTTTTTATTGACCGAAATTAAGTTATGGAATTTTACTGATGTTACTTAAAAAGTTATGCTTTCTACTACTATAGCCTTTAGGACAATCTACACAACAAATTAGTACAAAGAATATGAAAGATTCGTTTTTACAGCTTGTGCAACCGGGAGGACAATAAAATCTCACATAGTTATGTTTATGATTGTAGCTGTCCTGTACATCTGTTACTTCCAGTTTTGCCATCCAAACAGTCTGGCAAACTTAACTTTGAAAAATGTGTAATTTAATACCTAAATATTTAGATCACTGCTGCCATCACTGTGTAATCACAATAAATTACCTCAGAAATATTGTTTAATCATTTTTAATAATTTTATTTATAATCTTAAATATCTCTCTTTTAATTATTGTTGCTGAGAATAAATTCTTCGGTTTCAGCTACTTGTCAGGTAAACGTTTTGTAAAATTATTTCAGAGTTGTATATTTTATCATACAATCGCCCTTACCTGCACCTGCACCTGCTGTCTAAAGGCGAAATTATACGTTAGACTAAATACACCAAAGGATTAGACATAATATACTGTTTTAAAATTTACGGGCCTATGAAATATAATGGTTACATTTAATTAAAACAAAAACTTCCATAAAACCAACTTTTATAACGTTTTCTTTAGTTAAAACACTAAAATGGAACAAATGGAACACAGGCCGTGACTCTAGATTTATTTTGTCTGCTTGTATAGAACTGATCTGATCTAAGTACAATACTAAATCTATTTATTTTTACAAAATATTGTGCTTAGCGTTTAGATAGGTTCTTAATTGTTATTTCAGAACGGCTATTTAGAGATCATATCTATCTTAAATGTTAAAAATCGAAACTAGAATGATTGCATGAACATTTGTAAGCGGCCTAAAGTATCTTGTTTTGTTGATAGTTAATACATGTTATAGTGTTTTATCATGTGTAAATAGTTTATTCTAAAGAGTTTATCCTAAAATATGTTTAAATCCAAATTAAAATACTACGAACAACCTAATTCAACAACAATAATAAGAAGTTTTTATAGCTCTTCAATCCTTCAACGAAAAAATAATTTTATATTTTTTCAAAGTAGTAAATCTAATTACTTTATAGCGTTTGAAAATCTTGCACTATTGTGAATATAATATTTAGAATTTTATAATGGAGTCCTAATTTGTTTGTTATGTGTTAACGTTATATTATTATTCAGTGTAATTTTTGTACCTTTTTTCGGTAGCCTAAGGTGTCAAAAGTTGGAGTTCTGCAGAAAAAAAAGATAAATCATACTGAATAATTGACAGGTGTCTAGGCTTTAGTAACAAAAAGGTTATATTATCGGTATGCAACTATATAACAACTATAAATATAACAGGATGTATAATATAATAGTTTAGTTTAGTTAATATAAATAACACGTAATAATATTTACTAGGTGAACCCGTGCGAATTCGCACGAATAATAAATTGGGATATTAATAGCAACGTCCTTAGAAGTTGCGTCGTTGCATCAACGTTGGTCTTGAGCTCGATCGTTGGCTATATTCATTCTAAGTTTTTTTTGCTGTTCAGTAGGAGTATTTTGAAGAACGGAGCTCATGATGCTGAAAACTTGCGCGTATGGATTAATATCAACCAAATGTTGAGTCAAAATGTGCATGAGTTCAGTGCTGCAAGAGCCATTAGCTTTGTTTAGCATTCTTTCTTGAACAGCGGTTTCAACGTCGTAGACATAAATTTGGGCATATGTAAGATGCTCCCCTTCTGACGGTTGTAAGGTGCCAATTGAGTGATAAATTGTGTCGTGCACCTTAATCATGAAAGGCTCTCCACTCATGTTCTTCAATTTTAGCTCGAGTGCTGACCATTGCGAGCGCAGAGTTGTACGATCTAATGTTCTCTTTGTAGTTTCTGCTCAAATGATTTGCTCCATTTAGTAGGCTCTGGATATAATAGCTCTCTCGATATGGTGGTAGATTCACTTTTCCTTTATGGCAGCAGAATGAAAATCCTTCGCCTCGTCCTCTTTGTTCTTCTATAAAATGTAGCACACCACATTTTAATGCTATCTCGCCAAGTGAATGCTGCTGAGTTCTTGTATTTGCCAGTGTAATTTTGTTAGTACACGTTGCCACTAACTGTTCCTGCTCCTCGTCTGGGTTCCTTACGTTTTGCATTGCTTGTCGTATGTTGAATCGCCTTGTCCGACCAGCAATATTTCTTTGTCGTCAGATCCTTGGCATGTTTAAACGAAAATAAAAAATAAAACATTTCTCCCGTCGTTTCATATAGGTAACATTTCCTAGCTGGGTTTCTAATTATTTTTAAAAACATGCAAACTGTTTACATTTCAAAACCAAACAAAACAGCTGGAATTCATTTTTTTAACTTAATAACTGATGCTGATTACTGATTTTAACTTGTAATATAAGTGATGCTTATTACATCTGTTTCAGAATATAATAACATTCAAATCAATCACAATGTTATCCTTATGGAAGGAACTTTGAGGGCAGCCCACGCCATTAAAAAGATACATTTCGAAAATCTAAAGCCAGTTTGCACATCTGCACACCTAGACGAACATTTTGGTATATAATATGTGGGGTTAAATCTTAAAACAAAAAAGCCTTATTGTTCACAAAGTTTCATGTCGCGTATTAAATATATAGATTCCACCTAAGACGTACAACATGAAGATTTTTTGTATCACGACCAACGTATTTTGAATATGTCAACAGAGATAAAAAAAAAATGAATATCTAGATAAAATTAAACTTAAACAGTTAATTCATAAAAAATATTGACAATATGTATATTTTATACAAAAATGTAATCTTTTGTATAAAATATACAAAAGATGTGAAAAATGTGAAATGTGAATGTGAAAAATTAGATCACTACAGAGCATAACATTGATGAAGTAGAGGTTTATCTGTGTCTTTAGTTGAGGAATGTAAAGTCTTTGCTATTTTAGGAGAAGGTAGGTCCTCTTTGTAATGTAAACAAGACATAAAACATGCGCATACAAATCTAGCAGGATGGGCTGCATGGGCCCTCCAATATTTAGATGTTTGAACTCAGAGGGTCATGTTGTGTTCTAGATAAGTTTTTCATAAATTTTTTACTTCAGTTAAACTTATTATTTGTGTTTTGAAATATCTCAAATTCTAATTGTCTCAATACTTAAAAACTCAAATACTATAATTAGGGAAAATGCTGGAATTAAAAAAAATCAACAAAATATTTGCCTCATTTAAAACCACACCAAATAAAATTGTAAATTAAAATTATAAAATCATGTCCCTAATGTTATATCAATTGAAAAGCAAATTTACCTTTTACCTTGAGTAATTGCCTTTTTTGAAACCTCGTCAATAATATTGTGGATTAATATTATAAAAACATTTCCCTATTGGTATATCGATATGAAAAGCAACTTTACCTTTCCTTGACTATTGTTGTTTTATCTAGCCTATAATTTTAATAACTACATGTATAAGGATTCAGATAGTTTTATAAAACCAAAACGTTAGGCAACATTATCCACATACCTGCAAGTTATTTAAGGCGTTAACGAGTTCATATTTTTACATTTTCACAGTTTTCATAAGTGAACACATTATGATTGATACAGAAAGTAATATGGATATAAATAATATGAAGTATCTGGAATCATAAATATTATAAAATAACTAATAAATCAAATATAACTATACAGATTGACACATTCAACTATATAATTACACGCTTTCAATACCGTATTAGCTTCCCACTAATGGGGAAATTACAAAGATTTACTTAACGTATGCTATATTTTAGATTCAAACCTATAGCTATCACCACACAAAGTTATGTTCAACTCAAAAATACACTTTGATTATGCTCTGTTACCTATTTAATTATGATAATTTGTGAACGTATAAAAAGAATCCAAACCAAGCAGGAATTTTAAAGCTATTAAATACAGACTGATTATTTTAACTACACCAGAGGTGTTTATAATATTTTTAACACAAATTTCAATATTTTGATTTATCGACTGTAAACGTAACCATTTTGAATCTCACTGTATGTTACTACAATTCAAAGAATAGGATGGAAAGGTTGAAAGAGAAATTCACTGTAACACAAGCACCAGCTGTTACGGCCCCATAAACCAAACAATGTAAAACCTTCATTGCTTATCCAGTCACAGGAATTGTGGAGGCCTTTTCCATCTCCTCTCGGGTTACGGTGTTAAACATAAATACTCCCGCCGCAGCAAATCTGCCGTCTAAGCGAATTTCCATTTGGCTGAATTGATTTTCAATTGATCTATTTAAATAACATTAGGTTTAACGAGTACCTAGGTTTGCTGCTACAAGGAAACTAATAAAGTTCGTGTTTTAAGTAAAAAAAAGTATTGCTTAGTATAAAATGAATATATTTGCCAAGTTTGATCAAAATGTATCCATAAACAAGCAAGCTACAACATTTTACAATATTCTCCATAAGAATAACATGGGAATTTTAAATTTACCATTTTTTTAGTTTTCTCCGTAACCAATAACTGTACAAAAACACTTTGATATACTGAATTGTTTGTTTTTTAAAGCTCTTTAAGAAGGTTTAGAGAAAAATTGGGAAATTTTGTGTATTGAGGGTCAAAAGTGAGAAAAACCAATTTTTACCCCATAAAACCCCCCATAAAACCCTGTTCCCATGATCCGATCATGCTGGATCGCGAACTCATTCAAGTTTATCCCGCCTTACACCTTCAAACCAAATTTCATCAAAATCGGATAAAAATTACTCAAGTTATCGTGTTCACGGACACATATATATATATATACCTATATATATATATATACATATATAAAAATTTGAACGAATGGTGTTTTTGGCCTCTGGGGACACCAAAATGAAAAAGTAAATCGGTCCCGGGCCTAAGTCTTACCATGAGACCTACGGTAATAGCTACTTCCCTATAGGGAAATTCGCTAAAATCGTGTATAATATAATATACAATACCATGGATTAAAATTCAGTGGTATCCGGGGAAAAATCGTGCCACCACCTTTAACTTGATATTAAGATATCTAATGACATTTTTCTATCTTCACTGAGGTCAACATGTTCTTATTACGAGTATGAGTCACCGAGCAAGTCATTATTCAAGTAGATCCTTAAAATAACCAAACTACTGAACCTTCTAAGTCTATCATCCTCTTTATATTTGATGATGGTTTAAGGTAGGTTATCATCACATGTAGGACGCGTTTGAGGGGTTATATTATTAATTTCTTCTTTGTTTAAAAACCTCAAAACTACTACGACGAAGAAATACGGCAAGAAGTCATTTTGTTAGTTGTTATTTGTTGTCTGTTTTATTTTCACAAAAATACTCATTGTCATATAACCTCAAAAGTTAAACGGCCACACTCAAACGTGGTAGACATAAGTACTTTAAAGCTATTGAAAAATAAAAATCGCACAAAGGATATTATGACAGGGTTAAACTCCTACTTGCAGTACTAGAAGAAATTATAGTTCAACCAATAGGGAGTAAGCAACTTAAAAACAGAAGGTTATTGGGATATAATTTTCATATATAATTGTTTTAATAATTGAATATAAATAAGTTCTTTATCAGCATCTGCCATATTATTAAATTACCTGAAAGCACAACAAATACGTCAAGTAACACTTAATAATATTTACACTTATACTATTTATTCACAAGACAAATGGATTAATAACGGACGGTAAGTAGTGATAAATATTGATTGGAGACATATCACTTGACATATGTCTAGTTGGTTATTATTTTTTTTTTATTATATTATACTCCATGGAATCTGGTTCAAAACGTTTGCTCTGTTTCAACATATGTTCAACTCTTTTGTTTTACGTTATTTTAAAACGTGAAAACCTCATAGCAAACTATAATGTCCATGTTAAATTTTAAAAATTTGATATGTAGGGATAGTGAAAACAGATTTTCCACTGATCTAGCAGATATTCTTATGACTACTATTTAGTTACAACGTAAGTAAAAGCGGGTTTCTGGGTGCCGAGTCCGTGAAAAAGTAACAGATGTTTATTTTACTTATATTATAATTGGACATGATTTTATACTAATAAGAAAAATATGATTTAAAACTAATCTGTTATGTTACATAAATAATGAAGATTTCCTCTCTCCAAAAACTCTGAAAGAACTTGGATATTTTGGAAAGGTATTTTAGGGCGTTAAAAGTTTACAAGAGATGGTCACTGAAACACTCCAACAGCAAATTGGCCTTAAGTGAACACGGTGGGCCACTTTGCTATATAAATCAAATATGGTACTTCCTAAAATCTATCTTTGCAATAACGAAACAGCTCTTGACTCTACTTTAGTAATACAAAAAACACTATCAAACTTACTAAATTAGCTTACTATTGAATTAAACTACTCCGTATTGCATTTTTTAACCCATTTAGAAAAAAAAACTTGTGGTTCTGTGCATTTTAAAATGTGCACTTATCTTTATTTCCTTATCTTTGTCTTTTATTTACTATACAGGTTTTAAACTTCATTTCCTCTGGCCCATTATACTATTTGAAATTTGTTTTATCTATCTCAAATACTTATTTTATTTCTCAAATAATAAATAACATCCACCAGCCATCCTTCATATTATATACGTATAAATACGAAACTAACAAAGAACCAGATTTACTAGAAACCAGTTTTTTAGCAGTCTTGTATTGTGTTTTATGTAACGACACATTTCTTAACCAAACAAAAAGTGAGAAACAATCACATAAAACAATTGATATGAGATTAAAGTTCTTCACATAAGTTTAAACATTATATCGTTTTATGACAAACACTGATGAGAGCTGGCTGTAATAAATAATAAATTTTACTCAGGATATTGCAGTGTGGATCGTTTCATCCTTTAACTGCCACTTGGCTTTATTGTGGCAGTAAACATGACTACATCAAACTTTTATTCAAGACACAGGTGAGGTGCCTGTATTTCTTGAAACCTTTTTTCCTTAAAGGCTGTACAAGATGTAATTTTGATTAAGGTTTTAATATTCGGTTTTATATTTTTTTAGAATTATTTTAAGATTAGTTCAAATTATTTGTATCAAAAAGTTGAAAACTGTTCTATTGTAGTGTAGTCATAAGATGACCCAAAAAACCTATTCCTGAATCATTTGTTCTGGTTAAAGGACACCCTGTATAATCATAGGCCGATACGTCTTTAATGAAGATTTGTTTGATTGAAAAAATAATAAAATAGAATTATCTAAAACAAAGTTAAAAATCTGGATTCAAAACTTAAAACTTCAAAATCTTAAATTTGATAATTTAAAATTGTTCCCATCCACGTATAGGCCTAGGTTTCAGTCCAAATCAAAGTAGGACTCCAAGTCTCAATGTAAAAAAAAACCACGCCAAACCTAAAAATTCAATAACCAGATTTCCAACATCCCAAAGTTTTAAATTAAGAACAGAATTTAACAAATGAAATTCTTGTCTAATTTCAAGACCAAATGACAGTCAAAATCGAAATCCATAATCACAAAATCCAAAATCCATATATCTTATATGCATGATTCAAAAACTCTTAACTTAAAATCCAAAATTCAAAATCAAAAAAAAAAAAAAAAAAAAAAAATCCTATCCGCGTCTATCTTTGAGTCAAGGTCAAAGTCAAGCTCGAAGAGAACGCCCAAGCGTACGTCGAAAATAAAAAAATCTCAGACCCCATAATCCACAAAGCAGAATCTAAAGTCTTATAATAATAAATCAAAAATCTCAAAATCCGAAAATTCCAAATCTAAAAATCCTAAAATTAAACACTAAAAAAATTTAAACTCAAAATTCTAGGACTATCTAAGTACAAGTCCAAATTCATGTCATGACCGGCTCCAAGTCCACGTCGAAGATCAATATGTCTCATATCCCGAAATCCGAAATACCTGATTCCAAAATTGATATTCTACAATAAAATTTTACTAATTTCAAAAAGAATTTCAATTCTAAATTCTTAACGAAAATCCCAAATAAAAAAAATGCATATTGAAAAGTTTCTTACCTACGTTTAAGTCCGAGTCCAAGTTCATGTCCAGGCATGAAATATACTTAAACAGTTTGTTATAACAAATATATTTAAACCTTTATACACAGATACATTTCTAAAGAAAAACTATTATATTATTACAAACAATAATTGAGGTTTACCTTTTAAAACGTACGTGCAATCGGGAAATATCTCTTGGGTAATTTATGGTTTTACAAATAAAGAATGTCGTTTATAATTTCTTATATAACCGAACTTTAAATTAAATAAACAAATATTTTGGGATATTCAACATTTTTGAAGAAACAAATTTATATATTTAAAAGTAATTTTTGTCATCCAAAATTTACTATGCTCAGTCCAGTATATTCCGTTACATGTAATCCAGACTTAAACGTAATAGGTTGTATATCGTAAACCAAATTATGGTGGTGTCATGCTATCAAGTTTATGACCACATAAGATCGTCTTCCAGTTTATCATTCAGCAAAATCCGACCTCGTAAAGAAGGATCGATCCACCACAGGACATCATGTTAAGTTTTACAATTTGGGTTTATCCAATGGTTTCTTTAGTCATAAATATTCTTTTGAAAGCTATTCTATATTTTATTCGTCTCGTTACTTTACAAGCCAAATAATATTATTTGATTATCTACCGATGATTATTATTCACCTATAGTTTATCATTGTAATTATTTATTTTAACTCAAGAATCAGACTTTTCGTATTTGCACTTTCTAAAAGATTTAATTACCGGTTTATAATAAAATTGGGATGGTAAATAACTAATTTTACTTTAAAATTAAATCGAATATCTAAAACTTATCATGATAAGTACAACCGTTGTTGAAAGCGGTGAAAAAAGAATAAATATTTTAATAATTCCTTTTGTAAAATTTTGTAATGAAGGAAGTATAAAATACAAACATAACAGATGACACAATGCGTTTATACATGACTGATTGGTCCGAAGAACTAATATAGTGGTTGAAGGCAACTTACAATAACTCAGTTAGCACCAGACAAAATAAGTTAAGAAGATAATATTGTAGGTATATGTGAATATTTGAGGTAATTTTACTGAGATTCGTTATCATTTTCATATGGACATTTGTGGAAGCATTTCCTACGGTTATTCGCCTTGATAATACTATTATTTCCTTGTTTGCTTGATAATTAAACCTACAGCGTCTTACAGGCAATAGACAACCGACGTATGGAACCCCTCCAGTGTTCAGCAAAGTGCATGTTGCTAGAGTAATGTCTATCAATACTGATTAAATATTTGTGCCTCAAATCAAACTTTTTTGAGAATAGGACTCTTTAGATTCAGACATATCCCCAACAATTTAAGAGGATTTGATATTATCCCTTTGTAATTGTTTTTAGTAACTTTTATTTAAAGTATACCTATGTGGCGTCCCTATTCCAATGATTGATCATTCGTAACGTTCAATACATATTTACAGTTTTGTTCGATAGTGTCTTATCAGTGGAACTTTAAATGAACAACAAACGGTGGCAAGTATAAATGATCAAAACCTCTGTCTTTTACGTATATGGCCCGAATCCCCGTCCGTCTCACATAAAAATCCTAGACACTATATCCACTTGGCCAGCAACACACTCTTACAATCCAAAAAAAAAAAACAAATTTACGACGATGCTCAGTGGTGAGACTTGCTGTAGCCTTAACTTTACCACCTTTGATAACACAGGGGTGGTTCACGGGGGCAGCTAGAGACGGCCTGTGGTGGGCGAGGGGGCGGCGAGCAGCGCGTCGGAACGCCAGTACCACCCGCACTGTCGACACCATCACCGCGCCCCTGCGCACTCTCGTTCACGTGCGTGTGTGAGTGTTATAGTGTAACATGGAGTCCTGTACAGCACCTTACTGTCTGGCTATATGTGTCATCTACGTACTCAGTCTCATGTGTCAAGGTAAGATCACAAATTTATGTTTTGTTTCTTTTAAACTTGCTTAAACTTTTTTTGAAAATATAATTACTGGTTAGCCGTGCAATTGAGAAACCAGAAAGGAAATTAATTCAGGACCTTAGATAATTGTTTGTTTAGTACTGTAATCAAGGTAATACATTACACCGACGCTGTAGATGGCGTCAATTAGCAAGATGACCAGGATTAGCATGATTAGTTACCTTTTAATTTGTTTGTGAAAAGTCGAAAAAGGCTAAGATATCCTTAAAAAAAGATTATTGTATTTAATGTTTGCTTCTTTTATTTCTTATATAGTAGTTGGATAAAAATGAGCATGGATACCTCTATACCTTCGCAGGGTTACTGTTTCCGGTTAAGAAAGTGTTTACTAAGTCCCAAGCAACAGACAATTAGTAAGTATTCGATGACGAGAGTTTTGAAAGATTCCTAATGAAGTATCGATAAAATTGGCATTTTTTTAACATTCCGCTGATTGGAATGCGAAAGGTGAAATAACGTGACTTAATTTTCCACGTTTACTTCTCTAACTTTTTAATGTGACAAGACTTTTAACTTTTAGATGAATATATGTTGTACATTATGCTTGAAATAATTCACTATAGTTAGAAAAAGATAGTGAAGCACGTTTTCAAGTTTATCGCATGTGCTTTGGAACGTTTTGTTTTTTATCTGATAGTTATTTAAAATGCAAAGTTGAAGTAAAAAAGGAGTTCCCTTCCGCAACACTTTAAAACACCTACATAAATACGTGAACGCAACATCGCTATAGTACAAACTTGTTTTGAAACCAAGAATAGAGTAATTACCAAGAAACGAATAATATACATATGTTTCTTAAAATACTATGATGTGCAATGGATTTAAATCATCTCTTCAAATAATACCACAGATTATTTTTAATCAATAAACACAAAAATTCGATAGTACAAGTTTGTGCGTACCTTGTTTTACGCTTAGTTTTAACTGTATTAAAAAACAATATGATTATAAAGAAGGGAAAGTAAAACTTTGGCAATTGTAGGGTCCAAAATAGATAATGTTGTAAGAAATGGTTTTAGAAAGTATCCTTTCAGAGAGTATCATCACCTTGTTCAGTATACATTTATTTACAACCAACAACATTTTTGTTATTTCAATAAAAAATATTTAAAAAAAAAATTTCCATAAAAAATAATTATACTTTTCATCTGAAAACAAAATTATGGTATTTATCTAGAAACGATTTCAGATAAAGTTAAGTAGATTTCTTTACAATATCAACCCAGATATTCTTTGAAGGTCGTGCCCTTTGATATGGAAAACTCTCCAAGTGTTTGACTTTGTAAAGGGTATTTTATTCAAGAACAGCGAGTTAGTCTCCCTAAGGAAATCAATAGAGGAAGTTAATTTCCTTAGGATCAAAGTCTGCCTTAAGCATCAATGAAGAGTCTGCCTTTACCCACGGTTAACTACTAACTTTGCAACAACTAACTCCTCTCCTAGAGTGGCGGATCGGAACATGCTCACAAGAATATTGATATTCTGATTTGGTGCATATTGAATTAGTTTTGTATGAAATAAATGAATATAAACTATAAATTCGCAATTTGATATGATCTTTTTACATTGTTGTGTTTAGTATCAAATATTGCTATGGAACACATACATTTTTAAATTTTCATTGTATTGATTGGTAAGTTTTGTACTGCAAAGTTATGAAATTTCGTAACACAAAAGCTTATTATGCTCACGATTAAAAACCGTGTAGTAACCACTGAATTTAATACTCAAGTCAGTATTGCTTTAATGTATCAGTTAAAATCTATAATCTGAAAATATTAATATTATCAAACTTCTATACAAAATGCGTTTCAAATGGAAAAATACTCTTTAGTGATTAATTAAAAACACCAATGTACCAAATATGGGCCTTAGATACACCACATTTTATTTACCATTTCAGTTTCAAATATCGTTCAAAGGCATTGAGTTAATAAGGTTCCAATAATCTCATTGTATATGGCATTATTTTTTGAGGAAATTCTAAAATTTTCCTTCTGAAGGTTTTGTAATTACGGGTTTTGTTTACTAGAAAATCGTAAAATTCCAAGAAACATGTTGACGAAACCTTTGAAACAGAAGAAAGACGAGCTAATGTCTAATTACGACACTATAATTCCTTCTTAATGAAGGGTTATTTAGAAGTTGTCAGAGTATTTATAACAGTCTTTTGTCCTCTTGGCTTGAACTCAAAAAAGTCTTTCAATGAAAAATAAAACGGAATTCTCCCGCAAAAATAATTTATAATTTCCAAATTGTATATTTATGTGTTACTATATAATGACTTGGAAACTGTTTAGACAGATTTTTAAAGATAAATTAAAATGTAATCTATAGGGAAGATGTATTTTTTTTTTAGGCTCGTCTAGAATATGGTTAAAACAATGCGAATCACAAAAAGTGTTTACTTGTATAGATTTTATATTAACTTCAAGATGTAGTTATGAAGGATGTTTATAAGATGGTGTATAGAACCAGCTAACTAAGAAAAAGATTTAATCTTTTAAAAATCTTAGAATGGCACTAAGAAATCATTTAAACAGTTAGCATCCTTGCTAAATAAAATACGACGTCAAATATATATTAAATTATACATTTTTTCATGTGTTTATTGAATGACCTGGTTATTTTTTGACACTTCCAACACTTTGTTATTATTCATCTATTTTATTTAAATTAAATACGTTATGTAAGCGTAGATTGGAAAGAGTGCTGATGTATATTTTAAAGAAGAAAAATAAAACCGGTACACCGCAGGCACCCAAAGTGACAATGTCGAGGTCTACCCCCTACCAGGCCCGGCAGGGTGGCTCTTGGCATGCATCGAAATCGTTTTCTGATTTCCAATATTCATGTTGGTATTTTCTGAAAATTTAAATTTCAGTTATGTTCCATAATATATCATTTTTTCGTATAACCTTTCAAACGTTGCAAGTAGGTGTAAAGGTAATAAACTATAACTAAAAGAAAAATTATCTAAGGTTTAAAAGGTATGTCCATTCCTACGTATAAAATCAGTATGTCATCGGTATGTATTGTGAACAAAGCCATGTGAATATAATTTAAATGGTAATTTAAAATTACTCATTTTAACAAAGGTAGCCATTTAATTTTAAAATTTTGCTATAATGTAACATAGTAGTTTCTTAATCAGCATAGTATGAGTTATTAATAATTGTACGAACAGTACATCAAATAGTTTTTATTACTCTTGAAAGATATTTTTAAGTCTTATTAGAAGATAAGTAAAAAATATCACGACAGCTTAACGAACGGTTGTTTAAAGATGTCAGGGTATAATCCTAAACATATAAATACATAGTTTTATATGTTTAGGAAAATTTAACTATCCTACTTGGCTTGGTTTAAAAAAGTATTTAAATATAGGTAAAATAAGATACAATATATGTATTTAAAGAATTTATTCTGAAAGCAAAGGTGTTGAAGTAGGGCTTGTTAGTATTAAAACATATTATATAATTTTGCTTTTAAACATCACAGCACACTGACAACTCTTAGAACTTTTAAAGCCGTACAAATAACCAAAGTGAAAATATTATGAGAGTTTGAGCTGCAAAATTGAAAAAAAGGCTAACCCTTTTTCACCAGTTCTTTACGGAAGGCTTGCAAAAGGGCAGCAGCATTTCTCTTCTGTAAGCCACACTTCAAAGACCTTTCTTAATTAACCCAGAAGCTTGGGTCGAAGTTATGAATATTTTCACCGCTTCATTGGATTGCAAAGACTTTGAACGTTGAATATCTTTCCTAATATCCACTATTCCCGTGATGCATGCGTCATTTTATACCCGTTGTATTTACGGTATGCTGTTGAAATTATAGTTTTATACGTTATATTATCTTATCTTAAACAACTCTTGAAAATAAAGTTACCGTTTTCAAAGGACCTAGGGAATGGCGTAGGTTTTAAAAGAAGGTGTTTTTCTTGCTGGTATTCATGGATATGATATAATCGTATATAACTATCTTCCTTAAAATTCACTCGATATATGAAGTGATACCTTTTGAAAATGTTAACACTAAAATTTGGGGTTTTAAATGCAAAAAGGGAATTTTGAATTGACAACAATAACGTTAAGTGTGAACATGTTTAGTAAATATTTGCATTGTGAAACACATAAATCATCGAAAAAAACGTGTATTTTATTAATTCAATACCATTTTAATGAAACTTTGCACTTGAAAACTTAGTGTAGGCCAGTGTCGTCTTAATCCATATAAATAAAATTAGAGTTTTGTCTGTACATTGCTCAGAATTATATGTTTTTAGGTTATTTTTACGTTTTATACTTTAAAGAAGCAGAAACAAGTCTTATCTCTATTTCTGTCTGTCTGTCTGTCTGTAACACTCAAGATGGCATTTTACGCAATCTTCTCCATGAAAACCAGAGTACCTATGAAGATCCAAGTCATTTTAATGTATTCACTGGATTGGCGAGAGTGTCTTTAGCCATTAAAATATGGCCTCACTACTTTGTAAATAAAATTACGGACAATCATTGATTGTGTTTTGTCAATGTTGAGTTTAAGTACGTAGTTTGTGGCATACTACAAAAAATTATGCATGGTTGTGTATACCTTTTTACTATGACAGTATACCAATTAAAAGTTTACCAAAAATGAATATAATTTTTAAATTTGACAAATAATATATTCACGTTGAAAATATAATCATTCAACCAGTGCAGTGTACCTACCGAACTCGATGTTTTACTTATAAGGAAACATAAAAGATCACCCTTATAAATATAAAGTGTGAAATTGGAATTCATCGACAAAAGGTGACAAAGGATATTGAAAACAAAGGAAATATTATCACAGGATTTGTGATATTCCAGGAAATTAAAGTTGACACTGAACAAGACTGAGGTACGGATAGCATGCATATATCTTTGTAAATGCATTCTCCTTAACACATTTTGTGTTTAAATGCTATATACTCAAAGTCATGAATCATTATTAAGAATTTCAATGCAATAACTAAGAGTTGTACTGTCTTTTGGTTTAATGTGATTATATGTGTATAAAAAAAACATAGAAAGATGAAATAAGATTTTTTTCAACTAAATGAAAAGAATACTAACACAGATTTTACAAAATAAATTAGTAATATTAGGGAAATTAATGTCCTTTTTAGTATTTAGAAAAAATGAAGATAAAGTCAAGTTAGATAAGGTATGTTTCAAAATGAAATTACAATAGTATTATTACATTTATTATTTTTATAAAAACATTTTGGTTAAATGGTTATTTTCCTCCATTTACAGTCTTAAATATATGAAGGCATCAAATATTAAAACCATATATAACATTAAATGACATTATTAAATAGCATATTTGTATTCGTTTGGAGCCCCTAAAATTGCTGAGGTATAAAATAATCTAGACCACGTAGTTTAATTAATTTAAATTTAGATATGAGCCTTTACACTGACTAAGTATATTTTTCGAGATAATTTACCCAACATCAAGTCTTCCTAAATAAATCGTATAAAAAGAAAAGAATATATTCTTTAAACAGATTCGTCAAATAATAGACAATACATGATACGATAGGTTACATAGATAGTCAGAGTTCGAGTATATACCCGGCTGGCATACAACTGTAATAACTTTAAACGCAAATAAGTATACAAGTCTTTTATAAAATATATTGACATAACTGTAGTGTGCATCCTTTGATGATGGATCTGTAAATATAAAATATTTGAGTTTTTAGAAGACCAGGATTTAGGGTAATAAATCAGAAATGTATATACCGGGTGTACACAAAAGAAGTAAACAACTTTGTTTTAAAATTATAGCGAAGTTTTACTAACTTATAAAGACTAACATACACCATTAGAAAGAGAAAAACCTCAAGTTTTTTCCTATATACTACAATTGCTCAATATGTGAACCTCGGCTTGCTTTGCAGACATCTATTCTAAAATCAAATTCTGACCAAACCTTTTGAAGAGTGGCTTCATTAACACTTTGTACTGCAGCAGTAATGCGATTCCTGAGCTCCAAAAGAGTCAACGGCAAAGGAGGAACAAAAACTCTGTCTTTCACATAACCCCACAAAAAAAAATCACACGGGGTTAAGTCCGGGCTTCGTGGAGGCCAACGTAAGAGGTGTAAGTTGTCGTCAGCAGCACGGCCAATCCAGCGCTGCGGTAGACTCTCGTCAAGGTAGTCTCTTACATCGTGCAGCCAGTGTGGCGGTGCACCATCTTGCACCCAAACAAAGTCTTCACTGTCTTCCTCGAGTTGAGGCATCAACCATTCACTCAGCATGTCTAAGTAAGCATTTCCTCTGACGGTTGCTTCTTGAAAGAAAAATGGACCATACACCTTCTTCTTTGATACAGCACAAAATACGTTCAGCTTAGGTGAGTCTCTCTCATGTTCAACAGACTCTCGAGGATTTTCGGTCCCCCAAATTCTTACATTGTGTCTGTTTACTTTACCACTTATGTGGAACGTTGATTCGTCGCCAAAAATGAGTCTTTCATAGAAACCATCTTCTTCCTGCAGTTCCTGCAGATCACTACAAAACTCAAAGCGTTTCACTTTGTCGCCATCGTTCAGACTTTGCAACAACTGCAGTTTGTACGGAAACATCTTCAGACGTTTTCTCAAAACCTTCCAAATCGTGGAATGCGGCATTTGAAGCTCCATACTCATCTTCCGCGTTGATTTCCTCGGAGTGTGTACAACAGTTGCACGGACTAACTCAACCTGAGCATCAGACGTCGCTGGTCTTCCAGAGCTCTTTCCTTTTCTTATGCAACCCGTGGCCTTGAATTTCCGATGCCAATCGTAGATTGATTTCCTATTTGGAGGGTCTCTATGATATCGTGTCCGAAAACGACGCTGAACAGTGGTAGCAGATCGAGTTCTTTCAAACTCCAGGACACAAAACGACTTTTCTGTAAGAGTATTGACCAATTTCAACGAAATCACTAAACGACTACTTTTGCCACATTGTTGGCATTGTTGACAACAGTCAGCTGTGTGGAACAAAACTTGAGGTGTTTTCCAACACATTGATACCAACCACAGCGATGTCGAACACGTAGTTTTTGTTATATTAACGTACAAAGTTGTTTACTTCTTTTGTGTACACCCGGTACAATCAACATACACAACAAGATATTACACGGATTGAAGGTGCCTTTGATAATTTTCAATAATGTTTTGGTTTCAAAAGTACTTAAATACAATTTATTAAAAAAAAATATAAATAATAGTTTTAATATGTAGTATTTTAATTTATATTCAAGAGAGAGTGGGTGACACGCTGTTACATTGACGGCGTTGATATTGAAATATAACGACTCTTGAGGTGGAAGGAACCAAAAGACTCACTGAGATTATAGCGTGAATATCCTCCCTTAATGAGGGACAAGTTCTACGGTTGAATGTGGAATCCGTCAGCAATATCTGTAGTCTATAGAGGTGGACAGAACCTGGAGAGCACGGGCAAATGAAGGATTTTATAATCTTGCGTTCTATTCATACTGTTCGTCTCATTATCAATTTCACCTCTGGAAAAATACGTATAGATAAGTAAGTCGGATTACATAATTTTGTAATAATACAAAATATATATGAATGTTGTATTATCGTTCGTTTGGTTGATATTTGTTATTATTTGCTGTATTGGCCATGTTGCGTTATAATAAAAAAACTATTTAGTTAAAATAAGTATAAGCAGACAATAAGTTATTGAAATACTTTTATGTTTAAATAGAGCAACCAATAGGTATACGTTTGTATTTAAATGTTGTTATCAGCACTCCATCCACAGCTCCTTACTCCATACTGTAGCAGATTATTGTAGTTTATAATTTTAGGATGAAAAAACATTGTAAAATAGTCCATACAAAAGGTTTACATTTAAATATGTATTACTAATAAAAAAAAAACAAAATCCAAAACCAGTTAAGCCTAATTATAAATTCCCCCACAGCAGGAAACCTGCATCCTAGCAATTTGCATTTGCCTTATCGGATTTTGACTACAATATATCCTTTAAAATGTCAGGTTTATTCCTTATATTATTTTAAAACGTTGCTACGACAGGTAAAATTATACGAGTAATTAGTAAGTTTTTTGTTGCGGAATCATATTTTAAAACAGCCCTCACGTATTAATATAAGAGATTATGAGCTAAAAAATGTATTGGTCCAAGTTGATTTAATTATATTAAAACAAGCAAACTACTATTTATTTATTTCACATGAGAATAAGTTGGGAATTTTAAATGTATACTTTTTTAATTATCACCATAATCGTAAATTTTACAACAGTCTCTTCAATATACTATATTAGTTAGGTTTTAAAACGAAATAAATGGTTCAGTAAGAAGATGTAAGATTTCATGTTTAGAGGGTCAAAAACTCATATTAGATTTACCTCCTACAACCGCCGTAAACCCGTTCTCATAGTCCAATCATGCTGATTTGTGAACTCTTTAGAATAAATGCAGATTTACACGTTTCTACCAATTTGTATCCATTCGGTTGGTTTTTACTCAAGTTGTCGTGCTTATAGACACATATATAAATATATATGTATCAATTTAAAGGATGGTGTTTTTGGCCTGTGAGGAGATCAAAACGAAGAAGTAAATCGGCCTAGAGTCTTCTAAGTTTTTCTATTAGACCTACGGTATAAGTTTATAATGGAGGTTTTAAGGTAAATTATTTCTTTTCGTACGTA
Source organism: Macrosteles quadrilineatus (assembly GCF_028750875.1). Lineage (NCBI taxonomy): Eukaryota > Metazoa > Arthropoda > Insecta > Hemiptera > Cicadellidae > Macrosteles > Macrosteles quadrilineatus. The sequence goes on from NW_026542610.1 coordinate 2,188,053, forward strand.
TCCTGTAGCTGCCATTGTAAAATATACGACAAAAATATCCTAAAACTGGCAATAAATCGGAAAGTTAAATCATCCAACAAATGAATCAAATCCTTAAGTGAATCATAACGTTTTACTTTTTTTCAAGTTATGAAATATAAAAAATAACCTTGTTAAATATTGTTGCTAATTACAGTGGTTCAAATTTGAATAACACTCCAATCGGAAACTTCTATGATAAATACAAATACACTATTTCATTATGTTTACGTGAAACTCAATATTGTATATTATGTTAGTGTGAACTAACGTTTTAGGTGGAAAATATAAATATTAAACTTTGCTTGCAATAAACATTGCAGATAAATACAATAGTCCCTCCCTACACAATATTTAGTTGCCGGTTAAAACATTTATACAATATTAATTGTTGACAATAAAACTAAAATCTCACACATTGTGTATGTAACTTAATACAATTGGCTTGAGGATATCCTAAGAAAACGTATAAGTTCGATAAAATCAAATTAAGTAACCATTTGTTGTTATAAAATTTAGCTTAAACTTTGGCATGAGTCCAATACTCAAATATGATACAAACAAGGACAAACAAAACAGAATTCTCTTACAATTTTTTTTTTTCATGGCCGGTATGAAACACTTACACCACACCCAGTGTACAATTCTTAAGTTCTCTCCCTTAACGTACCTTGCACATTTTGGCCTTTACACAGTTAGACAACCAATAGAAGAGCTTGATAGCAGAATGGTAGATGTTTCCTAAAGAACAGTATTTTTTTACTTTAGAATAGATCGATTCGGACAGGTATATTGGTTAAGTTTCTAAGAAAATGAGATGCCCATTTTTGATCAAGAGCAAAATGGTTTCCGAAACACGTCTATAAGCGAAAGGATTCCATACAAGACTGTCTTCTTTTCGGTCCATGGAAAATTCTAACTAAACGCTTTTAAAGAGTGAATATGTATTCAGTTTGGGAATTTCCATATCCCAAAATGGCTACAGCATAAACTAGGTTTGGTTGGAAACAGCCATAACTAACCATGATATGCGTAATAAACCAGCGTTAATACAATGTTGAATTTTAAGATGTAATTTAATAAAATCTCAAGATCATTAGTTCTGCCAGATTTTACAAGAACAGAAGTGTTATACGCAATTCAGCATTACATTCGGCTACCCCCAATAACATTAAAACAACGAATAACAATTAATTATGGGAACCAGAACAGAGCCTTGACGAACATTAATAGTATCCAAATCTAAATAAGCATTTTGTAGACGTTTATCATTTGTATAGCTGTTGAGAAATGTGATAAAATCCACAATTTTATCATAGTCTAATAAGTTATAATCATTAACCAATAATAAATTCAAATTTTCGTGTACATACAGTGAAACAAATACATATTTGTATATTGGTAGCCAAACAAGTGTTTTGAGGCTGGAGGCTGGAGATGAACACCGAGAATAGTAATTAAACAAAAACATTTACTCCCTGTTTCATGCTCACAATAGAATTTTGTTGGTGGTTAAACAAAATGAAAACGTTTTTATTAAAATTAAATAGAGGTTTGGGCAATATTAGTGAAACGCATTTAATCAGAGAGAACGATTAATAAATTCGTCATAGAAATTAGAATAACATTTTAAGGTATCGTCAAAATGAGAATTTTTTAAATATAAATGAGTCATAAGATAGTCATATTTATACATACTCCTAAATATTACGTTTTAAATATTATAGTGTTTGTCTAGACACATACTAGTAAATGCAATTTTTCATCAATATTGATATTTTTGATATGAGTCCTTTTTATTGGTTTTCCTTAAAAATACAGAAAGTGTATTTTTCACGTGGAAATATATGCAATAATTTCTTAGATTACATAAATCTACCAATACAAGAAGCTCACTTAAAAAAATTATGTATTGATCAAATTGTATGCTCCGGCTATTGTTGATCGAAGCTAAGCAATAAACGTCTGATGTTGTAATTATGTTCTTGTTATGAGAGATCACTAATGTAGATAGGATTATTAAATAAGGTTAAATATACGTGTGTATGCAACGTATATACACAATAACATGTAAAAATACAACTATCTTTATATTTTCCCCAATTAACAATCAACTTATATGTATTTTGGATCATGACTCTTTTAAATAGTCCTGTGACGTCGTATTCAATACAGTATATAGGCCTTGGCTCACGAGAAAATATAACAGAATGGAAATGTAAAATGTTAAAAATCTACTAAAAAGGCTTTTTTACAAGTCATCATAATCAAATTACATCACTGGAATTTCATACTCTTACATAAATGTGCATTGAAATTTTATTTAAAATAAACACTTCTAATTTATCAAGCTTTTCTGAAATTTCATGAATTAAAATGTTCAATATACAATAAAACTTATCTAAAGATCTAATGATCATTGGCGTGTCCAATTGAATTCGACCACCACATACCATCTTTCATATGTGTTTACCGTCTCGTGAGTCAACAGTGCAAGTGTAAATATATCATTAAAAATATTACTGCATTTGTTGAAATACTTGTTGTACTTTCTGGTAATTTTAAAACTGGTACGATGCTGACCAAGAAGTTACTTAGTTAAACTTAGCATAGTTAATTTTCCTACAGTACATAGCTATTAATGTGTTATCAATTTGTTATGGGTGTCCTCAGGAAAATAATCATTTGGATGCAGAGTAGGAAAATGTGCTAATTACTAAAGGCTTTCACACACTAACCACTCCACCACTGTTACATACCAAACACTCTCTTGTCAGATGTGCTAATGACTCGAATAGTGTAATTGTCTAAGTTTTTGTTGTCCCTGAGAAAAAAACCTAATTTACTCCTTTTTTATTTAGATTAAAATGGATTTAAACATTGAGATTTTTAGGATATTTTCAATATGTTTATGACACTTTTATTTATATATTACTTAAGCATCTTACTTATCCAGGATAAATGTTTTTTTACCAACAACCCTCAGTTTCTTATTATGTTGTAAAAAAATCCTGGATTGTTCATAAATTGCAATTTCGTGATAAAAAGTGGTAACCAACGTATAATTTTAAAAGCTTTTGCGTTTTATTGAAATGCAAGGCTTATAAATAATTACGCTAATATAAATTATCAGGGAAAAACAAAATAATCATACGCACACAAGAATTAAGCCATATAACACTTGTAGGCATCCAGGTCTGATCAAGACAAAAGAAAGAAAACATAGCCTACTGCATTAAGTTATGAAACAACTTTGAAACGTAAAATCGCATTTTGATTCAATTGTGTGAGAAATTGATTAAATTAACATACAAAATTATGAAGTGTAATGTTTATTTTATTGCTCTTGATACTTACTTTTATTATATGTGTAGCTAAGAATAAAAAATAAAACTGGAAGCATTGAACTAATGAATAGGTTGGCCTTTGCAATTGCTCGTTTACAATTAATTGTTCGTTAGTTGCAGTCTTAGGATGTCTCAAGATTTTTAATTTTGATGAAACTTATAACCACGACAAAATATAAGGAAAACATTGGTGCAGACAGTAAAAACATGGCGTCCTTTATACACAATTCCAGATGGTGAATTTTCACAGCCAGAACGTGTCATGTGTGAAAAACGAACTTTGCCGTAATGTCTCTCTCCCTCTCTTTCTCGCACACTTTCACTAACTATTTTAGATTTTACAATTGTTATAGTAATGTGTATTTGTTTTCTTTGGCCTGTAGGTTGACGTTTAGTCTAATTTATTTGGACAAAGATACATTAATTGACAAATTACAAATAGCTTCAAAAAATCGATTAGTATACAGTTATAGTATATTTCATCACAAGGACCTAAAGTGACTTTTTTGCCCAAGTGGTGAACTATATTTTTCGTCATATTGCATCATTAGTTAACAAACTAAGCTAGCAAACGAAATAATGTTTATGTTATAAATCTTCTGAAATTCCTAATAAATGCTTTGAGCAATTAGACGTTCTAAGAGAACAGTGGCCTAAATCATTCAAGCAAATATCCGACAGTCTATTTCGAGACATTATAAGGATGAAGATCTGACATCCTGCTACAGAGTTCATCAGCTAATGCACTATGATTAGATTATAACAAAATAGACCACTAAACCTTAAACATAACGCAAGGATAATTGAAATTTTAGCACATTCTTTAACATTGTAAGTATTAGTTTATTTCTTACTATTGAAAAATGCGTAATATTTGTTGAAAATTTACGTTTGGACTGAACTGTAAGTAAAATACCCCCGCCGCAGCAAACCTGCCGACTAAGCGAATTTCCATTTGTCTGAATTGATTTTCAGTTAAATATATTTTAATAACATTAGGTTTAACGAGTACCTAGGTTTGCTGCTACAAGCAAACTAATAAAGTGTGTTTTTGAGTAAAATATTGATAGCGCAGTACAAAATAAATAAATTTGCCAAGTTTGATCAAAATTTATCCATAAACAAGCAAACTAGAACATTTGACAATATTCTCCATAAGAAAAACATGGGAATTTTAAATTTACAATTTTTTAAATTTTCTCCGTTACTAATAACCGAACAAAAATACTTTTATATACTAAATTATTTGTTTTTTTAAGCTCTTTAAAAAGGTCTAAAGAGAAATCGGGAAATTTTGTGTTTTGAGGGTCAAAAGTGAGAAAAACCAATTTTTACCCCATAAAACCCCCCGTAAAGCCCCGTTCCCATGGTCCGATCGTGCTGGTTCGCGAACTCATTCAAGTTTATCCCGCTTTATACCTTTAAACCAAATTTCATCAAAATCGGACAAAAATTACTCAAGTTATCGCGTTCACGGACGTATATATATATATATATATATATATATATATATATATATATATATATGACTATATATATATGACTATATATATATACATATATAAAAATTTGAACGAATGGTGTTTTTGGCCTCTGGGGACATCAAAATGAAAAAGTAAATCGGTCCCGGGTCTAGGTCTTACCGTGCCACCTACGGTAATAGCTACTTCCCTATAGGGAAATTCGCTAAAAGATGAATGCTTTGATTATTCCTAAACTTTTGTTAAAATCAAGATCAGATAACTATTTTACGATTTCTATATTAACGGTCCAAACTTAAAATTCTTTGTGGTTTTTTGAACAAGTTTGAAAAAAAACAATCGTTTCATTATTTAATAGCCATGATTAATGGTGTGGTCAGTGTATTCAACAAGACCCCTAATACTTAAAATACTCCAACACTAAACATTATTTTTTTTTATATAACTGATCATAGAGAGGATTATTTGGTTTACCAACGTTTAATGTTTTACATTATTTAGTTGAAAAGGATTTAGCTCTCTAACTTGTTCTGAATAAATGTGCTCAAACAACAGAAATTAGGTAGTTTATTTGCTGAGAACATCTATCACTATGACGAACAACGTAACTTTACCGTTCTGTTTTTTTTTTATAATGTTTTTTATTAAAATACACACTACACAGTCAACCTTGACAAATTTAACATTGAAATCAGTACTTATGTACAGGGTGGAAAGGAAAAATGACATGTTGATTAATTCACTTATTTCTAAACATGAAATAATTATAAACCTTACGTAGGTAATCATCATTTTTAGTTACGGAATTAGTCATATTGAACTAGACGCATTATTTTTTTTATTTTTCCTCAAATTTCAAAAACACCTTAAAAGACAATGTATGAATAGTACTTGTAGATCATTTCATAAATATACTGACATAATAAGAAATTAGTAAATTTTTAAACACTAATTTATTGGCTTAGTATACGATTTATTTCTAAAGAAAAAAAATTAATAAACACTGTAATGAATTTAAAGTTACGTATATTTCCAAATAACCGGCATTGCAGATATATATTTTAATTTACATTTCTTTACCTGTTTAAAAACTAATTTAAGTTTGTTTATGAGTTAATTATTAAACGGTATTATCCCAAAACTGTAGCTTGGTAGTTATACCTAATAGATCAATTTTAAAATAGTTAAGTTATATGTTTACTAATGGTCAAGTTAGTCGTTGCCAGTATATATAGTTAGTTATAGTTTTACCACTTCAAAGCGTCCTAATTTAGCTAAAGTGGTGTTCTGTGAAGAGTAATGTTAACTTGAGTGAAGTCTTGAGCAATTACTTAGAATTAAATGCCATTGGGATGTTCACTCATGTTCCCTAACTGAAACACGTTGTTTGTTTAAACAGATATGTAGTGGAATATTTGTTTATTTAAAACTGACGAATAACGCTATGCTTCCAAGTTCGTTTAACATACTTTTAGGATTGTACTGGACATTTTGAGCACTAATACAACTCTAATTGTATGTTCTCAAAAGATTACACCCACTGAGGTCCTTAAGTAGTTAAATAAGCTTACAGTGACACAAAGAGACACGTGTCAATATGGTATACGTACACTTCTGTACTAAATTTATACCTTATAACTCGAAATTGCCAACAAGTGGAAAAAAGTTTATCTTTTGAATAAAAGTTGGATAAAAACTATAAAACTCTCCTAAAAATATTTATTGGTTTCCTTATTCAAATACGAAAAAACTATCAAATATAACAACATGATTACCATCTCTTGTCAGGTCATACAGTACTTAAAATACTTGTTGATTCAGCTTAAGGTATAAAAATAAAGTGAGCCAAAAAACTCAGTTTTACAAAAAAAATTGTTGTGATAAAAATATTTATATCTTATTAAATTATACCATAAGACAAATGGCAACATTATGTGAATCCAGTAAGATAGCAGCAACGTTTATACTCTATTTTCACGTGATCTATTCTACTAAATCCTACACAGATTATTACCACCATGGAAATATTTGTCAACAGTTTAACCATTAGGGACGCTTGTATGAATATTGGTTGTAACGGACAAATAGCCTCTGTCCATATGGGATGGTTTAGTTATATTGAATAACTTATTACAGAGAATCACGTTGTGTTTGATAAACTAACAGGTATAGTTTTGAACAAGCTTTTGTTGATTAATAATCACGCAGTTAAATTCAGACGTAAAAATGGGGTATTATATTATAATGCACAACCATATGCCGAGTTATGTTAAAATTCGGGACTTAGGAAACCTTAAGTAATAATCATAATCTATTTTGTTATCACGATTATTCGTTCAACAATAACGTTAATTCTTACAATAAACATAGAGTAAATATTTATAATACTAAATTTAATAATAACTTGGCTTCGATCTAATTTTAAAGTTAAATTTTTTAGTTAAAAAATTGAAGCTATCTAAAACTTTAAGATAAAAATAGGTTTTATTTTATGTGCAGTATAATTTCCTTAATTATTAATAACGTTAGATTGAAGTTAGAGGATACTGTGTTGCCAATAGGTAGAGCTTACTAAACCAAAAGCTTATAGGTCCTCAATTAATATAAGCCCCTTAAACATTAACATTCTAAACACTACATAATGTCAGCCTTTCAAGCAGACTGTACCTGCTCTTTGCTTTGACTGTGGCATTAACTAAGTTATTCCTTAAGGATAACAACTCCAATGTTAGGAATATACTTTGCTTACAATTAGTATATGTTTCTACAGCCTTTGCAAACGATTAATATCAGCTCAATAACCAGCTGTGATTATTATGTGTGGTATGTGTGAGTAGTTATGTAATGATTCCTTCGGGCGCAGGGTGAGGGTGAGAGCTTTAAAAATAAACCGTTCAACAACATGTTGAGGAAACATAATATCAAACTATACCATACAGAGAGTGAAGAGAAGTCCGCAATAATTGAAAGATATCATAGGACATTGAATGAGAAACTTAAAGTAAAATTCCAAGTCCGACAATCCCACAAGTGGTACGATATACTACAAGAAGTCACAGATGAGTATAACCAACACGATTATCACCACACTATTAAAATGAGACCAGTAGAGGTCAACAAAGATAACGAGGCAGATTTATTACAAATCTACATTGAGCGCGAACACAAAATTCGTAAAAACAGCAAGTTCGACCTCGGTGATAGAGTTCGTATCACGACAAAAAAGTTGTGTTTGCGAATTAATATAAACAAAACTGGACTTCAAAGATATTTACAATAGCACGAATTCTAAACACTAGACTGGTTACTTATAGGATTGCCGATCAAAATGGGGAAGAAATTATAGGCGGATTCTATGAAAAGGAACTGCAGAAGACCGCTCTCTGAGTGTCGGACTTTGACGACCCCCGTTCTAGGACTATACCCCATTCTGAGACTGTAGCCCGTTCTGGGACTGTACCCCATTCTGAGACTGTACCCCGTTCTGGGACTGTACCCTGTTCTAGGACTGTACCCTATTTCGGGGCTGTACCCTATTTCAGGCTGTACCCTATTTCAGGGTTGTACCCTATTTCAGGGCTCTCACCCTCACCCTGCGCCCGAAGGAATCATTACATAACTACTTGTGTGTAAGCCACGTTTGTAGTTCTAAAACTTCAGATACACAATGATGCATTTAAAGCATATCACCGAAATGCATCCATGGTAGTGATAATTGATATTTCATCAGCATTTGTGATTTTTATTTACCTATCGTACATACAATCTTTAAAACTTTGACTTACTTCACGTCTTTATCGTAACACATAGAACGAACCAACCGAAACGAGATTAGTTACTTAATTCCTTCTCTTTCATGTCAGAACACCGAGTTTTAACAATATTAATAGAAGTGCAAGTGTTGCTTTATAAAAAGTTATCCTGATTTGTATTTTACATATAATGATTTCAAATAATATAAACATATTGCTAAAGCTGTTAATTTATAGTTTGCAAAAAGTGGCATTTAATAACAGTTCACGCAACGGTTACGTAAGGATAGTATTTACGTCACGAGTAGAAAATTTAGGGTACGAGCCTTCGTGAGTACCTTTAAAACTTCTACTTTACCTACGACCGTTTTTTAGTATAAAAAATCACTGCTCAAAACTAAGACAGGTTGTTTTCATATATAATCTCTCATTGCCACTTATGTTGGTGCAACGACTCATTGTACCAACCACTCACTCGTGTGATCAATTAAATTGGTCTTAACAGCTGATAAGTTTACGCTCAAAGTATTAAAAACCTCTTTGGTCTAAACTTGCACTGCAAAGTAACAAAACAATACAGATATTTAGGCTAACAGTGCTGGAATGTAAATATTTTCATTTGTAAGAACTGAATAAAAAAAATCAGTTTAAAAACGGGAATAGGTACGATTATTTTCGCAACTGCTAACTAAAATGGAAAATTAATTCTTAATTAAAAGTTAATTGGAGTCTTAGAAAACAGAAATAAGAATGTCAACAAATTGTTTTATCAACAAATCTACAAGTTACTATTTCAAAACAAGCCCTCTGGTAAACCCTCTGAAATAATGCCCTCTGGTGAAATTTAGAAAAAGAAACACTTCGGTCATAGGAAATGATTCAATTACCAACAAGATATTCCTTGTTTGCATCATATATGAATGGCACGTATTTAATATCCTAATGTGCTAATCTCATAAAAAATATTTCAAATCAAATGTTCATATGTAAACACCTTATCCTAACGAAAAACCAGCAAATAGAGGTCTGTATCATAACATAACATAAGAAATGTTTAGTAAAACAATTTATTAAATACTTTATTTTTACTGAAATTCATTTAAAATACTTTTTCATACATTTTTAACTTTTATATTCAAGGCAGAGTGGGTTACACGCTGTTACATTGACGGCGTTGATATTGAAATATAACGACTCTTGAGGTGGAAGGAACCAAAAGACTCACTGAGATTATAGCGTGAATATCCTCCCTTAATGAGGGACAAGTTCTACGGTTGAATGTGGAATCCGTCAGCAATATCTGTAGTCTATAGAGGTGGACAGAACCTGGAGAGTGCGGGCAAATGAAGGATTTTATAATCTTGCGTTCTATTCATTGGATTCATCCCGTAATTAATTTTTCCTTGACCAAAATAATGCGTATAGAAAAGTGAGGTTATGAAAATTCTTAATAAGATATCGTGAGTTTTGTTTGATCCATTGTACGATTAATATTAGATATTAAAATCGAACATCTTTGTGAAAGGTTATTAGATATAAACATATCTGGAAATTATTTAACGATGCATTGAACGATTGAACTACTTTTCTGTATTTCGCCTACTTGAATACAAGGTTTAGGGCAACCAAGGGAGTAACATTTGTATTTAAATTGCGTCATCACAGCTTCATTCTCGATATATTTGCCATATTATGTGATAAATCTACACGATATTTGTCAATTCAACCAAAAGGATATGCAAAAATGATAAGTAAGCGCAATAAGAAATCTATCCTTCTTAAAATAAAGCAAAGCAATAAAAAGGGACAGTAAAAGTACAACAACAAAAGTATAAATAAACAACATTAAATATTGAAACCAGATGATTCTAATGTTTAATGTTTTTTAATTGTTACTTTTCACGATAGAAAATAGGTTTACAAATAGTTTATATAATATAATTTGTACTTAAATACACTTAACATAAAAAAACTATATCACAACCTTGTACAAGCAAAACACAATACGCTTTTTAACATTTTCTCTAAATGCCATTGTAAAACATTTTCTAAAATAAAAGTACGAGCCGGCAATAACTAACAGAAATAAATTATGTTGAGAGAGCAGACCCATAAATGGAATGGCAATTTTTCACACGTTCCAAATTATGAAAGTAAAAAAAAAACTCCAACGTTGAACATTGCCATTAGTTATAGAGCTTTTGTTTGGATATAACTTCAATCTTGGAAAACTTTATTGTAGATACAAAAATTCCATGATTTTATATTTAAAATAACCAACCATTTCTAGGTAAGGTTTAAAAAAAATAAATGTAAATCTATTGTTTTGGATGGAAAACTATTGATTGAACCTTGCATACATCAATTTTTAGAGCAATAAGATAATACAATAAATGCTGGTTATTCCTCAGTCTATTAATACATTAATACATTGATTCATTTCATCAATACATTATTCATACTTGTATCATTGTGTTACGGTAATACTGATTTCATGTATACAACCAAGAAATAGTAGAAATATAAGTATAAAAAAATATATTTTTTACACAATAGAGCTCATAAATATAGTAAGATTTCATTTTGCGACAAAATATAATTTATAAAAAACAAACAATAGAATGTCCTTTTAATTCCAGTTTAAAAACAACATTGGTTATCTCTTGAGTATTTGGTGTTGTATAAAATAGGTGCACGGCTTTAATTTTATTTTTTTATATTACCGAATAGTTTATATTTTGTTAAAGGTTTAATAAATGAAATACAATACTGTTAAATGTATTGTGTAAAATAATCTACTTACGATCGTTATTTAAAGTAGCCTTTTCTGTTTTTTTTTTTTTTTTAGAATTCAAAAGTATCTCATAACAGCAGTGTTTACTTTCATAAAAGCATATTTTTACTCATGACAACACAAGTAACGTACCAATGAGATTCAAGGATTGAAGGAGAAGAATTTTAAAATTGTAATGATTTGAACTTCATCTTATCAGTTGTTCATAAAGTAGTGTACGCAACTCACAAAAATAGTTTTAATGACACTAGTAAAAGTTTTTAAGGCACTTGCCAAGGCTCGTATTTTAAATTTTCTACTCGTGTCGTTAACACTATCGCAATCGTTGCGTAGGATATACTATATACCCGATCTCTTGCATTTTATAGGATTTATACTTAAAAACGCATAGTTTAAAACCGATTAGAAAAAAATCTCCTGCAGAGGGTTATTTTTTCTTTGTCTCTTGTTTGAAATGTTAAAGATAATTTTCTCCTATCGTGTTACATAGCCAATTGCTTATCACTTTGTTTTCATTTTGATATAAATTACGAATTATAAAATCAAGTTAGAATATAATTTTAAAATTTCTAAGAAAACATATTAGCCAACTGCTCAAAAGGTAAATTATATCAAAGGGAAATAATGTTAGATTATCAATCATAAAGCTAATTCTGCAGTTTTGTACAAAATGAAGGTTGTACTACCTAAATTCAATGTTTATGTATTGGTAGCTAATATCATGTTTTGAGACTGGATGTGGGCAACGAGAATAGAAATAAAATAAAATATTAACTTACTGTTCGTATATTTAGTGTTTTGGTGTACAAAATATATAGAAAATTCTTAATTTGTATCATGGTTAGGGCAATATAAGTTTAACACGTATAGTTATAAATGGCAATTTTAAAGTATATACAGGTTGTTTTGAAACTTTCTTTCCCGAAACTCTATTGTCATGTTCCTTAGGACGAAACAAAAAAAAAAAAAATAAAATAAACATATGCCCTATCTCGAATCAATTTCCGTCTGTCGGTATGTATGTATGTTTTACATAGCTTCCAATAACTTTAGAATCACTTGAGGTACCAACTTCAAACTTGGTACGTGTATGATGACCAATAGGAACTAAACTTTTACAAAGTATCAGGTTTCTACTTTTTAATTTCAAAATGGCGACCATCTTAATTTTTCAAATCTTAATGACTCAAAAAAACATAGGATTTATAAAAGTGTCACAAAAGACAAAAGGGATAGAAATTTAATTCACTTTACAAAAATGTAAAATAGTTATATGACCATAACACACAAAAAAAACTTTCCGAAGTTAAAACAAAAAAAATAGGCAAATTTAATAAATTAGCAGCTATTACCTTAAAAAAGAGATTTTCTCAGTTTTTGTGTTTTGACTCTACAGAAACTTTAAATTTCTTTAAAGTGAATAAATTTCCATTCTTTTCGGCTAAATTTATCTTTTTCATAAATCCTATGGTTTTTTAGTTATTAAGCATTGAAAAAAATTTAATATTTTGTGTTTGTTTTGACCTGATACCACGGAGTTTCAGGAGAGAGTTTCAAAACACTCTGTATATGTCTTAACATAAAGTACTTAACAATTTGCCAAACAATTAATTTCTCTTATACCATATTTAGTAAAACGAACAACCATGTATATTTCCAACTAATACATTGTCACACAATTGTAAAGTGAGTGCTACATGTGTTTGTTATTGTTTGGATTTATTTTTCATTAAGCTCATTTTTTTATAAAAACATGCACACTAAAAAAGACAAGTGCTAAAATGTCGTAGATGGTATGAAAGATGACATTCTTTATACACGATTCCAGATGTTGAATTTCCACAGCCAGCTCGTGTCATGTGTGAAAAACGATCTTTCCCATAATGGCTCTACTCTTTCTCTCTCCCCTTCGCACACTCACATTTAATGTTTAACAAACAATTCACATGATTAATTGAACAGTGTTTTACTACTTATAATTGCAAGTTATACATGAAATTAGATTTTCTCAATATGTGCCAATTATGACTAATGATGACATCTACATTTTGCGCTATATTTCGACAGGTCTGGCAAAATATTGTTATAATGGCTATAACATTACATGTAGGCGTCTTCTTTCTAAAACTAAGACTTAAAAGGGAAGACTTACAACGTCTGATAATCTGACAATTTAAGTGGCAGCGTTCATTACTAACAATAATGCCTCATCATACAGTAGCTCGTAATAACTAAATAAGATGAACAGCAGAGATAAACCAAGCAAATTCATTACCAACACAAAAGCTATGTTTAGTTTCTTTACTGTCAAAGCCGATTATAATTTACTTATAAATGGTCATAATTAATATGGTACGCAATGATTAAGGATGTATATTTGTATTTTTTATTTGTACTTGAAACAATGTAGTAGCTTCATTTCAGGTAATAAAAAAAAACACCAGGCATAGTTTTCGTAATACTTTGCATATGTTTAACCATATTAAAAAAAGATTGTAGCTGAGTACATACGGTAACATAAATAGATCCAGTATCAAAGCATTAAAACCAAGTTATCTCGGGTTTTAGCCTAGATCCCTACCATACATCTATCTGATTATGTAAACTAAATTTTGCTAATTTTGGGGTATATAGGGCAAAACCAATTTTAGTTTGAATAACAGTGTTCGAATTACTTGTTAATGAAATACCCTTTGTTTGGTTTAAAATTGTAAAAAAACACATACGGATAGAACTTATAACAGTAAAACCGGAAATTCATTTAATGGACAATTGATAAATGAACATAAATACCCTTTTACCTCTTTCTGCGCCCGAAACCTTGTTAATAACTGTACTCTGCATTGGCCCTCCAATGTTTCTTGATGTCAAATATAAATTTACTATAAAAAATATCAATTATGGTGATTATGGTCATGGTGATAAAACAGTGCACTCAATAGATATTGTGCTGAAGTATTCAATGAACTGTAATGCGAAAACAAGATAACCATGTGAACCTAAAATTCTTCGGTACAATTTTAGGCATCTTTTGAATCGATTTGGATAATCTTATAAAATTATATTAATGTTGTAGTAAAAATATATAAATCATATTTACAAATTTGTTACAAGAGTATTACAAGACTAAAATAGAAACAAATGTATTAAATACATTCAAACAACTGATTCTATAATTAGTTATAAGGTTATATTTTTGATAACTTTATAATATAACATTAATGTTGCAGTAAAAATATATAAATCATATTTACAAATTTGTTACAAGAGTATTACAAGACTAAAATAGAAACAAATGTATTAAATACATTCAAACAAATTATTCTATAGTTAGTTATAAGGACAAGGCTCTTCGAAGTTTTCTTCTGAAATGTGCTCAAGCAACAAAAATTAGGTCATTTATTTGGTGAGCAAACTTATCATTATGACGGACGGCTTAACTTTACAAGTCTGCTCAACTGTTCTTTTTGAAGTTAAAGGATAATTTTACTTAAGATTATTTAAATACAGCTGACGCTGAACAAATTATTGCATTTACTTTAACGTTGAATAAAAACTTAATTGAGTACAAAACAGTAAAATAAGACCTAAGTTTGATTATATTAATCCTTTTTTTTATACAATAAATGCCATAATATTTTTATTTTAAAGTCCTGTAGTCTGAAAAGAAATTTTTAATAGGTCAATTAGACATGTTATGGTGTTTTTGTGTTTTTTAAATACAGGGTGTTGCCTACCAAAACCAGAGGTCTGTCTATTTTAATGTTATAATTTCAATGCTTTTGTTAAAAAAATTATGAAATTAGCATTTGTCTATCAATAATCGCCTAAGAATTTTGGCTCTTATTGTGCAAAATTATATACTGATTTATATACTTAATGTTTTTTTCTATAAATCAGATATATCAACACTGTTAAATAGTTTGCATTTATTTTAAGCTAAGCTTGGATTCGATAAATAATATTACCTACAATAATATAAAAAAGTTTCAAATAAATTCTTAATTCAAATATTGATACTTATTCAAAACTAAAATAAACCCAAATAACTAGTGGCATGATATGTAAAATTGCATTAAATGTCAAATAAATGTATTACAATAATTCCAAGAAACATTCAAATTTAAAGTTTGTCAAAATCCATTTTCGCGTCGAGTTATCAACTAAATACATTTGTTCGCCGTATAAAACCCATATTATTAGTTTGGAGTGACATTAGTATTTCTATGGATATTCTGACACACTATGTTTAGCGATTATTAGTATTTCATTTATATGGGGAATATATTCAGTTAATTTAATATAATTAAATCTAAGGCTTACCTTACGATCAAATTTATTATTTATAGTAGAGACCTAGGTTTCTACGTCGAAACGTTATCGTCAGTCCTTTGTCTCATAGGTTAGCTAAACTACTTGTTTGCCATCTCTTGCTTGAGATTTTGTCGATTTGGTATAATGTGTACACACATTGATCACATATAAATATTTACAAAGACATAAATGGAAACAACATAGATACATGGCAATGATCTTCGTCTTTATCAAAACTAACCTCCGAAGTTGGGATGTGATTTAATTATGTTCAATAACGATCCAGAGGCTATATCTCCAAATGAAATCAGTTCATTTCCCGAAAACTAAATTACGGATTGATTCAAGGTTGCTTTGAATTGACTTACCTTTATAAAATGTATGCGTTTGACATAATGCTACGTAAAAATAAAGTAATTTATAAGGCATAAATAAACTAAACATTGTAAGTTATAATAATTACAGTGTACCACACACAATTTATTTTACAGTCACGTAGGTTTAAAACTAGATTTACGGAAGGTAAATAAAAAACATCTTATAACACCTAAAACATATATTTACGCTTATACTGTTACTCACAAGATGGTAAATATACATAAAAGATATAAGATATAAAAGAGTGGTGATCGATTTCGATTGGACACTCCAACCAGCATCGGAACCAATAGGCGAATTACAAGAATCTTGAATGGCGTCCCTACTTATATCCTATTGGCTACCGGAAGCACCGGCCAATACGTTTTTATAAGTACAACACTGGAGTTGAAATTTACTTGTTCATTATTAAACTTATTTCTATTTTGACATTTTTCCTTATACATATACAATCCTTTCTTTAAAATATATAGACTATCCTCCTTTCTTCCTATTGCGTGGTCATTTTGTAACAGGTGTTGTGCAACATATCATTACATTACAACATTTGATCTTTCTAGTTTGTTGTTTCTCCACGCAGATATGTGGTTTTTGAAGTGGTTATATGTGTTAGAAGACGTTTGTTTTATTTTCTTTACGTAATGACTATTAGAGACTATTAGAATTTTTTACAAAAAATAATATTATTTCAGAGAAGCAATTTGGGTTCACAAAAAAGAAAACCACCACAGACGCAATGACTGACCTTATCTCAAATTTAGTAAATTCATTGGATGCAGGGGAACATACAATGGGCTTTTTTTCGATCTGAGCAAAGCCTTTGATATGGTGGATCACGCATTGCTTCTTGATAAGCTTTCTTGTCTTGGAGTGCGAGAGCTGGCACTGCAATGGTTTAAGTCATTCATTACAGGACGGAAGCAGTTTGTGATGATTCAGGCGGTGGATGACTTAGGATATCTGAATACCTACCGCTCACCCCATTGCGAGTCTGCTCGTGGCGTGCCTCAGGGCTCAGTCCTCGGTCCGGTGTTGTTCCTTGTCTTTGTGAATGATCTTCCATCAATTGTAAATTCTGGAAACATTTGTCTGTTTGCTGATGACACGTCGCTCTCGGTTTCTGATCAAAATTTCGATGAACTCGAAATAAAGGCCTTTTTGCAAGCGAGCTCCATGATGCAGTGGTTCGAGAACAACTCATTGAGTCTAAATGCCAGAAAAACTGAATTTGTAAATTTTTCTATAAGTTCAGCTGGGAAAAACAAAAACAATTTCCTTTTGAATGATGTTGAGCTCGAGGCAACTGATCAGGTTAAGTTCTTGGGATTGGTGCTCGATAGAAACCTGCGCTTTCATTCCCATATTGACACTGTGTGTAGAAGGATTTCTTCGGGAATCTTTCTTCTCCGCCAACTTTCTAAGTTTGCAAAATGTAATGTTCTAAATACAGCATATTATGGAGTGATTTTCCCGCACCTGATATACGCAGTGCCGGTGTGGGGGTGTGAGTGTGGGAAAACGTCTTTCCTTTTCCGACTCCAGAAGAGGGCAGTTAGGGCAGTCTTTGGTTTGAAAAGAAGATCATCTTGCAGGCAATACTTTATTTCATCACAAATTTTAACATTTCCCTCAATATACATTTTGGAAACTTTGATTCTCATTAAAAAAAACTTACACCAATACCAAGCTTCACTTACACATTCCTATTCACTACGTAACAACTCTCATCTTAAATTACCATCTCATTCAACTACATTTTTCAAGAGACACTTTCATTACAATGGCATTAAACTTTTTAATCTCGTCCCTCCCTCCCTTCAGCTGGAGTCGGACTTGAACAGCTTTAAAAAGCAAATCAAAAAAATACTCTTGGCCAAGGGTTACTACAGTGTTCGAGATTGTGTCGCTGATGGGTTTAGTTAGTTAGTTTTTTTTGTTGTAAGAAGTAATTGATATTGTTTTATTGAAGCAACATTGTCTATTGTTTATTTTAATTTTAGTTCTATTATTTGACATGACCAATGCAAATTTTGTATCTGTTATTTTGGTTCAATAAATGAGTTATGAGAGTTATGAGTTATGAGTTAATGTAATAACACGTACAATGCTCATCAAGAAATTATTTAAAACAAGATATTATGACATTGAAATAATTACCAAGAAATGGACTAAGATAACTTATTGGTAAACATTTACGAAACAACATTTAGTATGAAACCCTAATCGTTATGACTATATGTATCTTACATGTAGTTTCATATTCCCATAAAACGATTTTGTTACATTTGTCACAAAACAGAAACAGGAAAAACACAGTTAGATAGGAAATTATACTATTGTCGGACATATTGGTGTAGTAAAGTCTTTAGAGATAATAGAGTTGCATAAAATGTGAAGACTGCAGCCTTTATAACTTATAACAAGAGTTTGTCATAAGATTTTTATCATGTAACTAGGATTTCTTCTTTCCATGATACCTAAACCATAAAATACATATTTGAAAAAAATCAATACTAAAATTTATTCGTTTAGTTTGAGTCAGAAAAATTACGTTTCACTTAACTAAATATGTGATGAGTATGAAAAAATGCTTATTGTTGCCCAAAAACCCCAATAGGAACCAATACAACAGTTTTAAAATCCCGACAAATAGCATAACAATTCAAAACATTCAATGTAGTTTTGTAAGCCTGTTTTCCTTTGGCCAACAATACTAAATCCTACTTAGATTAACCAACGTGGACATATTTGGTAACATGTATCCTTTAGAGACTCATGAGTGAATATCGGTTGAAACAGACAAGTAACAGACCTTTGTGCATATAGGAAATTATTTAGTTATCAGGGATCGATTATTTTAGAGGAACAAATTAATTTTGTAGAATAAATATAAACGAGATGTAGGCAATTCTCCATGACAATCCCAAAGCTTATTCAGAGCAAAAAAATAAGTTTCTTAAGCACTAGTCCGTTTTAAATAAAAAAGTTATATTTAATATCATCATTTGTTTTAAATTAAGTACTTTTTTGTTTCAAATGAGTATTTGAATTTTTTTTCAAACAGATAATAATTATGTTGGTAAAAAATTAGGATTCCACGTGTAGCATATATTTCGTTTTGTTACAGATGTCCACTATTAAAGTTAAAATTACAATTTTATTTGAACAATACAAAGATTTTATTTTTATTTTAGCCTACTATAAACGTATAGGTTTTATATGATGTAACTTTTAATTAGACAAAAGGCTTACAACAGATTTTCCATTTCAAATTATAAAAGTACAAAATTGTATGAACGTTTTCCAAATCTTCACAAAATCACAAAACCATGCGGAGTATGAATTCCTCAACATGTATACATACTGGTGGTAAATATTCAGACAGTATCAACAGGTCTTAGTTGCTGAACTAAAATCCGTTATGTGTTTTAATAAGTCTCTCAAGCCATTAGGGTCTAAACACCACCAAAGGTAATCCTTCAAACGGACTGCACTTGCTTGTTGCTTTGACTGTGGCAGAAACTAAGTTATTACTTAAGGAAAACAACCTCCTGACAGTCCTTGAATATATTTTATACCCAAGAATATATTATTAGTTTAACCTTCATCTAATACTTGCACAATCAAAAACAAATGTTAAGATATCCTACATAATAACGTTTGTCACGTTTGGAATTCTAAAAGCACAATGACGAATGAGAGTTATTAAATCTGTCTGAAAAAAATACACTGTACTTTAATACGATATGTTTTGTCAATAGTTGGTAATTAATATTCTTCTTTCATACAATCTTTAAATCTCAAACTTAAAAAGGAAAACAAAACAAGCTTCTATAACAATGATGTACAAAAATACATTACAAAAATATAAGCTTAATTATATCTCTCTACTATAGAGTAGAGTTAATTCTAGTAGAACGCATATTCTATTCATGGTTCAATGTACCAGTGATTGGCACACAATGTAAACAAGCTGATAATCAGTTCACTGACTTGGGTATAACCTAATCAGCTGGGCTGGGTATTGTTGATGCTTTATTTAGTTTATTAACAAGTGCTTGTATTGAATCCTTTAGTTGGTTTGTGATAAAGGATTGCAGTTAACTTTTATTTAAAATCAACGAATTAATCGTATATCATGCCAAATTTAGTTTTACACTGTCGTCCCTTGCCTGAATCTGTTTACAGGCGTGGCAGTGTGATAATTTCTATGCAGTTGTAGAAAAAGAGCTATTACATCTAATTTATGTATAAATTCTATGTTTTATATGCTCTAATTTTGAAGATTGTAAATACTATTCCATATAACGGTCATTGTTATTGATAAGATCATTGTTGTTGCTAACTTCCATTTTTATAATTTTGCTATCAGTTGTTTTCAAGTACATAAATTATTGTGAAGGTGCATATAATAGCTGTGCTTTGGGTGGTTTTGATCATATAATTAATGATAATCTTTATCCAATAGTCTTATTATTATTATTATGATTTTCTCATAATGATTTATTTCTGCAAATTACATCATACCTTTTTACGCAAAACTTGGAGTCAATTTTCCTATTGTATTTTGAGAGGAAAACAGTTGTTTAACACCAAATCTTGTTGCAATAAATAATCTGGCATTGAACAAAAATGTAAGTTACTCTTTTGAAATAAACTAATTATGCTTGGCTAATAGTTAAATTAGCATAAAAACGAACGCAAAGAGAAGTTGATAAATAATTCTCTCTAGCTGAACGTTGATTTGGGTTCATAAATCCCCGCCCTTGTAAGCGCAACTAAAATATTGCTGTGATTATGGAAACAGCTGGTCACAGTTACGGAGATGCTTCTATTGTTTGCTCTTGCTGTTTTGTAAAATGTTAAAGGATACTTTACACACTATTCAAAAATGTAGCTTTTTGTCTGTGTGTTTATTTGATTTAATAATTCATTAATATTGCGTGCGAGACTTGTTTGTTGTTTAATCTGCTTGTTGAAAAAACAGAGTACGCTGTATTTTTACATTTTACTTTTATAAAGGTAAGGATTCAAACTACCAAAAATACAACTACTCCATGATCTCATTACAATTCTAAAAAATGTTTACAATAAAATATTCTACGGTAACTAAATTATACACGCTAACTCTGTAGGACTCTTCAAGTCTTCTTTTTAAGAAACCGGTTACTTTGTTTACTATAATGTTAGTGCATAGCTTGAAGTTATATCCATATAAACTGTAAAAATTTAATTCGGCAAAAAAATTATCCTAAATATTACTGGACTACAACAGAGGATATATTGGCACAACGAGAAAAATACTTTAGTTAAATTTATTAAGATCTCCAACTTTTCTTCTCAAATGAGCTCAAGTAACTGAGATTAGGTCATTTGTTTGGTGAGCGAAATTATCACTATGAGGGACGGCTTAACTTTACAAGTCTGCTCAAACTTTCTTTTTGAAGGTAAGGGTATTGTTATTTGGATTGTTAAAATACAAATAATTGAGGCATGCAAACAATTTACAAACGTTATTTGTATAAAACAGAATGGAAAAAACCTTAAAATGTATTTTATATTCCTCATATATTTATTGGCATTATTTATTCAGAACATCCGTATATATATTTATGAAAAAAATACTTCAGTTTCTCGTTTATCTCAATCTTTAATGTTTAGATTGATCTTGAGCAACAACTTGGTAATACATTTAATTAAGATGGTCACTTATGTTCTTCACTAAAACACAATGTTTTTTTACTATAAATAAAAAAACATTTTGGACGTTTATACAAAACTCGTGAATCATTCGATGCTCTTTAAAACTGTGTTAAAGACTTTTGAGGAAGTGCTAGAATATGTTGGCATTTCTGTATTTACATACATAATTATACATATGTATTCAAATTAATTAGATACAAAAAGGTCTTTAAGTAGCTTATTTAGTTTATATTTATTGATTCATATGAGGCAATACCATCCAGTATATATAAAGATTGCATGGTAAAAAAGTCCCCAAAATAATTGCAAAAAATACGGACAACCTCCAGAATACGGTTATGTACTCACATCAGGTTATACGATACCTAAAGTCCTGTTAATTCAACAAAACATCAAAATATGAGTCAGTGAGATTTAATTCTGAACATTAAATGAGTAGTAATTAAAATATCATATCAATATCATCAATATCAAACTAAGTTTGACCATAAGAAAAATTTAAACTTTTTAGAAATCTGGTAAAGTTGCATCAACGCTAATCAAACATATTCAAATGATCTGCATGAAATCCTACATAGATTATAACCTACATGGAAATATTTGTCAACAGTTGACCATTAGGGACGCTTGAATGAATATTGGTTGCAACAGACAAACAGTCAACCTCTGTGCATATGGGATGATTTAGTTATCTCAAATCATTGTATTAAGAGAGAGGCTTTTTGTTTTATAAATAAGCAGGAAGGAGTTAGTCGTGCAACGCTTTTGGTAATTAATAATCACAACGTTAATTTAGATGAAAAACTACTCGAAAGTTGATAATTTCTTAAATAAATACAAAGGAAATCCGTTAATCGTTATTCCTATAATTAAAT
Source organism: Macrosteles quadrilineatus (assembly GCF_028750875.1). Taxonomy (NCBI): domain Eukaryota; kingdom Metazoa; phylum Arthropoda; class Insecta; order Hemiptera; family Cicadellidae; genus Macrosteles; species Macrosteles quadrilineatus. The sequence continues at coordinate 2,210,715 of NW_026542610.1, forward strand.
ACGTTTTTAATTAATAATTGCACTTTTGGTAAATCGTATTTTCTTTGTGAAACTCGGTATTAAAGACATATTTCACAATTTTAAAATACCACTATACCTTACCATCCAGTTAATACTTGCTAGAATATTAAAATTACATATTTAGCAACATAACATAAAAAAATGCAAATATTAATCTTTTGGCAAATATATTAAGATCTTATGAACTAAACTGATTTATTTTCATGTGTAGTTAATACCTCAAAATCTTTGATGGTGATTTTAGAGATACGACTGAATTAAGATTCAACAGGCTTTCTAAATTAACTGCCTAATCACAAAAATGGTGTAAGTTACTCTGTGGTTGGGTTAATTCTATTACAACGCATATTCTATGGATGGATAAATAATTCAGTTATTGCAGCTCACAACATGATAATCAGTTCAATGACTTGGGTATAATCTAATCAGTAAGGTTCTGTATTCTTAATGCTTACGCTATTTATACCGCTGAAGGTAAAATCGAGGTATTTGTTCCAAACAAGAAATGTGATTTGCTGAATTTCCTTCTCCATAAGGAATTTGATAGTAAATACAATCTTCTTTATAATGTAGACAATATAAAGGATGACATTCTCAATTCCAGGTGGTAAACTTCAACAGTCATAACTTGCCTGGTGTGATAAATGACGTTTTGTGTTATGGATTTGCGATTCCGTGGCATGTACTCGCATTGCTACATTGTATTATTTAAATATTTTTAAGGAAACACTGAAATATTATGACATATACAAATACACCAGGTACATTCGTACGAAAGAATAAACGAGCGTCACACATATCAATTTGAAATAGTGCGGTATACCCAAGAAATACAGTACTGAAACGAAGTTGGAATAATTAAACTTTTTACAACTAGCCCTTATAAATGTGTTCAAGCAACATGAATTACATTATATTTTTCTTGAAAAGTTTTCTCGTTATTACGGACGACTAAACTATAGTTTTTGTTGAAAACATCTCAAGCCATTGCTTTATGGATCCTAATGCAAAAAGAAAGAAAAATTAGTGTGTAAAGGTGTGTCTAAAAATTTATATTACTGTGTATTGTACTGGTTGTATGTCAGTCTATCCACGGTATTTAACATAAATTAATGTTTCTACAAAATAATCTAATTTTAAAAGGTTTTAACAGTCAATTTCTATCAAAACTTGTAAAAAGACCTCTTCATTTTTTGATTTAGTAATAAGGAACACTAAACCAAATTGCCCTTTCTTGAACAAAAAAAGTGTTTTCAGCATAGATTTATTTTATTTAGTCTTCCGTCTAATGCTTTTCATGTATTCCATCGTGAGTATGTAATGTTTTTGTCTATAATAAAATGCCACATTTATTTTTGGTAAAGCAGTACCTAAATAGGTTCCTCGTAATCTTATGCTCAATATTCCTTGTTATTGTAAAATTATTGTTCATAACAAAGTTCTCCCATTGCACCAAAAATATCCCCTAAGAAACTTATGCAGTCAAAGGCTTTTGTATAGAGTTCACAGCACAAGTTACAACGCAATTTCTAGCCACTGCTTTGTTTAAAATTTTAACTCTGTTCGTTTGGTAAATTGGAGCTATTGTCAAAAGGTTTCACTTAAAAATCCTAATTTTGAAATATACTTTTAAGTATGTGCACCTTTAAAAAAAATGCAGAGAATATTATAACATGACATAGGTAACTGTAAGGAATGTACAAAAATAGTCGATCAGAGGCTATAAATTAATGAAAATCTCAGACCCTTAGAAATCACATTTCTTCAAAAGTTTTTTGAAGAGTAATCTTAAATGCCATTATGTTGAAAATGTACAGACATTGCAGTAGTGTAGACAATAATATACAGAAACCAAATTATTGTATGTATAACATTTATTTTTTCCTGTTTAATGTGTATCGGGTTTCCGATATTTTTACGTATGCCTAAATATTCTGTATAATTGGTTGATTTCTGTTGTTTATAACAGGTTACTCCGTCAGAACGGCTATCAACCTGTTATATTATCTACAACAATATAAAACAGTCAATTATAACACATAGCTCAGTAGGAACGGTTAGGCACCTGTTGGGATTAATTTCAATGTTTTCAATTTAGAAACGAGTTCAAAGATTCTTTTTTGCCTAATAATCTATGACGTGTATAATTAAATTTTATGGCAATGCCCATTTTATGTAACTAATTATTAGAAAATAAATAATGACATTTATTTTAATTTTATTCATCACGTTCCTCAATTTATTACATGGTTAACCTAATGATTTACTATGCTTTTGCAATTCGCATTATGTTTGGTTTATTCGATGTTGCCGGTGATCCTATGTTTATCTTTATGATATGTAAATGTACGAATAGGGAATCCCAAAAATATCTTTGAGTTAGACATAAATTTGTTAGTAGTGCTTAGTGATTAATTTAAAACTAATCAAAGAAAATTCTCAAACACACTGACTAATGTGCATAAAATAAAACTACCGAATGAAACAATAAAGTTTTTATGTTTTCTGACTTTCTGATTTACGTGATTTGTAACACGTTACTCCAGCAGGAACGGTTGTGAAGCTGTTATTTATCACCTGAGAACCGAGTTTCCGTATCATTTCCACATTGTCTTATATATCATCCCCCACCGTCACATATGCTTGTTCACACTGTTCTCTCGACGTTTCGTTTGTGTTGTCTAATTCCTCGTTGGTGTTAAATAAATAGAACCTATACGATCCATTTAAACTAAGTAGTGAATTTTAAGAATAGTCAACGTCTAGATTGTAATTTATATTTCATCTACAAATTAATCATACTTTTTGTACACCTCACTACAATAGTTTTCAAATAATGCTTACTATAGTTGGCCATTGCCTATTTCAGAATATACAACTGCATCGACTTTAGTAACTGACTGTCAAGTATTTGCTGCTCAGATACACTAATTTTGTAGGCCTAATATTAACCCTAGAGCTAAGTGAGACGTTACTTTGAGTGATAAGAAAAACTATTTCGGTTGTAAAATATCATGAGTAAGAGATAAAGTTATTTCATAAAAGTTTTGTAAAATCCTGAAAGTATAAGTTTAATTTAACCTTTTTCGTTAACAATTTATTTCTCAGTGTGGTACGGATCAAAATATATACAAACAAATCAAGCACATAGTTCTCTATACTAATTACAGTAATTGTAACGTTAGCCATCAATTTTGAAGAAGTGAAATTCATATTTAAATCTAATTAATGATGTTTACGTGCATTCAATTTTATGATTTATTATTATTGTTATTAGCATTTCCTCTCAAAACTTTACTCGTTTGGAAGCTAAAGAATGCAGAAAGTACAATGCTAGCCATTTTTTCCTAGGTGTAACACCCTGTAGCTCCCTATAAGGTATTTTTTGGCAACGTGACGTTGCGTTGTAAACGTTTAAAAAAGCATTTTTATTCCAAAACAAACATGAAATACAAGGCGTTTATAATAAATGTAAAGGCTATACACCACACTTCACTTTAAAGTAGGCTTCTTATGAAATAGTTGTATTTATATATTTATATGTCAAAATAAAATAGTTATATTTTTTTTTTGTTAATGTTTTCTCTAAATATCACAGATTCTGAGATACCAATGGTGACACAGATGACTTGTACAACCTTAACAGTTTGTTTATAATTTTATAGAGTATAAAAGTATGAATCTGTATTAGGTCCATCTGTTAATTTAAAGTTACCTTTTATAATTTTTGTTCGTATATACCTATATCTCAATAATTGAATGAAAATACAAATAAGTATCAGCATATGGCAGTGACAAAAAGAGGCAAACCCATCACAGAAAACATCGTTTTTAACACATGACATGGTGTGCTGAAAATCGCCATCTGCAATCGTGTCCAGAGAATGTCATGTTTTGTACATTTTACAAGAATGGTGCACTGTTCCATTGTTGAACATTAACTTTCGTTACTTCATAAACAAACATTTAGAGTATAACATGTAGCTGTTTTATAGTTCTTACATGGTAACCCTTACTCATAGTATATTAGTAATATATATATATATATAATCCAATGCATGTTTGTTTGTCCTTTATGGACTCCGAAACCGCTCGACAGATTGTAATAAAACTTTCAGGCATTATTAAGCATTATTCAAGGATGGTTTGTGTAAAGGTTAGTGCTGATCCGTCAAAAGGGCTCCGCCCCAGTGGCTCTGGAGTTTCCCATGTTAACCTTATGAGTACTCATATTTTATCTTAACAGCTGGTTCAACTAAACAATTTGATTATTTGATGTTCAATAGCATTAAAAGTTAATAGGTTTACCAACAGGGTGCATCACTATCATTTTTTTTATGTCAACAGCTGATTTGCAACCAAAAGGTGAGTGAGCGTAGTGAACTAACTTCAACCTGGAGGCGAGTTAGCGTAGCGAACGAACTTCTACCAGGATGTGATTGAGCCATGCGAACGAGCTCATCTTGAAAATAAACGAGCATTTGACATAAAAGCACATTAGGACGGGACGACGTCTGTCGGGCTAGCTAGGGATGAATAAGATTGGATTTTAAATAATGAATTCTCAGAACATTTATTGTACGCGTTAAAAGATGAGTTATTAGAAGGCTTGTGTTTTTAAACAAGTTTATTAGGTATCATAATAAGTATAAATATGTGAAACAATATAAACCAAAGTACCCTGAAACTAATTTTTTAACGTTCTTTTCAAAAGAATTACCAAGTTTCAGGGTACTTCGGGTTTTTTACTTTAGGTATTTATTGAAAAAGTAGCCTTAAAAAGTGAACAAAACCGTTTTATCTACGTCAAAACTTTCAAAACTTAATACATATATTTAAACTATTATTAAGTAATAACAAGTAAAAAAGTGGCTCCATTTATACTTAAAGTTTAAGAATAAAAAAAGTTTTCTACTATAAATTATTTTTGTGTAAGGCATTGTTATGAAAGAACATAATCACGTTGATGATCCATAAAAACGTTATTGATTATTAACTTGGTTTTCTTTTCTTGAGACGTTTTTAATTTTATTTTCATATTTATTTTGCTGAGCCTTCTTTATTAAGCAGATTGGTAGAGCTTTTTAAATTAGTACAATCTCAAATAGATGATAGCTCAAATATATTACAAAATACAAAACTGTCTTATTAAACACGCAACAATAGTGCCGGATCAAATTGGACAACTTAAGCAAAACTTACTTCCGAACACATACACATCATTTTCGTTTTAAATGTTTTATACCAAAAGGAAATATAAAACTTAGATTGAATCGTTCAATACTCAATATCACAGGGGGTGAACGACAACCAACCATCCGAATGATGAAATTATGATCGAGTCAGTGATCCGGTCAAGGCAGTATATCTACTTTGTGTGCCCACTTAGATAATTGTTTGCACATCATAATCTGAAATGATTAGAAAGGAGAGAATCAGAGTGGTCTAGAATAACATTTACCATCAGGTTTGAGTAGTACCAAATGGTATTTGTTAAGGAAGAGATTTTACCTTGAAAAATTTCCTTCTTTGTAAATTTTGATGTGTAATGAGGTTAGAAATTTTGAATTATCCTGAAAAAATAAAAAAGCCTTGTTAAATACTTTGATGGAGAGAAAAAAAATCAAGAACAACAATATTAAGTGAAAAGTATGTCAAATGTTCAGATGTCAAAACTAGTATTTGATAGAGACAGGCTAAAGGAAAAATAAATCAATATAATGTCGAATTACATACCTACTATACCTTAAAAGTATAATTAACCATTCTTACGAATTCAAAATATCAATTTACTTCATCTTCAATCCAGATAAAAAATTAGAAACATCCAATTATATTTTAATACAATGAGTGACGAACTTAAACAATGTAACTAACAACAGAAGCAAACAATCAATCAATCAATTATCAATTATCAATTAGTTAAGATGGGGACGCCACTATGTGCGTATTTTAACCCAAATATGAGTGAAGTGTGAGTGTAGGATGAGTGGCGCGATCTTGTAGTCTTGTTAGTGACTAAGGCCGACATGTTCCTTAGACACAGCTGTTAATTAATAGCCCATACAGCTAATGGCAACTAAGGGACCTACAGTTTATAGTGGAATCCGAACCACATTTTTCCTTGTAATTTACGAATTGGTCTAATTATCAGGATAGTACTGCGGATAGTCGTAGTACTCACTAGTGCGGACGTTAATCCACACCAGGGAGCATCGCATCCACAGTGCATCCCTATAAATATCCACAATTCGTGACCTCCTAGTAGCTGGATTACAGGACGACGCCACCCGTCCCAGTAGCCCTAAAAAGTGAACAGAACTTTCAAAACATAATTCATATATTTAAACTATTATTAAGTAATAACAAGTCATGAAGTGGCTCCATTTATATTTAAAATTGGGAGTTAAAAGAGTTAAAATTTGTTTTTAATAATGTTCTATTATAAAGTATTTATGTGTAAGGAATTGTTATGATAGAACATAATGACGTTGATGATCCATAAAAACGTTTTTGATTATTAACCTGGTTTTCTTTTCGATCCCTCTTTTAACCCTCCAGTTAAACCCTGACATATAGGCAGTGTTGCCACCCTGGACCTGTGAAAATTCCTCATCTGACTAAGAAAATATCCCCATTTTATCCCCAGCTAAAGCAAAAATAGAAGCATCTCCGTAACCGTGACCAGCTGTTTCTATAATCACAGTAATATTTTAGTTGCGCTTACAAGGGCGGGGATTTATGAACCAAAATCAACGTTCTACCAGAGAAATATATAATTTTTGTATTTAAAATGAGTAGCTTTATTAAATTTCACAGTCTGACTATGTGATTCTTTTGAAATACCTTTTCGAGGTTTTCAATGTCAAACTCACATGGCAATTTATAAAGCCTTACATTTGATAAGATCTTGTTTTAATGTTACAAAAACGTTTTAAATTGATTATATCAATATAAAAATTTTGCTTTTTATCTCCATGAAAAACGTACATATTGTGAAGTTTTCAATGATACATTGCAGTCTCTACAGAACACAAAAGGCCGTTGTACTCGTCATTTCAACATCTGGTGGATACCAAATGGAACTTCTAAATATATTTAATTGTTTCTGTTGTAATATCAAACTGAAAGCTCTCAATAGCAACAAACTGATGTTACAGAAACAAACGAAAATTCAAATACAGTCGTAATAAATTTACTTACATAAGTAAACGAAACAACAGAAAATCTATCTATCGCTTTGTAAAACAATAATGATTCTTAATGCAGTTTTAAGATTGGATACTTAGTTTTGAGTTGATATTTAATTACAAGTAAAATAAAGCAATGACATAAATAATTAAATAGAAAAATACAGGTTTATTATTTTTTTTATTAAATATACATATAAGAATTATACTGAAAAGCAAATTATTGTAAAGAATTCTTATTTCTGACCAACCACTCAGTGGCTCTTCCATGCTATTGACCGATAGCTTTTTAACTATCCGTAAAATACAGATTCTCAGTCACACACTTACACAAATATATATATATATATATATATATATATATATATATATACATATAATGTATATATGATATATATAATATATATTATACATGTCCGTATATAGTTAACAATACCTAACCTCCCGTTAGATTGGATTATACTCAGGCCAATGAGCTTATTTTTCCATTGCGCATTCATTAAACGTCAAAACAAGGAACCATTCACAAAAATAGTTCTTTTTCAAAACTACCACAAAGCTCATCATCCACTTGACGTAACTCTTTTCACAACTCTGAACTTTGTGAATATGTTAGGAGTAACAGCGATAAGTAGTGTGGATGTATCCTTTTCATTACATTATATGATTACCTGCCTTCTTGACTTATAGACTTGTTTTCCTAAACTACAGATTATTGAGTAACAAATATAGTCATTTTCTCATTTCAGTTACAACTTTAAACATTTTATCAACCACGGTTTGTTGTAACTCAATAATACATACCATTTATTTGAAAAAGGATCATGACGTAACAAAAATGTAATCAGAACAAAAAATAATATTTTATACCCTATAATTTATTTCTAAATAATCTTAATTTCCTCACCAAAATTGGGTAGGTCTACTCATAGGTAAATATGATAACAACCACCATGTAATTGAAATCATCCACTGCACATAAACTTTGATAATAAAGTTGTGTAAAGAAAATAGTCATTAGTGTTTAGAGATCGTTTGTTGGATAATTCGTCCCAGGTGTCTTGGGTTGGGAAAGTTTTTACTTCTTTATTTTGCCCTGAATCATTTACTCCTAGGAATTATATGGTGAAGAATATGTAACTTAACATATAAACATTAAAAACTAGTGTAAAGTTGTATAAATACATAATTTATATTTTATAAATGGATTTATTTTTGAAAAAAAATCATACAATAATACTACTGTATCTTTATAAACTTGCTACAGGTATTCATAATAAAATATGTTTCTTTTCATACTATCAGAACAGTTTTCGAACAATTTAAAAAGAAAGGTTTTTAGAAATATTTTATATCCTATCTTTCAATCATAATTTTTTCCAAATGGTCAAAATTAAAACTAAATGATTCGTTTACCAAAATTGAATTTCAGGTGAATACGTATTCGTGTAAAATATATGTTTCAGACAAAACTATTTGTTGAAGCGATTATGTTTAAAAATATTTTTTATCACCAAACGAATGCGATATCACTGTTTTCTTCTATTTCCATACAACTCTAGCCGTATACAAATGCACTCCAATACTCATCACTTTGTTGGATAAAGCCTAGATAGTTTCAACTGAACACTAAAAGCTGTTGTACTGGTCATTTCAACAGCTAATGGATACCTAATGGATCTTGCCAGTATATTTGCTTTGGTCTGTTGTATTAGCAAAGTGGATGTTAACAAAGACACAAGCATGTATTAGACAAAATAGGCTAATTTGAATTTTTACTGCTTATAAGATGTGAAAAAATGTTAAATTAGACAAAGAAAATAACGAGAAGGGTACAGAAATTTAATTAAGTATTTAAATAAGTTGCCATTTTGAGAAATAGAAAATTTTATATACTCGTTTGTATTAATTATTGGAAAAAATGTTTGATGAAAGTTGAAGAATAATATTGAAACTCTCATTAAATCAATTTTTAAGTCTTGTTATTTAATTTCTTTGTATTATAACACTTAGAAAGATAATTACTTGTGAGAAAAACCCAGAAGTAAAGGGCGCCTAGTTCTCGATGCACCGTAGACATGAAAATATTTTAAAACAAATGCAAAACATAATTGTGCTTAGTATCGTACATATTTATGTACGATACTAAGACGATGGTATAAACTAGCCATGCCAGTTGAAAAAGTGTATTTATTGGATATATCTTAATCAGATAAAAAATTCCTATGTTATTCTCATAATGTAAAAAACATATTTTAGTATGCTTGTTTATCGGAATGCATTAATTAAATTTGGCAAATTTATTTATTTCTTCCTGATCTATTAACATTTGGCCAAAACACTTTTGTCTTCCCTGTAGCAACAAAACTAAGTACTCCAATTATAATGCAAGTTAATTAAAATGAGGAATAACTATATCTTGTGTTATACTAGTGAATTGTGTGTAATTAATGTAAGCTTTGAATGAAGTACATGGAAGTTTTACGAAAAGAGTCTAATGATTTTATTTTATTTGTATTTCAGGTTGGTGAAACGAGCCGCAAAAGTCATTTTCGTAAGTAATGTTGGTAAAACTAACTTAAATAAATTTCAATTATTTTTTACTGTATCGCAGATAATTTAAAACAATCACAAGTTAAATCAATTTGCTTCCCTTTAAATATACTGTTTCTAAATCTATAAAAATAGGACCATCGATGAAACTCCTTTTAGCTAAAGCTGTGTCAGGTACGAGCAAAATTAAAAACTCCACAATAATAAAAACAAAAACAAAAAAATGTAGAAATATAGTTATCAGGTCAGGTCTTGATGCGGTTAAAGATTAAATACCTCGGCACCTGACGGTCCCTTACAGGAAATTACAACAGCTGATATCCCTCCACAACTGTGGCTTGGGTCCCAAATGGCTAATTAAGAGAAAGCTAATAAATAATAACAAGTGTTAAGTTTTTAAATAGATTTCCGAATTCAATTATAAGATATTTTATTCCCCTTTCGTTCAGATCAACACTATCAAGTATTATTTTTTTATTGCTGAATGCTCTGAAGTTGTTTACTCATTTTTTAAATTTAAATACTATAGATAATTAAAATATTGACATTACTAGCACAACTTAATTTCCAGCTCTTTTCCAATACATTTTTTTGTTAATGTGTAAATGGTGTCTCTGAACTCTCTAAAAACCTATTAAGGTAGGGCTATCATTCCTGGACAAAAGCCAAACAAAAATATCAAGTTAAAAATTTCCTAACCACAAAAATTACCAATATTTTGTATCTTGGTCTTTGGTCGAGGAAATATACCTTAACGTGTTCTATATTAGTGTAAAGTGTTAGTTGGTAAAGAGTTCAGGGACACAAGTATCTAATTTTCTCCAAATCCTCACAATAATAAACTTTGAAAATGTCCTATATTCAAATAAAATCTAATCAAACCGAATAGTTGTATTGAGCTAATGTTGTCAATAAAAATTGCATTAGCTAAGTCCATGATACAGTATACAATTTATACAGCTTTTTTCTTCTTCTTCTTAGGCTTAACGATACACAGTAGTGTATTTACAAATATTGCTAAACTAAAATAAACGTCCTCTCGCTATCAGTTATTAGTATTTTGTTTCGTTTATATTAATCTATATTTGATATTGAGTGTTCCACTAGTCAATATTAAATTCAACATTTAATTTATTGGACAAAGCTGATCACACTTAAACACTTTTTGACGGAATTAAAAGTTCAATCCGTACCGGTGCAAATATCACCTGATAGGCGTCTAATATTTGCCTCTTACAAACAAGTAGAGTTTCATATTGCGATATTTTGAACGTCGTGTACTGGTGCAGTATGTGTTACACTCAAACTGCGAATTCAGACATTGTCCCACTTCGTGATGTAGACCGTGTGAAATACCCACGAAGTGGAGTGGGCATTTTATTCAGACATTGGCCGATGAGAAATACCCAAATCCCGTTGAGGGTAACCTGATTAACTCAAATGCCGAAGATAAACCCCTTTTTTGGGAATTCAGCCAAAAAATCCCCACAACGTGATATGACCAAAAGTGATTTTCCAATTTGGTTTGTGGATATTTTAATAGATTTCGCAAACACCGCATTCTCGTATTCACTGGCCAACCTGTATAAATCATGTAAATAAAATGTAATGCTAAACGTCACACCAGCACATCTTGTGCAAACAAGTAAAATACAAATTTTACCAAAACTGTGTAATGTTGGCCGTTTTAAAGTTATTCTTGTAGCAGAAAAACATAACTTCTATATCCGTGTATTTGTAATAGGTCTTTTTATAATTTTTCGTAAAGGTCATTTATGCATTAAATAAATACAATTTCAAACATAAATTTCATTTTATTTACCGGGTATTTCACACTGTCCACATCGCGAATAGGGTAACAATTTCGTACAATGTCCGAACTCGGAGTTTGAGCGTAACATTGAAGTTACTTGCACAATGTTTATTTCAATCATTCTATAGTATTACTAAGCATTCTATGTATTGCCTGAAGGCTTACGACAACGTATAAAATAAAGTAATGAGGGATGAGAAATAAATATTTGTTAAAACAAAGATTTTTACTTTAAAATATTCAAACATTTTGTGTATGCTTTGGTTAAGTTTAAGGTTGGTGTATTTCAAATTCGATTGGGAAAAGGAAAAAATTAAAGGCTAAAAATATCCTGTAAAATAATGAAATATATGTATATGGCTTTGTTGGATGGTTTAGCTTTTAATTTTGGATTAAATAAGGTAATACTAAGCAATTAAACCAAATTAAACAGTGCTGCTACAGCGTATTGTATAATTTACTTGTAGACCCAACGGGCATTCTATAATAAGAGTATGCAAAGTATATACATATACAATCAGTTTTTTTCTTACTTCTCTGCTACATTTTAGGAAATGTAAGAAGACCGATTACATATTTTACCTGTAGTAAATACATTTAATGCATTTTATTTTTATTAAGGTCTAACGATAGTTTTAGTTTACTAAAAATATCATGAAATAATTATACAAATAGCCATTGTAAAAATATATATATTCGAGTAGTATGCTTCGTGTTTACACTTTTATAAATTAGCCTTTAAATGTGAATATCATTGATCTTTATATTTATATTCAATAGCTCTTAGTAATTAGAACCCCTTGATCATTTACTTTTAAACAATTAATTTACATAATATTATAAATCATTATAGTAGGCTATATATTTGTTTGTGTTAAATACAGTAATTTTCCTCTTTTAATGTACGTTATATTAATAAATTCTGTAAAGTAAGTTTATATACATAAAGATTAAAACTCTAAAGAAAGTTTCTGAATCGAAAACAGTGTTAAAATTATATATAAATTATAAACAGGCGCGAATGCAAAAAAATGTAGTTGATGACAAAATATTAACCGGTAGATTATCGTAACTGATCGAGAACAAAATAGCAACAACTGGATCAAAGTTTAACTTCGGGGGCTTTAAACCATCCAAACTTTGGAACAAGGCAATTGCCTAAGGTAGCTTGCGTTGTTTTGCTTTTATTCATAAAAAGACATTAGATTTAATCTGTAATTATAGTGGTATGCGTTTAACTATACAGGGTGAATTTTAAATGAGTTCCCCCCCTACTTTTTTCTACATTTCTTAAGATATCAACTCCGGACCACGTCAGATCATTGTAGAGTAGTAAGTACTTAATTTTGACTGGGTATACATTTTTGGCCGCCATCTTGGATCTGCCATATTGGATACAAAGTTTTTTTTTCAAATGTAAAGGTAGGGTTGTGACCCATTATTCCAAACTAAAATTTTACGCTGATTTTAATGCCGCAAATAGTTTTTAAAAATCTTTATCCGTTCTAAAGTTATAAGGACTTTTTATAACTTTATTTTTAGCCCATTTTAACATTGTGCATTTACAAACTAAGACCATAATGTCAAAATAGTGCTAGATAAAGATAAGTATACACCACCATTCATTGTCGACCTATTTTCACTTGGTTATGACGGATGTATTTTTTTCGGCCGCCATCTTGGATCCGCCATTTTGAAATGTGACAAATTAATTTAAATATGAAGGTGGTGTTGTGACCCATCATTTTCAACTACCTTTTTATGCTGAATTCAATCCATCCCTCCCATTGAGTTTTAGCCAATGAACAATGTGTTTTTTGTACGTTGTAATTGAGTGTCTGTCATAGTCTCGTAAGTCTAGTGGAAGGTAAATGATGAGTGCAACGTAATAGCAATTTGTTGTAGAAAAAAATGTCTTTGTAAGTCTTGGTAAGCGTATGCCTTGGCCTAGTGCATGTCGAGTATTATGGTCAATGGTCATGTTGTGGACGATCAAAGAGTGACTCATGATGTTTGTAAATAAACATCGAAACTGTTCTGATGTATATTTGCGTTAAATCAAGTACATTCATTTCGGTGAACAGAGCATCCGACGAGTATTGCCTACCCTTGCCCAGTGCCGCTTTTATGATTGCCTTTTGTGTCACAACAAGAGGTTGTAGAATATTGCTGTAACCACAGCCCCAGGCAATTATCCCCCCCTCAAGCAGTGACTGTACATAAGCAAAATATGCATTTTTAGTTTCATCTATTTCAAGAAAATGGTGAAGTTGGCGAAAAGCAAAAATTAGTTTTCTTAGCTTTTTGTTTAAGTATGACACGTGATCTGCCCATGACAATTTTGAATCAAACACAACTCCAAGATATTTATAATTTTGAATTTGATTTATATCGATATATTAATATATATATTGATATCGATTCAACGTAATTTTTAGCCGTGCATTAATACTAGCATTATCCCAAGATAAATATTATACGCCTCACTACACTGTTTTGACGAAATTCCCTTGCAAGTATTTAGTCCAGAAAACAGCTGTTTGCTGCCAGCTTAATCAAAAGGGGTTTCATTACGTACTACTGTACTATAATGAGTTTTACCGGACACCAACCAGCTGATTATACTGTATTTGGCGATGAGTGGTTATGAACAAACATAATGACTACTTATTGTTAGTCCTTTGATTTCTAGTAATATATATGGATCTGAACAGATTTAGTAGTATGGCGTAAACTATCGTACGTCACTCGTCCAAAATGTGTGTACCGGACTCGTATGGTAATTCCGTACTGGACTTCGTCTCGCATGGGAACGAACACACTCGTCCGGTAAACATGTATTTTCAGGACTAGTAACGTAATATACTATTACCTTGTTCTGAGTTATTTCCTATTACGTAATGAGCATTACGCCGTTAATTACTGTCTTTTGTCGTAAGATTATATTTTGTGAAGAATTTCTAGCAGAACTGGTCTACAAGTGATGCAGTGATGTTTTAATTTATGTTATGGTGCATACAAATACATATATTAAAGACAAAGTACCTTTTAGTCTGTTAACTGTTCCGGGGGAATATGAAATATATATATATATCTGATGCCTAATATTTGTACATAAGTAGGCCTATTTCCAAGTAAGTATCCTTGTACGCTGGATATATCGTCTGCAAAAATGTGACAGTCACAGAATCAATATACTGGTTTTATAAGGAAATTATACAATACGTACATAAAAAATGTTTCCAACAGTAACCTGAGAGTTGGCTTCCTTGCACTCATTATAGCACACAAAGTAGTTAATTGCTGTATTAACTAACGTTTTTCGCACTTATTTGATTTTGACGCACTCCAGTATTGTAACGAAACAACAAAAATCCGAGTGCTTTTATTAGGCACGAAATAAGTGTACGTTTTTGAACATTTTCCAAAATTTTTCACATGTTTTTTTTTTCTTTTATAAATGTATGTACCCGATAGTATGAAGAATCATGCAACATTTCTCAGTTTTTATATGGTTATGAAGAAAAAAAAAATTTTGATATATAAAAAATGGTGACTTTTCGAGTAAAATTTAACTTGCAAATGATTTCAATGCAACATTTTAAATTTTATAGACCCTGAAATTATACCTAAGGTGTGTAGCGAGGCACAAAATACACTGTATAATATAATATATTTGTAATCTCTAATTTATATTCCATTTTACTGATTAATTTATGACTGAAAGTAACGAATATAGATTATTTATTTTCAAATTGAAGTGTAATCATTTAAACTCTTTACCTGAGTAATCCTGGTATTTGTAGATTGATAAACGATCAGAATCAGAAATGAATCATCGCTCCCTCTCTCGGCCAACATTTGCAGCTGAACATTGGCAAACGCGTTAATCATAGTGAGAACCTAAATTCATTTTCGGTGATGTTACACACTATTCTTTTAATATGGATTAATAGAATAGTGTGTACAATCACAGTGAGTATGGCATTAGCATAATATATTTATATATCAAACACTAGTATCAAATGAACAGTGAAATTAACTTTTCTCTCATATTTGTTTGATCACAGCATAATTTGTTATAACCTAACATATATTGTATCACTACGGTAATGGATTACAAGTTTATGAGAAAAGGTCATGAATCTACAGGAATGTGAGGTTGTAAAACAACGAGTGAAAAGATTGTTCTCTCGATACTTCTAAACTCTATCACATCGAAAATTTAAAGTTCTCATTTTTTAGTTTTGCTAAGTTACGTCACAGTACAAAAATACCCCCGCCGCAGCAAACCTGCAGACTAAGCGAATTTCAACTCGTCTGATTACATTTTTACTAAAATATTTCCATAAATAAGACATATTATTCCCTATTTAAATAACATTAGATTAAAGAGTGCTTAGGTTTGCTGCTACGGGGAAGGTAAAAAGTGTTTTTTGACCATACGTCAATAGTATAGGATGAAATAAACAAAATTGCTAGATTTGATTCTAATATATACCCATAAACAAGTAAACTACAACAATTTTCATTTTCTCCATAAGAATAACATGGGAATTTTTAATTACACTATTTTTGAATTTTCTCCGTGACCGTTAGGCATACAACAGCGCTTCAATATACTAAATTATTTCTTTTTTTAAGCTCTACAAAACGGTTTAGAAAGAAATCGCAAAATCTTTTGTTTTTAGGTTCAAAAATGGGAAAAACCCATTTTTACCCCATAAAACCCCCCATAAACCCCCGTTCCCATGGTCTGATTATGCTGGATCGCGAACTCGTTCGAATAAACGTAGGTTTACACGTTTGTACCAAATTTCATCAAAATCGGATCATTTTTGCTCGAGTTATCGCGCTAACGGACACATATATATATATATATCAATATATATATAAATATATATATGAATTTGAACGGATGGTGTTTTTGGCCTCTAGGGACCTCAAAATGAAAAATTAAATCGGTCTCGGGTCCAGGTCTTACCATGAGTACTACGGTAATAGCTTATTCCCTATATGGGAAATTCGCTAACACTACAACAGTAACTATAACAATATACAAATTCAATTTTAAGCAAATCAACCACTGAAAACTGTAAATACATAAAAAAACGTACAAAGTTTTAGATTTTTTTGTTTTATTAAGCTAAAACTTATATGAATATTTTGATGTCTGGAAGATATAATAATATGCTCTAGTAACCAGGTCAGGTCTTGATGCGGTTAAAGATTAACTACCTCGGCAGCTGACGGTCCCTTGCAGGAAATTACAACAGCTGATATCCCTTCCCAGCTGTGTTTCGGCCCGAAAGGAAAATTAATTCTGCACTGGTACACTATATCTTTAGCTACAAAATTATTTAATGTAATTTTTTTTCGTGCGTCATATGATTTCCATAGCTTTATAAAAATTATAAAACATGAAACGTAGCGACAGGTTCATCGAGTCGGTACCCAATATCAAATGAAAGCGTCAATTTCTATCAGTAAAGAAATCACCTTAAATTTTATGGATTAAAGCATTATTGACTTATTACAAAGCAAGTATAGTATTTTGCAAATGTATAGTATGTAGATATTTTTTCAAAGACATATATAATGTTAAGATTATCAAGATGTTATGCTCCCTAATGAAACAAAGTATAAAATTCCAATAAAATAAAGGTAATATTACGTTGTAAACGGTTTTTTTCATAAATCATGCATTTTGTTTAAATTATTTTAAAATATGTTTTCAATTTAAGCCTTTACGTAAAATAATTTTTAGTTATTGGAAAGCTTTGAAAAATCTATTTTAAAATATACATGTTACACGATATCTTCCTTAGTAATAATAATTATTCACAAAATAAGCAATTTTGATCGTGAAAAAAATAATATTATCATTCAAAGGTGAAATTTATAAAGATAAGGTAAAGTCAAATAGTTAAAAACAAAACCATTACTGAATAAAAATCTATACTTTTTGCAATATATTTCCTACTAAATTACTGCTTAGTACGGTAGCCAGTAAAAGGATTATCCAACAACAAAATAATATTTCGTCGCTTATCTGAGTAATCAGTAAAAGAAATATCGATCAGTAACTGGATCCAAGTTAATCTTTGGTGGCTTAAACTCATCAAATCAGTTGTATATACAGTTTTAATATTTAGATTGTAGTTTAATCTAAATGAATAATAACAGATATTTCTCCTCCAAGATATGTGTCAGTTTGATGGTAACTAAGTATAATTTGTTTTAACTAACAGCTGGTTGAATATAAAAATATTCTATAGAACTATCAGGTTAGTTTATTATTCTGTGATTTTGCCATTGATTATAGGAAATATATAGGATTCTATAACTAATGATGTATACAAATTGAGGCTCTGGCCCCGAGGCTTCAGAGGAAAGTTTATGCAAATTATCGTTCTGTTCGACTTTTTTTGGAAAGAATAGGAAAAACACATCCCAAAGAAAAGACAGTTTTTGAAAGTAAGGTAGAATATGTTTTTAATCTTTTTTCAATTGATATATTTCGATATTCCAAATCTCATAAATAATCTACTTACACCTTATTGCAAAGTGTTCTAAACTACATATATAAAATGTAATCGGCATTGTATTATTATAAGGGCAATACGCAATACTATAAATGGTTATTGTTAGCATATGTTTTATTTACATTTTATTTCTAACATGTGTTCAAATTATTATTTTGTTTACTTATTGAATTGTTATGTTTACTTACAGATTGTGGTTTAATAAAAACTTACCTTCTATTTTCTTATACAAAATGTGAACTTTCATTACTAAAATTAGTGGAATCAACAATGGCGACGAGTAAAATGGTAAGTAGAAAAGAATTTGACTTATGTCTAAAGAAAAGGAAATTACTAGAACTACGCTTGATCAAACTCAAGGATGATTTACCAACCTGTGAACATTCTCAAGATACATGCACTTACTACACAGATAAACTTATAGCAATATGGGCTGAAATTGAGGTTACACAGTCAAATAAAAAATATTGAACTTCACACAAATTCAGTAGAAAGTGAATTAGAAATTCGATGGCAGTTAGAAGAAATATATAGAGAGATACGGACATTCCTTGAAGCAGAAAAGAAAAAGTACGATACACATACAGCAATTTCTGCTTCTGTAACATGTCAAAATGTATCTAATATTCCTTTCCAGCCGTATACACCAGAGGAAAGTTTTCAAAACTTCACTCGACGCTTTGAAAACTACACAAAATTACGGGGAAACTTAAGTCCAAGAGTCAAAGTGGATTTATTTTTACAGACAATCACCCCACAAATACATGAACAGCTATACGATCTTTGCATACCAGATGACCCACACAACAAGCCATATGAGGAATTGATTCACATGTTAATGGCTCAACTAGAACCAAAACCCAGTATTTGGGCACGTCAGCACAAATTTACGACACGTACCCAATTGTGTAATGAATCTGTACAAGCTTACGCTAATGCTCTTAGAAAGCTCAGTGTAGAATGTCAGTTTACTTGTACAAGTTGTAATGAATCTGTATCTGAAATTCTACTTCGAATGCAGTTCGTCAGGGGATTAAAAGACTCTGATATACGTCTTCAACTTCTTCAAGATAAACTATTGCAACCGTTTAAAGAAGTAGTCGAAAAGGCTGCTACATTGGAACTAGCGAAAAGTGAGAGCAGAATAGTAAAGACAAATGAAAATCAAGAGGAAGTACACCAAGTATCAAGCAAGAACAAACAGCCAGATAGGAAACCTTGTAAATCTAACAATATACAACTCTCTGAGTATCAAACTCGTTTGGAGAAACTGAGAAACAAATGCTATAGATGTGGTGATGATTCACATAGAGCACATCAATGCAAGTTCAAAAATGCAGAATGTAACTCTTGTAAACGTTTTGGTCACTTAGCAAGAGTATGTCTACGAAAACCAAACAAAGAAGTAAAACAATCA
The DNA here is from genome assembly GCF_028750875.1 of Macrosteles quadrilineatus. Taxonomy (NCBI): domain Eukaryota; kingdom Metazoa; phylum Arthropoda; class Insecta; order Hemiptera; family Cicadellidae; genus Macrosteles; species Macrosteles quadrilineatus. Next base: position 2,230,254 of record NW_026542610.1, read on the forward strand.
GATGAAACTGCAGAAAATACAAGCGATGATGACACTCATGAAATTTACCAACTTCATTCAAAATCAAATGACAAGTTTATGCTCGAGGTAAAAGTGGAAGGACGACTCATGACAATGGAGTTAGATACAGGAGCGGCTCTCAGCATTGTATCCTATGATACATTTAAGCTTTTAAACTCTCCAAAAAGGATTTTCAAGACAAACGTTCAACTCAAGACATACACTGGGGAAATAATCAATCCAAGAGGAGTTGTTTTTGTAAATGTTCAGTATAAAGATCAAAGTTTTGTTGGAAAACTGTACACTGTTAACAAGTGTGTAGACTCTATATTCGGAAGAGAATGGATAAGAGAGATTCAACTTGATGCAGCTGACATACATTCATTAAATTCAAGTGAAAACGAAAACATCCAAGAACTAGATGATTTGATGATTCGATACGAAGACATTTTCAAAGAAGGCATTGGGAAAATACCAAAAGAAAAGGGTCATTTTAATGTAAAAGACGAAACCCAGCCAATTTACATCAAACCTAGACACATGCCATATGCATTAAAAGAAAAAGTAGAGAAGGAACTTGAAAGACTGGAGACTTTGGGTATAATCACACGTGTCGAATCATCCGATTGGGGCACACCCATTGTGCCGGTTGTCAAACCCAATGGTTCAGTCAGAATATGTGCTGACTACAAGGTGACTTTGAACAAAGTTATTAAAGACGAACATTACCCTATACCTCGGATTGATGATATCATGTCAAAGATGCATTGTGGAAAGATATTTTGTACTCTCGATATCAGTAACGCATACTTGCACATGGAGATGGACGAAGACAGTGCCATCATGCAAACAATCAGTACTCACAAAGGGCTGTTTAAAGTGAACAGATTAATGTTTAGAGTAAAAGTGGCACCCTTGTTATGGCAAAGATTCATGGACAAAACATTACATAACTTAGAAGGCGTACAATGTTTCTTTGACGACGTAATTGTCCAAGGATCTAACAGGGAACAGCTTCTTCGCCGACTGGAACAGGTGTTTGAACGATTGAAGTTAAATGATTTGAGGTTAAATAGAGAGAAGTGTAAGTTTTTCCAGAACAAAATTGAGTACTTAGGTCATGTGATCGATAGCAAAGGACTACACAAGTCAGATGCTAAAATACAGAGCATTTTAAAATGTAAAAGACCAGAGAACGTAACTGAACTCCGAACTTTCCTAGGCCTTGCGAATTATTACAACAAATTCATAAAGAATTTGGCTACACTGCTACATCCTTTGAATCGGCTGCTACGAAAAGGAAACACTTTTACATGGAGCTCTGCTTGTGAACAGAGTTTTCTGAAGATTAAAGAAATTATTACAAGTGATGACGTGTTGGTACACTTTGATCCTAGCTTGCCACTGGTCTTAGCTACTGATGCTTCGCCGGTAGGTGTAGGAGCCGTTCTTTCGCACTGCTATAGGGATGGAACAGACAGGCCAATTGCCTTCGCCTCTCGATCTTTATCAAAATCAGAACAAAAATACTCTCAGATCGATAAGGAAGCCTTGGGAATATATTGGGGCCTGAAAAAGTTTTTCCCGTTTTGTTATGGCCGCAAATTTACTTTGATCACTGATCACAAACCGCTGGTGTCAATTTTTAATCCAGCAAAGACCTTACCAACAATCTCGGCAACACGGATATTCAACTATGCTCACTTTCTCTCCGGGTTCGACTATGACATAGAGTACAGGCAAACTGCTCATCATTGCAATGCAGATTATCTCTCTCGATTCCCTATCGAAGTTGTACAAGAACATTCTGTAGATGACCTCTCGAAGTACCACATAAATCAACTGGAAACACTCAATATCAACAGTACCGTGGTGGCTAAGGAAACTCTCAACGATGCTGTTTTGGGTCCAGTCCTACAGGCCTTGAAATCAGGACAATCTGTTGAACAATACGGATTTCACGATAACGAGCTGTCCATTCAAGATGATTGTGTACTGTAGGGCTGGAGAGTCATGATACCTCAATCTCTCAGACCTCATGTGCTTCGAGAACTACACGTAGCTCATTTAGGAGGAATAAAAATGAAGGCTTTAGCTCGCAGTTTTTGCTGGTGGAAAAGTATAGACAAGGATATTGAAGATATGGTAACTGAATGTCGACAATGCATTGAAAAATGCAACAACCCGAGAAAAACTATCCATCCATGGGAACAACCTTCTAATCCATGGGAGAGGGTGCACATTGATTTCTTAGGACCAACAGATGGCCAACAGTACCTGATATTAGTGGATGCCTTTAGTAAGTGGGTGGATGTGATACAGACGAAAACAACTACAAGTACATGGACAGTCCAAGAATTACGGAAAATCTTCTCAACTTTTGGGTTTCCTCACATCCTAGTTTCAGATAATGGAAGACAGTTTGTTTCTCAAGAGTTCAAAAACTTCATGAATGAATGTGGGATTATTCACAGAACAACGGCACCATACCATCCAAACTCAAATGGCCAGGCTGAAAGGTACGTGCAGACTGTCAAGAAGGCCTTAAAATCCATGGAGGGAGAAAAGGGTACACTGCAAAATAAAATCCAAAGACTTCTAATGCAACTCAGGCAATCCCCGAATTCAACAGGTACATCAGCATATCACCTAATGTTTGGAAGGAGTGTACGAACAAACCTAGCAATAATTGTTCCAACATTAGAACCGAACAAATATCAGAAGAAGGGAGTCCAAGTCGGTATAAAAAGGAATTTCAAAGTTGGAGATAAAGTGCAAGCGCGGGAATATGTCAATGGTTCGTCCAAGTGGTATTCGGGCTATATAACTCAAAAGCAAGGACATGTAATGTACGTAGTTCAGCTGGAAGATGGACGAATAATAAGAAGACATGTTGACCAGCTGATTCTTCGTAAAGTGCCGCAGCACAGTAAATAGAGGAGGAGGTGTTAGCATATGTTTTATTTACATTTTATTTCTAACATGTGTTCAAATTATTATTTTGTTTACTTATTGAATTGTTATGTTTACTTACAGATTGTGGTTTAATAAAAACTTACCTTCTATTTTCTTATACAAAATGTGAACTTTTATTACTAAAATTAGTGGAATCAACAGTTATATTATTTTATTTTTCACTAGGTAATATATTAGGAAATTTATTTATATGATTTTTAAAACAGAAGAGATTAACTAATATAATGCAAATTACATAACACTTTCATTGTAACAATAGAGTAAAATGTTAATTAATTATTTAGTGTATACTAGTGTACATGTTGCTCGAATTCGAGCAATTGCAAAGTATTACAGGAGTTATTTCAAAACGAATAACAGTCATATTTACAATGAGTTTAAAGAGTCAACTCAAAGATTACCGGTGTGTAACTCATGGAGATACTCACGATGTATATAACAGTAATCAACATTTCCTGTAAATTTATATCATATTTCATAACCTGGTATTGCTTTTTAATGTTTTTTACAAACATTTCCTGACTTATAGCCATATAAGGTTGTCCATGTTTCGTTATTGATAAACCTAAAGCATTCCGGCCGGTTTTCTCTTTCTCAAATTGCCTCGCTGTACAGGCAACACAGGTCATTGATAGAGGGCCAATTGAGAAAGAAAAGTCGTTTTGGGGTAGCGCATTTGTAACCTAATAGTTGAGATTGTACAGGGTCAGGTGCTGACTGTCCCGCTCCACTGTTCTGTAGCTGCGGTCGTTATCACGATTACGCCTCCTGTCTATGTTTCGTTGTCGTCACGTCGAAAGCATTTAAAAGAAAAAATAAAACAACAAATAAACAAATTATAGCTACACAAAACAACGATAAATGCACAAATTTAAGTTACAGTCATGCTAACACGATCCGCCATAGCGACAAAAAACAACGATAAATACGCAAATTTAAGATACAACCATACTAACGCGATCCGTCTTGGAGGTTATGTTTACACAAACTTAAATAGTAAATAAATGTACTCAATGCGTTTCAATGAATTGAAAGATAAATAACAGCAATTAAATTATACAGCTGATCAAAATGTAAACAATTATGTTCTTCATAAGGATAACATGGAAACTTTCAAAGCCACTGGGGCAGAGCCCAAGGGACTTTTAAAAAAATGTAAGGCCAGTTTGCAAATTTACGCGACACGCTCTTTCCAATGAGACGTCAATGGATAAAATCGGCAAAGAAATGGCGGAAGAGTTCAACCGACAAAGTTTCATATAGCGTATTAATTATATAGATGCCAAATATAGTTTGTTTATATGCAGGAGCATCGAAATGATTTTGAACCAAATGTATTTTTTTAGAAAAAACTTATCGTATTCATGTTACTTATAGTTTTAGAAAATTATTTATTGTATGTTTTGTTATGAAAGTGAAGTATAACCATTGCACCAATTGACTTGAATAAGCCAAAAATCTCAAGTTTGATAAACGATTAAAATAAAAAATGAATCATCACTCCATCTCTCCATAGGCCAACGTTACATTTGAACATTGTCAACTTGTTTGTAATAGTGAATGTTTGAATTTATTAAATACCTCTTATTTACTTGTAATCAAATACTCAATTATTAATCCACTTTTATAATTAATGATTAAAATAAAACACTCTATTTCCTTGTTCATCAACAATGAAAACGAATATAGAATGTTTTATTTCGATGTTTAGTGCAATTTATGTTTATATAAATGTGAGCACTTTTTTGTACTGAATAAGTTTTAGCATTACATAGGTGGATCAAAGTTTCAAAAGGAAAGAACATTAATCTCCAGGAAAGTGCGGTTGTAAAAATAACAGTTAACAGGACTGTTCTCACGATACCTCTAAACTCTATCGCACCATAACGTTTCAGTTTATTTTATTTATTATTTGTTACGTGAACAATGGAAAGGAAATAATAAAAAAGTTATACTGCATTTTTAATGTTGATTTGAAAAATCGCATTCTGCATAGTACTTATTTTAGGTTTAGGGAACAATCTTAACAACTATATAGTAACGTTTGTATAAGAAAACTGTTATCAATGTAACTCACTTTCTGAGCCTACCAATTATTTTACTGATTGAAGACTTTACCTCACTAGCAAGTCTAGACATTATGTTGTTATGTAGGCTAGAGGGATTATGCAACTGTTTTACCTGTCTAGTTACATGTCATTGGCGGGGACATGTTGGTGGGAGGTGTCCCTCCTGTGTTTCATTGTTTTGGGGATGCTCCAAGAATTTGGAACTATTAACGTTTGACGGTAAGGATATTCCAGGTTTATAGGCTAGTGCTTTGATGTCTGTTTTTTCAATTTTGTTAGTTCCATCGTTGTATGTTGATTTCTAAGTAGGGGAGCTGGTGTTCTGGAAGGTATTGAGTTAATAAGTATATGTTTGTATATGACATGCGGTTTTTAGAGGATTTTGTTCTTATTAGCGGGGTATTCGGGAATGTGTACCATTGATCTGAAGAGGAGTGAAGACTTCCACTCACGTGTCCATCGAGGCGTCACTAGTTTGGCTACACCAAGATATCAGTGACACGTGTAAATATTTTGTATCTTAATGACAGTAGTATTGTTTTCAGTGATATTAAGATAGAATAAAAATACTCCCTTAATATGTGACACAATCTGACAAAATACATACGGTGAGTACAAACTACTTGCTCAAAAACGAAGGCAACAGACAGTTATAATCATTATAAATCAAGTTGTTGGAAATTGGATAGTACAAAAAATAAAATGTTTTGAGTTTGTTCTAATGGATAAAAAAACAATGAAAAATAAGTAGAAACAGTAAATTTACATCTTATTTGTTGTCAAAACGTGAATAATCATGTTTAAGTAGTGAAATTTTTAAGTAGTTTAAATAGTAGATTAAGTTAAGTTTAAAAGTAGATTAAAGTAGTGCAGGATGACGCACGCGAGACGGATAGTTTTTATCACCGTAGTACTGAGTAGTGTGGTGGTGGGGAGTACTCGTGGATAATTTAACAAAGAACATACAATATATAATTTTTTCCAGAAAACGAGAAAATTTACAATTAAGTGTAAGCTATTGTATACACAATGAATAGTTATTTCTTAATTAATGGGTTATAGTTTATACCTGATATAAACTATACCTACTCGATAATTTTGTTTTATGAAACGTTCGGTTGCTTGGTAAATAAAAAAAGACCCAGAAAGTGACGTAGCAAATTTGAAAAACAAAGGATTAACAATGAACGCAGAGCTGTGACTGAGACCGAATGTTTGCACAAATTACAGTCATATTTCAGTTATGCTCTGTGACACTATCACAATCGCTTACTTTGTTCTAGCAATGCAATAGAAAACAGTTTAATTTTCTTTTTCCTACATATAATTATTTACAACTATTTTAAGTATTTTACTACTATACCCTTCATCCAAATGGTATTGAACATTATGTGAGCTATTATAATGATGAAAAGAATACGGGAAAAGTTTTTTATATAAATAAGTAAAGGTTTTAACGTTATAGTTGGCCAACTTACTTCACTAAATTACTAGTATGGGTATAATTGTATTGATTTTAATTACAAAATCAGTATTGTTGTGGTATTTTAATAACTCAAAGTAAATAAAATTTAATTATATTATTCGGAATTTATTTGTAATACGTTTATTGGACCTATATTACACTAACAGATATTTAGGAAAGGGAATATTTACAACGGCATAGAATCGGATAAAAACATAGAGGAAATTTGCATCTAATGTGTTGTCAAAACGGAAATAAACTCGTTGTTTATTGACAGTGAATGTTAAACGCAAGAAAAATAAACAAAAGTGGTTTAAAACATCTAAAAATAAACTTCTATTTGTTGATTTAAGTCCTGAACTTTAGTTTAAATTCACCAAAGGAAAATTCGTCTTAAATATATTCCATAAACAAGTAATTAATCTATTTATTTGTTACATAAACCATTAATATTTTAAACTAAATGTCGTATTTTCCCCTGGCATTACCTATGTATTATATTGTAGATAAAATAAAAAATATGGTCTGATGGCTAACATTTATTCATGGAAAGTTATTAACATTTAATAAAATTTCTATAAGTACATGAACGAGATTCAACAGAAAATGATAGACTAATAAAGAGTTCCCGTGAGCAATGCTTTGTTGTTAATTCACTTGTTGTATAACAACATTGTAGCCTTTACATGTGCTGATTGCTGCAAACAAAATTGAATGGATTGGATTATGGATCTCTGGATATAAACATTACTGTGCACGCTTAGGGTTCACGAGAGTTAGTAGGATAAAACGAACATATATAATTAATTTATTACAATCACAAAACTACTAGTTCAATTGGTTTATACTAAATATTTTCATAAACTTAATATATTATAAGATTTCTTTATTTGTTGGCATAGTAAGATGTAACCTAATATTTTCGTGGATAATACTTGTGAATCATAAAAATACGAGTTTTAATCTAGTATATTTTGGTTCTCAGAACAATAAATTAAAATACACACAGAAAACTGGTGTTTTATTAGTGTTATGGTATCACAATGCTTCTTGCAGAGTTAATAGCGTCACTTAATTCGGTTGTGGGAGCAACAGGTTCAATTCGTGGCATATCCAAAAAGACTAATTACATAGATTTCTTGACCTAAAAGAATCAATAGTATTATACCATTTGTAAATTCAAGAAAAACTTAGTGAATTAGTAAACAAAGCATTAGAAATTAACTTACCACTGTGATTAAGACCAATTGTTTGGATAAATTACAGTCACATTTGAACCATGCCCAAAGTTAATAAAAAATCCTATACTTTGTGTTTGACCAGAAATACGAATATAAATTTCCCATACTTATGACACATATCAAGAAGTGAATATTTTTCTCCTATTAATAACCTGACGAATGTTGTAATGTAAAACTTTTGTACTTTAGTCTTGACATAAGGTCATCTTATACAACTAGTGATTTGATGTATTTCCCGAATTTATTACAGTTTTGGAAACAATTAATTAACACAGTAAACGGGATTATCTAACTAAAAGTGTTGTGTTTGATTGTATCCTTGATCAAATGTGATGATCTTTGGAGGAATGCGCAGATACATCATCGTGACACACTATACGGTTTTTTTAAAATATGTGACAAACAAACAAACGTATGCATTGTTATGTTAATAAATATTATTACAGTTTAAAGTTATAATTATAGCTGGGTGGCTCAGTGGCTACCAACGATGGTAAGAACTATATCGTTATTGAGTTGTTTATATCGTTAGTTGCTACAGTGCTCGCCGAGTAACCGCCGGTTCCTGAAATAAAGTGAAAATGTTTTTGATGGTTTGAAACTGGCCCTTGATCTTGTATATCATTGGAAATTTTACTAAATATTTTGGCTAAGAAACTTAAAAGACGACGGTAAAGATTGAATAGCAAAGTGGGTACTAACAAAAGCACAAGCATGTGTTAGACAAGTATATGCTTCTTTGTAAGTTTTATAACAAAACACTGTAAGAATCTTACTAACAAGGTAAAAAAGGTTATGGTAATTTTATTGAAACAGGACCAATTTCAATCTGATTGGTGTCATTAGCGATCCATTAAACATTATAATGGCCTTAAAGTAGGGGGTTGGTTACCAAGTTCTTTTATTAATTTTCCTCCAATTAATAATTCTGTTGTTAAGGAAAAAATTAAACATTTATAGACAGTAAATTAATAGTTGAGGGCACGGTTGATATTATTAATATTAAACTCCGTTGTTGCAAAAATTCAGGAATTCGGATATATAATATTGGGAATAAAAAAATGTATTCTTCACTATCTTTGCGTTGCAATATATATTTTTTTAATCATCTAGAATTGTAGTTGTGTAGTTTATATTCTAATAATAGTTTTTTGTTTCAGGTTGGTAAATCGTAAAATGATGTATAGTTGTAAGTGTTAAAAGCAAACCATTCTTATAACTTATATTGGTGTACAACATTGGTGTACACATTGGTGTATATCATAATAAAAACTCGTTTAATTTATAGTTTTAGAGAATTAACTAACAGAATAACAATATTTTACTTGAATATGATTCAGATAAAAATAACTAATGTTTGGTATTATTATTTGTCATTATTAAAAATTGGAAACAATTGCACTATGGGTACATATCTAGTTAATTCATATTTTTTTTATAACGGAAAAATGGGATCGGCTGAATAACACATCTCGATTCATATTTCTATATAAGGCTTCTTAATGGATAAAACTTTTATCAACCTATATAATTGTAGATATGAATAATTTAAAGTTATTTTACGAGAAAAAGTATAAAGGAACAAGAACATAAAATTAAATCATACAAAATACTCGAAATTACTCTTGGGTTTTTTAGATTTAATAATACAAACATTTTATAAGATCCTAATCTATCCGGCCTACCTAAGAGTAAATATGAAAGCTACATGAAACAAACGATTTACAGTTTCCCTACCGCATATTTAACTAATGCAACCACTTTACCCTTACAACTTACTGAAAGAAGAACCTGAGTTAAGAAAATTAATATATTACATTCTGTCATAAGCTGCCACATCAAATTTCCCATATATTAGTCTAGATATAACTAAAATATCAGGAAAACAAATATGTTATGCACTGTAGCATGGAATTTTACAAGAACGGATGGACTACCTATATTATAATGGTGAACACTCTTGACAAACGTCATGTAAAACATATTTACCCACACTTTTCTTACAAGTTTAGCCATATACTCGTATGCAAAAAATCTGCAATTAATCTTTGTTTACATAAACAACTTGGAAAATTAAATGTGTTTGGTGGGCCAAAGCTTGTCCATAAATATTGGGATGAACAAAAAACTATTTGAATAGATAATTTAGTACTTACTTAAACTTCTTTCTCTTAACACTCACATAAACACCCATAAACTACACATCCCTTGTTATGGCATTGTAAGTAATCGCAATACAATTGTTTCGGGTATGATCAATAATATTACTGTTTGAATACTTTAATTCCGTGGTTTGTACATTATTAATTATTATACATTGTTGTACATACATTGATTAATAGTGGTATGTACTGGAAAACATGTTAAAACAATGAACCTTAATATTTTGACCATACGGTAATTTCAAAGTTATTGCATAACATATTTTTACAATTTGTGTAACCAAAAAAGTTCTTAACAACTTAAAAGAATTTTTGCAATCAATGTTCCACTCACCATGGCCATATTTTTTTTCTTTTTAGTGAACTCATGCTGAAATACTTTTTTAACTGCTATGGTGCAAACATCACCTAATATCAAACGTTTCTTATATTAACCTCTTGCAAACTAGTAGCAGCTCATAGACATCGTATAAACTAATATCTTGCAATTACAGAAATAAAATTATCTTAAGGCTACATAGTTTAATGTAATTGTAAAAAAAGTTATTTTTTACTTTAATATTACACTTTACATACACATTCAGTGTATAAGTAATAGTCCACATGAGTAATTATTTGTGGTCACTTAAAGTATAATTATCCTGTATCCGGGTAATCCAATAATACGAGGTTGTAAAATAACTCTTACCGATTAAAAGCAGCTTTTGATAAAATATTTTAGATGAGAAATTACGATAAATGAACCAGCATCAACATTATTGGTCCATAACAAAATAACGATTTTAGGTTGTTGGGGTTGATCAAAAACAAATTAGTGATTACTGAATCGAAGTTTAACTTCAGTGGTTTGAAGCCATCTAAACTTTGTAACAGGGCAATTGCCTAAAGTTAAAGTTAAATAAGTGGTTTGACTTATAACTGTAGAATAAACTGTAAAACTAACCTATATTGAGATTGCATATTTCAACGCTGATATCCAATAACCATCTATTAACTTGATTTTTGAATACACCTTATGTAGGGGAACTAAATAACTGAGTTGCTTTATACGTAGTGAAATAATTCCGGAACAAAATATGTCATATGTAGAAACAATTTGTTTTTGAAAAGGATTTGTGGAGAAGAACTTTGCTGAATAGTGGAAATTACAAATTCTATTTGCATATCTTGTATTATGAGTGTGGGTTATGGAAGTAAAAATTGGATAGACATTTTTAAATATAAAAATTAGAAGATCTTTGATAAACAATTTTGCAAAGATCTTCTAATTTCTGCAAAAACCTGTAAGTACATACTGATAGTAGTCCATATTCGTTATTCTATTCTTTGCAAAATATTATCCAAAGAGTCTTATAACCACAACATGTATTTTTACCTGTATCTACTAGAGTGTTAAGTTCCAAAAGGTTTGTGAGTGTTACCTGCCCAAATATGAAGTATTATACATTAAAAACTACCGAACGAAAATCGTTTCATTCCCTTTCCATACAACTCTAGCCGTATACAAATGCACTCCAGTACTCATCACTTTGTTGGATAAAGCCTAGATAGTTTCTACTGAGCACTAAAAGCTGTTGTACTGGTCATTTCAACAGCTAATGGATACCTAATGGATCTTGCCAGTATATTTGCTTTGGTCCGTTGTATTAGCAAAGTGGATGTTAACAAAGGGACAAGCACGAATTAGTAGATTGTAGACGTATCTAGGAATTGCACTTTTAATTCTCCATTGCATTGAAATCTTATTACTGTTGTTCTAAATAAAAAGAACTTATGTAGACAATGAAAAATAAATGATTATATTCTTTTATTAGCTTAAATTCTCTCTTTTAACTTTATTAGCTTGCTAATAAATTCTTAATTTAATTTTTACTGTTTATAAAATGCATATATTTTTTACCGTAAAAATCTAAAAACAAGAAAAGAACTATCTCTTTATAAATATTCAACAAATCTGCTTTTGTATGCTATGATGATTATTCAAAATAATATAATATGTGTGCATAAATCTAATACTGTTTTATTTGTTTATGATTTGCACTTACACAATTTAGCATATTGAAGAACAATTTTAGTTTACAGTCTTATATTGTATTCTTGATTATACAATCGTATATAATTGTGCTGTCAATCTCCCAGATATGCAAGTCCATTTGAAAGATGCAACTACCAGAGTAGCTACATCTTCCCTACCGCATATTTCACTAAATGCGACCTCTTTACAGTTATTACAACCTATTATGTCTTTGACCTGAGTATAGATAATTGAGATAGACAATTTAAGTACAATGAAGAGACTTAAAGAAAAGATAACTATAATAACCTTCTATTTTTACTGTTAACCTACTTAACATATTGGAATTAAACAAGTGACAAGTATTTTTTATCATTCTTAATTAATAAAAATAATCTGGAAACAATCTACAATTAACTATGAACCATACAAATTTGTTGTACGAAACCTAATTGACATATTTTATGCATGTTCAACATTGAGGAAATCGTAGCTGATAATATGAGTTAATACAAAAATATATAGTTACTGATTCAAGTGATATAAAAAATATTTTTAACAGTATAAATAAACAGTTTTTATGTAATCCAACGGTCAATGTTAGCTTGAAAATGGTTTGACAAGATGACCCAAAGACGTATTTAATGAAATGTGTATTGAAAACATGTATAATATTCATCTCCCAATTCACTTTCATCGAAAGATAAATTAAACCCAATTCACTTTCAATGACAGGTAAATTAAATTTTATTTAACAACTATTTTTAGCGTACCTTTAGGTACTAGATTTTATCCCTAAGAAAGCATCATACAACACTACTGCTAATTTAAATTTTGTTTAAGAGATTTTATAAAATCTTGTTAAATTACCTAACAATTTTTAGGCTATACTGAATGTTTGTTTTGATTTACCATATTCATACGTAAAAATATTACTCCTCTTTATTAGTATTATTATTTATTTCAACGTGTGCTTCGAAATAAATTCAAAATTTAATTTAAAATAAATTTGTGCGATTGTTGAAAAATATTTTTTAACAAATTTTAATATTATTCTTATAAAGATAAATCTTGTTTTCAAATTATTGAACGCTCTAATGCTGTAGCCTTTCATAAAATACAAATTTATAATTAGTTTTTGTCGTTAATCATCAAACGTCATGTCAAAACTAACCAACTCTCGTTTTTAGTAACTACCCTATATCAGAATGTGTATCGTACTTGGTCGATAAATCTTTTTTTTACAAAGTCCACGTTGACATGACAAGTAACTTGACCATTTTACCTTTATTCATAGGTTTTAATTATAAAAATTTAAAATTTGTATTTACTGCAATCAATATTTCAGAAGAACGCGTTTTCTAGTTAGCCTCAACCGTCTTGCTTTTGACAGAGTTAAAACGCCAATCCGTGCCGGTGCAAATATCACCTGATATTAAAGGTGTCTAATATTTACCTCTTGCAAACAAGTAGACGTTCATATTGCGATGTTTTAAACATCGTGTATTGCTCCAGAGAAGAACATAAAAATTTTTTATGCTTTATGGTGACTTTGAAACAAGGTAATAAACTTAACTCTAAGTCGTTCATGTTATAGTAATAGAATAGGTTTTAGGTTGTAGTTGGCTAATGCATATGAATAATATTCAAGAATCCAAAGAAATACAAGCTTATGAAAGTAAGCAAAATTTCCTGTTTACCAAACTTAAATATTTGACTTCATGGTATAACATATTTTCGGTTTTGTATCGATAAAAGGGTAGTACCCTAAATAGCTTACGATCTGTCAATTTTGAATTAGTATAATTTAAAAAGTTATTTAACGCGTAGGCATGATCTAGACATTTTGTAAACATTTTTTTTTTACCTGAAAACAACTGATGCACCAGTGTAGTAACATAAATACGTATATTGTAATAGGAGAGTGAAACATTAATTGAGATTTTGATTTGTTTCCATAATACTGAATCAAGGGTATTTTTTATTAAATAATTTAGTTTGACCACAAAATGACTATAACATTTTACTTAACAAATTAACATGTACTGTTAAAAAAATCTTTTAATGATAATTTTAGTAGTACAAGTATAATTATTTGTAATAACTGCCGATTAATTTTATGTAATAAATGTTTATGTAATTAAGTGTTCTTGGTGTATCTACTTTTTTTACTAGAGTCTACCTTTTTATACTAAACGTAGTATTTTTTACAACAAGGTGGCTTACAGTTTCAAGAGGAAAGAACATCACTGTCCAGGAAAGTGTGGTCGTAAAAATAACAGTTAACAGGATTGTACTCGTGATACCTCTACATTCTATCACATCATAAATGTTTTAGTTGGTATCATGTTGCTGCTATGTTGTGTACGTGAACAATGTGGGTGACATTTGTCGCAATAACTTCAACTAATTTACTCGTAGTTTTTAACAATTAAATTATTTTTTAAGCTATTTTTTAGCAGGTTGAGTCGCCAAGTAGGGAGATTCAATTGCTCAAAATATCTAAATATAAAGATTTAAAATTCAGTTTTATGATTAGAGCCTAGGCTACTTAAAGAAGGTTCAGGCAACAAGCTTACTTACCCGTTAGGGTTGACAGCCTTTTATAATAAGAAATTAAAATTAAACCCCTTTAATCATTTAACTGGTTTAAAACCTAAGTAAACTAGCATTTATTGGCATAGAGCTAGTATTTCTTAGGGATATTTATTTAAAAATATTTTTGCATGGTCTATCTGACTGGGGGGGAATGCTGGCTAAGACATTTTTCATAAAATATTTGCTCCTTGCTCAATTTTTTAATTTTTTTTTATATATCTAAAAATCTAGTAACTGCATATAAATCGGTTATTAAACATATATCAAATGTGGATAAGCTTGTTTATTATTGTTTTAACTAAAGAGATACAAGAAAAAAAAATACGTTTGCTATGTTTTTAACTGTGTAAAACTGGATTGTTGATGGAAAATCAGTCGCAATAAATAAAAAATCAAAAGGCCGATAATATATTCAGACAGTGTTATTAAGGTTTCATTTAAATCTGGAGGTGTCATATTTTTCAGATTAAATAGCCAATGACTGTTCAACAACAAGTTAAACTTAGAACTGCCTTGTTTGTTAATCGCTTGTCGTACAGCAAATCTGTAGCCTTTTTAAGTATTGATTGCTGCGAACTAAATCAAATGATTATTTTGGATTACATGAGTTCTACTAAAAATGCGTCAACATGAAAACTGTATATAAAAAGTCCATGTAGAAGAATCTAATTATACAGCTACATGTGTGACTCACTAACTCACTGATAAGACATTCAAATTCCAACACACTTATATTTGAGCTAGAGTTTTAAAATTCGGCCTGAAGTATGTGGAGGCCAAATAAAATTGATGTCACCAAAAATGGAACCACAAAAAAACACCAAGAAATAATTCCTGTTATTATACGCACTACAAAGGGGGTTTTCATAGTAAATATGAAAGAAATAATGTTACATGAACACATAATTGCATGTATATTTTTATACGTGGAACGTATTATACACCTACAAAACATTAGACTAACTCTTATCATCAAGAATTGTTTACAAAGTATAATATCCGGGCGTGTTTCTAAATTCTTTATTCAAATATTTTAACCCATAAGGATTTAGCTAAAGTTCATCTGTTAACAGTTTTAGGTATTTCAAAAATATATTTACGTAGTAAATAAAATATACAAAGAGGGAAACATTATACACTTTTAACAAAGGATTAACAATGAACGCAGAGCTGTGACTGAGACCGACTGTTTGCACAAATTACAGTCATATTTCAGTTATGCTCTGCGACACCATCACATTCTTATACAATGTGAATAGAGATGTTTTAAGGATTTATATCTCCATTTTAACATTTGTATGAGTACAGAAGACTTCTGTAACGAACCCTTATTGTAATGTCTTGATAATAGTACGTTTCATCACTAAAGTGACTTTTTACCCGAGTTTGAGTTTCGTGATCGAGGGTTGAAAAGACATCTTTTGTTTAATATGAACTATATGCTTCGTCCAACATCATTTAAGAAACTAAGCTAGAAAATCATTGAAAACAACTTCCATCGTGTTTTCAATTTTGTTAATCCAAACAACCAAGCACCAACCAACAAATAACCAGCAAGTTATTTAATTATTCCTTCTATTCCTACAGTGTTAGTGTACATTAAAGGCGTACTATCAAACTTTTGACAAAACGTAACAATCATCTACAACCGATGATAATTATTGACAAATAATTTGTATATATGCGAATGCTTACATCCAAGCTTACATTGAAGCTAACGACTGAGTTAACAACAGCTGTACTTTACTCAAGAGGAATTAAAAAGGCTTTGGGGTCCCCTAAGGGAGTAAAAGAGGTACTTTAAACCCTTAACGCAAGTACAAAAAACAACAGTTTTTGACGCAGTATGAAGAAAAAAGGTTATACAGTATACATGTTTTGGATTTCATTCCCAAGAAACAGTTATCCTATGCAACCACTGACGTCATATTCAATATGAAAAAAAATTAAGGATAAGGTAAATTTAAGAAATTGAAATGATTTTACTAAAACATTATGTTCACCTATTATCATATAATATCAAACCTGAAGCACTTAAAAAAAAAACACAGTTACATTAAATGCAACTTGATGCGATTTTTTATATTGTAAGATGAAAATGACAATGAAAAACGTTTATTTATCAAAGAAATTTAAACTAAAATAGAGAGTAGTTATACACCAAACAGTACAACACTAAATACAAATTTTGTAAGTTTACTTAATGGGATAGGCCTACATTGGCGGGTGCCTGTGCGTAGGCCTGGCTGTTATCAGTCTAAAAAAATAAAGGACAAATTGAATTTGAGAAGATTTTTAAGCCTTGTTAATTTATACAAGATTGTTTGGTGGATGAAAGAATGTCGGTGACGACAACCAAAGCCAGTGCAATCTAAGACAGAAGACATTCTGAGGGCGTGGGCGGAAGGGTAGGATTGCTGCAAGGGTAGGATAAATTAAAGTATTACCTCAGAGCTAGGCTCAGTCTGGGTCACGTGATATATAGAGGCTCGCACGGGGACAACACTAGAATTACGTTGAAATATTACTTGGCAGATCATCATATAAACGTATCCACGAAATCGTATTTGTAACAAAATGTATTAATTTGTAGGTGATCTTTCATAATTAGTATTTCTCTATTAATCTGATGTTATGAAAACAATATAACACATCCAAATTAAAATAACTCAGTGCTTAGTTAAATGTGGTTTTTTGTGAGACACACAGTTTGTTGATATAACTAAGTACTTGATATAACTGCTTCATAGTTATTGTTTTGATAACATAAAAATAGTATACTTCTTTATAATTATTACTATCTATAGGCTTACACAAATATAACTTTAATTATTGAAAGGCTTCTTCCATAATTTCCTTCTCGTATAAAATACGGATCAACACATAGACAAACTCTATCAATGTTATAAAAATCACATCTTAGATTTACTAATACAAATTTATGGATATAAACACTCATTAATTTATTGGTGCTTATATTTATATTTATTAATTTGTCTGATAGTTATAATAGTTTTGTTATCTATTAGCGCTATTAGGTAGATTGAAACATATCAAATACTTAAATTTTATTTGAACTAATTTTTACACCTGAGTCGATTTTGGTAAAAGTGAAAACAAGTTTATGAATCGTCATGGTACATACCACTTGAAAATTTTTATTCCAGCTGAAACTTGGAACTTACCTTGAATGACTTGAAAACACTTGTACGTAATTTCTTAAGATGTATTAAATTATTATATCTTTATTACCATTTGATCCTAACACTTTGCACATTTTAAAGGAATAAATATAATGTTAAAGTTATTCTTCACTAGAGGAAGATATCCCCAGCAACTGGACATTATCACTGGACATATTGTTGTCATATATCTCTATAATCCCTTGTCTACAGTCCGTAACATTCATCACCACAGTAGCCATCTTTGTACAACAAGCCTTGGGTAAGGTTATAGCTTTAAAGTTTGAATATATTACCTAAACATGTTTTTCAATGTCCTTCTTTTAATTCTACGTCGCCAACCCCCCAACCCATAACCGTTATACAAATTACTTACGCTAGGCCTAGAGAGTAGTGACATTATACAGTGAATTCAATTCATTACTGGTTGGTGGGATTTGGACATTGGGATTTGGTGACCGAAGTTCTGAGCTCTACGACTATACTATATCTCTTCCCTCCGAATAAAAAATTAAACATATAATTACTAGTGCTGTTTACCTTAGGGTTTTTATAGTTATTTAGCTGTTATAGTAAACAATCATATTGTTAGAATTATTAATTTATCTTTGCAAAGCTATCTTTAAAAAAACGATTTAAAAAATCCAAACTTACAATCAAAACTTAAAATCATTCTACTATTCAAACCGATCTGAGTCTCTAATACCAACAGACCTTAATTTCAATTTATCTTGATCTAGGTTCAAACACGAAGTTTGAAAAGATCGATTAAAGAAATAACTAATATATAAAGATTTGTTGTTGTTTAATGGGGTATAATATAAGGTTTGTCTCATTTTTAACAAATGATCGTAGTATTTTAGCAATTTTTTATCGATTTGTCGAACTTGATATCGTTTGAAAGGGAATTAAAAATGCTAAACAAAATTATTCTTGAATTATTTTTTTCTTAAAACCAGCCATTTCTTAGTAGTTTAAGTTTACAAATTTTAAATGGCTGCTATTTTGAAATTTTAAGTAGTATAGAGGTAACATGGGTCTTTTTACTTTAACATGCATACCAATTTTCACAACCATCAGTTATTGAAACACTTTAATGATAGAAATGTTTATGTAAAAAATACAAAATGGTGAATATCTGGTCATCAAGCAATTTTGGAAAACAATTCTAGATTTTCTCTTTATATTTACCAAAAGAATCGCTACGTAAATCATGTCCCCACCTTTTTTGGACACCCTGTATGAACGTCAAATGGTTGTATAAAAAACTAGAATTGCTGATTTCTCTTGATAATGGGGCTGAGATTGTGGGATCAAAGATGAAATTAGGCTTTCCTTTAAACGCATGTAACAGGTAGCTTTAATTTCAACCTGAAGGATAAAACAGTTGTTCAGTAATTATTTTAATTTTTATTTTTTGTTTGTCGTACTCTCTTGTAAAATGCCACTGGCGTTGAAAAAAAAAAAAAAAAAAAAAAAACTGTTTCGAGGAGAAACCCCCTTTTGAAAGCACTCATCTAAAATGGATTTAATTATTAATAACTATTATAAGTGATTTATAAACTGAATATTTATTGGTCTCCTTGGTAACGATAATCGGCAAGAACCTTGCAGCTATTTTTAAGTTACCTTTGTGGGGACATTTCCTTGTAAGTAGTTCTTTTTCGAAAGCATACATGTAAATAATATCAGAAAAAAATACATCAATGAAATTCCACATCATTATTTTACTTTGCATGTATTACATCTTTTTAATATTATTAATTTGTATTTGTTGTCGTTATTTTCATATTGGGAAGAGCTTAAAATACATTTCGTAAGATTTTTGGAGCTTACAAGCTTTCGTCCTTCCGTGTGGATAATGTAATTGGATCACCTGAAAAAGGAAGGCTTCGTGAAAAACTTAACTAAAATACTCCTCGCATAATTGTGTTTTATTCAGGAAGTATAAACAAATCTATCTTATAACTTTCGTTTACAGTTAGAACTTGTGAGGTAATTTAAATGCAATTGTACCAGGGGAAAACTCTTTAACAAGAGTGTTTAATTTTCAAACATTCTAGTAGATTTATTTGGTTAAAGAGTGACCAAACAACCCATTATATAATCTTTGGTAGCTGGTTTTCCAATTTTAGTGAATGTCTTTTATGTTAACCTTTAATAGTAGGTAAGACAGTACACAAGCTAAGCATGGGACAGATTTTTTTGCTATGGTGGCCCCAAAGCTCATAAATACTGTTCGCCCAAATATGTGTAATGAAGATTCCCAAATAATTATACAGTCAATGTTGCAGATAATTAAATTATTTTGTACATTACTGCATTGTTGTACGATTAAACATAAGGGAAATTTACAACAACCCTAAATATAAAATGTCTTCGTCATTCTCCTGAAGAAAAGTAAACTGTTGTAGTTACCTTGTTTATGAATGTGTT
Source organism: Macrosteles quadrilineatus (assembly GCF_028750875.1). Taxonomy (NCBI): domain Eukaryota; kingdom Metazoa; phylum Arthropoda; class Insecta; order Hemiptera; family Cicadellidae; genus Macrosteles; species Macrosteles quadrilineatus. Next base: position 2,250,397 of record NW_026542610.1, read on the forward strand.
TTAATCCCATTGTACAAACATTTTACCTCCCTGAAGCAGAAAACCTATGTACTTGTTAAACATAGTAACATTCGAAATAATTCTTACATGTTAAAGGAAATACTTATTACTTAAGTAAAAATCCAATCACACAAACAGAAATTTGATTATCCTGCAAATTGCTGAGGCGGTGATATTTTTGTGTAGTGCAAACATTAAAATTCTAACAACTATTAATATGGTTTCAGTTTTTATGTACATGCATGTAAGGTGTGACCAGCCTAAATAAATGTTTAGACCCGTTTCTTTTAAAATAACAAATACCTACATATAAATATCTTTGTGACCAGTAGAGTAGACAAATCTGCGTTTTCGTGGCCAATGCATAATGCATTAATTACGAACAGATATTTGTATGTTTTACAAAATTTAAAAATAAGATTCCTGCAAAAGCACTATTATTTCGCCTTGTGAGGGTGCACCACTACAGTACAGGAAGTATTACATTTTTAAGTGCAGAGAACATTAATCCAGGAAAGTACGGCTGTAAACGTAACAGTTACACAGGATTGTTCTAGCGATACTTTTACTTTCTCTCACATCGTTAATATTTTACAAGTTCTGTTCGTTAATGGATTTGGCCAAGATCACATAGTATTGCTATGACTCTCACTTGACACATTGTACCAAATGAGTATTTTCCTAATAATGTATCTTTGATTCATATACTGAATGTTTCCACTAAATAAGAGGCTTTTGTAGAGTTTGTATCTTTCTAATGTTTGCTAATAAATGTCGTTTAAGAACAACATTTGTGGTGGTATGTAACAAAGTTTTGCTTACTTTAGACAAATTCGACACTGTGTTCATTACTTGTATAAAACGAAAACATTCGCCCTACTATTATTGAAGTACAAATCTTATGTCTTACAATACTTAAATTTAGGATTGCCATGGCATTGTTAGTTTACGTCATGGGGTACAAATTAATGATGCGGTTTTGGCATAGGCTGGGTCTAAGTTAAACTAACCCAGGATCATATAGACAACTTGTTAGTTTGACATTAAACAGTAATCCAGTAGTTTGTCACTGTTTGTCAAGTTTACAAAATCAGTTAATATTTTTCGCAATTTACACCTTATGACTAACCAGGTGCATCAGCTTTTTGCCGATAACAGTGCGACCTGAAATGATCAGCCCAAATTAGGATTAAATACGATTCAGTCTTAAAATGATGTTTATGGTATTACTTTCCACAGTGTTACTTTGGAGTTGGAAATGATTTTGTAACTATGCAATTAACCATGATATCGAAAGATGATTTTTGACATTCTAAACATTTAGGTTGGTCAATAGTTAATGAGGTAGTTGTGTTCATAAACCTCTAATACATGTACATATGTTTTTCAGCTGGTGAGTATTGCGCTCCGGTTTGGGGAGCTTCGACTCATGCTAAGGAGGTTGACGTTTCTCTCAACGAGACGGTCAGACTTGTAACAGGCTGTTTGAAACCAGCTCCCATTCACAAAGTATATGCAATTGCGGGTATAGCCCCTCCCCATATTAGAAGACAAGTGGAATCTGAAAAAGAAAAACTGAAGCAGGAAACAGATCCAAGGCACCCAATGTTCAACCAAGTAATAGTGCCACAACGTCTACGTTCTCGAAGGAGCTTTCTAAAAAGATGCAGGCCATTGGAGACCAATGCAGAAACCAGGCAAGAGATTTACAGCAATTTGCCCCAAGAAATCAAGAACCTTGAAACAAGGATGTTTGACAAAGTGTTGAAGGCATGGCTAGTAGGAAGGCCACTCTATAGCCTGGATGAGTTTTTTAAAAACTAAACCGAAACTAAATTGAGGCTACATCCACCGCCATAAGTTACGTGTACATATATGTAAATAGTAAGATACAAGCGTATCAGTCAGTATTTTATTTTATTTTTATTAATTCTAATTGACACAACCTATCCGACATTGCTGGTCTTGGTGAAGAAGAAGGCAATAAGGCGACTCTCCTTATGGGAGGAGGAAATCCCCCTAATATCGAAGTTTACGGCAAAGGAAGAACTGGCACCTGGGCACTGGCTTCCGTATGATGAATGGCGGGCTCTCAACAGATTAAAGACGGGCGTCTCAAGGTGCAAAAGTAACCTCAAGAAGTGGGGATATGTAGATGAAGACAAGTGTGATTGTGGTCTCACCCAAACCCCGGAGCATCTTCTACTGTGCAGAGACATGGGCACAAGGTTCTTCAAAAATTAAAACCCAATTCTATTCATTCAGATTAAGTTGAAATTTAGTTATTTGTATATAGCTTTACTACTACTTTATCGAAATGATCGCATCGTCACACCTATTTATAAACAGTACGTAAAATAGCTTATTTTCGCTCTAGAGCAGGAATGATAATTTCCGCTCGCTTAATCACTTAACCAGTCAATTTCATAGTTGGCGTTTCTATAAAACAATATCATTCGATGAGTAAATAACATAACATAAAAATGTCTACAAAATTATACTTAAACTCGATGTTTTATATATTTAAAAGTTAATCTATGTGTAATGATGGTGGTAAGAAAAATCGTGTGTGTATTACGAGCACAATCAGCCATTGCCACTCTCGAAATATATGGCCATCTACAGTTCGTGAGGCCATCTACACAGTTCTCAAGCGGCAATATACCGCTGTAGTTCCTTAAACTAACTCATTAGTATGTAGTTTGTTTTTAATTTGTGTATTCCGCTCTTAATACACAAATAGTTATTAATTACTCCAATTAAACAATTTGTTTCAAGATTTACTCCAAAGATGCTGCTTTTTACCTTTTCCCTTAAAGTTATTTGCCTACAAATAACTTTCAGAGAAAATTTGTATAGCAGCAGCTTTGGAGCGAAAAAGGATTAAAAATACTTCTGATTTAAAATGTTGTATTCTTCCTCATATCAATAATTTTCTCAACATTTTATCAAAGTCTTAGCTGAATGCTAATGGATCTTTTCAGAAACAATAATAATATTTTTATCACATAAAACTCTTATTTTAAGATGAACCTCACATTCAAATTAAAGAACTTTTAAGTAAAATATACAATTATACAACATTATATCATGATAGCTTTCCAACCAGAACGTTATTGTTTTTGCCTTAAAATCTGTCTACAGGTAACGTCCTTTTGCCGGATGTTTGCGATCAAATCAACAGTTTTTAAAAACATAATATTGGATTTTAAACGAGTTTATAGCAACATTTATTGATTTTTTTAAAGAAATTAAAATTGATATATTTTGAAACTTCTAAAAAAATTATTAAAACTGTGAGAATTCTATGGCTGTTCATTTTATGCGAGTAAACAAACTCGCAAAGAAAACATCACTTTGAACGAGTGGGTTTTCAAATGGAAAGATTAAATTATTGCATGAACATTTTTCCGTGCACTTAACTCAATAACTTATGAATGAAAGTAGACTGGAATTTAAAATTTTTTACCAATAGAAAACTAAAATAAAATTCACATTTAAACAAAAATATGTCATTAAAACTGTGTTTCCATGACTTTAAATCTGGTTTTTTTCTTTTTTTTTTGCCTAATATTTTAGTAAACAAGAATATGCCCAAATTTTCAATTTCATAATGGTTCTTTATTAGCCGTAATAGTGGCATGAAATTAGTATACATCGTAATCTTTTATGCTTGAAATATTATCCAAGTATAAAATATATCATTCATATGATGAGTATATAGAACTTAAAGATATACAGATTTATACTGACAATAATCTGAAAACAACATATTCACTATGCTGCTACTTACTAGATTGAGTGTTCTACTTTATATTTCATGTTGTTAGTTTAGGTTTGATAAAAAACATAATATTTCAAAAGGATAAACACACTTTTGTTTATGATTGTGTGTAAACCACAACAAACATTTGGTTGACAAGTTAAGTCTATGCCAGCAGATACACGGTAGCCGGGATCCTATGTAATACGGTTTAAGACCCTTTAACTGTCAACTCTCACTCAATTTGTACCTCATGATGTCTCAACGCCTCACACACACACACACACACACACACACACACACACACGCACCCCCCCCCACACACACACACATACACACATACCGGGTTTAGTTTAAGGCATAAGGCTTAACGCTTCCTTTGGTAACCATTGGATTTTTAAAAATACGTTTTATATTCAATGTATTATGTAGGTTTATAAAAAGTAATTACAAAATCTAGAATTAAGTTCAAAATAAGTTGAACCATTCATATTTGCAAAGACTTGCTCATCTTCGCTCTACTTGTAATTTTTTTTTTTTATTCACTGAAGGAGATAATATTGTTAAACGGGAACTTATTTCCTTCACACAGGGAAACATTAATGATGTGATAGGATGTAGAGGTATCGTTAGACCAATCCTGTTAACGGTTATTTTTACGACTGCACTTTCCTGGAGATACTATAAATCTTTAATCCCCCTTTTCTATTCTCTTTACCTCTAACACAGTAGGGTAGGTTGGTAGTCGGTCTTATTGTATTGAAGAAAGAGTAACATTTTGATGAAAGTAGATTTTGCCCTAATCGGGAACGTTTGGCTTGGGTAAGTTTCCGTTTTTAATATAATAAAAGTGATGTTATTTAAAATGTGTTAAAAGTATAGCATTAGTGTGAATCATAAATAATATAGCTTTTCTTTATCATGATTTTAATATTTTAAAACCAATCATATTAATGCATCTTATATTTCTAAGGACCATTTTGTATTTCCGTTGAAAGATATACAGTTTTTTTTTTCGGTTAGTAGGCCCACGTGCTTTTATCGATGTCAATACCAGGAATCTCAATTTTCCGTCTTTACTTAATGCATTTGATTAGTTTTATTGTTGTTCACGTTTAAAATTGTTTTCTTAACAAAAACGAAGAATACAAATTAAATAAATACATTGAATTGTTGAAATTTATAATCAAGTGTTATACAAAAAAATAACAAAACACAACGCATTTGCCAACAAAATTGGTAAACAGTTTAACAACTGTATAAAAACTCTGACGAATACATTTATTCTATGATCTAAAAACATGTAATGTATTATCTAACTTTTTTAAATCAGGTTTGAAGTAATGCAGAAAATGTATGTCATACTTTTCAGACGTGTAAGAGTTTCCAATCCTATCCTGGCTTGAATGATTAAATTTCCTTTTGAAGAACATATTGCTTTGATGCACTATGCTTTCTAATAAATTATAATACAATTTTGTAATAAAAATGACCTCAGACATCGTACAAAAATAATTCAAAATATGTTCAATCTTCCACTGACATACAATTTAGTAAACAAGAGTGATCGAGGAGCAAGCTAGTTATACGAATATTTTTTAATGTGTTACTGTGGTTTTATTTTACATACTTATTTAAAGAAAATGTATGTATGTAAAAAAATATATTCTTTTAAATATGAAAATACAATGATTTTAAACAATTTTTTACATTTATTAGCCAATCTTTTTCTAAACTATTTTTTTTTTAGTTCATAATATAAATTTATCACACTTTACGATGTCAATAAGTATTTGGAAGTCCACCATAGTCAAATATCATAGTGATCTAGCTGTCTTATAGCTCGTTAACATTAGTTAAATTTACCAAGTTTAAATAGCTGGAACTAAAAAGCATATGGCAAATAAAAAATATTTAATTCAATCAAGAAATGAACTGGGTTCCCAAATCGGGTTTCGTTTTCGAAAACTGCGATCTCGTATCGATAAGTTCATAACATTTATATTAATAATAAATACTCATAGTGAAGTATTCGAAAATAATTCACTATTATTATGTAGTCCTTGCAAGAAGATAATGTATTTTTAGTTTGGTAAGATTTTATTGGGCTCCAAAAAAACATTTAAGAAACAAATACCGTCAATATACGAAATTGTTTACAAAGAATTGTTAAGAAAGTAGCCATTGGAGTTTGAAGCGTAATTTCCAGATAATTCTTCCCAGGTGTCTTAGGACGAGCAAGTTTTAACTTTGGTAATTTATTTTGTATCATGTACTCCAGAGAAGAATGTAGTTAATAAAAAATATTATAATAATCATAAAAAGAGTCAACAAAAACGGACTAGGTATTATCAATGCAAATGTTACAGTTGAAATACGTTTCTAAATTAAATGGTAGATGTGAAACACATTTTAAAGGCATTTTCAAAGAACCATCATTGTCTCTTCCGCAATGTGACCTCGTTGCAAAGACGGGGCATATAATTTTGAATGAATTAAATTTCCTACAAATAAAAAAAAAAACAATACTTCTCAATGAAGAAATATTAGCTCAAAAATATTTCTCAAATCCTTGCGTCAGCCAAACTTATTTAAAAAGTAAGGAAGGATCCCTAATAACAAATCTTTAGTTTCAATCGTTTATTTTTTTATTATCACTAAACCACTTTTAACTAAATGTTACAATCAGAAATACAAATTTTAAGAAATTAAAAATAAAGAGGAATAAATTATATAAACTGAGTTGTATTTTTTTAAGTAATTTTGACAGTATGCACTCATAATGGATGTACTGACATTACCGGCTCACTGACTTGAATATAATCTCATCCATTGGATGGTTCGGATCTACTGACCCTTTATGATATTGTGTATAAAACTGCATTTGGTTGAATATTCCTTTTTCGTATGACACATTTTAGCTATGATAAGTTAGAAGTCGTAATGGTTTCAATATAAAATAGATTGTATATGCTTATATATAAATATGCATTTGGAAATATTCACTCAATTACATACCTTTTCTATACAGGATTGAGCGTGTTAAATTAACTAATTTTGATATCTAATTGTTTCTCTATACAGGGTGTATATAAAGTCCCGCACGGGCTTAATATTTTCTAAGCGACAACAGATAAATCAACACCACACCTAAAAATCTACTTTTTTCAAGGAACTATGAATTTTCTGTCATATCATGGGGACGTCCCGCAAGGAGTCAGAAGGAATTCTTAAATAGGAGCATAGGTCAATATGCACATCAAATAAAGTTCCTTTTTAGTAGAATACAATGCCGCAAACCGCACTTCAAAAAGTTGATCCTGCGCAAAATGGCGGCCGTTCATAGATTTCTTGAATCCGCCATTTTGAATCTTTTAACGACTGCCATTTTTTACTCAAGCGTTCTTTTGAGCTTGAATTTACGGCATTGTAATCTACTAGTGAATACCTTTAATTTGATGTGCATATCGACCTATGCTTACGTTTACAATTTTCTTCCGATTCCTAGGGCTGTGCCCCCTGAGGAGTAAGCGTATAAAAGCAATGCAAATTAAATTAATCTTTGAACAACTGTCATTATTGGCTCGGTTGTCGGTTTGAGTTCAAATTTGCGGCATTGTATTCTGCTAGTAAAGACCTTTAATTTGATGTACATGCCAACCTATGCTTCTATTTAAGATTTCCTTTTGATTCCTTGCGGGACGTCCCCATGATATGACAGAAAATTTATAGTTCCTTGAAAAAGTAAATTTTTAGGTGTGGTGTTGATGTACCAAATCTTATTGATTTATCTGTTGTCATTTAGAAAATGTTAAGCCCGTGCGTGACTTTATATACACCCTGTATAGATTTAATTAAGGATTACTGCTTAAAACTTTGGTTATGTATTACGCTTTAAAAGAAAGAGGTCAATTAAGCCACTACTTGTTTTTATTTGTGATGTAGTAAAAAAACATTTTGTCAATGGTTTACTAAAAAAAAAAAATTAAAAAAAATCAAAGGAATATGATTAGGTATAACACATATATACAAGTATATTACATGTTTGTAGTAAATATTTACTGTAGCAAAAAACTACCGAAGACGACAGAAACAATAAAAGCCCAAGTGCAGAATGTACTTGTTAATAAACGTCCATTTGAATTCTGTAAACTGCCTGATGTTTGAGATTAAACATACAATAACAGTTTAATAAAGAGTTCCCTAGAGCTATGCTTTGTTAGTTAATCTGTTGTACAACACAGTAGCCCTTATGTTGATCGCTGCGAACTAAATTGGTTGAATAAATAGATTACAGATTGCTTACATTGTTAACTATTTATTAGTTTGAACGTATTAATGCAAGTATATAATAACCATGTTCTACCCCTAAGCTAAATTAAAGTAATTTGGCCAATTTATTTTAGACTTGGTAATATAAACGTAATAATTTGTGCTATTTACGATGAGATCACACATCTCTTTTGGGAACATCAAATAGCAAATAATTTCTTCTGTTAAATCTGAGTTATTTTCTATGGATAAAAAAAGATTATTTAAGCCATTCTCTGTATTACATATACAGCGTGTTATTGCATATTGTTCATTGTGTAAAATATGATTAAAAATTGTTTGTTACTTAGTGAGTATTTTTTCAATTAGCTATGTAATTACTGAAGAAACCCTTCAGTATGATGTATGCACATATATGATAATTAGTTTTACATATTAATGAATACACTTAATTCCCTCAGAATTTTTTTTTACCATATATTTATAAGAGCTAGTTTTACTTACAATTTACACCGTTTATTATTATCGTCGTAGTTTTCGCAAATGTCTTATAAACTCTAGTTCAACAATTAAATACTTCGCTTATATAAAAGTAAAATTAAGCTTGCTTGTAATGATTAAGCAATCATTCTGTATTAAAAAAAAATATTTATGTACGCGATGAATTAGAAATTATAAACAGTAATTATTTTATTAGCAATTAATTTTGAAAAACAAATTTTGATGTTTAATGACGGGATGAAAATAAAATTATTTTTCATATTTTTGTGGTATTTTGTGTTACGAAGTAATATTTTACGCGTATATATTTTTTAACAAGAATATGTTTAATTTATTAAAAGCAAAATACAGTAAACATATTTAAATTGTTTACTGTTGTTTTCTTAAAAATATCTAAGACTGCTATATTAACAATAATAATAAAAAATATAAAAAAAATTTATAAGCTTCTTATACGTTTGAAAGAAAATTATTAACCAAGGGTCAACTTCACAAGAAGGAAGGTACACTGGACATTATACAGTATCCCCAACATATTGTGGTCATATATCACCATGATCCCATGTCTACATTGTGTCACATACATCATCTTACAGCCAGTGGCCATATTTGTACCATCTTCCAGAATAAGGGAATAAAACATTGTATCAAATTTCTCTTTACAAGGGCGTACTTATTTAGGGCGTATTATTTTCTTAAACATACATTTTAGTATTAAAACTCAATGCAATGATAATTGTTGTTAAACCATATTCTCAATGAGTTACATTTAAAAATAATCAAAGGAAAAATACAATATTTTTTTACAGCTACAAATGTGATATCATATTTAATTTTAAATGCAAATAGTGCTAATTTAGATAATTTTTAAGATAACTATAAAATAAACTAGTATAATATACTATTAGTTATAAACTAGTATTTTAAATTTTTTGTCTCGTTCGTAGGAAAAAATTCATTAAAATACTCCGTACTCCAAAACTCCATCGTATTAGTTAAGTTTCAATAAATACGATGTTTCCCGTTGTAAAAACATTAATGAGCAGTGTCCCAAAGTGGTATTTTTAGTTGATAGACAGATACCTTTTTTTAATTTCATACGCCTCACCCTATATTTTATCGTATGCAATGAAAAATTACAACTTATATTTAAACGTTATAATATATAATGGCAATAACATACACCTCCATAGGTATGTTTAGTATGCTAAGTTTGTTTATCTGCTAGTAGATAATTGTACCAACAAATCATTTATAAATGCAAGCAAAAATGATTTTGTATTATATAACTTGACTCAATCATTTTAAAACCACACATACTATATTTAAAACTATATATGTATATATAATAAAATAAAGATGTCACTATCGTTAAGCTTTCAACTATTCTGCATAATTAAATAATAGAACAACTTATAACCTGCATTGAATGTTTTATCTTTTAAATGTCTGAGAAAAACTTCCTCCGGAATAACAGCAAAACTTAACGACTAACCTTTTATTAAGATTTATCAATTTATGCAATGTTGAGCCAGTTTATTATTAAATTAGAATAACGCATACTTACCTTGCAGCAATAATTAAACTATCTTTGTGTGAGAATTTGCCTGCCCGCAAGCAAAACAACATATATATTGCATGAATGCATAGTATTGCATAGTAATTAGTGGATTTAATATAAATTCCAATTACAACACCACTAATACGTTACATCATTGATTGCAACTATATTAATTGTTTTTGTACGTGTCTATAGGAATAACAGTATCTATGTGTTTACAAAATGTGTCAGTAGAGGACTAATAAACAAAAAATAATACTTTATTAAACGTGAGTTTATATTTTTTTACAACAAAGCTGTTTCCTACAAGTTTAGATGTATCACCATCTAACGTTATAGATTTTATTAATTCGTTACCGGTACATAAAAAACACATTTTTCATAAAGTCACAAATTAATATTAGTAAGAAAGGATAAAAACCCTAAAATAGGATACAGCTATGAGATACTTTAATACCAGTATTTGTTGCGTGGTTAACTACATGACTGACGTAAACGATATCGTCAGAGTACAGTCTGGTTCGATCAAAAGTGACCAAGTCGGCTCATATTCACACGTAACAGGTGCAATGCGTCAACCAATGCATTTTTTAAACTGTGGTCGATGATTCTCAGTTTTTTGTTTCCTCTACCGCATGTGGTGTTTATAAACGTATGTTATTGTATGTTGTATGTTACGGATGGATACGTTATTACATTGTCGTGTGTGTAGAAACTAAATAATTTGGTGCATTTTTAATGCATTCCTGAAAAATCCTATCCTACAATCTAAAACAAGCGCGTTTACGAGCAACCTTTTATTTTCGTTCAAGGATTTGTTTGTTTGTTTTTTATAGGGTATTTGTCCATTATAACTCGATTGGAGTTGGTCACAAGGCTGGAAAAATCCAGATTACAGCCTACAGCCCCTTAAAGTGCCCATTCTGTCGCTAATAAATTTGTTGTAGTATTTATAAAGGTGTATTAAAATTTTGTTCTGTATATCATCTGAAATGAGTTCACATTGATTACCATACATAATTATCTTTAATTTAGCTAATTTACCTATTTAATAAATTCAATGGTTAATTCAATCCGAGCTAAGCTCGGTCTCCTGGTACTATATAGTAAATCAAACGTGTACTGAGCGTTCAGTATTTTCAACACAAATGCTATAAACATGCTTATATTATAAATCTGTTTCATATCATTTAAGTGGACTTCCCCCAATGTGTTACTAAAGTTAGTTGAAATCATAGTGATACATTTATGTTTAATCATCAATTAGAAAAAAATTCGAAATAGATATCTTATATAAAATAATAAGTAGAAAAATAGTGAATTATTTTTACTCCCGTGATGTGTATTTCCATGCCAACAATACGAAAGGAATCTAATATATAAAAATTGTAAATATATGATACAAGAAAATTTTGTTATAAACAAAACAGTTACACAGGACTATTCTCGCGATACTTTTACTTTCTATAACATCGTAAATATTTCTTTTGTTAAGAAGGATAACGTTCTAAGACCAAGTTGGTTGCCAACATTCTTACTGTATCGCAGGTTAAATATAATTAGAATATAGTAATTTTTTCTTAGCTTTGTACTTTTCCTATACAATATATGTTAATTACAATGATAAGAATATCTCAAACACACTTTAATATTTTTCAAACTGCAAGTTCTGGAATGGAATATTTTTTATAAATAAACCTACAGGGAACTAACCATTTTTAAGTTATCTGTGTATGAACATTTTATTTTTAGTTAATGTAATTTGATTATAACAGAGTAATTTTAACATACTGGTCCCTACCCATAAACATAAGTCAGCTCTACCCAGAATTGCGGAAACGACTGACTAGTTGTATGGTATTAAACTATTGAATAATGTCCGTTACAACTTAAAAAAAAAACTAAAAAATATGTATCGAACTACTTTAAGATTTTCACAAAAAAACATAACTTTCTGTATATATTAAGCATGGGGTAGAACGTAATCGGGATCCTGCAATTGCCAAAGTGTATGATGAATTGTATAAAACGCATTATATTTTCATACCAATTATCAGCTTGCATTATTGTATAAACATTGAGTATAGAATTTCCATTTGTACGCAATAACAATTGAATAATCTTTAGACGTTGTTATTTATTTTGGGATGAGGTTAGTCCAAAGATAAGAAGTACCATGTGATGGTTGTCTGGGTTCTTAATGAATTTACACGTAATAAAGCTGTTATTCAGTGTTTCGCCAACGATTCAAACATATTAAGTCATATTTAAAAACCTAAAATGGTCATTCTTGAAAACATGTATAGTACACATATAATGTCATATTTTCTATACTTGCTTACATATTTTTCTTTAGCAAGCATCTCATTTACTTTGCTAGGATTACTAGTTGAATGCTTCTTTAATACTAAAATACTAAGTATCTTATGATTAAATCCTATTGGTTAATTGTTTCATATAACTTTAAAGTTTATTAAGAGGTAAGATATTTTTTGTCAAAATAATTAAATATATTTTCAATATCCTGCTTTAACACAGTATTGGGTAAAGCTAAGATTACCCAATTTAAAAGTCACTTTGTAAAGTTTATGCCAAAATGTGTTGTTGTAAACCTTAACTCTACTAATTACTTTGTAAATTAACTTCAAAGGATCAATAAAGCTTCCGGACTCGTCTGAAAACCAGTTTCGTTAATTACTTGTGTTAAAAATATATCCAAAGTATGTAAGACTTAATTAATTAACAATGTGTGTTTGAGCTTATAACAGCATGAAGAGTGAAATATGTGAAGTATGCAATTAGCTCGTTGAAATAAATTCTAGATTTAACGAAGTAAGTATGGATCCTGAAAATGTTATTGAATGAAAGTAATTTGATAGGTATCAAAATGTTATGCAAAGATCCAATTCACATAATGAAAAAGTATGCAACACATTAACATTTGGAACTACGTAAACAAAATTCATGTAATTAAGACAATTATTTTACGTAATTTGTGTATGTAGGCAAATGTATCATGTAAACTTGTTTATATTATTTTTGTATTTGAATGCTGTCTAAATATATGTAAATAGTCTTTGGTAACTATCATATTTCTTCAATTGTAGCCTGCAGCATGAAATATGAAAAACATTGAAAACTGCAAATATCAAACCGTCGTTCAAAGCTTAATACAAAAATAATACGCAAATAAATAAGCGTACACAACATATGCTTTTACGGATGAAATAAGGTCAAACGACGGCCACGCGTGTATTTATTTAGCAAAAGTTTTGTAGCAGAGATATTTTTTACCCGGTGACACTGAGTTTGGTCAATCAAAATAAGTTTTAACCTTTGAAAGTCTCTTGTTTTACACAATTATATTTAAAGCCCCCTAAAGTTCCTAGCTTATATCTAAAGATTTTATAACTACCTCTTACATATGATTTATTTATGATCCTAGTTATTTTATACAAAAACATGATATCATTTTCCTTTCAAGATGATTTATTAACACTTATTTTAATTTAAAATCTTGGATATTAAAAGAATAATATATCAATAAATTTGAATTTACAAATGCACCAATAATACATAAATATACTTTAAAGCAGTAAAGGAATTCCAAGTCCTCTTGTTTTGAATAAGTAAACGAATTTGCAAAGAACTCATGGTTTCTATTGAGCAGGCTTTCAAATGGAATAAATAAAAATGTTATTTGAGAATATTTTCAGAGAACTGAACTAAGAAAATGCTACGTTTACACGTTTTATTTATAATATGTACATCTAAATATAATTTTCTTATTTTAAAGTTGTAGTTTACTATTTCAATAATAATTTAGCATGTAATTATCTGTTGCGGTTGAGTTAAGCAGGTTTGTTTGCGAACTTTATTTTCAAGGTATCGTCCCTGTTTAACCAACAAGAAAAAAATGCTTCTAATATAATTAGGAATTCATGAGGTTTATTACGGAAATGGTACTTAAAAAGCGCTGCATTTGCCACACTTAAAAAATATGCTGCAATAAATATTGTTGGATCAAGTACAACGCCTATAAATAATACATAAAAAATACACTTCAGCACACATAATTTAAGCTCTAATTTCGTTTCTAGTTTTGCATTAGAAATATCAAATAAAAATAATATTTTAAAAATTATCAATATGTTTTTAGTCTTACTTAACTATTGCTGAACATTGTTCGTGCATAAAGCTAAGGAACTATTATATCTTAAGAGATATGTATTGCTTTTAGCAAAAATAAAACTTCTTCAATAATTTGAAAAGTGTTACCAACTGTGGGTAAACTACAACACTCCGTTGAATGACAAGTTAAGTCCATGTTCGCTGCTAACGGTTGCCTGGCTCAAACGGAATTCTGTTTAAGACCCACTAACTGTCAACATCACATCATTTTCACCTAAACACAACACCTGCAAGTTCTTCACAAACACACACACAACACCCAATCACGTTCAGTTGCTAACAACTAATACAAGATACAGCTTCTCTGAAAATGCAATCTGCAAATAAATGCGATAGATAGTTATACCATTACCATTAACTAACTAGCACAAGGGAGGGGAGTATGTTTTATCTATGCTTATACCATGTAACACATAATGTGTTAGAATACAATGAAAAGGGGCCATTAGTGTTAAACCTAAATAACATGCATTTAATAAAACAATTAGTTTTTTTACACAAAGTAAACTAGAAAGTGGTTAAGAACAAAAAAAAACTATAAAATGATGTGCCACTTGACATATGTTGCTATTTGAAAACTTTTAACATTGGGTATTTGCAAATTAAAAAAAAATCAATATTTTAAAATTGCTATTCTTAAAAAAAAAAAAAAAAAAAAAATCATCCTTGTACGTAAAGCCGTTTTTCCCTTATCAATTTGAGACACCTATGTTTTACATGGGACAATATGTATTTTTTATAGGTTATCCTTGTATTATTTGTTACTCCTAATTTGTGTTTTAACGTAGTATTGCAGTTAGATTAAAATTTTAAACCATATTAGGATTAACAGTTAAGTATCTTACAAAAAACATAGCATGAAATCATTAATGTTGTGATAGAATATAGAGGTACCATAAGAAATAATTGCTCATAAACTTATATTAAATATTTTCCATCGTACAAATAAACTGTTTACATTTATTTTATGCATATTAAAAAAAATCCCTCTCAAACCTTTTTCTAAACATTCAAATTGTTTTAAGCTTTATAATAATAATAGTAGTAGTAGTCGTAGTAGTAGTAGTGGCACTTTGTTAAGTTAAAGCCTAGTTTATTTATACTACTGTTCTGCCACTATTTGCTAATGGAAACCTAATGGATCTTGCCGGTAAATTTGCCTTTGTTTAGCAATCAACATTTTAGATGGTCAATTATTGTTGTTTCGTTTACATGCAATTCACATTTTAAAACTAAATACCCCACATCCTGCATTATTCCTAACACCATAAAAGTATAAAATGTGCGTGCTTAAATAAATGGTAAATTCCCATAATATATTTTTATGTAAGTTTTATTCGCCAATTTATTTTTAACGTGTTGAAAGAGACAGTCTTGTTATTGTTCTGCTAAACCTTTATACGTGCTGAACAACTTGATTTAAGGTTTACCTACACTAATTAAGATTAAAATGTCTAACACATATTTTTACCAAGAATTTCAGTGAGTGGTTAGAGAGAAATCCAAATAAAAAAGCCTTAAATTAATTGATGATTGAAGGCAAGATTGTTATATTTTCAGGTAATATTTGCTGTTATTGTTTGAGTAAATCTTATAAAGAGTGCATAGTAATAAGATCTTGCACCATTTATAAATCCTTGTCCTAATATTAAGCCGATTATTAACCCAAGGGTTAAGTTTCATAGATTGATTTCCTTAGTATACAACATTAGGGGAAATATTCATTTAGGAAAAAACTAATCCATAAACTTGTGAAAATGTCAATCCTTTCCCGCCTTGAATAAATAAATGTGCTTTCAAAGAACGTTTCGCGTTGATGCACTTCGCTCTTAAAGATATGTAAATAAAATTGTTTAAGCTGAACGTATCTACATAATATGGTAATATTTGTAAGAAAAATAAATATATTTAGCATTATTTAATTTCATTAGAGAAGAAGTTGCATACTGTATAAGCATAAATTATAATATAAAATTGTATGTAAATAATTATTTTGATGACTAGTTTTAATTTAAGTATAAAAATATTTAGTGTGTGAAATTCGCATTGACGTATGCTTAAGGCTTTCTATCTTTATACAAATCAAGTTATTTTTGTGTAAAAGTTTATATTATAACCAGCCAGTAACATGGCAAAAACATTACACTGTCACAACTATTATCCTAAAAAATAGATACTAGTTTTTGGATTTGGTATCCAATGGGCATAATAATTAAATAATAAGAAGCATTTACAGTTATTCTTCGTATTTATTGAAATAGCTGTCTAACGTTTATAGAACTAGGAAACAGTATGACTCAAACATTTACATTCAATTTTAACGGACAGATAAAAATCAAACAATGAGTGAAGGATAGTTAAGCTGGATAACTTAAGTTTTAAAAAGGATACTATGAAAAGCTTTACAAATCACTAAGTTTATCGTTTTTTTTAAAGTTTGGCATTTGTATACATTTTTATCAAGATGGGTTACCAAATGGTAAACACATTTGTAAACATATTAAAAGTGGTAAACACATTGTCATTGTGGTTTCGGCTCACTTTGGACCATCATCAGGCACGCAATTGAGATAATGTCCAATTGTGGTAAACGCTTTGAAACCCGTACATTGTCTTTAAATAAATAAGTACACTTAAAAACACATGACATTGTTTCATGATATTAGTAACTCATTATTACGAAACGCATAAAATTGTGTTTTTCCCTAACCAGAGGCATAACCAGTTTTGCCATTATATTCAATTTTGTGAGAGCCAATTAGTTTTAGTATTTGCATACTAATGTGAAATCTTTAGTATTTTCGAGTGGAGACAACTCTAGATCCAGATGTCATTTGCCCTTGTGCAACCAATAGCAATGCTTTTGATCTCAGCGTCAATGATGAACGTAATGATACTTAGTTAGCACTATCCAAATAAAGGTCGACAAAAACTCAGAGCATATTCTTATGGCCTTACGCCACACAAATTATAATACACTGTTTTGGGGGCTTATATTCCATCACAATATATAGTAGTAACTATACTAATGATTCAATTCTACAAACAGTAAAATCCTATTAGTTAGCTAGTATATTAGTTGATTTTAGGTTGTCCACTGTAAAGACAAGTTGATTGTCTGACTACAATAGCAGGACCGAGACCGCACTCGACCAAAGTTTCATCACAGAGGATCAACACAAGTTTACCAACTGGGCAATTAACAGCTTTACAATTGTACCACTTGGACCACTAGACCTCTTTATCATGTTGGTCTGCAATTTGTTACGATGGTAAAGACATTATAGTTGTTCATTTATGAAAATGATGTGTCAACTGCGTTTACAAAATTGTTAAACATTTAAAGTTTAATTAACTTCGAAATCCCTTAAAAAAATAACACGTTTTGTTACCTTAATAATGTACTCTAATAAATATTGCTTTAATTATTCATTGTTCACAGCAGCTTACCACGTGAAAACCCTTTTTTTTTGTTACATAATGTAGAACTTAATAGATATCGTCATTAATAATTTTGTATGTAAATTTAATAATGTGTATGTTAAAATATGGCACCCAAAATTTATAGTTGATTAATAAAATCTAAATTAATTATTATCACTTATAAGTTTAAAGTGGGATTAGAAGTATGCAAAACTATTGATAAAAAAATGGTTTGCTGAACCATCCAAAATAAATCTTTTTCACTAACAATCGAATGTAATAAATGTTTTGTTAAGAAATAAGTCATTAGTGGTTAAAGATCAATTCCCAGATATCTCTCCCCAAGTGTCCCGGACAAGGAAAGTTTTTATTTTAAATTTTGATAGCTTACTACGGAGGAGAATCGAGTTATTAATGTATCACAAAATATACTTTTCTATTACTAAATATGTTTCTTGTACCCTTTTATAAGAAAATTATATTCCCATAACGATTGTTTTTATCCTTGCTGAGTCAATAAAATGTAGTTTAGGATAAATAAGTGGGTTTAAAATATTTCAGATATCCTTGTTTAAGTTTAGGATTAAAAAGGTTGTAAACACTGTTGCACGACATGAAAAAATGGAAAACGAAACCTCAAAAAAACAAAACAGAAATCAACAATAAAAATATTAGTTAGGAATATTTGTTTATAAAATGAGTTTGTTGGTCGCATAAAGTAGATATACTTACATTACCGGCTCATTGAATTGATTATGAGCCCGTCAATTGGCTGGTGGTTACTGTTGCCCTCTATTAGGCTATACTATGTATGAAACCAGCTCAATTAATTTTTCTCAAAATAAATATTTTTTTGTGATATTTTTGAATAAGTTAAAAGTAAAATGCCATTAAATGCAAAATTAATCGTATGAGCATACACATATGATCATTTACATTCTATTACAAAAATTGTCTATGCAAGTTACATAAAAGACACGATTTGTTAAATTACTGTAACCAGATATTTTAGATATCTCAGTTCCATTTTATTTTACAAGTGTTGGTTGAGCTACAAAGTGATGATGCATTTTTTTGCCGTTACACTATAAACACATCTACGATACAGATGTGTCTGTGAATACATCCGGTCAAACCTTCTACTTAACTTACTTCCGCAGCTCTATACGCCTTGGTGACCTTCGGCTTCCGCTAGAATATCTTGCGCCATCGCTCTCTAATTTCTCACTTTCAACATCCTCAGGTCATCCTTCATCAAACCATCTTCTTCTCGGCCTACCCCTTCTCTTAGTCCCTTCCATGTTCTGGCACAATAGTTCTGTGGGCTTTCTTCCTTGAGGCATTTTCTCCACATGGCCTAACCAACCGATCCTTCTTGCTTTCATGAACGCACAATATCATCTCCTTGCAAAATGACATTTACTTCTACATTCTTTAATATAGTCCATCAATCCCCTTTCTTCACTGATTCGTTTTATCTTCTTATTCTTTCCCTTTCGCACTTTCATAGGTCACCAATGTTTACTGGTGTTGCTACAACATTATCGTTGAAAGGCATTAAAAGTTTTTGAAAAAAAATTAAACAACAACAGATTGTAGTAAAAACTTGCACCGTCAATCAGATTTATATTACAATTTTAATAACGTTGTGAGTGCAGTTAAACACATTTAAGAGTTCCAAACATTGGAATGTGTGCACTATTAGTTTTTAATCAGCAGTGCTTAGCTATGCTTATAAAATAAAGTGAAGTTTCCTAAAAACCATTACCAAACAAACGTTTATTTCAGATTTGTTTTTTTTCGTTTAACTAGTAAACGCAATAATATCTGTACCTACTCAATTAAAATAGTCTTAACCAAAGCAAAGCACAGATGGGTTGCTTGGTAATGTATGAACAATTTGTAATTTCGGTAGCCGTACCATAAAAAAATCATAACTTATAACATATGTTTAGTGGTATACTAGTTTTTAAATATAAAGTTTTTGAACATTTTTGAAGCAGAAAATTTAGGATGAAGAAGAATTACAAAATCCCTCTAATGTTTTACCTTTTATCCTGTATTTGTAGTCAAACGATCATAGTACAACTTTATGCTAGCTGTAATAAAAAAATTTACTTCTATAAGGATAAAACCTAGTTAAAAATGTATAAGGAATTTTACATATTATTTATGTTTCAGGTTGGTAAGCCGTATACACATTTTCTTAATTCCAATCACTGACGTCTATAGGTAAGTTCATATATACTTAACAGCAAAGTATTGTTTTCAACATAAACCTATAAATGATGCCTTATTCAACTCTATAAGGAACCATATTTTATCGTTTAGGTTGAAATGACGTCTTTAATACATTTTATCAGAAATTTATGATATATTCATTTGATATTTTCGAATTAGCAGGAAAAATTATGATGGCATTGAGGATTAACTATCTCGACGGTCGACGGTCCCTTACAGGAAATTACAACAGCTGACATCCTACCCCAGCTGTGGTTTGGGGAAAAGCATACATTGTAAGGAAATTATTGTCTTTAATTATATCCATGCTGGAGGACTCAATGTTTCGTTATAATCAATAATATCACGCATGTTCAATAAACTGCCTATAATACTTCATTTAAGGTGTAGTTATATGAACCATCCCCACCAACACCTGCCACTTGTTGCTTTTATTACGAATGATTACTGAACCAAACAATACATCTTAAGATATTACATCATTTCACTGTTGATATTAACTAAACAAGCACTTAGTGCCATATACGTTCTAGTAAGTACATTTTGCTATTTCTTGTTGAAGATCTCTTGCCATAAAACATTTTTTATGTACTATATATTTCAATACTTCAAACGGTCTGGTAAATATATGTTTATGTAGATATACTGTCAAAATAATTTCTAAAGGTTTTTAACCCATTTAAGGGCCACAATAAATTTTAACATGGTATTAGGTACAGTAGTTGAAAACTACCAACATTTTCAACCCTTTTCTTAAGTAGATTACTTATTTTAAGAAACTGTAGTTTTTTGACTTTGAAAATATGTATCACGATGTCCTTACATAACATTTGCAGCAGTTCTGAATTGGTAGATCTTTTATCTAATTTACAAGTTCGAGTAATGTTTAGTTATTTCATTAGAAATAATTAAAAAGTACATACAAATATGAAAATGGAAATATAAATGCGGTGAAATCTTTTTTTCTTGTATTCTGTAGTTTACTGTTGGTATAAAACTTCTAAAGGTAATAATTAACTACTGTTTAAAGTTAATGTTACATTATCCTAACTCTATTCCATGTAGTTAGTGCTCTCATAGCGAAACGCGTTTGGACGAAATTAAAACGCCAATCCGTACCGGTGCAAATATCACCTGATATTAAAGGTGTCTAATATTTACCTCTTGCAAACAAGTAGACGTTCATATTGCGATGTTTTGAACACCGTGTATTGCTGCAGAGTAGTAAATTAAAAGTGTTCATAATAACATAGTAATTTGGCTGATATATAAAGTTTTACTATAAATTGATATGGAATAGCTATGGGTAGAACAAATTGCATTCGCCGAGCATTAAAGTAAATTGTATACACATATATGTATTACAATTATATACATGTACAAATAAAGATGTATAACACATGATATGTATTACAATACATATTTCATGAACAGATTTGTTAATAAATACATGTTCGTTAAATTACTTGTTTTTAACACACTTCATTTCTTGAAAAAAAAAAAAAAAAAAACTCTACATTAAATTATATCGTTTATGATTTACTCATTCATAATTATGTGAAATGTTACCATTATGTTATGTAAAAAAATAAATGTTTTATTTTTGAATCATTAAAACTTAATTGTATAAAAATTCATCACTAGATGTTTAAAATTAGGCTATGTACTTATTATTAGAGAACGTAAAATACCCTTGTCATAGAAAACCTCCAACTTAAGCAAAATTATATTATCCTGGTTGGATTTTTTGCATAGAGATGTAATCCCTTTATTAATAACAATAAGTTTAAGGAGTACTTTAGGTTGCTGCTACAGGTAAATTAATACAGTGTATATTTCTTAGTGAATTTATTACAGTTAAATTTCAATAAATAGATTCACCAAATTTGATCCAAATAAATCTACAAATAAGCAACAATAACATTAAATGTTTTCTCTATTCAAATTAAATTATGATTTTTTATTATAAGTGTTTTTTACTGTTCTCCGTAGCAATTTAGCGTGTGAAAACGCTTCAATATAATTAATTATTTGTTTTTATAATCTCTAGAAAATGTTTTTCAGGGAAATTGAAGGGTTTTGTGTTTAGAAGGTAAACTATAATAAACCCCAGTTTTTACCCCACAAACCTCCCGTTTGAACCCCGTTTCCATGGCCCCATCATCCTAGTTGCGAAACTATTCTAATTAAAGTCGATTTATAATGTCAATGTATTTAATTGAAATCTGATTATTTATACTCAAGTTATCGTGCTAATAGACACACTTATACATTTTGATTGGATGGTGTTTTAGACCTGTGGGGATCTAAAAACGAAAAAGTAATATGTCTCAATGCTAGGACTTACCATGAGACCTACGGTAATAGCTTATTCTCCATAATCCTATAACTCACCATAACTTAACTCACTATAAACTATAACTCATTAACTTCACCTTAACATGTTTATAGACAATCTAAGCCTTGTTCCTTAAACGATGAATACTATCGCACTCCACATTATCTCCACAACAAAATGTAAAATTCCTCGGATTAATTTTGAATAAAAATCTTAACTGGGTATCTCAAATTGAAAATTTAAGTAAAAAATTAGACCCTTGCATTTTCTCAATAAGAATAATCTCACAAGTAACGAATCTAGAAACCCAGCTAATAATATATCATGCATATTTCTCATCATTAATGACATATGGTATCTTGATCTGGGGTAACTCTCCTTATCCAAAAAAAAAATTAAATTACAAAAAAAAGTATTACGAATTATTGGCAAAGTTCCCCCTAGAACCCCAGTAAAAAACTGTTTCAAAACTTTAAAGTTCTTAATTTTTACGATCACTATATTTTGGAAATAGCATGCTGGGTCCATAGAAACCTCTCCAGAGACCCAAACTCAACATAATTACAATACAAGAAAAAAGAATATTATCAAACCTGTAGCACATAATTTACAAATATTCGAGTCATCACCACAATACATTGGTCCAAAAATCTTAAATAACTTACCAACAAGCTTAATTACTCTAGAAAATCCCTATAAGTTTAGACTTTCTTTAAAAGAATGGCTCAAGACTAAATCTTTTTTTCATTGGCAGATTATTTTAAGGACTGCTGGAATTAGGTATAAACAAACCTTTCCACTCCTTCCAGCTCAATTTTTTGTCGTGTAACAATGTTGTGTTTTGGGAAGATTCAGTTGATTTTGTGTAAATACAGATGTATTAGTTTTATCTATTAGTTTTATGTCTTTATTTAACCATTGACAATATGTCCTGTTATTATGATATACTGAAATGTAACTCAATAAATAAATAAAGAAATAAAACTATCAAGCTTTGTTTCATCTCTATATTTGCCTATTTAGGGCTTTTTTTACCAAGCGAGGTGCAAAATCAGACCGTTTTACCAGAATAAGCCCAGCATTTGTAGATTGATAAACGAACCGAATCAGAAATGAATCATCGCTCCCTCTCTCGGCCAACATTTGCAGCTCAACATTGGCAAACGCGTTAGTATTTGGGAATTAAATTCATGTGATTAATAAAAGTATGACTTAAACTATTATACAAAGGATTTTTATAAGTCTATCGTATACATTATTTAAGCAACTACGTTACCGAACACCCTCCTTCCAATAATTAAATAAACAAAGTTAACGTGGGCCTACTACAAACCTTTCATACATGTTAGTAAATACTTGTAAACAAAACTAGTGGATTGCACTAAGTTTTATACAATAGGAAAAAAAACTGTTTATTTCCAAGCTAAAAATGAATCATTGATGAAAATATTTATTAAAAAAAAAAATTTAGGACCACGTGGTCCTACCCTCAGAACAGCAGTTAGTTAACTCCACTGTCGATCACAACATCGTTTCTGTAGATTATATTTATTTGTTATATTGATTATTTATGTGTTAATACTCGGTTTCTTTCTATTATTTCTTTAATGTATACTTTAAATTCAAGGGCACAAAGACAATACTTGTAACTATTTTGATGAGCTTACAGTAAAACAGTTTCTTGTATAAAACAACAAGTAAAAAATAACATCATAGACCTAATCAGTCTGTAAGTTTGTTACTATATGTCATCAAATGCAAACCGAGAGTGTACATTTAAATTCTGTTATTTGCCTGTTTTTTAAATTATACAGACAGCAACAGTCTGATAAAGAGTTATCTCGAGCAATGCTTTGTTAGTTAATCTTGGTCTACAACACACAGTGTAGTCCTTACATGTGTGGATTGTTGTAAAATAAATTATTTAAATAACTTGGATTACGGATTGTTGACATACCGTATAATCTTTTGTAGTAAACATGTTAGTGAAAGTGTAAACACGTTTAAACTTTGCAATAAGTTTAGATCATTTAGGCAGATCAATACTGGTATGTAGACGAGATATCAATGAATTACGGTTTGATAAGAAAACTAAATAAAATCGCTAGAAATGTTATCAGACGTTAACATTATATTTTTTAAATGCTAAAATTTAAAATATATTTAGAAACTATTTTGTTGTACCTAGTTTTTTCTCAGATTAGCCATCAATATTTTATAAAATAATTCAATATAGCCTACGATTATATGAAATTACTATGATATTACAACAATAAGAACTATTTGGTCAATGTAAAAAAATTGTATTCGCTTTAATTTTTAATATTTTTTTACTTTACTCAAACTGACAAATTTGTTCACAAATACATTGTCTAGACAGTAAAAAAAAAATATGTGAGAAAGAACACTGATATGAAAACAAAGAATTAACAGTGAACACAACGCGGTGGCTGAGACCGACTGTTTGTACAAATTACAGTCATATGTTATACAAACTCTACAACAATATCAAAATCGCTTATAGTCCAGTCAATAAAGGGGTTGTAGAGGACATGGAGAGGGGGAAATTTCTTTTCTGCAGGAATGTGTTCGGGGTAGTTAGAAGATAAAAATACCAAAAGTCCCCGCCCCTGGCCCTGCTGCTTCAGCGGGGGGAGGGGGGAAAGACCTCATTTTTTTAGTTTTTTACTTCTACA
This sequence comes from Macrosteles quadrilineatus, assembly GCF_028750875.1. Lineage (NCBI taxonomy): Eukaryota > Metazoa > Arthropoda > Insecta > Hemiptera > Cicadellidae > Macrosteles > Macrosteles quadrilineatus. The sequence goes on from NW_026542610.1 coordinate 2,275,383, forward strand.
CTGAAAACCGTGCATTGTACGGAAAAAATGTAAATTATAAAAAGAAAGATGATGAAATTCTCTACAAGAATGATCATATTCATTTCTTCCGTATATGCATTGGTTTAAAAGATATTCTCAAAATAATATAAAAATTATCAAATAAATTGATTTTTCACGCGTTTTTTGTCAAATAAGTTTATATAATCCATTAGCCTGTTGTTGTTTCACATTAATCAGGATAGAAAACAGGTTTTTGAATACTAACCTATATAATATAATATATCAATCGTATATATTGTGTTAAAAATAGTCTATATAAATTTAAATAAATTATGTATATTTGTCATGGAAACAAGTAATTTTGGCCTAATTATTACACTAAAAGTTAAAAAGATTATGTTTGTTGCTATATTTGTCCAGGTTTATTTATATCAATTACCGAAACCAAGACTTAATACTATTGTTCATGGTCTCTCCATAATCCAATTCTTGTTCATTAGACTCAATATCTGCTATCGATGTGAGAGTGCAGTGTATACATTCGTCATCATCCTCATTTATCAGAATTGGCATTCTATTTCAACGGTCCCCTTAGCAGTTCTGGCATAACGGCCAACGAGGAACATTTAATGGACATTTCATTGCATGTACATCTTTCATTGCTACAATCTTCAGTATATTTGCAAAAAACAAGCCCAACATTTCTTGTGGGTTAGGTGGTTCATTGGTTAAAACTGGGAATAGATTACCTTTTTTGCGCTCCCAATCCCACATTTCTGAGGGTAGTTGGTTTTCCAAACAGAGTTGTCCTAGATTAAATGATACAAATGATGAAATGTCATATATTTCTAAACTGACATTAATGTTTGAAAATCACCCACTCTTCCCTGAAACTCAAGACATCATGTCAACAACATCTGGGGTAGTAGGAGATGAATCCCTTAACTGTTACGATGCTGTATTACGTAGTCTGCGAGTAATTAATCAAATTGTAATCATTTGCAGACAACAATCTGTCACGGGAAAATATGGCTCTACCTTTGTCCTCTGTGAGTTCAACCATCGATATCATCGATATCAATAATTAAAACGTTGCAGCAAAACCTTTAATTCTGTTTCAAAGAATTTGTATAAGTTAAACAAGTTATCAAGATTTAAATTTAAAGGATTGTTAACGATTTGAACTTGCTCCATTTCCCTTTATTTAATGAGTGGTATGAGTAAAGACCAAAAATGCCTGCACTGTTCAAGTTCTTCGGAACCAACCAACAACAGTTTTAACGACTTTTAATTTGGTTATCGATGGGGTATTTCTCACGCATAAGGTTATATGACAAAGGGGATCTTCAGTGTCTGCGATATGTGATGGATACGTGAGATACGTGGAGACCTATTACCTTGCAAGGTAAAGCATTGTTGTTTTTGACGGATATAGCAATTCAGAAAACAGCACGACGATGGCAGACCAAGAAAGACGCTACAGATTGAAAAAGTCAGTAGCAGTGGCGGTCCCAGGATTTAATTTCCAGGGGGGGCCTCCGGTTGTTAACCCCCCCCCCCTGGAGAAAATGTGGAATTTAAAGCACAATAACATATTTGTATATGCATTTGAGCTCTAGATCTGCATTTGAATATCTTCAAGCTAATAGTATTTATGTTAACTAATAAAATATTTCGGAGAGGATATATGCCTCCCACTCCCCCCCCCCCCCAAGGGACCGCCACTGGTCAGTAGATATTCATTTTAACAGAGACACCGAAATCATAGTAGCCAGGAACAGTTAATGAAGAATATACAGGCCTACGCCGAATTCTCACTTTGATAGTCAATACCTATTGAGTCTAATAAACAAGAATTGAATGATGGAGATGTCCTAGATGGTGGTTTTCAGTTCCAGATGGCACCAGTTTTTGGGACAGAAGTAAACCACCTAACCCACAAGAAATGTTGGGCTTGTTTTTTGCAAATATACTGAAGATTGTAGCAATGAAAAATGTGCATGCAATGAAATGTCCATTAAATGTTCCTCGTTGGCCGTTATGCCAGAACTGCTAAGGGGACCGTTGAAATAGAATGCCAATTCTGATAAATGAGGATGATGATGAATGTATACACTGCACTCTCACATCGATAGCAGATATTGAGTCTAATGAACAAGAATTAGATTATGGAGAGACCATGAACAATAGTATTAAGTCTTGGTTTCGGTAATTGATATAAATAAACCTGGATAAATATAGCTACAAACATAATCTTTTTAATTTTTAGTGTAATAATTAGGCCAAAATTACTTGTTTCCTTGACAAATATACAGAACATATTTAAATTTATATAGACTGTTTTTAGCACAATATATATGATTGATATATTATATTATATAGGTTAGTGTTCAAAAACCTGTTTTCTATCCTGATTAATGTGAAACAACAACAGGCTAATGGATTATATAAACTTATTTGACAAAAAACGCGTGAAAAATCAATTTATTTGATAACTTTTATATTATTTTGAGAATATCTTTTAAACCAATGCATATACAGAAGAAATGAATATGACCATTCTTGTAGAGAATTTCATCATCTTTCTTTTTATAATTAACATTTTTTCCGTACGATGCACGGTTTTCAGTGTAGAACTAAAAAACTAAAAAATGGGGTCTTTCCCCCCCTCCCCCCGCTGAAGCAGCAGGGCCAGGGGCGGGGACTTTTGGTATTTTTATCTTCTAACTACCCCGAACACATTCCCGCAGAAAAAAAATTTCCCCCTCTCCATGTCCTCTACACCCCCCTTTTGAGCATTCATTGACTGGACTATTATTGTTTGTTTGAAAGTATGCTTGATAATTTTATTTTTTTTTTTACTTTAATTGGTGGATGATAAGAAAGAAATTGAAAATTCCTAACCATGTAATAGGAGCCATTGTTGTTTATAATTTGTCATTGATAATCAGAGGAGCACGAGAACATGATAATAATACAGCCTTCCGGGGAATCATGTACTGTACTCTTTATTATTTTTTATAAAAAAAATATTAACTGAGTTTTAACATCTTAATAATATAATCGGAGGTATAATTTTAGGGTTGAAAAATTATTTGTGAGAATAAATATCCATATAACGACAAAAAATATGCAAAATAAACAACTCGAACGTTTAACACGTTTGTTGGTTTTACATGTTATTATTGTAATTATTGTAAGCTGATTAGCATTGTATTGTATTGTATTGTATTGTATTGTATTGTATTGTATTGTATTGTAAGCTGTAAATAAGTATAGTTGATTACGGTTGGTGTCAGGTGTATTTGCCATTATTATTAGTTTTAAAACAAGGGACATTAATTTAGTTGTTCTTGTGTTAAATTAATTATGTTAGTTGTTTTTCGAGGGTTGTGTGATATTATCTCAAACATAATAACAAAACAACATATTGTTTACAGCTAATTTTCAGGAAGTGCTAAGTTAAGCCAATACCAAAGTACTTTAACAAAATGTATACCGGAATTCATGGTTTTAAACTTTGACCCTATTTACTTTGAAATTTAACTTCAAAGGCTGAAAAAAGCTTAAAAGCCCCAACTAATAACAAGTTTGCCTTTTGAACTCACTTTAATACACACAATGTGATCAGCGAATCGAAGGACGCAAGTCATTTTTTATTTTGTGTATAGCAATATTATTGAGAATATCAGATTATCATCATATTATAGCAAAAAATTAATAGCTTATTAAAATTTAACTTAATTTTTAACTATGTGTGAGAGATCCTTAATAATTGTACACATTGTAAAACAAAACAGGAATAACTTGTTTAATTGATTTTCTTGTATAATAATTAAGAGTAAAATGACTACACAGTATGGTTTCTAAAGTCCATAGTGGAAGTGAAGTTTATTTACAACAAAAAATAAACATAGCAAACGCATGGCATATTATATCATACATGACAGCTGCTTTAAACTTAGTACCAAGAAAGCAATGAGAAACAAGATTACACATTAATTCCAACAGAATAGTGAACAAACACAAGTAAATAGATTAGGTTATTTGTAGTAATAAAATAAAATAGATTGAACAAGTTTAAGTTAAAAAACCTGCATACAATATTGACATAAATATGTTTTCCTTGTATTTTCTTTCGACTCCATGTGATTACTCAAATATTTTGCAAAGATTCTACAAACGTAGCTAACCATTACATAGCAAAAAAAAAAAAAATTTTAAAAACTTTCCTACATTATATCCTTTAGCAATTTAAATGCGCAAGTCAGGTATATCAGGTAAAATAAAAAAAAACTTTCCTAAAGTTAAATAATGAATGATAATTTTTAGCAAAAAGTTACATTTTAATCACTGCATAAAGCCATTAAAAGAAGCAGAATGAATAAAAACATAAACTATTAAGTGTAGGAACTAACATGACAAATTGAAAACAGAATTATGTAATCGATAGGTTTTGTTAACTTTGTCTATTACGTAAAAAAAATAACCGCTGACTTAAAGCTTTATTTTATGTACGCAATTAATTGTTGGAAGATTTAGAATTTTTCTTTGAATATTTTAACAAGAGTGTTTTGTTTTGTTGTTGTATTTCTTACGCCAGTCGATACTGATTTCGGATATTCAAGATACGTTTTAACCTCAGGAAGTGTGTTCTCGTTTTTATATCCTTGCATAACCCACCTGGCGTATCTGGAATATGTTATAGGATTTACCCGTGTCTTGTATTTGCTTCTTTTTAATTCTAGTCAACTTCTAACATGTAAAATTTCCATTTCAACAAAAATCTAGTGAACATATTCCAATTTTTATACTACACATATAAAAGTTTCAAATATTACATTTGCAATTTAATGGTTAAGCGAACTTTTAGGTAGAGTGAAAATTCCAAACCTTATCGCCTTGAATAAGTAAACAAACTCGCAAAGAAGACATCTCTTTGATCGAGTAGGCTTTCAAATGGAATAAATTCAATCATCTCTTGAAAATGTTTTCTTGTACTTAAACTATTATCAATGCAGTTTTTATAATGTTTTTTGTATGGATGTAAATATGTAGTTTTACAAAACCAAAGTTGCATTAGACCATACATATTATACTTGCCTATGAAAACTTACTAGGCCTATGTAAAACATACGTTAAGTAAACACATTAAGCCTCTTACGAATGTTTGAAATATATGTGTGGCCATTGGTTTTTTCAACAATATTGAGTCCAATCATATGTTGAAGAAAAAGATTTGTTTAGTAATATTCTTAATTTATGTTAATATCTATTGGATTTATATTCCTTATAAACATTTGCAATATTGTAGAAATACAATTTCAAAAGAATCAATAATGTTAAGATTAGGGATTCAATTATCAGTTGGGGTGATTTATACAATATTTTTTTGGACTACAGGATATTTATCAAAAACTATTTCGTACACGTTTTATGTTGTTACCCAAAACAATTTTTTGTTAGGTTGTTATAAAGTGTGGGTTAGCAAATTCCTTTTAAAAAACTAAGTAGAACTCTAAGGATTCCAACGATCATTAGCGTTCTTTGCAGACTTATGCACCTTAAACATTGAAAAATCCGTATTTTTATTATGACTTTAAGAAGTTTATATATCTAGCTATAACATGTTCACCTGTCAATGCATACATGTTCATATTAATCATATTTTTATTTACACGTTTATACCATTCAATAATATATAAATTTACAAAATAAACTGCGCCGACAAACGATAAATGTTCACGATTGTGGATGGTCAGAAACGCTTCTGGTTGACAATTTAAGTCCATGTTAGCAACCAGACTGTTCCTAGGATCGCCTTTAAAAGTTCAAGTTACTGTCGACATCACACCATTAGTACCTCATCACGTCCTTACTCACACGCACATACACGAATATATTTTGTTTCTTGAACAAAAGCAAAATTTTCCACACACTTATTAGTTTTTTATACATTACGATCAACAAATCTTTTTTGTGGTACCGTGTAGTGTGTAAAAATAAATCACATTTTCACAATTCAAGTTTTTTTATTTACATACATGGAGCTATATAAATATTGCTATTGCTATATGACTGCTATTCAGGGTGTTTCCAAATTGTCTGGTCATATTTTGTGGACTAGTTCCTTGGGCTAAGACAAGCATAAAATGTCATATAAGTATGGGTCTAAAATGCCTAGATTTCTGTTTATCGGTCTGTTTGTGATTTTTAAGAATTGTTTTATATCTTGGGCATTTTTCAAGATATAAATTCAAAATTGTTTAAATGAGTATTTTAGTAGGCAAAAAAACGTACATAGTTTCGTTCCAATGTATCTAGCCATTTCAATATGGCGGAAGTTTTAAAATCTTAAATGCCAAATTTGATGAAAACTGTAAATATAAATAAAATTGTTTTTAGCTCAAACAGATAGAGAACTTTAATCCAAATCAAATGAAACCTTGTTTGTTAAAATCGGATGACAAACGACTGAGTTATCAGTTTTCTTCTACATTCAGTAACGCAATTTAATAGGACTACCATACTGCTTAAAATAACAAATAATAAACAATATGGAAGTCCAATTAAATTGCGTAACCGAATGTGGAAGAAAACTAAAAACTCGGTTGTTTGTCATACGATTTTAACAAACAAGGTCTCATTTGATTCAAATTTAAGTTTCCTTCTTTTTGATCTGAAATGTTATCTTGAGAAATGCACAAGATATAAAATAATTTAAATAAATCACAAACAGACCGACATAGAGAAATCTAGGCATTTTAGACCCATACTTATATGGCATTTTATGTTTGTCTTAGCCTAAGGAACAAGTTCACAAAAATAAGTCTAGACAATTTGGAAATACCCTGTATATCGTATTCTTTCATTACCTTTTTACTTTACATAATACCTCAAATAAAGGTTCAATTTGTTAAATAAAAGTATAATGTACAGTTATTTTGCACGACAAGGCATCACAAGGAACAATAAAGATGGCATAAAGTGGAGAGGAATCGTGAGAACAATCTTGTTAACTGTTATGTTCAGGACCGCACTATAACTGTTAATTGATGTTCTTAGGTCCCAGTTCTGTTTCTCACCTTATAAATAACTATTATTTCAAAAGATTGCAATTAAAATTTGTAAAAACTATAAGTAGATTCCCATATATGTAAGATTCGAATAAAAAAATTGTTTTTAGCTATATTTAATATTAGGAAAAAATGAGATTCCTTACTGTATGGTAAGAATAAGAAATAAACACCAACAGCTTATCAAAAGCTTTTAAGGGTTTTCTCTTAACAATAGTTTTAAACATTTATTAGTTTAAATTTGTGAAGGAATATAAGTAAAATAATATTTGTTATTAGTTGGAATGAATGAAACAGTAATTTGCTATTTTTGTATTACTATGAAGATACGAAAATGCAAATGACTGTCATAGTTGTTATTTTAAATCACCACCAATATTTAAAAGTAATATTATTACTCAAATACTTACATGAAACAATTACTGAGTAATAACAGCTAAACTATTAGAATCTACCTTTTAATAACGCAAGTATTAAAGCAATCTTCTTTGATGTATTTTACAGATTATGAAGCCAACCTTAAACTGTAATTTATGAATATATTAAACTTTGCCATTCAATTCTAACGGATTTGAGGAAAAGTAGGTTATATACCAACAAGGAGGTTATATATAAAAGTCTATTCGGAAATTGTCTGACTTTTGTCACTGCAGTTTATAGCCCAGCGTAGGGCACACGATCTACATAACCTTACACATTAACATTCAAGAATTTTATAAAATATTGTCAAACAAATAATTAATAAATATATAATTATGCGACTGGGTTTAATAGGTAAAACCCCCATTTTGTTTATATAAGTTTAAAACTTCACTTATATTGATATTTATAAACTTATTATTATATAAAAAATACTGTTAACTCAAATTTAATAGTATAACTGTAGCAATTTATGGTAAAATTGATAATTTTAATAATAACGGCTGGTCTAAAAACTGCTGATTGCCACTACTTATAGTAATGCAATTATATAATGGTTTGGTTAGCAAGTTTAGCAATAACGACTCCTTTAAAGTAATACATTATATATATCACCTTATCAATCTAACTTTAAAAAATATCTAAATAGAAAAAGGGACTGTTTGTGTTAATTCATCACCACTATTTTTAGAGCATTCGATTATTAGCAATGTGGTTGTGAATCGAACTTTGTTTAGGTTAGTACAGAGTCAGAAAAACCTAACCTATACACATTCTACTAGTAATAGTGAAACGGAAAATGTCCCTATGGGGCTACGAAATAAATAGTTTAAAATAAGAACCAACGTCATTTAAATGCATTAAACGGTCGTATACGGTTCATACAGTTTAGCATTATTGGGGAAACCATAATAATTTTAAATTGTTCAGAACCATGGGTATGCCAACCTTGTTTTAGTGCAAGCCTTCCAATCTGAGGGTTGTCGGTTCAATCGCAAGAGAAGTAACGTTATCCTATCATATAGATGGGAAGTGTATTGATGCAATTTGTCTTTAGTATGAAATAGTAACGCTATTTCGCCATAAGGTTTACGCTTTTAACAATATTTAAGGGTAAATATAATTCTCCACAAATAGAAAAATACATTAAGTATGTTAATAGTATTATAAATTACACGATAAAAAGTTTTTCAACAGATTATTATCCATTACAATTTATAGACATGTAATTTATATTTTAATTGCATTAAAGATTCTACAACAAACCCGCTTTACAGTAGATTTGTTTATTAAGCACTTTCATGAGTTGAATTTAGGTTGTCCACTGTAAAGACAAGTTGATTGTCTGACTACAATAGCAGGACCAAGACCGCACTTGACCAAAGTTTCATCACAGAGGATCAACACAAGTTTACCAACTGGGCAATTAACAGCTTTACAATTGTACTACTTGCCCAACTAGACTACTTTATCATGTTTGTCCTTAACACGTATCAACAATTAAACATTAAATTAATATATTTTACATTTAATCTCTTAAGATTGTTTAGTAATTTGTATAAAACTAAATCCAATTACTATTCTCAAGATTAGTAACAGCTCTTTCGTTACCATGCTTACTTATACACCTGTTCTATCTGTTTAAGCTCCTTTTTTGTGGTTTTAATTGTTTATATACATAAACGGCTTTAGAGATGAATCGAATTGACTTATTTCATGTCACATCATTATTGCACCTTTACATCACAATCTTGCCATAATTACGTCACAATAACCAAAAAAATATTCATCTAAAAACCGGAGTCCTCACTTTGTACATTGATTCATTATTAGTGTATTCAATTATTTTTACATGACATATTCTATACATTGTACTATGTCACTAAAGCAAGGTTTTTTTATGGAACCATGTTGTAAAAAACATATTTATTTAGATGAATCAGATTTATATTTGTCTTGGATAAACTTGTATGTTACCTATTTACACTTACACCTGTGGCCATTAAAAATAGATGGTAATTGGCCTCGCCAACTATTTCCAGGATCCCCTGTCATATGCCAGCCCTAAGTCTGCTCCCATTCTTCTTAGGTCCAACCCATCGCATCCTCTTATCCTCAATGGTCTCCTGCCCTAGGGAGTACTTTTAGGCATCTGCTAATAAAACCTAATAAACTAATAAAACTAATAAAATCTGCTAATATAACTTTCTCAGCTCTCTGTTGAATGTAACCCAGCCATTTAAACTTTCTACTCTTTACCACTCTCACAATATCTGGTTACCTATTTAATTATCAAGTCTCTGAACCGTATAAGTCTACTGGCTGCACCATGGTTTTCATACATTCTTATTTAGAGTGGAGGAGAAAACGTGTTAACTTAACAAAATAATAAACAAGTGGCAACAAAGATAAATAAATATATAAGGAAGATATACAATTGACGATAATGGATTTGACAGTGAGGATTAGTAATGATAAGGATAGTCATTATAAAATATAACATTTATAATCTGAGATTTTGTAAGGATGTTCATTTTTTTGATATGTTAGATTCATGTACATTTTTAAGATTCAACAGGTCAAAATATTTTATCAAAACAATCGATTATGGTGTATCTTAATAGCATATTTTGCCAAGAAATGAGGTCGTATATAATTTAAGTTTAGAATGCTTGTGAAATGTTGTATGATTATCAATCTTGTTTGTAACGGTAACAATGGGGACACTACAACAACATCTGTTTATTCAGCAATAACAACGACGACGTTGTATAAAGGTTACCTTTGTCTGCTCTAAGCCTTTGTTGTTGTAGTAATCATATGACATTTGCATTCTGTGAATGTTGTTATCCTATGTTCTCAAAAGCGTTTAGTATTTACATCTACTGAATTAGTATACGGTAAATTAATTGACATGTCGTAAGTACTCCTCTAACCACCATAGCTTTATAAAAAACATTATAGGAACATTATCATATTTTAGTTGACCCTACAGATAAGTGTAAGACTTCATTTCCTCTACTGTAGTTCATACGTAAAGAGATCGTTTAAATGCGTTGTGTTTCCTGAAGTGGCATTGGCCTGTTTCTTTCTAAATTAATGCATTGTTAATATTGTTCCTAGAGGAGCGAGCTTGTTAGGAGGAGAGCGCAGAACTTTGGTCCCTGACGTCCAGGTTTAAAATCCCACCAATCACCAATGGATTTCAAGTGATAATGCAAAACCCCTAGGTCTATCTTGAAGTAATGTGAAAAACAATCCCGAGCTTGTGCCAAGCGTCCTTGGACAAAACAAAAATATATAGTTCCACAGAATGGATTGCCAAAGTAATTTGTGCTAAGGACCTAAGGGTTCCATCCTATCTCTTGTTCATGGAGTGTAAATGACGAACCTAGCCGACAGTAGCTGTTGTTTGTAGTAATCAATGTTGGGGTCTTTAAATTATCATAAAGGCTTGTAACGATGATAAATTCTGTAAAAAACATTATCTGTATTCCTTCTTTGGCAAACTATGACTTTCCTACGTCTCAATTATTTCCAAATCGGGGATTTCCAATTATTTTCCAAATATATTCAAGTTTGAATTTGAGTACGTCTCAGTGTAAGTATATGTTTTAACTGTGTGTTAAGATTTTAACACTTTAAAAATCATTTGAGCCGTAATTTAGGTCCTGCGCGCAACACAGAAATAAAGAAATATAAACTCAAGTTGTAGAATAAGAATCTTGAATAATTTTATATTTGCACTGTAAACAGGTACAATAGGACAAAATTATGTATATTGTGTTTGTAAGTCGATAGCCAAGTTTTCAATATAAAATCCGTAAAAAGGCCCACACGTTATAAGGAAGGTATTGTAATTAGAACCTCGATTTTAGTATTTTTCTAATGGTGTAGCCTTTCACTTATATGCTATATTCTATTTTACATTCCATAAAGAACGAGGTATAGTTGGTATAGTAGAAAATAATGACCATCTGTTGGATTTCATTGGAGTAATATTTGCCTTATCGTTTATTGATTTAATTTTTTTTTATCAATAATATTTAACACAAAGGAATATTGAATACAAAAATTAAATCGTATGTAATTAAACCAAACCTCCATAAATGTTTTACAATTATTAAATACTATTTGTTACTAAGATGTTATACAACGTCATTATAAAATATTATCACTTATATAATAGTTTCTAGATTTATTAGCCGTATATTTTAAGAAAAATTTTCGATCAGACTTGCAATTGTTTCTATGGATCCCTAAGTAAACCCAAGTACATTGTTCTACTACAATAGCTAGTCTGTTGAGCTAAGTCTCATCAGTGAGGATTCAACAAGTTGTACGTTTTAACAATTAACAGAATATTAATTAAATTATAATAATAACTAGTTTGCTCTGTCTTTGCAACGGGATAAGACTACGGAGGGTTAACACGGCACAAAATCTACTGTTAAAACTGATGAAATACACCCCTCATTGATTAAAGGAAGCAAATTACAATTAAAAATCGTACAATACAGTTGTTTTATGGATTTTCCCCTCACGCTGTAAACAAATCATGTGATAGTAATTTATTCTATTTGTTTAAATTTTTTGTTTATACATTGTTGTTATTTCGTCACCAGCATAGCAACCCATAAGACCCATGTAATTTTTTATACAGAGGGGCTCTGCACATCTACAAAAAAATATGTTTCGAACAGTAGGCGTAGATTTTCCCTGCGATGCACACGAGCTGAGAAAAAAAGGTTTTAAAAAACATGCTTGCCTATTAAATTATGGACATTTATTATTGTTATTATAATCCTGGTGATCAATTATTATTATTATTATTATTATTATTATTATTATTATTATTATTATTATTATTATTATTATTATTATTATTATTATTATTATTATTATTTTTATTATTATTATTATTATTATTATTATTATTATTATTATTATTATTATTATTATTATTATTATTACTCTATTATTATTATTATTATTACTCTATCATTACTCTATGGCAGTACCAAGCTTAGACTGGTTAAATTTGGACTTCTTATTAATTAACTAATTTTTAATTAATTTATTCAAATATAAATGTTTTAATACATCAAGAAATGCATTAAGATCCTATTGGAACAAGATAAGTAAATAGATTTGTCTTAAAAAGTGAAAATAATAAATATTCAAGCAACACCTCCAGTTCCATGTGAGTTTTAGGTTAGGTTTGGAGCTAAAATTATAGGACTGAATATAATAAATACATACAAAGTAAATTAGTTCCTCAGTAAATAGACTAACATAATAAATAAAAGCTCTTAAATATAAATATCTTAGTAAATAGCAATCATGGCTTGTCCTGGGTGTGATAAAGACTTACCTACTGATGGGGACTATGTGACATGTGGTAGATGTAAAGAAGATATGCACTATACCTGTTCAGGTGTCTCTAAAAACACTTGGAAAGGTAAGAGTATCCAAAGGAAAGCAGAATGGGAATGCTCTACTTGTAGAAATAATGGAACTAGAGGGCGCTTGTTAAGCTGTGATAAAGATGAACCGACAGATCCAACTTTTTTGGCGTTAAAAAAACTCCTTGAGAAAATGTTTAATAAGCAGGAGAAAGTAATTCTAGAGAAGATTGACGACATAAAGAATTCAATAAAGGGCTTAGAGGAAAAAATTAGCGATGTCACCGAAGATGTCAACAGCCTGAAGAAAGAAACGTTAGAGCTACGTGAAGACCTAGAAAAAGTAAAGCTAACTTTGGAATGTGAACAACAATATGGAAGATCCAAGAACTTTATCATCACTAGCATTCCTCCCACTAAGGAAGAAGATGTCAGTGGAAAAGTCGTACAACTGCTGAGGGCTCTCGACATTGACATCAAAAAAGAGGAATTCACGGCTCACCGACTACCTTCGAAGGACCAGACACCACCTATCTTTGTGCAGTGTAGTACAAGAGCAAAAAGAGACAGCATAGTACATAAGGCTAGGAAAGAAAAACCACAGTTGTCATTGATAACTTCGGAATATCCAGACAGAGCTATCTACTTTAACGACCATCTAACACCGTACTTCTCAAACCTAATGAAGGAAGCAAAAGTTTTGAAAAAGAGTAAGGGGTACGAATATCTGTGGATGAATGGAAACAAAATAATGGCAAAAAAACATAAAGATGCAAAAGCAATTCAAATTATTAAAAAGGCAGACCTTAACAAAATTGTATAGGCCTAGTCAAATAGGATCTTAAGTCACATAACATAATAAAGGCTAACTATCAATTTTTTTTATTTCTCTCTATTTCTAAATTTAATCAATCGATTAAAAATTTTTCAGATTGAAGAAAATGAGTATGTCAACAACGAGAACTTTTTGTCATTTGCAGGTTGGGACCAGAATGTGAATTTTTTTACTCACAAAGTAAATGAAAGGGAAATGTTAATTTTATGTATTAATATAAGAAGTATAAGGAAAAATTGGGATTTGTTGTTGTTAGAATGTAAAAATGTTTTAAAATATACAGATGTGCTAGTTTTAAGTGAAGTAAATGTAACGGCTGAAGAAGGTAGTATGTATGGAATCCCAGGGTACAAAACTGTGATGAAATGTAGACCGTCAGGAAATGGGGGAGGTATTATGATCTTTTATAAGAAAACAATTAAAGTAGAGGTATTAGATGTGAATTTTAACTCTGCAGAGGTATTAATCATTAAAACTTTCCTATTGAATAAAAGTATAACTATTGCTGCCTTCTACAGACCACCGAGCCTAAATGTTAATGATTTCAATTGTGAACTTGAAAATTTCTTATCATCAGAGAAATTGAAAAATGAGGCAAATTTAGTAATGGTAGGGGATATCAATTTGTGTTACCTAACTCAAATGTATGGTGCAGATAATTATGTCAATGTTTTGTACTCTCAAGGTATGGCCAATACAATTAAGGCACCCACAAGAGTGGAATTCTATAATAACAATTTAGTATCAACATGCCTTGATCATGTCAATGTCAGATTGCACAACATAACATTTACATAATTTATTGTAGAAGAGAAAATTGCAGATCACTACTGGACAGGCTTAAAAGTAGATTTAGGCTTAGGCCTATGTATGGACAATGAAATCCAGGAGATCAATAGTTTTAAAGAGGTAATAGTAACAAAAAAGGTTAATACGGAAATAAGAAATATAAATTGGTGGCCAATTTTAGATTTGAAAGACCCAGAAGAAATATATACCAAAATAGTAGAAACATTCCAAGAAATATATAGGAAAAGTACAAGCAAGGTTAGGTTAGATAAAAAATGTTCTCAGAATCCTTGGTATAATAATAACATTCAAAGGTTAGTGGATAGAAAAAGATATTTATGGAGACTAATTAAAAGAGACAGATACAATTTAGAACTTAGAAACACATTTAGAAGGGTCAGAAACACACTGACAGCAAGTATAAGAGCGGAGAAAAGAAATCACTATTTTAGGTTACTGTCTGAAAACTTTGGTAACGTCAAAAATACATGGGAAGTAATTAATCAATTTATGAATAAAACTCCTAGGCCTACAATAATAGAAACTATTAAGAATAATTTTGAAATAAAAGAACACACCGATGTTACAACCATTGCAGAAAGATTTAAAAATAATTTCAAAGAAAGTATTGAAAAAGTAAATCATAAAATGACAGGCAACCCATTTCAAATAGCACAAAACATTAATGAGGGCAAGTATAATATTGGAAATAGAATGAGCATGAATCTTATAACAATCAATGAAGATTTACTGCTTGCGGCGGTAAATAGGCTCAATCCGAAATCATGCTCTGGGCCAGATAACATAAGACCTCAAGACATAAAAAATAATTTTGTATATTTAAAGCTTGTATTGATTCACCTCTTAAAAAATATATTAGAAACAAGTATTATACCTAGACCAATGAAAGTCACCTATCTAAGGCCTATATTCAAAAAGGGTTCGAAGAAAGACATAAACTGTTATAGGCCAGTGGGGTCAATATCAACAATTACAAAAGTATTAGAGCATTATACAGGGTGACAAAAAAGTCTGGAAACGGCTTGATATCTTTTAAACTAAATTCATTAGAAAATTCTAACCTTTTTACATCAACTTATATAAATGAAAACTACTTTTTGCAAGCATTACAATTTTTTTCACTTCATCAGGGGACGGCCCATGAGGAGTAGGTACATAATTTTTAATGTAAGCATAGGTTGATATGCACACCATTTTAACGGTCTGGTCAAGTGGAGTTCATTGCCGGAAACCGCGTCAATAAAGGTTCATTCGTTACAAAATGGCGGCAGTCCAAAGTTCTTGCGGAATATACCTGCACAGGTAAAATACTCATAGTCAACATTAGCCGGGAAATCTGAAAACCGGTTAAATTAGTTTTGAAGATTGAATAAACTTAGTCTGTGAGCTAGTTGACTTTAAAATACAATATCAGCTCTCAAGGTAATGTTTAATACGAGTATTTACCAATACAAAGGCCTGTGAAGGTATTTCCCGCAAGAACTTTGGACTGCCGCCATTTTGTAACGGATGAACCTTTTTTGACGTGGTTTACGGAAATGAACTCCACTTGACCAGACCTTTAAAATGATGTGCATATCAACCTATGCTTACATTAAAGATTATGTACCTACTCCTCATGGGCCGTCCCCTGGTGAAGGTAAAAAAATGGTAATGCTTGCAAACAGTAGTTTTCATATATGTAAGTTTATGTAAAAGTTTTGAATTTTCTAACGGATTTAGTTAAAAAGATATTAAGCCGTTTCCAGACTTTTTTGTCACCCTGTATATGTGCACAGCTACAAAATTATTTATACAAAAATGAAATCATCAATAAAGCACAGTATGGGTTCAGACCTACTTGCTCGACAGTAGATGTAGTAGAACTTCTAACAAATGATATTAATAAAGCATTGAATGAAAATAAGTTTGTTGTAGCAGTTGCAACCGATCTTACCAAGGCATTTGATCTGGTAAATTATGATATAATGTTGAAAAAGTTAAAAGACATTGGCATTGGGGGCAAGTTGTTAGCATTTTTCAAAAATTATTTTGCAGAGAGAAAACTACATGTAAGTATTGGCCATACTGTGAGCTCAAGCTATGACCAAACCTGCGGTTTGGTTCAAGGAAGTATTCTGTCCCCCTCCCTTTTTAATATCTATGTAAATGATTTTGCTAGCCTTAAATTTAAAAGTAATGTTCTGCAATATGCTGATGACAATGTTTTATATGTAATTCATAAGGATCTATCAGTAGGATTGGAGTATGTGCAAAATGATTTAAATCTCGCAATCAAATATTTCTTTAACAATTCTATTAAATTGAATGCAGAAAAAACCAAAGCAATAGTTTTTAAGAACCCAAGAATAATTATAGGCAGACACATATCTATTAAGCTGTATTGTCATTCTAAAGATTGTGTAGAGTTGGAAATTCTAAATGGACCCATAGGCCAATGTAATTGTCAAGCTGTAACGTTCGATGACAAGATCAAGCATTTAGGCATTTTTCTTGATTCAGATATGAAATTTGACACTCATGTTACAAAAATATCTAACTTGTTAAGAGTAATATTATTTAAATGTTATAGATTAAGTATGTTTTTACCTGTCAGTATTAAGAGAATGGTTTATTTTTCACTAGTACAGAGTATTGTTAACTATGGGATCTCTATTTACTATTTGTCACCTGAATACATCAAAGTAAAGCTTAGACAGGTGTTACAGAGGATTGTTAAAGTTTTGTTTAATGAAATACCAATCAATCTTTTAGGAATAATGTCTTTTGATGCATTGGCTAAATATACTGACCTAGGGAGACACTACTTCAACGATGATTTTAGAAGAATAAATGATGTAGGATATAATCTTAGGCATAGGCAATTTAGATCCGAAAGGCATTTCAATAACTATGGAACATTAACTTTAGAACACAGAATCCCAACTTTGTTAAATACACTACCACTAGATTTAAGATCAATAGCAAGTAAGAACGAAGTTAAAGTTAAACTGAAGAATTATTTTATAGAAAATCCATAGCCACTACCCATCACATTGATTATTACAGTAGCCTAGTTAGTTAGTATACTTACATTAGTTAGTCACAATGAACGAAAAATGTTAGTATCACATAAGGGAACACGACAACATAAACTGGGGGGACTATAGGCTAATATTATAGGACTTGGTATTTATTTATTTTAATTTTATCAACATTTTCATGTATAATGTAGTCATTAACCAAGCATGAGTTGAGGAATGAAGATTTGAGCTACATAACCTCACTTTTTACTTCCATCTATTTTGATCTGGACTGGACTGGAATGGATTATTGGTATTGCTTTTTTCCCAAAGTGAGGAGACAGGATAGGGGAAATATTGTTAGTTTTTATTCATAAAGTCTTTTGGTATTGTAAAATGCTAATCACTCGTTGTTTTATGAGTATTTTATGAGTATGAGTATTATTGTGTTTGGTTGTCTCATGTATATGTAAACTTATACATGATATGGAATGGTGAAACTGGGTGACA
This sequence comes from Macrosteles quadrilineatus, assembly GCF_028750875.1. Lineage (NCBI taxonomy): Eukaryota > Metazoa > Arthropoda > Insecta > Hemiptera > Cicadellidae > Macrosteles > Macrosteles quadrilineatus. The sequence goes on from NW_026542610.1 coordinate 2,293,423, forward strand.
GAGGCATTGACGGCTCCGAGTTTTAACACGGGGCTACCAGCCCGGCCCAGGATTAACTATTTCCATAATACTACTATGATGCACACACACACGCATATATAATAAACACACAAACTCATAGTCAAATATAATAATAAAAAAAAACATAAAAAGAAAAAAAAGAAAAAAAAATGTTTTTGTTCAAATTATGGTTATTTATTAAAGATTATTTAATTCGAAAATAAAATAAATGGATTTATACGATGTACCTGTAAAAGATAGTATAATAAGGCAATAGATATAAGTTTTCCTCTCTAATAGCTTGCAGCTAGAGAGGTATACAAGGCGCTGCAGTGTACAACAAATTTTCGCATGCGAGAAATAAACAAATTGAAATTGAAAATTATTATATTTTCATGCAATCTGCTACACTCAAGAATATAATATTTTAAATTAAACACAATACACCCATGTTTGTTTTAACTTTGAATATTTAATTTTAAAATTCCTATAAAGTTGTTTAGACTACATTTTCGAATTCGCAAATTAACATTGAATGTACAAAATCGGTACTGTATAATATATTTAGTTATATTATAATACAATAGTAGTCATATTAGGTAAGTAAAATAAATTTAAAGTGAAATTATTTTCGCAATCCACAGTGTATGTATCGTGATATATATTAAAGACATTTATATGAGCTCAGTGGTTTCTTACCAGTTTAACTAAAAAAAAATTAACTAATTTAAAAAACAATAAACAAATAAAAATAAATAAAACTCTACGAATAAATAGTATTACTATGTTTAACTCAAAATAATAGTTAAGAATTACTGATTCAGCATCAGAAAACAAATTCCGATCGATTTGCTGAGGTAAAGTGTCAAGAGACAATTATCCACTTGAGCAATTTTCAATCAGCTGTGATTGGTCTGTGTTCTCGGGTCTGTGATGATTGTATACTGATTGGTTCAAAATGAACTTTGGGTAAGTTTGGTATCATTTCGTCCATCTGGTGCTGTTGACTGATTACCTTTAACTTTGTATTGATTTTCATACTTTCAAACTTATGTGTGTATCAAATTGTTCTAGGAATTGGGAAAATTTCATGTAAATACTAGCAGGCAATCACTCAAACTTCCATTTCCATTCAATAAGTACGATTGACGGGGTATTATACTATAATATTGGATGCATGAAATAGGCTGATGTGATTGAAATTATTAGTGAAAGAAGAATATGCGATAAATATTTCGTTTAGAGCGGTATTTATACAAAACATTTTAGTAAGTCGTAGCAAGCTCGATGTTTTTATTTGATGCATAAATCCAGTGCTTTCCGTGAATATTTGACAATGAACTGTCAGCAGAAAAACGATACACGATTAAATAATAGTTTTCATATTTAGGACTTTTGAATAACACTTTTTGTATTTGCTGTTCCAAAGAAGGTTGCAACAAGTATGTTCACTATTTTCATAAATATCCATTTGGACACATTAGTGTATGCTTTTGTAATGTAACGTAATCTTATCAATAAAACATATTTCTGGCTAGCTGTTAAAAATATTAGTAAATTACCATCGCATTTGAGTAGCATAACGATCAGTGGTTGCTAGTTTAATATTTAAAACAAATCAAAAAGTTTGTTTATTTTAAAGATTTATTTAAGCATAAATCTTTAAAATAAAGAAATAAATCATCGTTGCAAATAATTTGTTTGATCTCTAGTTTTCATTGGTAACAAATGTGAGGAGTTTCAAAGCCAATCAACAAACAATCAATCTTTGGACGACGTATTTTCAATCCCCACCTGATTGACAACCTGGTTTTATGATTGTCACTTACTAATTTACCTTTTATGTGTGCGTGTGGGAAAGTATATTTGGTAAAATATCCAAGTTTTATATTTTGTTTTAAATAGTTTACCAATATTGTTAATATTTATTTAATTTCCGAGCATTTAATAACACGTAGACCTAAAATTCTGATCAAAAAATTATTTACTAACACGAGAAAAAGTATATATATATATATATATATATATATAATATTATTTCATATCATATCATTATACTATTTGCCATTTGGGTCTAATCGTGATTGGAGTGTCTAATTTAAATTATCACTACTTAAAATTTTTTATGTTCATTGACATTTTAGTAATATAACAGTTTAAGTGTAAATTTATGTTTAAATTGCTATTAGACTATTTAATTATACATTTCGTAAATTTAATAATATATAAACACTAATGAAGAAACAATTCAAAAGTATTGCAAGTATTAATGAAACGTATAAGGTATATTTTTACTGTCATTCTTCAAATCATTCCATGGATAAATAAAAACAAAGTGGGATATAAAATGTTTTGTAAGTATTACCCGCTGAAAATATCCTAAGTGTAGGGTTGTTTTTTATTCGTAACACGTACCGCAAATATTGTGGGAGGTCATAAGTTACTTGTGAAATAAACCATGTTGCAACGCCGGTTGCATACAAACTCAATGCTTTCAGCAAACGTGTTACGTCTATACTGACTTTAAATGGAACATAAGATTTTTAACTAGTTGAATCATCTACAACCGATTTAAAAATATCATTAAAAATTTATAAGAGAGCGAGGTGAGCGAAGCTCTTTAACTACACTCCTGCTTTTATTTTTATGTTTATATGAAATAAACGTATCATTGTCTTAAGATACTGCAAGTAGACATCGCATTGATGTGAACCAAATGTTCTATTGACTTTGGCATAAATCATTTTATATATGTGATATAAAATATAGCATGGACATTGACCATTGATATTGTATAAGTAGCCTATACAATTAATTCATGATACCATTAACTTTGCATACTGTAAGTATACATGCTATTTACGTTAACTAGACCTGCCATTGACTTTTGACACTACAAGTAAAGATCTCATTTCACGGAAAGAGATAAAGCATTGGCCTTGGATACTACAAGTAAAGATTTAATTTACGTGATCTAGATTTAGCATTGACTTATGATACTGCAAACTGTAAGTAAACGGCCAATTTACGATAAACAGATGTAGCACTGACTTTGGAAACGTATTGGATTAATATGATAGATCCGCTCAATATTGCAAGCAGATAACTGTATTGTACACCTAGTAAGCAATATTAGTATTGGTACATAATTTATAATAATATAAGATAATACATAAACTCAAACTGCACTTTAAAGGTATATTTTTAGCGAATTTCCCTATAGGGAAGTAGCTATTACCGTAGGTGGCACGGTAAGACCTAGACCCGGAACCGATTTACTTTTTCATTTTGATGTCCCCAGAGGCCAAAAACACCATTCGTTCAAATTTATATATATATATATATATATATATATATATATATATATAGAGAGAGAGAGAGAGAGAGATAGAGAGACTTATATATACAGGGTTAGTAAAAAGTGTGGAGACCCCCTGTTATTTTTTTAACGGCCCATACTAGAAAAACTTAACTCGGCACAACATTATGACATGTTATGAAGTACTTTTTGGGCATAACCGCCACTTGGTGTACATCCCCAAAATGGGGGATTTTGGGGAAAACTAAAACAATTCAAATACAAAGACCCATCGAGTGACCCCTCATTTTGAAGGTCCTGGTAAAAGAAAACCAATAACGCAAATCAGAGGTCTCTATCTCAGTTCAGTACAAAATGGCAGCCAATTGAAATTCTCATAAGTTCCCAAACCCAAAATGGGGGATTTCGGGGGAAACTAAAAATTTTTAATGATTAGCCCCATCGAGTGACCCCTCATTTTGAAGGTCATAATAAAATAAAACGAACAACGCAAACTATATGTATCTATCTTAACACAGTAAAATATGGCAGCCAATTTAATATAAAATTGCAAGTTAATTCCGATTTCTAAGGATTTCAATCAGCTTCCATTTTTTACTGGATTGAGATAGAAACCTCTAGTTTTCGTTGTTAGTTTTCTTTTACCAGGACCTTCAAAATGAGGGGTCACTCGATGGGGCTTATCTTTTAAAACTTTTGAGTTTCCCCCAAAATCCCGCATTTTGGGTTTGGTAAGCAAGTGGCTATTAGGCTTAAAAAGTACTTCGCAACATGCCATAAAGGTGTGTAGAGTATAGTTATACTATAGTGAGCCGCTACAAAATTTACAGTGGGTCTCCAGACTTGGAAAGCTGTAAGTTAAATTTAACTTCTGAGAATTTCAATCAGCTGCCATTTTTTATTTAAATGAGATAAAGACCTCTAGTTTGCGTTGTTAGTTTTGTTTTACAAGGACCTTCAAAATGAGGGGTCACTCAATGGATCTTTGTATTTGAAATTTTTGAGTTTCCCCCAAAATCCCCCATTTTGGGGATGTACACCAAGTGACGGTTACGCCCAAAAAGTACTTCATAAAAGTCATAAAGGTGTGCCGAGTTTATTTTTTCTAGTATGGGCCGTTAAAAAATAACAGAGGGTCTCCACACTTTTTACTAACCCTGTATATACGTCCGTGAACGCGTTAACTTGAGTAATTTTTGTCCGATTTTGATGAAATTTGGTTTAAAGGTGTAAAGCGGGATAAACTTGAATGAGTTCGCGAACCAGCACGATCGGACCATGGGAACGGGGCTTTACGGGGGGTTTTATAAAGGAAATAATTGGTTTTTCTCACTTTTGACCCTCAAAACACAAAATTTCCCGATTTCTCTTTAGACCTTTTTAAAGAGCTTAAAAAACAAATAATTTAGTATATAAAAGTATTTTTGTTCGATCATTAGTAACGGAGAATATTAAAAAAATTGTAAATTTAAAATTCCCATGTTATTCTTATGGAGAATATTGTCAAATGTTGTAGTTTGTTTGTTTATGGATATATTTTGATCAAACTTGGCAAATTTATTTATTTTGTACTAAGCTATCAATATTTTACAAAAAAAAAAAACACACTTTATTAGTTTCCTTGAATCCGCAAACCTACTAATTAAACCTAATGTTATTAAAATATATTTAACTGAAAATCTATTCAGACAAATGGAAATTCGCTTAGTCGGCAGGTTTGCTGCGGCGAAGGTATTTATTAATAAGAGAAGGGTTACGTTAAAGATTCATTAAATAGCAAGATAAAAAAATAACATTACAAAAATGTACTGTGTTTAATTTATGAAACATAAAATTTCGATTTATACAATAAAACGTAACTGAAAAATATTACTTGCTTTCGTACAATTTGTTATTGACTAAATTAAGTTTATAAAACATAAATATATATATATTAATTTGCCGATTAAAATTATATTTAATTTTCGAAGTAGTTTTTCCGTAACAAACTTAAGGTGCGCCAACGGTTGTGTTATTAGAGATTGTATTGAATAATTAAGTTTTAATCAAACTATGACTTCTACTCCTATCAGACTTCTACTCCTTGGTTGATTATTATTTTACCAAGAGGTCAAAGCTCTCTTTTAGGGCTTTCATAAGACATTGTCTAATTCGAACTCTAGCTTCAACTTCTAGTTTAAACTCATTTAAATCTATATTTTACGGTACTGTCATATAAGTAAAAAACAACCAAGTTACAAAATATATTATTTTTTTATTTAAAATCTTTTTTGATCGCAAAGCATACTTATGAGGTAAAATTTATACTAGAAAAGAAAATATTTTGTCATTTCACTTTTTAATGCCCTTTAACTCCACAGTCCCCATCTCCATGAATCAAATGTACAACCTATAAAACATTAAAAAATCCACAAAAGAATAATCTTTACAATTACATGGACAAAGTGGGATTAGCCTGGAGTAAAAAATCATTTGAAGGGCTGAAAAAAATACAATTAGTTTACACTTTAGGGCCGAACATGATAAAGAAGTCTAGTTGGACAAGTAGTACAATTGTAAAGCTGTTAATTGCCCAGTTGGTAAACTTGTGTTGATCCTCTGTGATGAAACTTTGGTCGAGTGTGGTCTCGGTCCTGCTCTTGTAGTCAGACAATCAACTTGTCTTTACATTGGACAACCTAAATTCAACTAATGTATGCGCTAAACAAAATGTTTTGTACGCTTACTGATTTGAACAGTAAAATTTCTAGTCTAGTTCAAACTTTGACTTTGGTTTGATCAGATGGGAAAAAGGCAATGCTTAGAGGAAAAGATAACGGATACACCACTAGCGGAAGATGCACGTATGTCAGTGACAGTACGTCGTCAGTAAAATTAAATTATGAAAATAGAATTGCATAGTTATGTATGAAAACAAATAATAATACATAGTTTTAATTCCCTACATTCATGTTGTGACACTATCACAAAACCAGTTAATAGAGTTTCGTGGGATTCTTTGTAATTTTAATAATTTATTTGTTAAGTTTTATATGTTTTCACGAAATTTCTCCCAAACTAAAATAGATGTTTTTTCATAGGAAAGAAAAAGGTTGCTGGCTATAACTTAAATTTCAAACAGATTAATGAAAAATTTAATATTTTCTGAAAGTAACAGAACAGGCTTGGAAGCTGGATGCCGTTATTATCCCTAAGATACAACAAAGAAGATTGCCTTTGTACTTGCATTATTGCAGAGAGGAATATTAATCTGTTTTCCATTTTGAATTATAAAAAACATGACAATACATACAACTTTAAACTATTGTTATAATGTATCGCAGTTTCGTAGTATGAATGTCTCTATTTTGATGCGACTGGACGAATTTAATATGTTAAAATATATATTTTAACAAGAAACGTGTGTTTGCCAGACTAAAAATTTGTAATCTAAGATTAAAATTAAATTTGAATACAATTTAAGCACTGTTGTTTCCTTGTTAGGTAAATATTTAAAAGCTAATGAAAGAGTGTTTTAATTTAATTTTTAGTATTAGTTATAATGAAAAACAATCTGGAAACAAGTGTCTTTAAGTTGTATTTTTGAAAAAAATATGGGGTTTTTTCTAATCCCTAACATTAAAAACTGTAGCAATTAATAAATATTTTTACTCAGTCATTCCTTCGGAATAGTTTTTCACTTTACTTTTAATTGCAAATGATTTCAGTGCTTGTTCTGTAAATACATAAATTTATTTTTAAGAAATATAATTTTAAAGCTTAATAAGTTATCCGAATCTAGTTTTGTTCCAACGATATACGTCGATATTCCTTTTACTGAAAAATAATACATTATACTACTTGATGTTTTTCAAACACAGTTATTGATTATTAATTAACAGCTCAACAAACATTATTTATACAGGGTGACAAAAAAGTCTGGAAACGGTTTAATATCTTTTTAACTAAATTCATTAGAAAATTCAAACATTTTACATCAACTTATATGTATGAAAACTACTTTTTGCAATCATTGCCATTATTTGACCTTCACCAGGGGACGGCCCACGAGGAGTAGGTACATAATATTTAATGTAAGCGTAGGTTGATATGCACATCATTTTAAAGGTTTGGTCAAGTGGAGTTCATTGCCGGAAACCGCGTCAAAAAAGGTTCATCTGTTACAAAATGGCGGCCTTAGTATTGGCAATTACTCGTATTAAACATTAGTTTGAGAGCTTAAACTGTATTTTAAAGTCAACTAGCTCATAGAATAATAGTATTCAATCTTCAAAACAAATTTAACCGGGTTTCAGATTTCCCTGCTAATGTTGACTATGAGTATTTACCAATACTAAGGCCTCTGCAGGTATATTCCGCAACAACTTTGAACTGCCGCCATTTTGTAACAAATGAACCTTTTTTGACGCGGTTTCCGGCAATGAACTCCACTTGACCAGACCTTTAAAATTATGTGCATATCAACCTATGCTTACATTAAAGATTATGTACCCACTCCTCGTGGGCCGTCCCCTGGTGAAGGTCAAATAATGGCAATGATTGCAAAAAGTAGTTTTCATACATATAAATTGATGTAAAAGGTTTGAATTTTCTAACGAATTTAGTTAAAAAGATATTAAACCATTTTCCAGACGTTTTTGTCACCCTGTATAATGTACAGAGGTAGATGGTAAAGAAAGGGAAGTTTATCCAAGGCATTAAAAAATATTTGGCCCCTTTATAACCCAATGATAACGTTGGCTGGGAATCCTAGTTCTTGCCCGGATATACTTATAATATTAGGCTAATGTTGAAATCAATAAATTCGCAGTAGTCAAACAGTTAACTGTATTGTCTTGTTGCATTACAACATATTAACATTCGAAGTTTACTAAGGTTATGTATATTCCTGCAAAACATGTTATGCATTTAAAACATATCTATGAAAAATATAGCAAATTACTCTTAATGTAATAAATGTATAATACTTTTTAAATATACCCGATTTTTCATTTGCTTTTGTGATATAGTTATTGGTTTTCTTGAATTCAGATCAAATTGATTTGAACGACATTCTGAGTTTAAGCTACAATATTGGCAGATAATATTTTTATCTTGTTTGGGCTGCACTTGATTTTACGTCCGGAAATCGATCGAATGAAATTATCGATTAATATATAGATTATTTCATTCGATATATCAAGTTTGGTTAGTTAGGTTAACCTAAACTAACTAACCAAATAAAGTAGTCTAAGATATCGATATTTTTTATTCGAATGCGTGTAGGACGTAAATTAAAGTGCAGCCCTTGTTGCACGAGTAAACGTGTATGGAACTACAAGCCAGAACAATAGCATTTTGATATCTATCCTCAGTCAAATGTGATCGTAAAAATAACGGTAAGAGGATTGTTCTCAAGATATATCCACATTCTAAAACATAACTTTATTTCCCTGTTGTATCTTTGTAGAACAAATTAATCGTAATCATATGTTTTTAAGTTCGTAAATTGGACCTGCATTTCAAATAAAAAGTAATTTTTGTGATATCAGAAAGTAAAAAATATCCGTTTTACTCCAACATGTGACACTCAAAATTAAGATTTTGCATATTACTAAGAAAGATGTTGCCTAGTATATAGAGAAATTGAGATGTGATGACGTACGCTTGGTGAGATGTTGGCAGTTATTTCATCTAAAACAGCATTACATGGAATCCTTGTAGCCGAATGTTTGCTAAAATAAACCTAACTTGTCAACCATAAGCTGGTTGTGGTTCATCCTTGATCATGAACATTTTGTTATAAGTTTATGTTGCAGAACATTTTAAAATGGTAAGAATTTTTATTAGGGATTTAAATATAAAATAAACTATGACAAAAATTAATTTTTGTACTTAAACCTGGGTAAAAATTTAAAAAAATATATTTAAATGTGGTTAAATCTGCTTATTGTGTATGTAATGCATGAGTCCATAAAGACAAACACCATCGTAAGTATTGCTCTAATTTTAACCAAAAGCATCCCTTAATGGTCGTTTCCACCCAAAGCTCGGACATTCTTCATAAATTTGTAGTACTACTAGACTTTACATACAATACAAAAATTTAGTTAACTACTTTGGTATATACAAAAAATTGCCAAAAGTAAGTAAGGCTACTAAACATGAACAGTGCCATTCATCCAATGATGAATTTACGGTGATTTAAATCCATTAATTTATATTGCTAGATTATTGATAAATCTAACTATAGTAAATTTGTAATGAATATTAAAAACAAAACTAAAAATAAAATATGTCCTTGGTGTAGTTAAAAGCTTAAAACATCTGAATGACAATTAATGTTATATATTTTAAACAGAATAATCTATTTTTATACAATTTGCTTTAAATGGTACATATTATATATATACTAGTGTACATGTTGCTCGAAATCGAGCAATTGCAAAGAAGTACAGGAGTTATTTATAAACAAATTACTTGTTTAAAAACTAATAACGTTCATAATTTCCAATGATTTTTAAAGAGTCAACTAAAAGATTATTAACCAATGGAAATACTCACAATTCACAGTCCTATTCCAGTTTAAAGGGTGAATTTTTAACAATCACACTGCCCATGGACGGGAAAAGGTAAGCTTACAATTTAAGTCAACTTAAAAAGGCTGGCAGCTTTTGTAAAGTACCGTACCTAAGTTATTTAGCCAATTTGTAGACAATAAGGTGTAGGCTACTTTAAACTCTACAGGACAGAGTTAGGCGAAAACTGGTAGAACTCTGAAATGGTGTTATTTATCATAGGCTTACACATATGTCAAATCCTTAAAATAAAAATTTAATAACTAATAACTTATATCATTAAACACAAACCACCATCCAAAACTATACACATTTGTAATACAACATAGATAATTTACAGATTGACTGTTTACAATTAACATATGTACTTCTTCTAACTATTAATTTTTGCTTCGCAACGGGAAAAGTCTGTTTCATAATCATTGAAATAGATTTATAATAAATAATCTTTCATAAAGTTTAAGATTAAATAAACCTACCACACAGTTGTTTTATTTTTTTTATCAGCTGTCTGAAATTGTGAAATAGGCATCTGACAATTCTGGTTGTTTACATGTAAATGTCAAAGCAAATGTAAACATTGTGAATTTTATCATGCTTCCATGGAGACCAATTATGAATATTTAATTTCTGACAACAGCTGGAGTTTCAAAACAATTTTTGTTTCCCATGTTAATCTTATGGAGAAATACGAAACTTTAAAAGGCCCCATGGCCTCACTCTCTAATTATTTCCCTAAAATGAAAGTTTCCTGCACAACTTCACGTTACGCTCTTTCCAATGACACCAAAAACATGTCAATCGGTTCAGTAGTTTCGGAGGAGTAATTGTCACAAACATCCTGCTTGCGTATGAAATAAGTACGAGAGGTCGTCCAGTGGTCGAAACTCGACCAAAAATATGTAATGTACTCACTTCTCTATTTTCACTCCACACTGTAAATAAAACACGTGATTGGAGTTTCTTCCATTTGTTTTGCTTTTCTGTTTATATTTCGTTGTTATTTCGTCACCAGCATGGCAACGCATAAGATCCATGTTAACTTTTTCAAATTTTTAAACTAATTTTTTGTGCTTATCTTTGAGCCTATTTAAATTTACAAAGGGATTCTGCACACCTACAGGAAAATTGCTTTCTAACGGTATGCGCAGAATTACCCCACGATGCACACAAGCTGAGAAAAAAGGTTTTAAAGAAACATGCTTGCCTATTAATATATACATAGATATATTTTGAAGAATTTTATTTCCTAAAGTGGGTAGATTAAGATACATTCTTCTACCCATATGTTCTTCTACTTATATGTATTAAGTATCCACGAAAATGTTTTGTTCTTTATATTTCCCCCTTATGTCTCCGCAACCTTCAATTTCAAATTATCAATAATTTCTAAGCTTCATTTTTTTCTTAGAAAATGCAAAATACAGTACCTAAATCCCAAAAAAACTGAACTGCAAAGGTAGTTCCAAAACAGTATAAACATTTGTTTTCGAAATAATATTTTTACAATGACGACACACTTTTGGAGAAAAAAAATGTTAGGCCTAAAAAAATAAATCAACATTTTATTACATCTTATCCCAACACCTATTTTGAAGAGCTCAGTAGTTGAAAAATCCACGACTTAAATATAAAAAGTTTTTTACCTTTTGATGTTACTTATACATTTTAATAACTTTATTACAAGGTTCTTTTACTGAGATTCATGGAGAACAGTTCAACATTGTAATAAAATAAAATGAAAAAAAATTCATTTACATTAATGAATAAAATATTAAAATCTAAAATATTCTATGTTAAGTATAAAAAACGCATTTTCAAAAAATAATTTAATTCATTCCCTTTGAAAGCCTACTCGATCAAAGTGATGTCTTCTTTGCGTGTTTGTTTACTTATTCAAGATGGAAAGACTAGATCCTTTCTCACTTTATAAGTTATTTTACTAGTTTTGCACATTTGATATTATGATTTGACATATAGTGTTTATGCATTATTTAAAATCAGTAAACTTACATTTTAATTTATTTAAAAAGGAAATGTAAAATACTTTTCTATGATAATACTAGAACTGTATAAAATGGCCAAGGGTTGTTGAAAATAGTTTAGACATAAGGCAGTAAGAAAAGCTGACGTTTAGGAGAATTTAAAGACAAACAACAGACTTTCTGAGTAAAAATCGATCTTGATTGATCTTTGTATCCACTGGTCTAGATACAGATTTATATCCTTTTACAATGATACAAGTTTCTTTGTGTATTCTAGACCTATGTAGATAAGATAACAAGTCTTTTCAGAACTTTTTTCGTTCTTTCTTTTACCTTTGTGAGTAAAAAAAAAAATAGTATTTGAGTCTTACAACTTGAATGTAAACATCACATGAGAATAATACATCTTCATTTAAAGCGATGCCTAATGTCTTTTAGTTCACATTCTCGATTCACCTAGTTAATTCTTAAACTTTTTGAATAATGTAACGTTTTTTTTTATTTTTTTACCACTGCCACTTGCTTTATTGTAATGGAAACGTAACTACGCTCTACATATATAACTTTGTGACTTCTAGAGTAGTACGTTTTCTGTGCTTCTAGTCACACTCAGTAAAAACTTTAAGACAATAATAACATAAAACTATATGTTACGTAGTATAGTTTGTCAAAATATAGGAAAGTAAATAAATATGTTACATAATCTTCTAGTGTTTCCCTTAAATTATTATAATATGCATAGTATTTTCAATACTTTTAGTAATAAAAACAAGTTGAATACGATTCAAACAAACCCACATTCATGTCATTGCAGTATACTTTGATAAATCATAAGTATAGCTGGATGTATTTTATATACATGTTTTACGATTTTGATTCCATCATCTACTCACTTTTATTAAAGAATATTGATAGTGTAATGCATATTATAAAGCCTAATTCATACTACAACATTTTTAATAAAGTTAATTTTTAAGAACCTATTTGCATTCAGTTCATAGAATAAACTCTTTATTTTATTATCATATTGCGTACACAGATCAATAATGTCTAATGTCTTAAAGATAATATATCATAAGCAAATTAAGAACACAAAGTAAACTTGCTTTCAGTAGGGTTTGAGAAGCGTTATTTAGTCTTTGAAGTTAAAATTAGAAAGTAATTAGGAAGGATGGAAGTTTAAAACCCCAAATTCTGACTTAAACTTCTAAAAGTGACTTTAGAGTCGGAAAACTTTGGCTTTACGCAAAAAATTTTTAAAAAAGAGGATGGTTTTATTATTATAGGGAATAACAACATAATTCAACTATATACAATCCTTTAACATACGTAGCACCCTTAAAAATTCGAGATGATATTAGATATTTCAATAAAAATAAAATTGTATTGTAGTATTTCCTTGTTTCCAAATTCATTATAGAAATTTGGTTTAATATTCCACCTACCTACTATACCAGCATATAACAATTTGGAAATACCGGACCATTTGTTAGTTAACAGACCTCTATCCACTGGATTACCTAGCGTAGTAGGACAAACGTATAAAAATAGTAGAATAAAATGCAAATTATAGGAACCAGTTTATTTATTCGATCTTCTCGCTAACTAGAAATTTAATATTAGTCTGTAGCCCTCCTGAAGACTGTTCAAATATGGCCACAGGCAGTAAGATAGTAAATATACTGACTTAAGACCATGGTTAAGATCATGGTGATATATAACTAGAATATGTTAGGGATGTAATTCCCAGCAGGTCCTCCTCGTTGAAAAATATAACACCCTCCAAAGTATGGTAAATTGTATATTTACAGATTCATTTTCAGATTTGTATATGAATGAATAAATATTTTACATATTCATCAATGTATAATAATTTTTTTTTATTTACAGAAAATTATTATAAAACACTACTTACATTAGCCCTATGCCAGTTCAAGTTTACTTCAGTGTTGTGTGGTCTTTGAAGTGGAATTACACAAAGGAAGAAAGTTTTACTAAGTTCTAAAATTAACTTAGGAAATTTATTTTACTTTGGCTGAAGTCAATTAATTACATTATAGCTGTTTAACTTACTAAGCATATTACAGCATAATGATAGTTGATAGTAGTTTTTCGTCAATATAATAAAAGACATTTTCCAAACATGTATAAAAAATTTTCATACAACAAAATTAATATATTTTTAGTAAATCTTACTACACAATTTAACTGCAATAACAACATGAGTGTTGACCAACGGAACGCAAATATGCTTCCTTTTATTGATGAGTCATGAGCACAAAGATAAGCTTAAATTATTGAATTATGAGTTCAATGTATGATTTTTTTTCTAAAGGTTCCAAATATCTGAAGAAAAATAACAATATCATTTTATTATAACATTAATAATCATATTTAATCCATACTCATACTAAATATTGCATTTTATGACATATTTAAAAATAATGAATAATACATGATATAATATAGTACTGTATATTAAATAACAATGTAAACGAATCAACTTCAGCCTGCTTTGAAACTTTACCATTGACAATTAAAACCATTAGTATTTTTTTATAATATGGTAAAAAATTAAGTAAACTAAAAAAAAAATTAAGTTTGAATAATTTATTGAAAAATATCGAGGAACGAATACAATGAATAGTATTAAACCAAGAAAGTATTTCACTTAACCCAGTGATTAAATAAATCAATAATTCTATATATAATTTAAGATTTAAGAAACGATATTTATATTAAAGGTTTTAAGCTTTTTAACATCACATAAACATAAACGTGAAAAACGTTTTATACTGAATTCAATATTAAATATTATTTTTAGTGTGGGGCCTATGCTATATTTTTTTTTGACAATATTAGGTTGAAAATGCTTTCTGAATATGAAAACTATTTAATTAACATTGTGTACAAGTTTAAGTTGGAGTTATAAGTGGGAATTATATCTATGTTGAGTAATTGGTAAATATATACAATAAATGATTGCCAACGACACAAAAAAATGTTTTGAAACAAATAAAAATAGGTGGTTGAGTCTACATAATCCTACTCCATGCCATACATCAACCTAATCCCAGTTTTGTCCCTGTGTGAGCCTCCATACATCACGTGACATACTAGGCCAAGCTCTGAGGTTATACTTGAATATACGAGATGCTACTCTTCCTATGAAGATCCTCGCATAGGTTAATACAATATTATTTGATATTATAATAACAGGTTTTTATGATAAAATTACTTACTAACTAAACAAATATATATTTATAGTTTTGATGATTTGAATTTTGTTGGTAAATTGAAAATAATGCTGTTCTCGAAAATGGTTTGATTTTAAGGGAAAATATTGTAAAAAATGTATAATCTTTTAAAAAATACATAGGTAGTTTGCCTTGTACACAGTACAATACAGAATGCTCATATATTTGTTTACATTCTTGGTGTTTATGTTATTGAAAATTTTACCCTAAACTGATAAAAACCGACTGATAAAGACTGTTTATATTACAACAAAAAATGTGAAACTTTTACTCGATAATATAGAGTAAAATTTACATCAAAGCTTTTTTCTCTAAATCTTTTCTGCAGTTTAAATTTAGGGAATATGCTAATATGAGCCAGTGTTTGCTACAAGCAGTTTGATAATATTTCATAATCATAAATTTTTATTATTTCCGATATACCTGGTATACATTTCTTACTTGAGCCAAAATATATTTATTATTTTTAATATTAACAACACCATGTTTAGACATAGTTTCAGATAACATTTGAATGTAAGGCTGATTGACTTTTAAAAACAAACCAAATGAATGCGGACTATTGGTATAATGTGACAAAGTTTAATTATTTAGTTATACATAAATTACACAAAATACATATATGTATTTATTTATGATGAGACGATTTAAATTCTTGTCCGGGAGCCTAGGCTAAAAGTTTTTTACCTAGAAATTCCAGATATTCTCGTTATGTCATGGAAGGTGCCACTGCGGAGATGGTAGGTCTGGGTCGGTCCCCATTAGGGGCTCTCGTTGCAACGCACGATGTTGTGTCTTGATCGTCCAATATACACCACACCGCCTCTGTTCCTAGTTCACTTTGTCTTTTTCTCAAAAATTTAAACTAAGATCAACATTCAAATTATTTAACCAATCATATTTACTGTATCATAGTTAAAATGTTTCTACATATATAGTGTTCATTATTTATCTGAGAGTAGTGAATATATTCGATGTATGCTATACTGTTAAATAAATAACAATGTGATATCGTTGTAGAGCATAACTGAAATTGTCTGTAATTTATGCAAACACTCTGTCTCAGTCACAGCTCTGCATTCATTTTTAATCCTTTGTTTTTATATGAGTGTTGTCCTTCCTTTCATATTTTTACTCCATTTTCCAACCACATGTTTAGTAAACAAAAATATTTAGCTTTTAAAACATTTTTTAAAACCTTTAACGAAACTACACGTATTAAGTCACTTGTACAAATTTGAGCCATCAACTAACATTAAATAATGCTGGATAGTATTATAAATACATGAATTTATTAAGATATTAGCGGAATCTTTAAAATTTAATTAGAGTTTTATTTTATATAATGATATCTGGTATGCAGGATAGTAAAATATGCACCTGTTTAAAAGCAAAATGTTATCTTAAATTCGTTTTGTCTAAATATGGTATTATGTTTCATTTGTAAGCTTTTATTGAATGATTTATATAGAAGCAGAAAAACAAATATAGTTATAAACGTGTGAAAAAATTAATTCGTCTAAGTTAATAAAGAATTTTAAGTCTAAATAGGTTGGATAAGTGATTACAAAACCCCTTGACAAGATATGTGTATAATAAATTAACTATTTATTTAAAGTCATACAGAAAATGATACACAATCAAATACAAAAGATGTTAAAAATTAATCTATGTAAACGTATTTAACTGCAGGCTTGACTTATTTAAATAAAATACAATTTTATTTAGTTTAGTTTTCCGAAATGAAACTAAGATTTAAAACATGTTTTCCCTTCTTGAAGAGAAAATGTTGTACTGTTTGAACAGTGATGCAAAATGTCTTAACTTCAATCAGTATGAAAGGCAAAAAATAGAATAGAACAAATATAGAAAATGTATGTAAGACATGTTATAGGATATAATAATTTATTTTAGATATTTAATAATATTATCTTACTGTGCAAGCCACGGACCACCAAAGATATAATAGCTAATTATGTAACGTTCATTTTACCGTCATTCAAAATGTAGACATTACGCTGTATATTTACACTTGCACAGATAAATTAAAATGTATACATAATAATTAATTTAAGCAATCTCTAATACAAGCTAGTCAATTAATTTAGTTCGCAACAATCAACACATGTTAAGGCTACAATGGTGTTGTACAAAATGTGATTAACAAACAAAGCATTGCTCAGGGGAACTCTTTATTGGACTGTTATTGCCCGTTTAATCTCAAACATGAGAATTTTAATTAACGCTTAATATAACATCCCTATTAACTTTGACCCTTGTTTGTTTGTTTTTGTTTTTGTTTTTTGTTTTTTGTTTTTTGTCTATACTTCTATACGAACAATGTTTTCACAAAAGTTATAAGTGTTATGGTACGTTAAATTTTTTTTATCTTCAAAAATATTACTATCAAATTATTGGAATTTTATAGTTATAAAAATTTAAATAAAGGTTAAGTAATATTATTGAAGATGTAAAATTTTACTAAACATTAAACTAACTCTTTATGTAAAAACATCGTAAGAAAAAAGGAAAAAAACTAGGCTCAAACTTAATAGGGATGTTGTATTAAGCGTAAATTTAAAGTCTTAAAAGGCTTAAAAGTTAGTAGCGAGTGATATTTTTCTGAGGAACTCGCTGTAAAGGTGGGCTATAAACATTAAACTAATAATTTGTCAAAAGTAAAAACCAATTTTAGGTACATAATAAATAGTAGCTTAGTTATCTTACATTACAGCACTATATACAGGTTGAAAACTAAGTCTGGAACCTATTTTTTATTCTTGAACCATAAGAGAAAAAAATACTAAAGTTCACATATTCTTTTTGGTGATAGCCCAGCACACATCTGCCCAATTAATCATTGACCGGATAACTCCTTTGGGGACGGTCCACAAGAAGTCAGACAAAATTCTTAAACATCAGCATAGGTCGAGTTTGGTATTAAAATACTAAAGGTCTCCCCACAAACCTGAATTCAAACGGAAAATAGAGTAAAAAATAACAGCTGTTCAATTATTCCTTGAATTTGCAATGCTTAATACTGTGAGGCGCCCTCTAGAAGTCGTATGAAAATCATAAACGTAAGCACAGGTTGATATGCACATCCCATTAGCCGCAAATTTTGACAAAAAATGTCAGCCGGGTAAACAATGGCAGCCGTTCTATGATTCAAAATGGCAGATTATTGAAATATTTGACCGGCTGCCATTTTCGACTTGGTTGTCCGTTTGAGTTGGGATTTGTGGCATTGTATTTTACTAATAAAGACTTTTAATTTGATACCAAACTCGACCTATGCTGCTATTTAAGAATTTTGTTTGACTCCTTGTAGACCCTACCCCAAAAGAGGTTATCCAAAAGGGGTTATCCAAAAGGGGTTATCCAAAAGGTGTAATTGATCAGATGTGTGTTACTATCACCAGTAAGCACTTGTGAACTTTGGTATTTTGTTTCTATTGTGGTTTAAACATTTAAACAAATCGTTCCAGACTTAATAAAAAAAAAAAAAAAAAAAAAACTGTCACCCTGTAGAACTGATACGTTACAAACAGTGATGCTTTAATCGCATTTTAAACAACAACACAACTGACAATAAAACCAAATATATACAAAGTAACCTCTAATGTACTTAAAATGTATACATTTATAGATACATATATAACAATACATTTATGATACATACATTGAATGATCATATCTTGACGGAATACACATTTTTCATAAGATCTTTTATATCTATTATTAAAGTGTTTTAATTTTTACATAAATATACGAACTGTTTAGTTTAAGTAACTTAAATTTTTCTCTCCTTGATGTAAATTCCAAAGTTGACGTGGTGATTAAATTTGTTTAAAAACATTGCATGTAAAAAGTGCCAATACAGTAGTACTTGAAGGAACAAAGCACAATTTTAATAAAATCTGTAAAGAGTCCAATGGTAACATTGTGTTTATTTTAAACTCTACTTTATAACATCCTCATATAAAGTTCATTGACAAATTACTAAGTTATATAATACAGCTCTACAACTTTGGAATATTTAAAATATTATTTAAAAATAAACGTTTAATTAGCGTTAAGGACCTAAAGTACAACTGGGTAGAGATATCAGCTGTTGTAATTTCCTATAAGATACCGTCGGCTGGCGAGCTAATTAACCTTAAACCACATCACCACCTGATCTGGGAACTATAACATATTAACCCTAACCTCCGTATTTAATTTAGAAAATATATTTGAACGTATGTTTTTTTTTATGTATACATTTATTAAAAAACTTTGGTTGCAGTACAAACTAGTCATTCAAATTTACGAACATTCGATGATGACAAAATTACATTTGCGTACAAATTAAAAATATAACTAATAAGCGGTTTTGTATTTAATCTTGATCAAACTACATTATGCTCAAAGTGTGATGAGTTATTGGAAGTAACCGTTTAATTCTAACTATTAGTTTATTGATTTATATAAAAAACCGTGAGGTAAAATAAACGGTTATTTACGGTAAACAATGATAAGCTTGGATAGTGTGATTGGCTTTTCTCACAATATAAATTTGCAATAGTCAAGATGTTGATGCCTTTAAATAAATTTAAATATAATTATTGTGGATTTTTTTGACAAGTGCACAGCCAGGTTTCGCTATTAAAATATACTAAAAGTAAGAATGTAGGACTTTAAGAAATGTAAGAATTTATAAATACTTTATGTAACTAATAATAAGTTATAATACATAATGTGTGTGAATCATATAACTTACCAGAAATTAGAGCACAGCGACTTAGTCAGAGCACTGTCATGTATCAACATAATCCTAGTGTTGTCCTCGTATGAGCCTCAATACATCACGTGACCTACACTAAGCTCTAAACTGTGGTGATAAATACTAACATTCCACCAGTTACGTTCACTTAGCTCCACACACCAGTATACATCAACATGATCCTAGTGAAGTCCTCGTAAGTGCCTCAATACATCACGTGACCTACACTAAGCTCTAAACTGTGGTGACAAATACTAACATTCCACCAGTTACGTTCACTTAGCTCCACACACACAGGCATACATCAACATAATCCTAGTGTTGTCCTCGTATGAGCCTCAATACATCACGTGACCTACACTAAGCTCTAAACTGTGGTGACAAATACTAACATTCCACCAGTTACGTTCAATTAGCTCCACACACACAGGCATACATCAACATGATTCTAGTGTTGTCCTCGTATGAGCCTCAATACATCACGTGACCTACACTAAGCTCTAAACTGTGGTGATAAATACTAACATTCCACCAGTCACGTTCACTTAACCCTTCACACACACAGGCATACATCAACATGATTCTAGTGTTGTCCTCGTATAAGCCTCAATACATTACGGGACCAACTATAAGCTCCAAACTGTGGTGATAAATACGTACAAACAACCAGTTACGTCTACTTAGTACTATACACTGTCAAACGTCAACATGATCCTGGTGTTGTCCTCGTGTGAGCCTCAATACATCACGTGACCTACACTAAGCTCCAAACTGTGGTGATAAAATACTAACATTCCACCAGTCACGTTCACTTAACCCTTCACACCAGCATACATCAACATAATCCTAGTGTTGTCCTCGTATGAACCTCAATACATCACGTGACCTACACTAAGCTCCAAACTGTGGTGATAAATACTTACAATCAACCAGTTACGTCCACTTAGTCCTCTACACTGCCATACGTCAACATGATCCTAGTGATGTCCTCGTATGAGCCTCAATACATCACGTGACCTACACTAAGCTCCAAACTATGGTGATAAATACTAACATTCCACCAGTTACGTTCACTTAACCCTACACACCAGTATACATCAACATGATCCTAGTGAAGTCCTCGTAAGTGCCTCAATACATCACGTAACCTACAGCAAACTCTGAACTGTTGATATAAATACTTACATTCATCCAGATGGTCCACTTAGTACACTCTGTCTTACACTACGCTAGAATGTATTCACCGTTTGCAGACATAATTGAAGATTGATACCAACGAATGAAACCTAGGTATGTGTTAGAAACATAACGTGTATATTTCATTTCTGCTCGCTCTTGACTAAAGGCAGTATCGTGATCTAGATGTCCCAAATTACCTGTGGTATTCTGTTACATTTGAATGACGATTGTCAGATACATGTATAGAACTGAAACAACAACCATCGAGATATTTGTCCAAATATACTAGTAAATAATATGTATTGTTCCTTTGTGTACTTAGTTACTAAGTACACAAAGGGACAATACTTATCAACAGCTAGTAAAATTATACGACAGAAATAATAATAAACTATGATCTTATTAATATATGGCCTTATTAACATAAATAACTTTTATTCCTAATGTTTGCATTTTCTTTGTGAAATAAATCTAAGCTATGTTAAGGGTAAAATTGAAATATTAGTTTATCTGTGTTTTATACCTTTACATTTCATTCATTTGTAATCTATTTAAAATGTTAAAAGAATTTATTTCTGATGAGATATATTTTTTACTATTTAACTCAGCGGGTAATGTTAAGCTTGCTGCCTTATTTTTATCCACCAAACCCACTGAACCAACAAATAAAAAAAATAATTATTTGTAAAGAGCCTTTTTTTCCTAGTGGGGTAAGATATTGTTTTATAACCACGCACCGATTGTTGAAATCAACAAGCTGTAGCGGCTATGCGAGCTAGTACCCGTTGACCCGGCTTATGAGCTCCGATAAGCCTCGTGTATCCTGGAACTTCAGGACAGTCTAGGGCGGACATTCGAGTTGTGGATCGCGAACAGTGAGGAGTAGATTTTCGTGTCTCGTGTGGACGACGGGTGTACACTGGTTGGTGGTGCGGTGATATTGGTGGACAGTGAGTGTCGGAGTTCAAGTTGGGTATAGACCCACTAGTGATGAGTGACGACTTGGCTTAATATTTTGGTATCAGTGTGGTACAATAATATCTAGAGAATATACATTCCCTGATAAAAAAAAAACAAGAAGGCTTACACGGGTTAGAGTTGTGCTGATATAATCCTGATAAAGTAGCTAGGGTTTACAGGTGTCAGGGATAATATTAAAGTATATTCCTGACGGGTCTGGGCAGGCGCTAAAGCCCAAAAAATATATATTATTGACCTTTGTAGATATTATTTTGCGTTGTAACAAGAGTTAATTATTTGTTGACGTGCTTAGTTGGAAGCACGTGGCTAGTATGCTATCGTATAAATCCGACGCTTTACTCACGTTACGCTTACGAAACGCTTTTCCAAAGTCTATAAATAACCTGCTTTGAAAAGTAAATTACTATACCTCATTTATACTATCAGTTATCATGATAACGTTATATTTCTAGAGTTATTTTTGATACTATAAAATTTACAAACATATTATTAGCCCCTTTTATACCTACATAGCTCAAGTGAAAACACGGACGTACCAGTAAAACGTAATAACTATTTAGTGTACACGGTACTAACACACACATTGAAGTACACCTCTTAACTCCATTAACATCTTGATGTTTTTATAAAGTCAAACACACATTGAGGAAAAAATACTCTATGAAGATGGAACCACAAAGTAAGGAGTAAGTAATGTAGGGTAATCAAGATATATTCGCCACTGGAAGTCAACCACTTCAATTTGTTGAGAGCAGCAACCACCTGATACCACAGATGGTCTCTGGGTTCTGCTTGTGTTGGAGAATTGTAATTTATTAGGGAAGTTCCTCAAGATGGGTTTGGAAATTTTATTCAGGTTAAAATATTTTTATCTGTAAAAAATATTAAAGGTTTTGTGCATCTGCTGATATTTATGTGTTTTTTGCTGCATTATATCTAACTGTTGTAATAAATATGAATCTTAACAACGGGAACTATAATATTTACATTGCTAAATCTGTAATTTGGTCCATTTTCTTCAACAGGAATTTTTTTTATTATTTGGTTTTTAATCCCATGAATTTCTTTTATTTCTTAAATATAAACCTAGTTTATTCAATGTGTGTTTTGGTTAACCAAATAACATGTACAACTACTACTTTTATTTATCATTGAATATTTACAATACGGCTCTTTTAATGTATAATTGAATATAAGATATTATCACTTTATTATTTGAATGTTTCATAAATGTATTAAAAATTCAAGATTCGTAGTTCGAAGAGCGTTAGCTGTTTAGAAACATAAGTGATAAAAAAATATTATTATCCATTCTGTTTGATTAAAACACAATGTTGTGGTACATCTTCAGTTCCGTGGTGGAAACTAATATTTTCATTTCACGCTGCCCAAAGCTTATGATTTTTAAATCACCTTAGAGATTGTGAGCTAATTAAGCTATCACATAATCGTATATAATTTGTACCGGTGCTAATCAAAGTTGTACAAAGTATGTAACACTTGTATGGGGATTTCCTTCGTTTTAAATTGGGTTTAACCGTAAAATATCTTGAAAGTTGTATGTTGCTAGATTCCGCATGAAATTGAACGTCAACAAGATCAACTTAAATGATCTGTTCTTCGTCCTAATTACATTAAATTGAGCGGATACACATAGCATGAATGCACCTGGATTGATTTGCAATTAAAACCGCCTTTTGATCACTGATAAATACATAATTAATTAGAATTTTTGTATAATAATAAGTAACAAATTTAAAACTAAGTCAAAATAATACCTTTTTCTGTCGTAATTGTGTGTGATTTTATCGTAAAAAAATCTAATAAAATTGCAGCTGAGCTATTAATGTGCTTATTTTTACTCTCGGACTTTTTCCCGAATCGTTTAAAAATATTTTATGTCCGTACTAGCACAAAATAAGGTGTTTGTCAACATGCACTTTTCATTCTCAAAACCAAATTGAAAACGCTCTAAACATCCCCTTAAAACAAATTACTGTACGTGCCAATACTTATTATAACTGGTAAAAGTTCATATTCGTGTGAGTAATTATGGTCCCAAACATTCAAATACCGTGGTGAAGCTTTCGAACGATATACAGGGTGTCTCACGAGAGGTGTCTCAAATTGATTACTGAAAAACGCCTTAACGTACAAGGATGAAATACAATTATTTCCCGCAAAATCGACCCCAAGGAATAACGTAAAAATATTTTTAACTTTTTCCCAATACAGGGTGTGCCAAAAACTTAGGGTCACTAGTTCTAATCTCGGATTTTTCAAATGTAAACATATGTCATGTTATACATAATTTTAAAGGTATTTGATAGACAAACATTTTGGCGAAAACAGAAATAAGTTATCTTTTTCCGTTTCAAAATGGCGCCAGTTTTTTTGGAAAAATCTATATTTTTTTAATACTCTGTGTTTCCTATACCAATGCATTTATCCCTTCTCCGGTTGAATTTTCTTACTCGTTATGAAATTAGCTTTACTTTGATATGCTACAAGTAACGGTTTTTTGAAATTATAAAATTTCCAAAAAAATTTATTTATGAAAATTTGTAAAATGCTCATTTAAAAAAAAATTCAAATAGTAACATATGTCAAGTAGCCCATCATTTTATAGGTTTTTTAATTCCTAACAACTTTGTAATTTAAACTTACTTTGTATCTCTTTTAGTTTTTGCGTAAATAACAAAAAAAAAAAAATAATTTTCCTGTATCAAATGCATGTAATTTGGGTTTGACGTGGTTTAACACTTCATCAAATTGGGCCTTAAGTGTTAAACCCAAACAACATGCGTTTGATATAGGAAAATTAGGTTTTTTGTTATTTACGCAAAAACTAAAAGAGATACGAAGTAAGTTTAAATTACAAAGTTGTTAAGAATTAAAAAACCTATAAAATGATGGGCCACTTGACATATGTTGCTATTTAAAATTTTTGAAAAATGAGCATTTGCAAATTTTCAAAAATAAATTTTTTTGGAAATTTTATAATTTCAAAAAACCGTTACTTGTAGCATATCAAAGTAAAGCTAATTTCATAACGAGTAAGAAAATTCAACCGGAGAAGGGATAAATGCATTGGTATAGGAAACACAGAGTATTAAAAAATATAGATTTTTTCCAAAAAACTGGCACCAAATGATAACTTATTTCTGTTTTCTTCAAAATGTTTGTCTATCAAATACCTTTAAAATGATGTATAACATGACATATGTTTACAATTGAAAATTCTGAGATTCGAACTAGTGACCCTCAGTTTTTGGCACACCCTGTATTGGAAAAAGTTAAAAATATTTTTACGTTATTCCTTGGGGTCGATTTAGCAGGAAATAATTTTGTTTCATCCTTGTACGTTAAGCCGTTTTTCCGTAATCAAATTGAGACACCTCTCGTGAGACACCCTGTATAAGTTGCCTAATTGGCCACCTTGGTAGAAAAATGAAACTATTTTTTTTCTTTGATTAAACGCTGCTTGCATCACTTTTAATAATCTTAGTTCAATATAATTTCATTGAGATATTACATAAAAGATGTATGTAGTATTGACTAACACCATTAAATTAAATCAATACCCCATTAAATAGACCTCGTTTGTTTATAAAATTGAGAAGAGTGCGAACACAGATTGTGTTAAAAACTAATCCTACTCTTGTCTGTATTATTTAACGCTATATTCTCTACACTCAATGATCCTAAAATTAAATATTATTCTCCACTAAATGTATCCTTGGTTATACTGGGCCAAGAATGTAGCAAATTGTACCAATATGTTGGAAATCCTTAACTAATAAACAGGTCACTTATATACGAAACAAAAAGAATCTTGTGTTTTAAACAGGGCAATGAGACTGTTAAACGTGAACCGCACGTTTTCGAAATATCGTGCTGGTTGTAAGTTACTGCCAGAATAAAACATGACGGTGTTGCGGTGTAGCTGCGCTGAGAGGCGAAATATTGCAAAGAAATATTTTTTTGTTTTTTTGTTTACATCATAGACATTTGTACGATAATCGTATGAAATACATTAATAGGCCTAAATATCCTTTGGAAATTGAAATACTGTTAATAACTAAATTATATTATGTGCGTGTAAAGAGAACGTATTTTACAGGAAGTTTTTATTACGAAACAATATCACAATTTTAAAATGAATACATCATTATATTAATTTAAATGTATACTATTCATTTTATTGTATTAAAAAAAAATATATCTTCAGATGGTTGAATGATATATGGAGAGCTAGTTCAAGACTGATAGTGAAGTTTCAGTCAATGCTGTCAGATTAGATAGAGTAATTCCTGTGGACACAGCAGCGTTTTTATCAGGCTCTGTGGTAAGAATCCAATATAATGTAATTTATAAAGTGTATAAATACCTTTTGATTTTGTGATATAACTAAAATTTCTTTATAGTATATAAAGGTAGTCCATAAAAACATGTTTGTTAGTCCATTTAAACATGTTTGTTATGAAAAAGATTTACCTCTTAAGGAAATTATAACTTGAATGCAGGTAGATTGTATGTTTGTGAGGGATTTTAATGTACAGTATTACCTTCAAAATTAAATGTCTGGTTCACTATTGTTATTGCCATTTTTTCACCTAATAATTTTACAACGTTTCCAGAAACCATGGTATTTAATGATTTTGGTAAATATTACCAGAGACCAAACATTGAAGGATTGATATAATAGAATATTAAAATAGTCATTTTTATAACATTACTAAAAGAAATCGTTAGTAATTTAGCATTGTAATGAATGATTATTGTTGTAACCTTATTCTTTACCTTAGTCAACATACGTGTCAGTAATATAGATAGCATACGTAACATAGGCTACAACTGACATACACTTTACCTAAAAATGTAACTCCCCCTTGTACGCTTATAACTATATAGTGCTCTTGCCTAAATATACAGTATAATAATGTTTAACAATTCAAAAAATAAAACTATGATTCCAGGTGGTAATAGAATATGCATTAATAGTATGCGTATATATAATTTACTAGCAGAGTACCCGTCTTTCGTACGGGATTGGCATATAAATATAAATGCTTATTGCAGTTATGCTCAAGCTTTGCGTTTGCAATGAGGGGATGCACAGTTTGATCAAATTTGCTTCTTAAAATTTAAGGTATATAATAGCATTTGCTACTTCACCTAAACAACAGAGAAAAATAAATTATTAAATTCGCAAAATATCGCAAATTATTTATGAAATTAAAAACATAAACATAATTTTAAAGAATCCTAATTTGACAGTTCTCATTGCATATCACAGTTTTTTGTTGCTGCTTGGTTTAAATTAGCTGTTTTCATAAAAAAAAATAAATAATAGTGCTGCACCTTGTTGGTAAATTTTGTAACTTTTAATGCCTTTTGGAAATCATAGAATGAACTTTTTAAGCCGGGTTTTCCTAGGCGCGGAGTCGGTCAGCGGAGAGAGGAACGCGGAGAGCGGACTCCACTTGTCTTAGGCAATTTAATGTTACTGTTTTCCTAGAAGCGGAGCGGAATGCCATGTTAATTTCAATTCCGCTCTCCGCGTTCCTCTCTCCGCTGGCCGACTCCGCGCCTAGGAAAACCCGGCTTTATTTGAAACAGCTGACTAAAGTCTTTAATTCTCTTTCAATATGAATACTCATAAGATTAACATGGGGAACTACAGAGCCACTGGGGCGGAGCCCAGAAGGATTTTTGAGGTAAGAATATGCCTATATGTTAATCTGGAATGTGAGCTATCATAATGCCAAATGTCAGCCCAATCCGTCCAGTAGTTAATGCGTGATTGAGCAAAACACACACACAAAACGCACAAACTGATAAACTTTCAGATTTATACTATTAGTAAGATTGTAATGAATATTTATTTATCATGCAATAATGTCATTACGTACATTATTCACACATCAATGTCATAGATATTAAAGTCTCTGTCATTCTATTCCAAAAATATAATATATCACCTCAACTATGTGGGATATTAATAACGTTTCCTTCTTCGTCGAAACACGCACGGTAATCATGTGATTTATAGTGCAGACTTGCTTGCGACATCAATGGCTATCTACCAGTTACAATGCGAGCGTCGTTGTACTGCCCGTTATGGCAATATTAAGGAAAAAAGAAACGATTACTGCGAAAATTCTTGTAATTGTGAGGTACAGTCTGTAATTCGGTTTCGTTTGCAGTAAACATAAAACCTACTGAAAGTTACCTACTTTTGTCCTGACAGGAATTGTGAATGGCTGATTCAATTTATGATTCAATAAAACACTCACAGTAGTGAAATGGACGATATCAGCTGTAACGATGGAAGTGGAGACTAAGTTCAACAAAGTTTGCATCGGACCAATCAGTATACAATCATCACTGACCCGAGAACACAGACCAATCACAGCTGATTGAAAACTGTTCAAGTGAATAATTTGTCTCCTGACACTTCACTTTGCTGATCAATTTGTTAAGTTTCTATATTAATTAGCATTGACAACAATATCTTATCGTTTATAAGACAGTTTTAATATTTATTGAAATGTTAGGAAAGTTTCTATTAGAATTAAAATATATAATAATTTCTTGAAGACCTCGTTGAAGGTATTTTAAAATTTAGGGAGACTTATCGTATATGAAAGACCAATAATATATTTTATTATAGATAGTCAACGTATTAACATTTCTAGGTTAGCTCCAAGCTAGTGGTACAAAGCATTAATATATCCTTTTTAATATTTCAAAATAGTAATTTCTCACGCAACAGAATTATTTTTTAATAAGTTAAAATTGGATTCTTGTTCCTCAACGACGGAATAAATAGTTGTTACAATATTTTAAAAATAAATGGTTACAGTCATGGACCTAATTCTATTGTTATTCGGAACGTTGTCAGTTGTATAGTGAAGATTTGCATTATGATAAAAGATTAAGTCATATGAAGACTCACTTTACATATTTATGTTTTATATTATGAGTTTTTTTTTCTTTTTCTTATGAGCTTTATAGTATTAAAGCATAATTCTTATAATATTATGCTTTAAAATATTAGTAGGTGCGAGATTTATATGTATATATTTATATGTATTAATATGTATAGACCCACTTTCACTCGTGTTTTTAACATTACTTTTCGCTACACTACAAAGATTAGTTATTTGTGTAAAAAGTGGGAGAAGTGGCACTTTGCTGCACTCAAAAGATATGTTTACGCATGAGCCATAGGCGAGTACACGGATAACGTGCATAATAAAAGCGCGCTGTTTTGTGTTGTTTGGTTGGAATACTGTGTGCGCCAAAGTAAAAACTGTACACCAAAGTAAAAACTGTGCGCCGAAGGAAGGCTTTCTGTACAATAATCTGTGCAATGAAGCCCACTTTGTCGGGTCACTGTAGAATTTTTTTTTATATATACATTGGGTAATTTTTCATTACATTTAGGGACATTTTAAAACGCATAGCATTTTACATGTTATGCATTTAATTTAAAGTTAATATTTACACTGATTGAACAATTTTGGTTATTGCAAATTGAAACAGTTGATAAAACGATAGCAAATATTTGATGGTTAACGTCTGATAAATCTAAAAAAAGGTAGTAAATATTACTTTCGCATATTAAACATTCCTTTTTCTCAGTAAGCAATGTAATGATGAATTTTCACAGGCGAAAAACAAACATGTAACGAAAACAGGTTATTTCACAGTAGATTTTGTAATATACAGTAAGCAATATACAGAGTAGAAAAGGTCCCGGGACGGTCAAACAAAAAAAAACTATCAAAATTGAACTACAAAACGTTGTACAAGGTCACTGTACATTAACATTTTTTTAACAAATTATTAAAAGATATGAGACGGTTATTATTAGATAGAGAGACGTCCAGCTAAGAGTCAGAAAAAAGTCTTAAATGTAATAAAATGCTAATTAAAAATATAATTTTAATATGCGCATCAAATTAAAGGTATTTGTTAGTAAAGTATAATACCGCAAAACCCTAACTCAAACGGACAATAGAGTCAACAACTAAAGCTGTTCCTTATATTTCTTATTATACTCTACCTCCTTTGGGGAGCGGCCGCTAGAAGCCGGAGAAATACCATAAATGTAGACATAGGTTGATTTGCCCATCAAAATAATAGGCCTTTATAAGTAAAATACAGTGCCACAAGTTTGAGCTCATAAGAAAAACTAAGTGTAAAACATCAGCCTTTCGAAGATGAAATATTTCAGATTCAAAAAATATTTTTAAGGGCTGCAATTGTTGAC
Organism: Macrosteles quadrilineatus; assembly: GCF_028750875.1. Taxonomy (NCBI): domain Eukaryota; kingdom Metazoa; phylum Arthropoda; class Insecta; order Hemiptera; family Cicadellidae; genus Macrosteles; species Macrosteles quadrilineatus. The sequence continues at coordinate 2,323,747 of NW_026542610.1, forward strand.
TCGGTTGACTGTTTAAATTTGTTTGAATTTAAATTTGTGGCATTATATTTTAATTTGACAAACTTAATTTCTCTTTGTTTTTAATATACATACATACCATGGTAAAAAAATGTTATGTATAAAAAACAAAACTGCCGATATCTTGGTAAATACTCCGACGTATATTTATATATATTTTTTTTTCTTTTTGTATGATGATCCATATTCCAAGGTCCTGATACAGGTTTTATGGACACGCAGTATATCACTGTGTTTATTTTACGGGGTTATTTTTATACAGGATGAGGTGGTGAAATCACACGGGTTAAAAAAATCACAAATAATGAAATAAATATTCGATAAATAATGGAATATAATTCACAAATAATTTAGAAACAGAGGATAACTGTTTTAACTGTTGTATATTGAGTTACATATGGGGAAAATATCTATTGAGTTTCTTTTCGTTGATGTTGTGAGATTGTAAAATTTTGATGAAGAGAATTAATCTTTCGTTTTTCACAAATCGGTTTGTATAATTTAAATATGAATTTACTCAGTTTTAATAAAAATAGAAATGCCTCTACGTACTTTATTAGTTTTGGTATTGAGATTAGTAGATTGTAAGTTTTATCAACTTAATCACTATACAGTCCACGATGGCAACCATTTGATGGTAACAATTTATTTTTACTGTCCAACAATTTCAGTTTTATTGTCTTCCATAATATTTATTTACACCACCCAACCCTATGAAAGAAATACCTACTTCTAATGACCTATTTTATTTAATAAAACACATTAACCCATGTGAATAACACGTATTCCAATAGGGCATTGCTAATTAAATTCATATAAACACAAATTATTGGCAGTTACAATTACAATTTAGCCATTCCACATCAGTGTTACTAAGTGGAAGTAATATCAAACCTAATCAGCAAACAATCAATCTTCTCTCGGTGAATTTCAATTGCTAACTGATTGACAAGTTCGCTCTACGTTCGACATCTGCTAATTTACCCTTTGATGCATCTGGTTTTGGATTTTTATAGTTTATGAGATAAATGTTCAGTTAGTATTCAACTGTGACATGCATATTCTTCAATTCTTTTATTCCTTAATCTTAAAATTTAAATTTAAATTCGTTTATGTAGCATAAAATGGACAAAATAATAGCATTAGCCAAGTGAGAAAAAGGTAAAAGTTGTGTTCGGCTATATTAATAAAAATATATACATATAAAAACCAGCTTATCAACACGACAGGCTTACTATCTGTTCACAACAGATTGTAAACAATTCCTTGACGCTGAAATATGAGAAATTGAATTGACGATCTTTCAAACTTTTTCTAAACCTTAAATGGTATGATTCCAGCTCCAGGAACAGAGATAGGTGATTGGGTAACTCAATACCATTGTGTTCGTTGTGTTATAGTGTAGGCTTATTTGAAGAATAATGTAGCATATTTTGGAATAGAAAATAAATCTCAATTTTGCAAAGAGTATGGACAAGCTAAAGATTCATCTGATACTACAAATAAAAAATAAAGATAGGTGAATTGGGAAATAAGGCCATAATATACTAACATCAGAAAATCGTAGTTTTGTTGCGTGTTTCAGGCTGCTCAATGAAAATATTCCAGAGTTGATCTTTCCTAAAATGCTAAAGAAGACTCTTGCTACTAAGACCTTTGTTTAGGATCGATTCAAAACCTTAACTCTGTCAGTAGGGCGTGCCACTGTTCCATCTATGAAAATGCTAAATATCTTGAGATATTAGTCTGTTATAGAAACAATTATGAGTTAACAAGATGGTATAACAAGTTGTCATCAAACCATTGGTCTAAGTTTTTTTACCTCAGAAAAGACACTCAACTCTAACCTTTCGATATCGCAGCTGCAAGCCAAACTAAAATAGAGGTGACCTAGTTGAAGAGTATAGGTTTGTAGATGGAGAGCATGCAGTAAGTGAAGTTATAAAACAATAGGAATATAACAATCTCAATTACAGAACCTTCGGGTGCGTAACTAATAGTGTGTAAACATTTACAAGTATCTTGGGGCAGTTTTCTCATCAAAGTTTTCATTACAAAAACACTTTGAACAAAAGCTAACGTCCTCGAAAATGCATTAAATTCATTATGGTCAAAGGTTTTTGCAAATAAATATATTTTAGTATTGTTAAAAGTTGAGTGTTTTTACTTCGTAGTAAGATCGATAATGTGTTATGCCGCCCAAGTTTGGGGTTTTAAACTGTATAATGAAGTTGAACTATTTTTAAGTTTTTTTGTCAAAAAGGTTTTTTGTTTACCCCAATGTACACCTAATTACATTATATACTTAGAAACAGACCAAGACCCAATTTCCATTCATATGTTGAAACTTCACTTTTACTATGTTTTGTAAGTATTAAATATGCCCGAATCACGTTTACCCAAACTGTTAGCTAATGAAGTAATAGGAAAACAGATATTTTGGTATAGGTAATGGAAGAGTTTAGCAGAAAGTTTATCAGTGCACTTATCAGTAGAACAAAATGATATTAGCGAAACAAGATATCAGTTGGGTCAACCGTTGATTGCGGTCCGTGATAACAATCGCCAGCGTGTCCTTCAGACAGCCATCATGTATGCTCGCTATCATGCTATTTATAAATCACTTAGTTCGGATTTGAAAGATAATGGTTACATGTTTTCAAAGTTAGATTTTAATACAATTAAATGGATTTTCAAGTGTAGAGGGGAATTATTATATTAAAATTATAACCCATTGATAAAAAAATCAAAATCATAAGTGTTCAATGTGCGATTTGGGAGAAGTAGAGGATGTTTACCACTTCGTTGCCAAGTACCCGATACTGCGTCATTTTAGAATTGTATGGTTCGGTTTAGAGGAGCTGTCCTGGGATCGGGGCTGATTGAGGGCGATTTCTACAGCAAGCTTGGCAGTACAGGTGGGAAATGATACAAGAATTTAATTATTAATCTTTCTTCAGGCTCTAAGCACATACAGAATCTTTGGGCACTCCCCTCACTAAGAGGGAATGAAAATGAAAGTCCGGTCTCATCTACTGGACGGATATCCAAAAACAGTTTTTTTTTCTCTTCAAGGTAGCCGGAGATCCAATTTGAGGACGTATAACGTATTCCCACCTCACTCATTCTCTGTAGCAAACTGTGATCAACAGGGTCGAATGCCTTACTGATGTCAAAGAAAAGTCCTGCTAAATATTTCTGAAATCGAGCTCGTTACCACTGCATAGCAGATAGCATAAACTTCCCCTTCAAGATTTTAACTTTTTAACGATTTTAAGATTCGATTAGAAAATTGAATAATTTTTAAGTTCTTCTGCAGAAGGTTCCCAGATTTTTCCGTACTATTCACAAGCATGGAGACAACTTTTTCTTCGTGAAAACGTTATATGTAACACGAAGAAGCAAAAAAAAAAAAAAAAACTCTGTAATTAGACCTCACACATTTAAAAATCCTGGTGTATTTGTGTTTTAACTAACACTACTCTAGGATGTAGATAATAACTTAGAGCATCCTGTGTACCGTAATATATCTTGCATTAAAAAAAAAAATCATAAGTATAAAATGAATACTTACATTACTAGTGGGTTCTAATGTGTTAATATACATATTATGGCTAAAACTACGTAGATATCGTCATAATTTACGTAATTATATTTATTTATATGACTAATGGATAATTTGTTTTAAGTAAAAGAGTTATTATGTATTTATATCAAATGCCACATTTTCAGTTTAAAACATAGCCAGTAATTTATTGGGTTTAGTATAAAGCTTGACACAAACTCTTTTGTGACCAAAGGAATAACTCAATCTAATCTGACAGCTTGGGCCCAAACTTCACTCTCAATCTGTGTGAATTCAATGCAATCACGTATATCAAGGTGGTATCTAGGTTTATGGTACAAAAATATTGTATGTAATATATAATACTACTCGTTAAAACTTATTTAAAAATAATTAAAAAAGAGAACATTTTTATATTAGTATTACCATATATTAAAATTTGTTTGGTGGGTATTTTAAAATTTGTCGTATCTCTAATATGATATAACATTAATTGCTTTAAAATTACCGTTCAAAATTGATTGTAACCATGTTATTTTCTTACAAAGCCCCATAAAACAAACAAAAAAGATTTTCAGAAAAATCTGATTTCGATTAAAATTAGTAGTCTATGACATTGTTATGACATCGTATTAAGGACATTATTATGGTCCTTAATACTAAACAAATTAGTGAATTAGTTAATTGCCGTAAAACTTGCGGTTCAAAATTTATTACAACCTTTGTAATTTTCCCGATAAAATATCAGAGTTACACCCACCTTTTACCCATGATAAAGGTTGTTGACAAGCTAATGGGAAAAAGTAGCCTATGTGTCAGCTTACCGATGCCATATTTGCCACAATATACCAAAACATTCTACTTAAACCGGCGTAAAGAATGTATAAATTTATCTTTTTTGCAAAACAACCGTGAATAGTATTCTCATAGTTAGGATTTTGTATAGTTAGACATTTAATGTTTGCAATTGTGATAGTGTTGTGTTATATTATTGTTTTTACAATGGAGTAATTTGGTGGTAGCGTTAGGGCGAAAATCAGATTATTTTTTATTCACTTATTATTGTGTGAGTGCTGGGCTTAGTCAATAGCGTGTCGGGCTGAGAATTCAACGTAATGATGTCAGTGGTTCACGTCTCGGACACTAATATTCATCAGGAAAATTAGCTATTTTTTTCGTATCGGCTCACCTTTAACATTTGTATTGCTAAATACACAAAAAATAAGACTATTCTGAAGAAATAAATTATTTATTGATTTATCAGATGGTATTATGGATTTTTCTTTCAGAACACCATCGTATTGTCTTACAAATTTATGAAAAAAAGGAAATTAACTAATAAACTGTGTTTCGGGAAAAAAATTATTGCATTATGAAGAATGCTACTCAGAATTTTCCAAATAAACTCTGATTTCACTTAAGGAAGAGAAGCCACGGAGAATATATGTGTTATCAGATGGCGTCTTCTCTCAACATATTGAATTGGTTGACTTTTAGCGGTGAACATATTTTGATTAACAGAACATTGAATACTCTTGAGCTTTTAGTTATATTAAATTTGTTTGTGTTTTTATGCTCATACTTTCGTGTATTTGCTTCATTGGAAATAAGACATTCATTTGAAATCTTTCGAGGTCTTAATGGATCTTTTCTACTCTTTTATGTAAATTTATTTGGTTTAATGTTATGGAAATTGGCGTTTTGAGTTAATCACATTTTTTTTTATGAAAATGCAATATTTAAAATTGCCAGACCAAGTAGGGGTCAGCAATAGTGCTATTGGATTTTGAATACGCTCATAGTTTTCACGTTTCAAATTATATTTTTCTCCCAGATAAGGCTATGTCATTTGCCTAAATCCGTTCTAGCTTTAACAGCTCAAACTTGGTCTTAAATGTTTATAACTTAAAAATTTATTGTATAGTAATTTATAGTATAGTAATACAGGGTAGCTAAAAAAAAATACTCATCCAAACTGCTGCTTTAACTTAACTTATGTTTTAAAGGACTTCACTCTAAAACATTATTCAGGAATGGCTGAAATCATACAAAGACGAATGGAATCTAATCAACAATCGTGTAAACATGTACAGCACTTAGTTTTAAGAGTAAGTTTGTACAGCTAATAAATAATAACTGGTGCACCCATTGCTCGAATTCGAGCAATTGCAAAGTATTACAGGCGTTATGTCAAAACGAATAACAGTCATAATTTCCGATGACTTAAAAGAGTCAATTAAAAGGTAAATGTAATCAATCACTCCACTCCAGTTATCGAACTGAAAACAAACTCACTCTGAAAACGAACTCTTGTGTGTATCATGTTTTACTATGAACAGCTTTGTTAGTATGTAATTAATTAATAAAAATAATTTTTGTGTTTTAAGAAAACAATATCTTTATTGGGATTTTGATGGCATGTGGGGCAAAGCCCGAGTACTTCTTTAAAGGGTTTGGTGAAAGGGCGTCTACACCAAAAATACATAATTTTGGAGCATCACTTGTAAACATCCGTCCATTATTAACGGAGGAGTAGTATTTCTTAGAAGTCGCCTTCACGTATTATATATAAGGATTAATTTCCGTGAAATGCTGAGTACTTTTTTCGGGCCACCCTGTATAATCTTATATAATTGTATAATCTCATCCTCAATTAAAATTCAACGATCTTTGTAATTTTGTCCGTATGGTTATTTGAATTTGAGTATTAATGATAAAAAAAACTTAATAATAACGAAACTATTTCCTTACATGAATAAAAGTTTTGATAATTGTATACTGTTTCGTGCATGTAGTAAAGTAAACTATTGAAAAATCTATCCATAACGTTAAATAAATTATATATCTCCTAGGAAATCGCTGCTAACATTTTGTGGCTAAAGGAAAGCCACAATCTAATTTGACAGCTTGGCCCAAACATTTAATCTAGTAATGTCCTATTCCATCTTCAGTTTCAAACATTAAAGGAGACGTTCCCATTCACTGGATTATTTGAACATGCTCATCTCATTTTCCAATTACATTTAGTAAAATATTTGATTTGATTACTGTATTATCTCCAATGGTCACAGAATGTTCAAACGGTCTCCAATGCCTTAAAAACATTGATTTAAACATGGCACATTAAATAGAGTAAAAACATTTGGTCATTTTTGTAAGGTAAGATTAACTGAATATTCATTAACTTTATTACTACTTAGATTCCCTTGTCATTGCAGTAACCTCAAAATGTGTGATGACGAAAGCAAAATGTGTTTTTGAATAATATTTCTCCAACGTGCCCAACGAGTAAAGCTAACTATCACACCAGGTTTTAAATGAAGCTGGCCCATTCTATTAAGGAATTGTATGTTTTTATAAATGATAAATCCTTAATTTCACCAAGAATATACTTTACATTACTTTACAAGCTGCAAACAATTTACTCATCGATTATTCTGAATATGTTAGTTGACAATTAATTGAATCAATGATTGAGATAGTAAATGTTGTTTTTCTATAGAATAAATTACTAATAACATTCTATGTCATAAATTTTCTTTTTTGATGCCCATACGTATCTGAGAAACAGAGATAGGAAAATGATGCATTATAAAATATTTTGTATAACAAGATTTAGAGTTTAGGGAAAATAAATTTCCCAAAATTCTTAATTTATTATTGATTGAAGATAGATTTGTGAATATTTCAAGAATATATCCAACTAATATAAATCTTTTATGAGTTGATCAAGAAATCCGTCAGCTACTGGGAAAGTTTTTACTTTTCTTAACAGCTCACCTAAAAGCAAATGTTCCCTTCGTGACTTAATGCTGAAGTGTTCCCCGCCCAACGAAGATCCCGTGTGAACAGACTTTGCAAATAAACCTTACTTTAGAATAATATCTCAAGCTTTAGATATGATGTCTCAACTAACATCCATTCCTAGATAAGGCTATCTTATACATCTTGGAGATTTAATAATCCAAGATGCCCAGTAAGAAAGCTATCCATTTTCTTTTCTTTTTCTATATTATTTGTATGTAATTATAGTTTAAACAATTAAGTACTGGAACCTAGTTTGGACAGATTATTTGGTTAAAAAGTTAAAACAAGTAAAAAAATGATTATTGTCAAAGTTAAATCAAGTGTTTTTTTTTCTGATTCGCAAATTTAACAATGTAAATTTTTATTTCCTGAATGTTGGCAAGAGATTACTTTTAACATTTGTATTGCTTTCTTAAGAATCCATGGGGATCATAATAAAAAATCCGTCCAATTAATAGTTGTTTATCTAATAACTTAACACATTACTTAGGAAAGAAAGTTTGTTTTATTTTCAATTTGTGTGATGAACGAACAAAACTATACAACAATTCATCAATGAGGAAATGTTAATAATTAATTGTAAATCTTTAACAAAGTTTTTCTGTTTTGTTTATGCATTATAAAGTGGTCTATATGTAAACAAATCTGTAACAAAATCACAACACTTTGATAACAATACGGAAAATATAATTTTAAACATTGATACCTATATTAATGCAATTATATGAAGTTGTTTAAAATTCATTATTCATATACAGTTTTGTAGTAATTACTGGAAATGCTTTTTCGTGAGTACTGTATTTTAAGTATTTTTCCATATATAAGTAGAAAAAAAATTAAACTGTTATTTCAAAGTCTCTCGTGTGGTATACATTTAAATTTAAAATACTACAAAAGTAGGCCATCTATTTTTTACCTTTTACTCTTAGTTCTTCCTGTGAACTGTAGCTAAAGTAACTTGATTAGCTTTCAAAGATAATTGCTTCAGCACTTAGTTAAGGCGAAGCTTTTAGCTCCAACATGTACCTTTGCTCAGATGAGGCTTCGATTTGGGACAAAGCTCTGACACTTTTAACTACATAATTCAATTTTAAACGTCTCTGATAAAAACGAAATACGGTTAGAGCAGTGCTGTGCTTTTTGTGGCGAAGAGTATATATTATGGTTCATTTCGTGGTTAACTCAAGGGTACACCAAGGTTCAATAAATGTAAGCTATTGAGACAATGTAAGTATTATTGAAATTAATCAAGAACGAATAGTTCCAGGTTAATATATGATAAAAGAATTTTTTTTCAAAATTACAATTCAGAGATTACAATAATGGTTTGATAATAAATGTACAAAGAAAAAAAACCCACAAAGACTGTTCATCTGCGTTTGGGAGAGTCTTCTTTGTTGCTAACCGCTTCACAACAACAACAAAACGCAACAACAACGGACAAAACACAACACACAACACAACACACAACACACAACACACAACACACAAAACACAACACGGACAAAATAACACAACAACAAAAAATAAAAAATAAAAAAATATTTTTGTTTGCCTTAACGTTGGTAAATAAAGACTAAAATGATCATGAACAAAATTGCTATATAATGAATTAAAAAGATCTAAATAACCTAGGGAAAAGAATGAAAAAAAGAAATACTAAAAACTAAAAATACTTGAATAACCCTCCAAAACTGAAGTAATTTTTAATTTATTAGTCTAATTTAGTTTTGAAATTGTTATCGACTTTCTTATGTCCTGTACGCACGATTTTTATTTCAGCTGCAGTTTTTTAATACGGACAAAATGAGAGTTTAAAAATTAGAAATTAAAAAAAAATTATTGTAGGCCTAAAACTAAAAAAAATATATAATTAATTTATTAATTAAACTATCATAACCTAACCTAACTAACCAAACTTGCTGATAATGACAAAATTGAACGAAGGTGTACTAATAGAAGAAATAGTTCTGTTCGTAAAATAAAACTATACATGCCTCAAATTAAATTTTATATTTTTTAATTATAAAATAAAACTGTCATAACCTAACCAAACTAACCAAACTTGCTGATAATGAAACAATTTAATGAAGGTTTACTAATCGAAACAATAGTTCTGTTCATAAAATAAAACTATAAATAGCTCAAATTCAATTTTATAAGGTTTTAATTATAAAATTTAACTGTTATAACCTAACAAAACTAACCAAACTTGCTGATAATGCAAAAATCTTAGACAAAAAGTTTGTGCCTACGATGGGTTTCGAACCTGGTACAATAAGTTTCGAAGCTCGGTACGCTATCCACTAGACCACCGAGGCCGATGGCTTCAACCCGTTTTATTGCGATAATGGTGTTCCCTCAGCCAATAGAATGCTCTCATTTTGTTCTTATTAAAGTAACTGCAGCTGAAATAAAAATTGTGCGTCCTGCACTGGGATCTGATGAGCTCTTCGGCAGCATCATCGCTCAGTCAGAGAAGCCAACGCACGATCTTCCTGCTGAAAACAGCGACACTGTCTTCCTACTATTCTCTTATCTGTATATGGAGATTAGTGCGTATAATGTGGGCCAGATAGTGAGGGGTAAGAAGCTGCATTTTATTGTTTAATTTAGGAACGGATATGCCTATGCGTTCTCTAGATCTGGTGTTATGTATGTAGCGAGTCGGAGAAAATTTAGCTTTTGTTCATTTTAGGAAAGGCTATTATTGTTTTTAAGAATAGTTTCTTGACGTGAGGACTGAACAACTTTGGAAAAGTAGATAGCAAGGGTTGCTTCGGTCTTTTAAGTATTTATATAGTTGTGGATTTATGGGAAACAGCAAGAGGACCAACACACGACGAGCCAAAGCGTACTATATTTAAAGTGTATAAGTTAAGATTTTACAAAATAGCTTACTTATATCTATTTCATAAGGGACCCCAGTAGAGGACTCAGAATGTATTCTATTATTTGTTTTTGCGAGGAAAAGTGTATCATAATTGTGTCATCTCTTTTAAATAAGGTTCAAAGCTTAACCCTTTTTAGTAAACATAATTTAAATACGGACCAAATTTCAATAGATTTTTTGAAAGTTAGTTTTATTAGTATGGATATAAAAAGGTATACGGAAGGTTCTGCAATAACACGTATTAGCTTATTTTGTTCTAAAACTAAATTTTGCAGTTTAAGCACAACTTTCTTCTTATAAAATAATATAACTAGAATCGGGATTTTTTTGTTACTCAAGTGATCTATTTTTCCTTGTTTTTAATCCAAATTATCTGATTGAAATAAATACAGCCTTTAAACAGCTTCAATTTCAATCTAACTGCCATTATCAACAAATATAAAGTTGGAAACGTATCATAGGTATTATTCCGAAACGAGATATTTATAAGATTTTACAATTATTAAATGTTAAATTTTGTTTCAGCATTGACGGATGAGCCACGTTTCGTTGAACCTATACCGAATGTGACAGTGGCTTTGGGTAGAGATGCTTCTTTACCGTGCGTTGTGGAGAACCTTGGCACTTACAAGGTGAGTCGGATACATTATTTTTTATTATATATTAGACACTAAACACATGTTGGATAGAGATTGTAGATATTTATACCAACGACAAATCAAATTGCTTATTTTACAGTAAAGATAAATATTTTACCTAACCCACCATGTTAAACTTTCCTATCCCAAGCGTGATGTATACAACTTCATTACTTCACGAGTGGTGTAAAGTTGAAAAAACTGACTCGGTGAGGTAATGAAACCCATTTAAAAAACATTGAGTGCTTAACTTAAAAAATATACCTCTATGGAGCCAACGACGTTTAACGCTACAAATTAGCTGTGCGCTTGAATTTTATTTTTATGCTTTGAAGAATTTTCCTAACCTAGCTTTTGTTTGTAAATGAACGTTACTGTTAGAAGATGAGTGAAATGGATAATGAAAAATATTGTCCGTAACCTCCTGTATTTTGTCAGCTCAGGTAAAATCTTGTAGTTACACGTTACGCAAGACCGTGTTTACATCACTTAGGAAAATTATGCAACTCGCTTCCGCTCGTTGCACAACATTCACCTGCGTGATGTAAAAACGCTGTTACTACACTTGTAATGCAACTAGCTATTGTCTCTATGATGCATAGTTTCACAGGCAAGAAAAAGTATACATTTCATCCTTACACACCAGCAATTGTAACGCTTTCATTAAAAAACAAACAAAGATCAGTGACCCACTCATAAAGTGCTAATCGCCAAAAATTCGTGGAAATTAATACGAAATATAAGATGTCTTACATAGTGTTTAAGTTTTACTTTTGGTTAGGTTCGGTAAAAATATGGTGAATTGGAAAGAAATAGTAGGGAATATCAATTTAAATTATTGAATAATAACTGTGGTTCAAAATAAATATATTTTTTTTTAAGAACTGGCTCGAATATTATTTTGGGATTGGAATGTCTAGTTTCATTCATAATCAAAGCTAAGAAATGCTAAATTAGATCAGAAAAATATAAAGTAAACATTATGAAAACTAATACAAATAAACAAATTTACCGTTTTAAGTTATTTTATGCAAACGTTAATTTAAGAAGCAGTGAAACTATGATTATAGCTATTTGTATCTCAAACTGTGCCTAAATTTTATTTTTTTTTCTATAGCGTGCAACAAAAATTGCTTTAAGCTACCAGACACTAAAGGAATTTTTATTTGGATATAACTTTGTTTCTTACCTTCAGTTTTAATTAGTGATTAGTTAAAATTTAAACATTGCAATTCATTATACTTGGTGACAATAAAAACTACTACGAAACTAATATTTATAGATTGCTTCATACAAAGGAGATACTTGTAAAATCCTTTAAGGATCAACCATCCTTAAACATAGTCAGTACCATAGAATAACTAACATAAGTAGACTTCTCATCCCATTGTAAATTTTGAAGATCGCTTTTCCTGTCCAGTTCATGTCCGGTGACACTGACCGCTATTGTAGACGAAATTTTGTTTCTATTATTTTAGGGTTAATTACATGATTTTACTTTACTGTTTGGTTACATAACTAGGAGACGAGTTATTGTTTATAACAAGATTGTTTTATTTGGTCAAACAAGATTTTAAATTATTGAAATAACAATAAAAAATTTGTAAACAAAAAGGGCTCCTACAGTGCACCAGACGGAACAAACGATAAAATTGCCTTCAGTTGATCCATAAGGATTAGAAACCTACTATGGGATGCAACCTACTCCTCTTTACTTGTGGATTTTATAAAATTTACTTAAAATAGATAATAAAATTCCAATAAAGTTACAATAAGATATATTTAGGTTCTATAACTTATATTACAACAATCTCATGGATTTTGATTTTGGTCTAGGTTTTATAGATGGGCTAGGTAACAATTTGGAGAGCAATGATCTTAATCTAGGGACTGGTTCGTGCCGGGTATGAAATTCTGATAGGCTAATTAACTTAATTTAAGTTATACTATTGTAGGCTAAATAATATGATATAATAATGATAGTCAAAAATATTTAGGCTATAAGTTCTTAGTTTGAAAAAGTCACTTGAATTTAGTCTATTCACAATGGTGTGATGGTGGTTGGAAATTGATGATGGGTTTTAAAATGTTTATTGAAGTTGATATTACCAATTTCTGTTGAATAGTTATTATCTTCCTTCTTAATGTCTCTTTATAAGTTGTTATTTATATATGTTCTGAATGTTAATTTTACAGACTTTTGAATATTTAAATCACTGGACCACCAGCAAATAAGCACCCTTTTATATACTTTAGGGCAGGAAGGTGAAGGTCTTTTTGAAACATTTGGACTAGGTGAAGAAAAAGAGTTAAGTTATGAGGATGTAGTAAATGCCTTTGCGAGGTACTTAGGCCTTAAAAGAAATTTGGTCTACGAAAGAGCTAAATTTCTAAAACGTAGGCAAAGTGCAGGTGAACCGGTGGATGCTTTTGTCAATGACTTGCACAAACTCGCGGAATGTTGCGAGTTTGGACAGCTCAAGGACAGTTTGGTACGAGACTTAATTGTTATTGGTGTTCATAACCAAAACTTATCAGAGTCTCTACAATTAGACGAGTCATTGACCCTTCATAAGGCAATCACGAGAGTACGTCAAGCAGAAGCAATGTCTAAACAGCAAGCTGTAATTAGAGATAAACCATCCAGGGAAGATGTATTTGGGGTAAGTTCAAAACCTTTTGATAATAATAAACGTGTGGCTCAAACTACTAAAACATTTTCCTGTCGTCGCTGTGGAACAACTCATGGCCCTCGGGAATGTCCTGCTTTTGGAGAAAAGTGTTCCAAGTGCAAATTTCGTGGTCACTTTGCAAAATGTTGTCCAAACAAACCAAAGGAGGTAAAAGAGATTAAGGAAGTTGACTCAGACGATTCGATTGATTCAAAAAAAGGACATTTAGGTGAAGTAAACTTTAAGCAGGGTAAATGTCCGAGTGTAGTGGTAAAGGTAAATAGTCAACCAGTAGAGTTTAAGATGGACTCTGGGGCAGACGTTTCTGTTATGGGAAGTACACTTGCACTTGACCTCAAACTTGTAATCCGTCCAACCCATAAAGTTCTTTTTGGGCCGGGCCAGACTAAATTGACTGTTGTGGGTGTCTGTTCAGCTGAAATTATGTATGGCAATAAGCAAATATTAGAAGACATATATGTCTTGCCGTCCCAAAGTATACCTCTAATGAGTAGAAATTCATTGTTGAAACTGGAGTTACTTACGTTTAACGTTAATCTTGTTATTAATGTGTTGGTGAATCACTCCAGAATCAATATCCAAAAGTGTTTGAGGGCATGGGTAGAATGAATCATCCATACAAGATTAGGCTGCACGAAGATGCAAAACCTTATGCTATTATGTCACCGAGGAGGGTGGCTTTCTCACTCCACAAACAGGTTAAATATGAATTGGACAGGATGCTTGCTGATGGTGTAATAGAACCAGTAAATGAACCTACTGACTGGTGTTCTCCCGTAGTAGTGGTTCCAAGGAGTGATGGCAGAATTAGACTCTGTGTTGATTACACAAAATTGAACCAACATGTAAAAAGAGAATCGTTGCAGCTTCCATCAGTGGATGAGTCTCTAGCTAAGTTTGAAGGAGGTAAGCTTTTCACTAAGTTGGATGCTGCCAATGGATTCTGGCAGGTTCCACTTCACAGTGATTCATTTAAACTCACCACGTTCATTACACCATTCGGGCGATATTTCTTCAAGAGACTTCCGTTTGGAATCTGTTCTGGACCGGAGGTTTTCCAATTCCGACTGAGTCAAATGCTTTCAGATATCCCAGGCGTAGTGAATCAAGCGGATGATATCTTGATAATGGGGAAGACAGAAACAGAACATGACAGCAGAGTCAAACTGGTACTAAAGAGACTCTCAGAAAATGGTATCACGTTAAACAAAAACAAATGTAAGTTTGGAGTAGAAAGTGTGATTTTCCTCGGACACGTTGTCTCATCGCAGGGAGTCAGTATTGACCCAGAGAAGACTAAAGCTATTCTGGCCATGAAAAGCCCCCAGAGTATAACGGAGGTTCGACAGTTTTTGGGAATGATAAACCAATTAATGAAGTTCGTTTCTCATCTAGCTGAAAAAACAGCACCAATCAGAAGTCTCCTTAAAAAAGGAGTTGAATGGACTTGGGATGAGTCTCAAGAACAAGCTTTTAAGGAATTGAAGAAGGTTGTAGCTAATGATACTGTATTGGCCAACTACAACAGAGAAGCGAAAACCCGTGTAATGGCAGATTCGTCATCTTATGGTTTAGGGGCAGTGATCGAGCAGTTTGATGGAAAGGATTGGCGTCCATTAGCATTTGCATCGAGGACATTAACAGAAACAGAGTCAAGAAAAACTTTGACAACAGAAGAGGCGTCAAAGAACTTCCACCTTTAGCAGTAGGAGAGAGAGTCTGGGTTAAAGATATAAGTGCGAAAGGAACCATAAGAACAACAACCAATCTACCTCGATCCTACATAGTATCATTGAGTAATGGGAATGATGTAAGAAGAAACAGATGGCATCTCATTCCCCTACCAAGAAAAGAGAATGATGATTCTGACGATGTCTACCGTGGAAGGAGGGTGCAGCCAAACCACAATGATGGAATAAGAAGATCGAGCAGAACTATCATACCACCAATAAGATATGAGTAAATATAATGAGGAAGGGGAGATGTAGTGTCATTCATATGCCTTTGCATTTAACATATGTTTTATAATTTAGTTTGTTGTTGTGGTGATGATGACTCTTGTTGAATAATAAACACATTCTATTATAGACAACCTAATGCGTCTATGAGTGGGAAAAATTTGTATAAAACACTAAAAAACAAGTTCAGCTTTTGAAAAAAGATAAGATATTTACAAAATATTTTGATTATATCTAACTGCTGTGTACATCTTGAGTATTTCCATAATCTTTGAGTCGACTCTTATAAAATCATCGGAAATTATGACTGTTATTCGTTTTAAAATGACGCCTGTAATGCTTCATAATTGCTCGAATTCGAGCAACAGGTACACTAGTTTATATTTAATTGAATTTAAATACTTTTTTGAAAATACAGTAATTAATAAATATTGAAAGTAATTTAGTTACAATTCACATTTGAATACATTCATGTTTTATCTCAGGGACTATGTTTTATCTATGGTAGTACTAAGGTAGATGAATAAATCTACTTATGGAATAGTTTTGTTAAAAACAAAAACTGACCTATTTTAGCCTATATGTGTGTTTTCCATTATAATTTCGTAAGGTTATAATTTATTTCTTCAATAAAAAAACCTCCTTGTTATTTGTTATGTATTTTTCCCATACAATAATAATATATTTAATAAATTGTAAAACGTCAAATACGTCAAGTTGATGAATTACTACTGCGCTCGAGACTTTATTAGGCCATCAGTTATGTCTTCACAAATCTTTAACGTCATATGACTCGAGAGAATTAACATGAAAATAATCTTGTAAGGTAAATTAAAATGTTTTAGCGACAAATGTTTAAGTTTGCATTTATTATTAATAGCAATTTAGCATATTTGCATAATTGCAATTTAGCATATTTACATGATTGCATAAAACTGCGTATTAACATTGCAATTCATTACTATAGTTCGGCCGCTTAGAAAACGACCTGCGCGCTAATGCTAAACCAATGCTGGAGGAGGTCGCTTTCTAAGCGGCCGAACTATAATTAAATCTACAAACGCAAGATTTAATAATATTGCTTCTTTGTAGTTATATTTTTTTCCAATTTGACAAATTTACTAACTTCATACGTAGCTGTTAACTCTTTACGGAACATACTGTATTAGGGTCGTAAAAAACAAACCTAAAGTTCTCATTGAACCTAATAATTATTAATTATAAAAAGTGGATAATCCTTGAACAGGTCGATGTTAGACTAGTAACCAGACCAGGGTTTCAACCGTTCTCTTTTAAAACTTAAAAAATGCCATTGGCGTAAAACACACGAAATTAAAATAAATATGAAATACGTATACCACGTTTTTCCAGAAGAGTTGATAGTTAGAAAACGACTTAAAAATTATAAGTAATTTAAAGAATACTGATCCTTAACTTTGCCAATGTTTATGTGCCCAACCATAAATAATTAACTACAATTTACAACTGCATGTATAAGTTTACAAGCTGGGCTGTATCCCGTATTGAAATTAAATACTGCATGGAAAATGAGGCTTGTATGGGGCGATGACAAAGTATTGCATCTGACATCAGTAATGAGTCTGTATATTGGAAAGCCATAAAACAACATAACGACAGACATTAGTGGCGAGGCAGCGTGTTGCTGGGGGCATTAGTGAGGCAGACGATTGTTTCATTTAAAATACTGTACATCCATAATCATTGTTTAATATTTGGATTTGGTATAATAAACTCTTCTAATATGAAATAAAGGTTGATATTGTTTGTTATAAAAAGAGTTCCGAAAAATATTTCTTTAGGAATTTGTGTAAATATCAATTATATAATGTTTAATAGCATGTTTAATGATTTAAAAAAATGAGTGTATGGATATGATTGTATTCTTTATGGGACTTTAATGCTACTCTTAAGCTACTTTTAAACTACTAGGAGTTTAAAGTATAGGTACTTTTTGTTTAATACATGGTTCACAATAAAAATTAATACTTTATTTACCTTAGGGAGTCAACAATCGAAAGGTTTTTCACGTTAAGAGCTTTGGAAAAATGAGATTTAGTAAAATTTATCCGTCTTATATTTAAAGAATTTTAAACAATCGTTTCACCCACTTAAATGTCCAAGCAAATGATAAAAGATGTCTACAGGATTTAAAATACCAGTTGGTAGATATCAACGTCTCCTCTGACAATGATTTATGCAATCAAGATTGTTTAAGTAATTTGACGTTTGACACACCAATCTTCTGGATTGCTAAATATTTAAGCATTTGAGTGGATTGAGCTTTATTAGGTTCAGGCAGTATGCTACTTGTTCTCCTTTATACATTGTTAACATTTTGAATCAAGTAATTATACACTTAAACTGTAAATATATATTTGAATGGGGTTTTAGAAATGTTTTGTTATAAAGTCACCAAAGATAATACCAATGTTCATTTGATTTTAAAGAAACAAAATAAATTCCTTTTGGTAGAAAAAAGGAAGTTTATTTGTGGACAAAAAAAATTTTCTGAGATTTTATATAAGTATTTTTTTACAATTCAGTAGTTCAACCTTTATATTTTTCTTATTATTTTTTCAATAGATGTGCAGATTTGTATATAGCTAATAAAAAATCACGAACATTAAATAAAGATTTAAACTGGACTACAGCTTTAAAAATATTTTAAATAATACAGGGTTCAGCAAAAAAACGGTTCGCCGGAAGACTGCCCCCCGGAAAACTACCCCCCCCCCCCCAAACAGGTTCCTACGTCATATTGACGTCAGAGACCGGGGAAGGGAAGTTTTCCAGTCACGGACACTCAAATTTAGTTGTCAAACAATTCTAATCTAATCTAACCTAACCAACCAAACTTGCTGTAACATTTCGAAAATCGGTTTTATATTAACCACATGCCTTTTCTATTATCCAATGGAATTACTCGAATTTAAATTAAAATTACATAGCATGATTTGTCTAGGGGGCGTAGTATTCCAGTTGTGGACACGGCTTCCAAAACTAGATCTATTTTTCGCAGCGCACTGTTCATCGACAGGTCGTCTTAGGGAGATGGAGGTAGGCTCGTTGGTGAGCTTATTCAATGCCATTTACACGTGTTTGTTATCGAGTCTTTTCAAAAAGCAATGATTCAGTCATTGCAACTCCATGCATTTCCATGCATTGTTTGAATTAGGTCGATATGGAGAGGTTCCAGTGCAATTATCCGTATGGATAATCAACAAAACTGAACAGAATAATACACATTAATCTTAAGGGATAAGGATTAATATCGAACCTCAAAATAAGTGTAACTGAGCGGTCAGACATGTTCTAAGCAGATGTTTGTATTCGAGCTGGCATACGAGGACTGTTTTCCACAGCAGCAAGGACTTTATCGAATGTTAGTTGACGTCCGATCTGACTTTGGACTGCTTATCAGCTTCTTTTTAAACTCGGGAGCCATTGTTCTAAAGTTTGTAACCCACCACATGATTGTGCCACCTGACGGAATCGACGTCACCCTAATTTAAAAAAAAAAAATCACCGAACTGCCACTGAGTTGCAATGACTGAATCATTAACTTTTAAATTCAACTCGACAACAAACGCACGATGCTTAGGTGACAACTGCTCTATGACTAAAGATAATGGCATCATGTAGGCTCTCCACCGAAGCTAACCCCACCACTCTCAGACGACCTTTTTTTCTAAACAGTGTGCTACACAAAATATATAGTTTTTTTTTTGCCACATCCTGTATAAAAATATTATTAAATGTTAAATTACCTTCATTTTTTATCGTAATTGTATTCAGTATTTTTGTATGTTCATGTGTTCATGTGTTCATGTGTATTTAAAGGGATTTTTTTGAAACATGGCATTATCACAATATATAGACAGTTGATTCCCTCTTTTCACTTACATTCATATTCTCTAAAAAATACCAAGTTAAAAATAAATACTACGTTGATCGATCATAGTTTTCAATAGATTCATTCAACAATAAAATATGGTCAAGTGGTAAGACAATTTCAAAATTTACAATAATCAAACTAAACCTCGGACGGACTCCTTCACAAAGAAAGCTTTAAATTGTAATCAATTTGTAGTGTTCAAGTAAAACGAGCAGCGAGCACTCCAACTAATGGAAACAGATGGTCTCTCCTGAGTAGCTTTTAAATGATAGAAGTACTTTGCAAATATCGTTCATCCTGCAAAAATCCAATTACGGTACAATTAATATTTCCATTCATGTAAATATGTAAACACGTGTGTATCGGATATACTTAGTGTGTCATAGCAATGAAACGTTAGTTTTAATTTATACGTAAAATAAACTAACGACATGTAAAAAATGAGATCAAGAACAAGAACATCACATATAGTGATAAAAATATCACTATTTTTATAATCTTGGTATAAATCATTTTGTAGTTATCAAACTAGTTGAAAGACTATGTATGTTTTAAATAAAAAAGGTAAATGTGGTTTATTTGTTAACGGCTAAATAAATCAGTACAAGTGATCTCGTTTGATAACAAAATTAAAATTAAATTTATTTTTGCTCTATGCATTACGTCCGATTTTTGAGGACTTCACGTTTTAAGGATACAGTATAAAGTATCTACTAAACCATACAACTTCAGGATATGGTTATCAATTATTATGTGGTACACGATTTTGATGCCCACTAACTTTGTGCTAAGCTTTTTAGCTCTATCTGTATTTTCTTTTATATTTTACCGTCCAGAGACTTTCTTCTATTCCGCATAGGTTAAACAAGTGGTTTACATTAGTTTGGCCGGCCCAAGTTTTGGTTCCGAATACATCGCCCCCCCCCCCTCCCCCCATGCACCAGTTAAAGTGAGATTAAAGAGAAACCACAGCGTGCGATGACTAGATACAGCCCACATATTTAGTCATTCTAAATAAAAAAGCTGCTCATGCAAATTACATATACAGATTTAAAAAATAAAAGACATAAGAGTGTACTAAAAATTATACCTTGAATCGCAACCAAAAACTATTTAATAAAATTATAATAAACATTTTAAATTAGATAACATGCGGAATATTTTTTAAATGGCAATAAGGAAATAAATGGAAGTAGGTACTCTGTCAAATCGTAAAAGCCTTTAAAAGCTAAGTAAATTGCAGACTGCATTACTGCTTTCACCTAATTTTCAGCTTCTTATTCAGTTTTCAATTTAGTACATTTTACGTTTAAGAATTAGAACGTTTAACTTAATTTGAGTAATTGGAATTCGTTAGCCTTTAAATTATATTCAAAAAATTTCTAACAATAATGAAGTGGTAAGCGGATTTTTTTACTACTTTGAGAAATTATGTCCTTTTAGGGTCAATGTTCTTCATGATATATCAGATATGGCGTAACCCACAAATATTTATTGCGATGTTATAATTGAAATATTTCAACGCGTTTAATGCACCGAGTAACCTTGTAACTCCTTTGTATGTGGAATTATATAACGGAAATGTAACTTATTTCTATTTTGTAATTATATGATAAATTTATATTTCACTCTTAAAAGATAAACTATATTTTAATATTTTAAAATTTGGGCTGTAATTTATAGAATTAAAAATACTTTTTGTTAAAAATGCGTCCCGTAGAATAATCATGTCTGTAGTAGCATCGTGATGAAAGATAAACGAAGATTAGCTTAGCCCGTTGTGGCATTTGTCACACGTTCGGATGCCATTCGCTTGGTCACTCGGACTATACCATTGTTTAATTCAACGGTACATGTATAGAATATTATTTTCATCACTACCTATAGATAATTGCAGATTTAACTTGTCCCTATACATAAAATACATCAAAGACAGCGAAAACAGCTGTTTGTTGACCATACAGATGAAAGTTATACAGTGTGAAAGTAATGGGCTCATATATTGACTGTAAAAATTAATATGTGTATCTTCTGACAGGTTGCCTGGATCCACATCGATCGTCAGATGATCCTCACCATCCACAGACACGTCATATCCAGGGTACCCAGGTTCAGTGTATCTCATGACAACCAGAAGACTTGGCTGCTTCACGTCAGCGGCGTTCAGCAAGAAGACAGAGGCTTCTACATGTGTCAAGTCAACACAAACCCGATGATCAGCCAAGTTGGGTTCTTGCAGGTTGTTGGTAGGTATTGTTTAAATAAAAACGCTACAAAGATTTTTGTACTAAAGCGTCTTATGGGAATCGTAGAGACCGAATGATGCAAATAGTACTTAGCAGTTATATTTACTGCATACGAACCAAGATGTGAATCCTACGAAAAACTTAAGAACGTGCTAAGTGCAACTGAAAGTTTCTATTAATGACTTACCATATCTTCTTTACCTTAATGGCTAATTATGCTAAACAGGAGTAAAATATGTTTACCAACTGTACAATACCTTTCACCCTGGTTAAAATAAGCTGGACAGACAAACGATTCAGTAGTAGTTTACACGATGTTCACGTAAAGATCTCTTTCTTTATGACACCTTGAGTGCCTTAAAACTCATACCAAACAAAAAAACTATTAATTGTCATATCATCTAAAGAGGATACTGAGACAATTAATTCTTAAAACTTGTTAAGTTATAACGTTACACTATCGATAAATGTACCTTCCAAGCCAACACTTTCAGTATGGTCCTGGTTGTAAATTGAAGAGACATTTAAAAAAAAAAAGTGTTTACAGCATTCAAGCAGTTGTTACTAGAATGCACGTTCTGGATCGGGTTTTGAATATAAAGTGGTTATATTAGTTACTAAATTTTTTGCTAAAAGAGAACTGTTATTTTATTTATTTTATATGCTTTTAAATTTCCCATAAAACTATTATATCGTTATACATTGTTATAAAAATAAATTGAATACTCAACCCCGATGATGTATTCTGAAATAAAAAATATATATTTTTAAGGCTATTGATTAGTAAAAAAAATACATAATCAATTTATGCATCTTCTGAGCACGATTGTTAACTAGATTACTCATTTTGAGGGTATTAGAATATTTTTTTAACCGCGATGTTTCAAATGTTATAAATTACACAATAACTTAATAAATTGTTATGTGGAACTGATTCAAAACCACACAACACTGATATTTTCTAACATTTCCCACAACCAGCTTGTCCTTTAACTCAGGGGTATTTATTTTACCTTTCAGTCCCCCCGAACATCATTGACGAGCACAGTACGGCGTCTTCAGTAGCAGTGAGGGAGAATCAGAACATCAGTCTAACCTGTAGGGCTAAGGGATTCCCTGCACCAAAGATAATGTGGAGAAGAGAGGATGGGAGCAGCATGATCATAGACCGTAGGAAAAAAGGTACATGTAAATAGTACGGTCATGATAGAAAACAAGGTATTTATATAAAAGAGTTCCAGTGATATATATCCTTCTCCGGAATAAATTTCAATAATATTATCTTCAATTATAATTAACCTTTAAATATAACAATACAAGTGTCAAAAGTATCAATAGGTAAAATATCTAACTACATTAAATTTAGGAATTTTCAAAATTTTTGTTGTATTAGAATTTCAGTTACTTTTCATTGATTTGCAGAAATAAAATGATATCATTGTTTTTTTTTTCAATAAAAAAAACATAAAGACGACATACGTTAATATAAACACCTACTGCATTAAAGCTTATATCAATACCGTATATGAAAACATATCCTTACTTATTAGAAAGAGAAAGAATTAAAATACGAAATGGAATGAAAGCATATTCATTTGGAAAAACTGAAAACCTGGTTATCGACTATACATATTGATATATAGCGTAGGGTCTTTGAAAAACTAAACCTTTCTTGAGATGGTTGTATCAGTCAATACATGAACATCTATATATATAAAAGGCAAAGCCCTCACTGACTGACTGACTGACTGACTGACTGACTGACTCACTCACTCACTCATCACTAATTCTCCCACTTCCCATTTACCTAGGAGGCTGAAATTTGGTAAACTGACTCTTTAGGCATTAAATAGGAAAACTAAGTAGTTTTTATTCTGATCGGACTCTCGGGCTCCGCCCCAGTGGCTCTGGAGTTTCCCATGTTAACCTTATGAGTACTCAAATTTAAATGGAATTAATGAATCTTAACAGCTGTTTCAATTAAACAAGTTGGTTCTGTTCTATGATGTGCAATAGCATTAAAGTTACAAGGATTACCAACAGGGTGCAGCACTATAATTCTTTTTTATTTATAACAACAGCTAATTTCCAACCAAAAGGTGAGTGAGCGTAGCGAACGAACTTCAACCTGGAGGCGAGTTAGCGTAGCGAACGAGCTAACCTGAAGGCAAGTGAGCGCAGCGAACGAGCTCCAACCTAAAAGTGAGTGAGAGTAGCGAACGAACTTCAACCAGGACGTGATTGAACCATTCAAACGAGCTTATCTTGAAAATTAAGAAGTTAAACGGGGCAAAGCCCGCGGGTACAGCTAGTCTTTAATAAGAATCAAATCGTTTTAAGTGCAAACGCCTTTATATTTTATTGTAAACTGCCCACAGGTTGGATTTAATAACGATAATGATATAATTGGTGAAGTCTGATTCGCTTGATAAACAATCATACAAACATGTACGTGTATTGATAGACATATGCGAACTACTTTTTTAGATTTTTCCATAACAAATAATATTTAAAATCTTGTAATGAAGAAGAAAATAATGGACGTTCAAAAATGTGTTTAATTTTGGCACCTTAACGAGACTCATGTAAGGTCTTAGATCCAATTATAATTCCATTAAATTGGTTCAATAATACGATATATGTTTTTTATGTTCTAGTGAATGTATTTGACGGAGACTACTTGAACTTGACAAGAATTTCCCGGACAGAGATGGGAGCCTATCTGTGTATAGCAACTAACGGAGTACCACCGTCTGTCAGCAAGAGAATTATAGTAGATGTTGAGTGTGAGTAGTAAGGAGTATCTTTTATTTGTCTCTATGGCTTGGTTTTATATCATTCTTCTGGACATAATTGACAATTAGTTTTCTTGATAGAGCTCATTATATAGAGCTCATTATACTTATAATCGATATCATCAAACAAAAAAACGGTGTAAGGTGCAAATAGGCAAACATCAATATACAAAATAAAAAAAACAATTAGACACGAAATAAAGAATAAACAAAGTACAACACATTATTAACGTATTATTATGCCTAGTAAAGTATAACAAATTATTTATAAGATTTTTGAGGACAATAAAGGGCAAAATGTAAATGTGTAAAATTACGAGAATAATTTGCTAGCCACTTAAGATTTGCAAAAGTGATCTAGTAAAAAAATAAGAATCGAAAACTGAATGTCAAATCTTTGGATACGTAATTTTACAATTTTTTTTACCGATTCATAATAAAACCAACCCATGGAAACTGCAATAGCTTTTCCAATAGAAATAAACTGATAATCCAACGAACTCAATTTGTAGTAGTGTTTATCGACTGGATTCTTGTAGTATATAATGTAGAGGCTTAAATAAATATTTATTTTTTTATACTCAGCGGTCTACTGTATTAATCATACTGGAGGCCCGAGTGTGAATTGCATCTATTTCCTGTAATTTATTTACTAACGGACAAACCATTACAAACTAAAATTTTTTGTGATACAACTATTGAGTTAATAAGTAATGACTAATAATAAAAGTTCAAAAAGTAATAAAAATAACAATAAATAATAACAAAATAAATAACAATGAAGTAACAATAAGGACGAAGATAACAATAAAGAGCAACGAGGACAACAAAATATAAAAAGGATTTAGCAAATTTAATAAGAGATTAGTCTTGTCTTGACATTTGTAATGTCAGCTAAGTGGCAAAAACATAACTTCACGATTACAAACCCAGGTTTAGCTGCAATCTTAAGAAAATTTTGGATATTAAATTGTCATGTATTTCAGATGAGGAGAAATAACCCATTAGTATACCAAAGTATAACTTCTAACGAATTCCAATTAAAATGTGCTCAAAATTAACAAATTAATTTTAATAAATATATACAAATAAAAACCCAGCTTAAAATGTAATTCAAAGACTGCGGTAAGATTACCGCAATATACATTAAAAAAACACATGGTTAACTTTATCGATAAACAACCCCTTTTTCCTCAGTTTCCCCTATGATTTGGGTACCTAACCAGCTGGTGGGGGCTCCAGTTGGTACCAGCGTCACCATAGATTGTCACATCGAGGCGTTCCCGCGGGCCATCAGCTACTGGGTGTACGACAACGTGATGCTCCTGCCTACGTCCAAGTATGGCACAGAAACTTCAGAGAACAGCTACAGATCTCACATGAAACTAACAGTCAACAACCTTCAGCCGAGGGACTTTGGGACATACAGATGCATCAGCAAGAACTCTTTAGGGGAGACGGAAGGATCCATCAGGCTGTATGGTGAGTTAAAATTCACAATCGGAACATTCTTCTATGTGAATTTAAAAATATAATAATTAATTTACCTAAATTTGTAAAACTGATACCCTTTTCATCAAAGTTACTCCTGCTAGATTTAGGACTACAGACGTTATTCACTATACATATATTTTAAATAAAATAACATATATTTATACGTACCGCATCGTGATGTGTCCGTACATTTACTGTTCAATGAATTTACTCTATTGTAAATTGGAAATATTTTAATAATAAAAAATGCTAACTAGGCTTATATTATTTTTTCCAGAAATACCACAACCGTCAGTAGCACCCAAAAGCGTTGAACAAAAAACTACAACCAAAGAAGGTAATACTATTCTAGTTTATAAGAAGTTTGAAATGTAAAAATTTCTTTATCTGGTACAGTGTAATACAAAACTTAAATTAAAGAAAAATTATTTTAGCTTTTGTTATTTAAGAAATATTAGCTATGCAAAGAAAATGAGGCAATATATTGACAAATTAAGACAACTAGTGTATACTTATATTATGCATATTGTTAAACAGCTCTCCGTATTTTTTTTCCAAAGGGAGACATTTACAAAGTTTTTGAAATACAGGGTGATTCAAAAAGGACTTTACAACTTTAAAAATTCATATAAATCTTATTAAACAAGGTACAGAGCTGGTTTTGGTGTTGTTTTAAAGGAAAAAAACTTCAAGTTTTTTTACCTTAAACTAAAGATGTTCTATGTGACTTCCGTTGGATTTGGGGAAAATAATTATTTAGGTATGAAAAAATAGTGAAAACCGTTAAAAATTTGAGAGAAGTTTACAAAGTTTTGAAAGTAGGGCGTTTTTTGACGGTGAAGGAGTGCGATTTTCGAAAAACGCACAATTAATGTCTTGTAGGAAATTTGATTTCGAACCTACGTTTTTTCCTCAAATCTTTTTTAGCTCTTACCGTTTTCGAGCTATAGCCGTTTGAAGAAAAAAAACGTGTTTTGTCGTTTTCAGAGGTTCGCCATTTTGGATTTTTTGGGGGTTAAAATTTGAAAATGCGACTTTTTGGAATTTTATAGGGGGTTTGGACCAGTAACTACAAGTGTGCGAAATTTCAACTCCCTAGCACATCTAGAAGTGGGTGTATCGCACTCCTTCACAATCAAAAAAACGCCCTACTTTCAAAATTTTGTAAATTCCTCTCAAATTTTTAACGGTTTTCACTATTTTTTCATACCTAAATAATTATTTTCCCCAAATCCAACGGAAGTCACATAGAACATCTTTAGTTTAAGGTAAAAAAAACTTGAAGTGTTTTTCTTTAAAACAACACCAAAACCAGCTCTGTACCTTGTTTAATAAGATTTATATGAATTTTCAAAGTTGTAAAGTCCTTTTTGAATCACCCTGTACAATCACATACAACATGTTATTAATTAAAACTATTTGTAAAGAATCCAAAAACTCAAAGACATAGCGATTATATAATGACTCAAAGCTGTTTCAAACTCACAAAATGATAAGAATTTGTTTATTTTTAATTCCAACACTGTGCATGTTTAATTAAACACAGCGAAATTAAAGACCACTTCTGTATTCATTAACACCAAATGAAACAAGTGATAAAAAATAACGACATTGTTTCAGTCGAGAGGCAAGTGGCTTCAAACGACACAAAGCAATCTCAGCTTGGAGTCACCCCTAAATCGTTCACCCCCGCTCAGTTCAACATAGAGGAAGTTCTTCCCCCACGAGACCTGCCCCCGCCCCCCCACAACCAGCTCTCCGCCTCAGGTAGGCCTAGATTGCCACTGGATAGCTTTTATTTCCCCAGGGACTCATCAAGTTCCCCCTCCCATTTCATTGAACAATCAGGCCCAAAACAGCGAGTTTCTTTTGTACCCTGGTGTTATTGAGTGGTAAAGGAAGTTACCTTTACATAGAACGTTATAACATAGAAAAATATTCAAAGATATGTTTGTGAGCTTATGGTAAACTTTTAATTGTTATTGAGTGACAAAACTATGTTGTTGAAAAGATTATTTCTGATATATTGCATAAAAAAAAATATGCAAACTTGGGTTGGGCACTAGGGAAGTTTGAGTGTCAACATTCTTTTTTGCCGATTGTGATGGAGTATATCTGTATTAATCTCTTACGTAAATAAACTCATCATCGCTAAAAATTAACTTCGAACGTACCAAAAGTATCATATTAATTTCTGCTATAAAGTGTACTAGCAGATATTTACATATTCTAAATATGTGTAGATGAGTGAGAAAAAAAATAAATGAACATATTAAACATACTACCTCAAAATATTGCAAAAGATATATTTATTTTTCAACCGTAAACTACAAAAACTGCATTTCAACACGAAAGGTTAAAGCAAAAGAAATTATGGGAAATACAGAGGGTGTAAAGAAACAGGAACATTATAAATTAATCGTTCAAATCCCTCATTACATAATTAATTACATATTTTATTAAACATTCAATCCCTTTTCGTATGAGCATGTTTGGAGGTGATATCCAACCAATACGACAGGTATTGCTGCTTTATTTAAGCTATACACAGTTTGATGCTTCTTCAATGTAATTGAAATTTAATAAAAAGGGGAAAAGGCTCTGGAACTCTGCAGCCTGTTAGGCTGCATTTTCTTGATATTTTAAGTATCTCTATTTAGTCTACAGTCTATAAAAGAGACGAGATTATAGGGAAATGCTTACTGAAATTTACACCTGTTACAAATAACGTAAATGCCTTGAGAAATTTGATTGCAAAATTTCTAATTTGGTGATTCTGTAGAGACAGCTGACATAAGGCAATTGATAGAAACCTATCTTAGAATAAAACTTTTAAGTAATCTTAAACCTCAACTTAGTTTTATATCCACCATTAAGTTCATGTTTCCTATATAAATTATACCGAGGAAATATTCAAGAAACTGATTTTAATAATATTTGTTAACGAAATCAAAAAGATTACATATTGATTAAATATTTTTCAGATTGCGGCCACACCAACAAAGCAGAGTTCTGGAGGCTTTTACTACAGATAACAACTTTAACAATCATCACATCGTGTTACTGATTTAGTTTGTTACGTTTTTAATTATAAAGTGTATGTGATCAAGCTGTAAATTCATCATTTGTACATACAATGTACATTCTGTAAATAAGGAAATTGTCAATATGACACTAACGATATATCAAGCTCACAATTATATGTAAATAATTGAGTAGTAAATTTGTAAACTGTTAATTAGTAGAGCGTTTATAAATTATTGGCTTAGGTAAATTAACGTTCCTATTAAAACACTATGAAATAAATGATCATTACTTAACGTGACTATTGATTGTGTAGAAGTAAAGGATTTGTAATATATATATTATTTTAAATATTACCTTTGTGAAAAGAGTAATTAAAGTATTTACATGTTACTTAATTGTCACTTAAAGCATTAGTAGTTCAAATAGGTTTATTAACAAATTCTTTGTAAAGGACAGCACATTGTGATTTAAAACATCTACTTACGATTTAACTAACATTTACTCGTATGAACAACACAATAAGGCGAAGTATCTTAATTTTGAAAAAAAAAATAAAACAAAAATTAAAATGAGGGAATTATAACGAAGATATGATGTAGAAAACAGATCGTTTATAAGAAATAATCCTATTGTTACCTATTGTATTTTATAGGTTTATATTTTGAACTTTTAAACGATTGCAAATTTTGTTATGTGTTTTTACCTTAAAATGGAATATCGTAATTTTTGTGTGAAAATTTCATAGTTGTCTACTTAAATTTATTATGATTCTTGAGTTTTGTTTTTATTAAAACGAAACATATATTAAATAGTAGTAATACCGAACCATTTTTCCTATCAATTGTTGTTCGATGAAATAGTAATTGTTTTCACATGACATAATCGTTCACAGAAAATCTTTATATTTTGTTAGCATTGTTAAAAAGCATAAAGTTACATAAAAACGCTCTAAGAATTATTAAATGTACTGCACATTACTTTTATCTATAATATTTACAATACCTATTGTATATAGGTCACCCAAGTTTATCTACTCCAGCTATAACTATGCCAACACCTAACTTTATTTTACCAATACTTTCCTACGATTCGTTGCATGATAAAGAGTTTCAATGATCATGAAAATCTATTTATTGTTCATAAGTGTACAAATGCAGTTATAGGCTAAGGTGCGTAATATTTTGTGTTAATTTAGTGCAATAATTGTTATTGAATTAATAAAATCTTTAACATTGAGGGTCATTAATTTTAATGCACCTTTTACAAGTCCCTGTGTTGGAAAAACGAGTAATATTTGACGGAAGGCGTTTGTTTGAATAAAATAAGTAATGTTTGAAAAATACAAAGAACTAATATTGTCATCATCTATTGTAATTTGTCATGTTTTCGGACAGTATATAATATACAATATGAGTAAACTTTGATAAAATTGACACAATTTAAGCATACAACTATTTAAAAAGTGTATTTGAGAACTAGGTTAATCATACAAATCCTTTGACATTGACTACTGTGCAATGTTCTCTATGAGTTGAAATACATTCTTCATTTGTATCTTAATTCGATTTAAAAAGATTATGATTCTGACAATTCTCACTTATTATGAAAAAGTATTGTGAACTTTAATTTAATATTTTTTTTAAATATTTTTAACAAATCAATTTTTGGAATAAATATTTTCGAATGTTACTACTAATTACTTTTAAACTGCGAACTTTACTTTTAAAGTGTGTTAATATATTATTAAACCTAAACTGCTTTAAGTAATCTTATATATTTGATCTGTTCAGAGTGATTATGCAAGAAAATTGTAAAACTGTGTCGAGAGAAATAACTTAGCCATTTCAAAATTTATCGAAGCCATTGTCTTTTCATTGTTTTATATTACAACCTGAAACCTATTTTGATTCATTTACTTAATCTTCTGTATCTCAAGTAAGGCGTTAGAGAAAGATCAGAAGAGAAGTTTTGTAAAGTCACAATACAAAGGGAGAAGGGACAGATTTTGGACTGTCAAGTAGGACTTTGGATTGCCTTTAGATTTCAGCTTATTTAAATTTAAGATCAGTTTGCAATCCGATAGTGACAAAGACACAAATGATTAATTGATCAAACACCGGAAAGTCGTTCAGGCTGTAAAAATGTTTTATCCTTTGAATAAGAAGTTAAACATTATAAACATATTCTTATAGAATATACTCTGCGTATAGTATTTTCGGTATTCTTCCCCATAAAACCATAATAATTTCAAACCGTAGGCATGATTATTTGATTAGATGAACTTATAACCAGTCAAACAAAATTAAAAGCAATTTTTAAAATTTAGTTGTTATTCGTCTGTCCGGTGCCTGATGCCGTTAAAATGTTTAAACATGTTTGCCACATTCATATTTACATCAGTACAGTTGTTTTATCTCGTAGAATAAAATATATTTATTTAAGATATTTCCTCTAAATCAGTTCAAAATAAATTTATATAATATTACTTATCCGTCCTAATAAATGTACAATGCATAAGTTATCTTGCATATATGATATAAAATGAGAAGTTATTTAAAAAAATATAAACGTCATGTTACTATGCAATCTATTCTATATTTGGCATATAAAATCTTTTAACACTACAAATTGAACTGAAATTGTTTCAAACATTGTTGTAAATATAATGGAAAATCCCCTTTTTTGAAATTTCAGCACATGCAAAGTTATTGCTAGACCAGAAACGGTTAACATTAAAAGTCAAGCTTAGCTCACAATTTACTATATGACACTAAAATAATTATAAATGCTAAACTGATTTTGTTACTTAACAACATGAAAATGGGCTTCATGGAAAATGGCATTTTACCGTACTATATTACCATTAACTCAACTCTGTAAAACGTTTCTGAGCAATAGTAATGTTGAAAAGTAAAACAAAACTGAAATTGTTGAGGGCTAGGCCAAGCATTTCCTACGTACCCATGGATAGTGGAAACTCCATCTTGAGCAGAACAACAAGTCTGGATGATGGTAAAACGGCTCTATCGTCTAGCGGAAACTTTTTCAACAAGATACCTCGGCCGGAAATCCAGAGTACATTTTATGAAATTTTCAGAAATTTCCTGAAAACAATTACAGAATTAACCAGAGTCCTGCCCTGACTAAAAAAAACGCTCTATAATTAAAGAAAAATATTTTGGTAATATCTTAACTTTACCGATGGGTTAGGCCTTTTTATACTAAAAAATATCAAATTATAAATTACGTGTACGTGATTTGTAATGCAAGCTCGACAATTTCAACATCCTGTCGGAAAATGATTTAAGCAATCTAGATTGTAGAAGTGATTTGACGTTTAACAGACAAGCTTTCTGGATTGTTAAATATTAACATTTGAGGGAACAGAGCTTTATTAGGTGTATACACTATTAATCTTGCTGTTATATGTATTAAGTTTCATAACATATAAAATCGATTAACCACAATTTTTGTTGATTAACTATATAAAGAAGATACAGTATAATAGATTCCTTTTGTACTATTTCAAATATGGTTTGAAGAATATTAATTTATATTTATTTGTGTTAAAGATATAGCTGCTAAAAAACCTTCGAAGGACAAAATAAAAGGTATCAGCAATTAGACACATGCTTTATCTCTTAAGTATGTAAACAACCTTTCTTATGTGTGGTAGGAGTAACTATATCTTATAGCTTTGAGCTAAAATTTTACAGCAATAGGGGTTTGCACTATTTTAGACCATAAGAACATAACATACACATTTTTATCAAAACCGGCTATTTTTAAAAAATCTGAAAAAATATTCCATTTTTATTGAGTTTTTTTATGAGACAGTAACGTAAGCTTCAATAACTGTAATTTTACAGCGATATGAGTTATACCATTTTGTTCATAATTTAAAGGGCTATGGCATACAAAATGTTTATCAACTTTCGATGTGTCTGTTAATTTATAAGTTTTGATGGGAAAATGACCATACAAAATCAAAATTAAAAAACTAATTTAACAAAACGCCTGTTTATTGCATGGATTAGTACCTACCTGCATAATAAAGTTCTCTAAAATCGTACCTCAGGCGTGGTCTTTAACTCTGTACGATACAGACCACCTATACAGACGGACTCACACCCA
Source organism: Macrosteles quadrilineatus (assembly GCF_028750875.1). Lineage (NCBI taxonomy): Eukaryota > Metazoa > Arthropoda > Insecta > Hemiptera > Cicadellidae > Macrosteles > Macrosteles quadrilineatus. The sequence continues at coordinate 2,356,931 of NW_026542610.1, forward strand.
GAAACATCACTTCTGAAACCACTCTTCTAGGTCCAGGAGGACCCAAAACGGGAATATCCACTCAAAACTTAGTTTTAAAAATTTTGACGAAAACAATACTTTCTCAATAAACTGTACTATGTATAGGGGGAGAAAGTAAGAATAAATTTTGTATCCTATAATATTGTAACGGTAGGCATTTCTCTCCTTGAAATACCCACTGTTACTTTGGGTGGCGTAGCTCAGAAAAAGAAACTCAGCACTCGCATACCAAACCAAACTTTATTAAAACCCAAAACGACACAAAGAAGAACACAAAGATAAACTAAGAACCAAAAAGTTAGAGTAGATAGAGCAGACTGGAACTGTATGAATAATTTATTTAGAAACTGAATCCCCAATTTGGAAAAGACTATGAATCCCAATTTTGAAAACCCTCAACATAGTCTTACCTGGACCCAAGGCTAGGGCCCAGAGCTCCAGCTCCCCCAGCAGGACCCCGTCCTCTGGTGCACCACACAAACACTACCCACCAAACTGACCCCTGATCAAATGCATTGGCCTACTTAAAACAACAGCCTTCAGTAGGACAGCACAACATGTTACTGTTTTACAACACTCCCAGCCTACTCGCACAACATTGCCAAACACTTCTTGCTTACAATATTTGTACCCTTCCGTTACAATATGCAGAAAATATTTCCCTTGTAAAACTATTATTTTTATTTCTTTTATGATTTTTAAGTTTTTAGTAAAAAAACTTACTTAGTCAAATTACTTAGTCAAACTCATGATTATAACATTTTGTCTATAAGGATCATAATTATCTACTGAGGCTCTGCTCCTAAAATGTTAATATGGATTGTTTCAATACAATTATTTATATAAAGTGTGTTAATATTAACATTTTTCATAAAATATCAAAACAAAGTAGGTTATAATCTTTTGAAAATAGAAAACTCCAAAATATTTTACAGTTAAATGTTTTATAAACGAGATGGTGAACCCGTTAGAGACTTTAACCATACATATGTTTCATAATATTTTAAAAGGTTTAGAGTAATGTAAAACGTTAAACATATAAAGAATTATTGTTAATATTTATAAGATTAGCTAAGAACAACGATGTGATTTTTTTGTGAGGTTAGAGATTATTTTGTTTATCTATGACATAACCCTTTACATCTACACAGTTGCTGAACCCGTCTAAAAATTATTCATATTATATTCTAAACACTAAAAATAGCTTGTTTTTTTTCAAACAATCACTTATAACTTATCACTTATACTTATACTTGTAAGATTTAACCTCAAGATGATCAATTTGATAAAACTGTTCAACAAATATAGCTTAATGGATAAGCATTAAAAATATAATTAAACTTCGGACAGACTTCTAAACAAAGAAAGCTTTAAATTGTAATCAATTTAAGATCCTGCCCAAACTAATAAAGATTTCAAAAAACGAAAAAGACTTTGCAAAACTACAGATCAGGGCCATTCATTTGACACTTTAATCATCAAAATCGGTCCAAAAATGAGGGAGGAGTTCTGTTTACAAAAATCGGCTTAGCGTATTATATATATAGATGGATAAGCATTAAAAATATAATTAAACTTCGGACAGACTTCTAAACAAAGAAAGCTTTAAATTGTAATCAATTTGTAGTGTTCAAGTAAAACGAGCAGCGAGCACTCCAACTAATGGAAACAGATGGGCTCTCCTGAGTAGCTTTTAAATGATAGAAGTACTTTGCAAATATCGTTCGTCCTGCAAAAATCCAATTATACTGTACATTCCACATTCCCATGCATGTTAATATTCCAACGCGTGTCTATAAAATATATTTCTTGTGTTGTAGTAATATAACTATAGAGTTTCAATGCATGAGTAAAAACTGAAAAGTTAATATTTTTACCAATAAACAAGTCTAGAATAGGAATAAACTAGTAGTACGCTTATTCTGCGCGTAACGGGATGAGTGAACATGAGCGCAGTAATGAAAGAGTCCACCCACACCTAGCCTACTTACCGGTGTCACTGGTGAACACAATGTTATTTGTATGGGCAAATCAACCAAATCTTAGTCAACAACAATCCTAACTTCTCATCCATTAATTAACCAAAGTCATTGGTAATATACGTAATGGATTTCCAACAGTTATCGATAGGAGGTAAATCCATCGTTCCTGTACAACATGTCTTTTGATTAAATGAAGCCTATTTCCATATTTGTTATAAGGCCCATCATAAACAAAACTAAGCCAAACTGAACTAATCTAACTTAACCTAATTGCCAAAGCACGATGTAAGGAATCTCCTAAAAATATCGTATGGCTTACAATAATGATTTAAAACAACGATATCGTAATTATATCATCTAATGATTATTAAAAATCCAATATATGTTTATCTAACTAATGAAGGATCCCCACACTCCGGACTGCTCGCCTCAAATACTTCCATCACCACTTCCTACGTCGTGGACATGTTTCCCTCCCTTCCCATAGCATTTTAGTATTGCAGGTACATTAACCTAACTGTCACAAAGGGTCCCCACACTCCGGACTGCTCGCCTTGACTACTTCCATCACCACTTCCTACGTCGTAGACATGTTTCCCTCCCTTCCTATGGCATTTTAGTATTGCAGGTACATTACCCTAACTCTCACAAAGGGTCCCCACACTCCGCACTGCTCGCTTTGACTACTTCCTTCACCACTTCCTACGTCGTGGACCTGTTTCCCTCCCTTCCTTTAGAATTTTTTTATTGCAGATCCATTAATCTAACTGTCACAACGGGTTCCCACACTCCGGACTGCTCGCCTTGACTACTTCCATCACCACTTCCTACGTCGTGGACATGTTTCCCTCCATTCCTATGGCATTTTAGTATTGCAGGTACATTAACCTAACTCTCACAAAGGGTTCCCACACTCCGGACCGCCTGCCTTCACCACTTCCTACGTCGTGGACCTGTTTCTCTCCCTTCCCATTGCGTTTTTAGAATTGTAGATACATTATTATAACTGTTACAAATGCTTTCCACACTCCGGACTTCTCGCCTTGACTACTTCCTTCACCACTTCCTACGTCATGGATCTGTCTCCCTTCCTTTAGATTTATTATTGCAGATACATTAATCTAACCGTCACAAAGGATTTCCACACTCCGCACTGCTCGCCTTGATTACTTCCTTCACCACTTCCTACGTCGTGGACCTGTTTCCCTCCCTTCCTCTAGCATTTTTTTAATTACAGATCCATTAATCTTACTAACTGTCACAACGGGTTCCCACACTCCGGACTGCTCGCCTTGACTACTTCCTTCACCACTTCCTACGCCGTGGACCTGTTTCCCTCCCTTCCCATTGCGTTTTTAGAATTGTAGATACATTATTATAACTGTCACAAATGCTTTCCACACTCCGGAGCGCTCGCCTTGACTACTTCCTTCACTACTTCCTACGTCGTGGACATGTTTCCATCTCTTTCCATAGCATTTAAGTATTACAGATATATTAATTTAACAGTCACAAAGGATTTCCACACTCCGCACTGCCCACCTTTCCGCTTCCTTTACCACTCTCTACGTCGTGGACTTGTTTAACCCCCTTCGCATAGCATTTTATTATTACTAACATCTTTGGATAATTAATATTCAATGCCAACATTAAATTGAATAATGTAAAAAGCTGCTTTGTTCTAAATATATACATATATATTTTTAATTTAAAGTTGAATTTTAATACTGAACATAAACGGTATATAACTGCCGATTAATATTGTAGTTCAAGTTCAATTTATTATTCAGAAAGTTGTGAAATTTAATTAACTCAAACAACATTATTCTGAAACCTGTGAAATTATAATGATATATATTCATAGACGCCAAACTGTTTACTCCATGAATGAAATAGCTTAAAGTAAAAGTCGTTCTCTCTGTCTTAAGTAGACAAAAAATTGTTGGTCGCAAAATGTAAACAAATAAAAAGAAGAAGAAGGTAGCTCCTAATGTTATTCTTATGGGACAAATTTTAAAATGTTTTTAGGTATTTTATAATTACTACTGAACGGAATCGTCTAGAATTTTAATGAGGTCTTCCCACTGGTGTCATAATTGTTTGTGCAAAATTTGAACGCTATAAATGCAACGGTTCTTGAGTTTTTGGTGCGAACACACTCACGGACTCACAGACAAGCGGACAACTTTTCTCCGACTCCGCTATACACGATACATAGATTCGTTCACTTCGTTCACTCATCTACAAGCCTTTTTTCTAGGAAATGATGGGAAATGCATTTACGCACACAGGTAAGCCTGTAGTGTGAGACTCCAGAGAGAGAGAGAGCATCAGACTATTTAAGACGACTCAGCACTTAACGTTAAATTCAGAAAATTGTATCGCAATATGTTATAAAAAACGTTTACTTGCTAAGCAATATTGAATTTTCTATTTAATGGGTTTTATTTTTAAACCATAAATGGTATTTTTTAGATTAAACAAAAATTTTAAGAATTTATGTTGGTATATTGTGCTTGTCCATATCAGTTCAATATAGTTATTGAGTTGTACTATTTTAACACAACGACTAAGAGAGCCTTCCCACTTAAGCAAAATAATTGTTTTTAAACAGTATAGTTGTTCACAAGTACTTTTTTTGTTTACTATAATAGTGTTGTTAGAATATATAAAAAATAGTTTTATAAAAAAATATTTACCAGACGTAGTTCTAAAATAATAAAAAAACTGATTGATAGTCTAGCAGTATACAAATTTTGAACAGTCATACCTATAGCCCTAACATTAACGTATAAGAATAAACATTTCACCAAACTATAGTAAGAAAAAAAGTATTAACAGTCTGCAAAGGTAAAAAATTTCACTAATTTTTCACATTTATCACACAAACCAAATATTACATGCATTTAGTCTTATGGCAAATAGCTGATGATTTCAGTTAAGCCTTAAGTCTGTTTCTCATTTTGTATTCCAACCCTAAGCCAATTTAGATTCATTTACTTTATCTTCTGTTTCTCAAGTAAGGTGTCAGAGAGGGATCAAAAGATAAGTTTTGTTAAGTTCACAAAACAAAGTAGGGAGTAACAGAGTTTGTACTGTCAAATAGGACTTTGGATTGCCTTTAGATTTCAGCTTATTTAAATTTAGGATTATTTCGCATTCCAAATAAAGTGATAATATCCAGATAAAATCAATTGATTTGCTAAATTCCATAAAACCATTAATTAATGCCTTTTGTATTTCCCAATATTTTTCCATAATATTTAAATGTAAATAAAATAGTTTTAACTTACGATAATTCACAAAAGGTAGATTTTCTTAATTATTTAACGAATCAGCAACAATCCAGGATGTAATTTATTATTTTAGCATGAGTGATTGCTTAAAACAACCAACTATCTTAGACTACTATTGAGGATGTTCTGAGGCAATCGTCTTATTTATTTTTAAGTATGTCAAATTGCAAACGTTTGTTTAGTGTTTTTATGTTTACTTTGCCTTTATAACTTTGAAAAATGTTAAAACCATCATGTGTGGCAGAAGGATGGAATATATAAAGAAAACTTTAATAAATTGGAAACCAATTAGAGATAACTATTGAACTATATTGTATTTTTTGGTAAATCAGGTAAGTTTTTCATGAACAGTAAATAAGGCAAATCATTTTTTGCCGGATATATTATCATCAAAATCTTTATTCTTTAATTTTTGTCATTGTAAAATTGGTTTACATATTATAGTTTTATGGATCCGATAAAAATGTTTCCAATTAAGCTTACGGATTACACACGGAGTCGTTAATTTATAGTCTATTGAAATAAGCGTTTTTAATGGCATATAGTTCGTAAATTTATTTTGTCTATATATTTTATAAACATTCTTATACGTTTTCCTTTAAAATCTAAAGAAACATTATTTTTTCAAAACTGCATAGATTTGTATCTGAATTTTACAAGTTAAAAATAATGTTTATTATTGCATCTCTTGATGCATTATAATACTTATAATACCGTGTTTTATTACTCATTGTATACACCCTGATAAGCACTTAATAATCAGTAGCATTTTTAAAAACCAAATAACGTTTGATTGCATACTACCAATAAGTTATTAGTTATTAATACAGTTGTATGCTTAATTTAAAAACGCAATGATTGTGTTTTTATGGAATTTACTTATTTAACAGAGTAGCGTTTGCAGGTTGTAGGGATATTAAATTTTATATTACGAATAGATTTTTATTTTCAATGCTTGGTAAAAATAATGAAACAATACATAAATGGATATCAGTACGGTGTAGCAAAGTTACAGGTAGTCACAAAGAACCTTTGAGGTAAGTTTATAATTCGTTTAATACGAAGCACTCTCACCTTTACTTAACTACACAAAAGTTATATTTTGCTGCTATATTGTTATAATATGTAAGGATGGTTTAAGTATACTAATTAATGCCAGTGATAATGTTTCACTATTGGTATTAAGTAACGACTTCGCTCATTTCGTGCTAGAATGTTACATAAGATTTGGCATTTCCTCAAAATATATATTTAGAAAGTAAATTTCTCGGCTTTTTTTGTAGTTTTAAAATAAAACATCCTTAGGTGACCAATAAGCCGTAAGGCGACAGTTAAATCCTACTTGAACAAAGATTAAGTTTATATTCAAAGCATATTTGTTTATGCTCATAACTACAAATTTCCTACCGAATGCAACTTATGTTGTAACACGAGAACTCAGGATAACGATTGCATATCAAGAACAGAAATACGGAGAAAATATATATAGACTTTTTGAAATTTATTATAGTTGCTTTTTAAGCTCTTTTTTTATTTATTTTTGCCTTGATTCCATTTCTTGACATAAGTGATAATGTAACGAGATATGTGATATACATCATTCCCAGAAATATTATACTAAATAGGTAAACATCAAACCCAACCAAAAACTTAATACCTACGTTATCGTTCTTAAAAATGCTCCCAAAACTCGTGCAATTACATCAAATACGAGTAATACTAGTTACTGTATTCATTCACGCATTATTTCTACCTATATAAAGTATAATTACAAACAAGGCTTACTTTTACACCCTATATTCTTGCTATGTATTTAGATTATTATAAGATTTTCACATACAATTGTTTTTGTAGTGGTTCGTAGGTTAAAAGGTTGTTAATTTTTTTGCTCTAATTTAGTTATCTAAATAGGATGGCCACTCTTAACTATTTTAATACTTAAACATAGATAAGATTTGATCAACGATCATTTTCAGGGGTTAATATTTGTTACCACAAACAACTTTATTGAAACAAATTAAATTCAAATTCTTTAATTCCAATTTAAATGTAAATTTCAATTTTTAAAACTTGAGGCGCCGAAATAATAATGTGCTAGTGCACAGTTTTTAGAGTGCTTGATTTGTATTACAAAAATATTCATTTAAGTACCATTACTATAAATTAATAATATGTAGTGTAATAGTAATTTATGCAGTCCTAATATTAAAATTGGTTAAGGCTATTCTATATCGCACGGGGTTAGGATTGTCAAAATAAACATAAATATTCAATGATTCAGATGTTTTTATGTGTGCGTTCGAACTACAAATGTTTTGTGCTTTCCTTATCTACTCTCTCCAAAGCAACGCGACACAAGAGACGTGTTGAAAAGGTTTCCAAGTAACTAAATGGAAAGTGAAATAAACTTACATGTCTGGTTTTAACAAAGAGAAACATTTTTGGTATTCAACTTCATTAAAACGCGGCATGACTGAATATTCCTTCCATGTATGTTCATATGTTCGTGCATTATTACGATTTGTACCTGTTCATAAATATTTTGTGTATAACTTTTATTAACGTTTGGAAAAAACATTTGTTCGTGATTTGTAATACAATTATTCACCACATTTAATTTAAATCCGAAACTATTGTTGGTGTTGATATTAGACTCTTATAGAATTATAACTTTAATTTAGAAGTATGACCTATTTTATAATAGTATACTCTTTGCTCACAAATATATATATTAAAACTATTTATTTTTGTAATAAGAGTAAATAATAGTTCGACTACCTAAATGTGTGTTAGGATCGTTCAAACAATCAGTAGTAGTTATTAAGGAAGGTTAATTTAATGATAAAGACACAAGAATTAATTGTAAGAACAACACTAAAGAATTAATTTTACAATTATATTTAATCTATTTTCGTTTAACTTAAAGCATATGATCTACAACCTAACAGTGCCGCTTGAATATAATCTGTTATAGAATGATTTGATAATAGACCTCTAGTCCTTGCCAATATAGTTTTGATAAAATTATGTTGCGGGAATCAGAACACGTACCCATATCATTAGTATCGTTTACTACACTTCGTAGTCCGTCGCAGTACCGCCTATGCCAACGGCTTACTACTACAATTCGTGACTAATACTGACTAATGTTTACTAACCACCAGTTAGTATTCATTTTAGGCTATCGTTTAACAATTCATTAACATATAATCAATATTTAAATGCAAACTCCTTTTATTCTATATTCACAAGTGAATTAAGCAATTTTGTGAATCATAGTGTGATGAAACTGTAAGAACAGTTAGCTTGTCAGATAAAAGCTATGAAAATGTTGGATTCTATTTAAATATCAGCAACTTCTAGACAGATCTTATGTTTTAAATTTGAAAATTTAATTTGTGTCCGTAATTTTTTTTGCTTCGATTCTGAAAATAATATAGTTTACCTCGTTATAGGATGATTCCTTTCTCATCTGTATCTTAATATTGACCCAATTATCACATAGTCAGTCCTTGAATAATAATTGATAGACAATGATTATATTATTTTTGTTCTACTACTTTTATGTAAGCCATATTAATTTCTTTTTTCCTAATAACTAATTTGACTTAATTAATAAAATATCAAAATAACTAATAATATAAACAATGTCAAGGTCTTCATTAAGTTCCAGAACTACGTGTAAAATGGCGATTAATAACTGAATATTAACATACACTATAAGTTGAAGTTTAAAAGGCGAAATTGCTTTCATATAGAGGCGGGTTTAAAATATTTACCGACATGCTAAAAACTAATAAGATATACTTAGTTATATATGTATTAAGAACTAAAAAATATATAAAAGAAAATTTCAAAAAGCTAAGTATCCTAGTTGAGTGTTAAGTCTGAAATGTCACTAACTGAGTAATTTGACTACAATAATTACATTGTAAAGCTTTCTCCGGATCCAAGGTAATCGGGGTTTAGCCTTAAGATAGCACCAGTCAATTACCTCCTACCTATTTATCCAGTTGGTTTCTTATAAAGTTAACCTATTTTAATCTGTACCCTTAATAAACAGTCTCTGTTTGGTATGAACTATTTTGGTACTTTCCTGTTAAAGGGAATATTCATTATTATCGATGATTTTTTCGATATATCGATATTTTTGTTTATCGATCCATTACATATTGACAACTGATCTTGTTTAGGCTAAAATAGTCTATTATATGGATTAAGTAATGAAACTGTTCTAAGCTAACCTAAGATAACCAACCAAACTTGCTGTACTATTTAAAAATTCTTTTTGATAGCAGAAAAGGTAAGTTAAACATGGAATGTTACACAGCAAGTTTGGTTAGTTATGTTTGGTGTTTCTTTTAGAACAGTTTTATTCCATTATTGTTTGTTGATACTGAACAATAAATTTATCATAGTTGTCAGGTGATATGTTTCAATTTGGTGATATGTTTCAATTTGTTAACATCGATATATCGAGAAAAAATCATCGCTAATAATGAATGTTCCCTTTAACAGGAAAGTAACACTATTTTTTATAACGTTTTTATGTACTTTGAACAAGTGAAAGTTAATATTTATATATTTTTTGTTTTAACTTAAACAAGTGTTGTACAATTTGCAAATGTTAAGCTTACTATGGTTACGTGCGAGTTAATTGAAAAAAATCAGAATGTTTGGACTTGTTGTTGCTGTGTCTATGTAAGCTTTATCACATGCACTGTGTAGTGTTCGTAGAACGTATACGCCAAAGCAAGGGGTGTGACAGAACAGTATGAGGGTGAACTTTACTAATCAAATTAAGTAGTAGCAGGTACCAGGATTCGAACTCATGACAACGCTGCCTTGGTACTACCAACTCACCAACAAAATGCCTATGCCTACATTATTATGATAAATACTTTTAAAATCTCTCAAAACGCAATTTTTTTTAGATTTCTGAAATTAATTTATTTTGATTAGTGAGGTTTAAGCGTAAAAATATAAATCTCCATATTCCATTTAAAAGAGTACAATATTCCACAATGATTCTTATTTAGTAAAACACATAAAGGTATAAATAATCTCATTAGAATATTGTAAATTAAATTCAAATATACACAACGCCACAATTACAATTGTATGGTACCAATTAAACAACAGTGTTACTAGACAGGTGTAATATCAAACCTAATCAGCAAACAATCTTCTCTACGAATTTGCAATAATTGCTAACTGATTGACAAGTTGGCTCCACGTCAGGCATCTGGCAATTTACCCTTCGCAGCTTTAGGTTTTGGCTATTTGTATATTACTGGTTGGGTTTGGTATGTTATATTATTTCATTAGAGTTTAACCTTTAGTTATTACCGTGTGGTAATTATTAAGCTTGACACTAAAAAGGGGTTTTTATTGATTGGATTGTATAGGTTCTTTTGCAGAATGTTCCACCGTTTGTTTGTAATTTTAGATGTTAGGATATCTCCTAATATTTTCCAAAACACATTGTCTCACAGTCTAGAAAATACTCTGTAATCAGATCTCACACCCTAACTCTCTTGTTACGATAATATGACTAAACCAACCCGTGGACACAAGTTATGTTAAAGGCTTTAATTTTTTTTACGTTGTGATAACAAACACTACGCTTAAGAGTCAAGGTTAAAAACTAAATCTACCATCAACATTTTGGTAGGTTCCGAGTTCAGTTATAATTTGAAGTATATTTTTTCATATAAAAAAAAAGGCCAAGCGTAAAATTAAGACTAACAATATGCATTATTTTTGTTTAGGGTGGGATATTATGTCAGCAGTTGCTCATAATTTATTATAAATCGTATAATTTCGACAGTTCCTACCACATAAGAGTAATAATGGTATAATATCAAAAGTCACATATACAAAGTTATAAACTGTATAGCCAACAATTTATTGGGTTTAGCATAAAGCTTGACAAAAGCGCTTTTGTAACCAAAGGAATAACTCAATCCAATGTGACAGCTTGGACCCAAACTTCACCCTCAATCTTGTTTTATCCCTTTTCTGTCCAATGTAATCACATAAGATTCATGTTATAAATACTGTAAGACAAAAATAATAAATTGAAACATAATAGACACAAAAATCATTTGCAAACTAAGAAAAGTAGGGATTGGTGGTCAAGTCTTGCAGCTTCTCTCAAACTACCACACAATTAGAAAGAAAAAAAAAGAGATGCAAAAATCCAAGTAATTGTTATGATGTAGAATCCAGCTATGAATTGAAGTAAAATAAAATTCAATACCTACTAATAACGTCCATCCATAATGACCAAAACAGGTTGTAAGAATTTAATAGATAATAGATAATAAAGAAAGTATGCTAGTATTATGTTTATTAAATTATGTCCAAAGTAACGTCCCTCATGTCTTACTGATTAATTTTTATTATATTATAACTGATAGAATTGTACATTAACCAGCTTAATAGCTTTATGCATCTTTTTAGTAGGAAATACTTGCATAGGTTATTATAGTTAATAGTGTTTATTTATATTAATATTTTTAATGTTTGTAAAATTATCTATTGTATTTACAATGAATAAAGCCAGCATTTATATGTAAAAAAAACTATATTTGTTGTGCTGCAAAGCCGACGTGACATTTAATGGGTGTCGTTGTCTCAGTCGGTAGCCTAGCAAGCAGACTAAAATTCGAAAGCTGATATAACTTTTCGTTCCAGTATAATATTTATCAGTGCAATTCATTCACGATGCACGTTATGAAATTTACGGTATTACTAATTAGTAATCTAGTACTTACTGAAGCATTTCACTAGTTAAAGATCTGAGCATTCAAACAACTTGTTCTTAAATTATATACAGGCTTTTGAAATTCGTATGCTGGTGCTTTGTTTTTATTATTATAATAAACATCAATTCATTAGGTTTTATAAAACGTTTAAATAACTAAGAAATTTATATTTTTAAAACTTGAATACAGATTTATCTATTTTCTTCGCTGTATATATATAGTTATACATTTTGACTGTTTTATTTTCTCAATAGCACTGGCGGAATAGCAAAATGTAGGCTAAGTAACTTAGCCCATGACGTTTAATAAATTAATTATCTCCTGAATACCCGCCAATATCGTGGATCGAGGAATATCACAATCTTATTTGGCAGTTTTGGTAAAACATTCAATTTGGTAATGACCAATTCCATATTTCGTTTCAAACATCATCTTTAATAATCCTGGGAATATGATTTCCTCTCGAAAAATTCATATTTATTGGATTATTTTATCAATCTGGTGTAATTTTTCATAAAAGTTTTGTAGTTTATTGCGTGTTTAAATATAATTAATTTATTATCTTCAAATGGTCTAAATAATTGAACGATTACTAGTTTTTTTTTTATGAAAGTGTAATAAAAATATACACTGCTTCTTATTTACAAACTAAACGGGTTCAATTTTTATAATCTACCCATATTGTTTTTTTATTGACGATTGGGAAAATATTACATTTGATAGAAATCGCATAATATTTTTAGTTAATTACCCTAGATGCTTGTGTTAGTATATAAAATTATTTATTATGAGTAACATAACTTAATACAATACCATTAAATCGTAAAATGTTTGCTTAACAACGCTGCTTAACATTATAAATACAATTTCTTCAAGTATATACACGAAAGTTAAATCAAACATTTTAACGTGTAAGTTACTGTATTTTCAACACGTATTATTCCCACGTAAAAATTTCCATAAAATCAATTGTACATATTAGGGCTAATTTATACAGCAAAGGCTTCTTAAAAATGGTTCTCTAGGGAAAATCAAGAAATACCTAAGTTTCTGGCAATGTTTTACTTCTCTTCACAGCTCGCCTAAAAGCCACCTGTTCCCGGCATGACTTAATGCTGAAGGTTTCCACCCAACGTTTCACACGTTTGAACAGACTTGAGCAAATAAACCTTACTTTACAACAATGTTCTAAAACACATATTTCCAAGCATTACAGCTTATTATTAGGTCTCCACTGTGGTGTTATTTATATAAAAAACACATATAATACCAATATCAGTCTAATTATATCAATCCCTTTTCATAATACATGAAATGATATGTTTATTATCTTCTACTTCAGTAGAATCTAATTATATTTCTGTGTTTAAGTGTATATTGTACTAATTTTCATACATAAATAATGGTATTGTGTACATAGCCTAATAGAGATTTTCCAGCCTAAAATTAACCAATAAGGATGGTAAGCATTTTTAATTTTTACTTGGGTTAATTAGTAGTACGTTGTAACAGTTTGAAATAGGAATAATAATTAAGCTAAAATGCACTAAAACATGTATTTAATAGCACACTAAAAAATTGAAATAGCGGATAGTAAGAAGCTTAATTGTTTAAGTTAAGTTAAGTGGTTCATTTTGATTGGCAAAGTTTGACGAAGAAAATCGTTACAGTCTAAACGTTGACAAGAGATTAATTTTCCATTTTTATACTTCTTTTCGTAACAATCCGAGGAGTTCATTATAATAAAAGCTCTTCAATTAATTGAGCCACTTTTTCACACAATGATGTTGCACAGTTCTTATAAAACAGTCCTTATAATTAGGAGTAATATAATGTTATGTATACCTTATTATAATGGGTATGATAAACAAATAGAAAAATGAAAGAAATACATTGGGATTTCTATGACCTGTGGGGCAAAGCCCGAAGACTTTTATTACAGGAATTGGTGAAAGCGGGCGTCTACACAAAAAAATACTTCATTTTGACACCTCGGTTGTAAAATTCCGTCCATTATTAACGGAGGAGTAGTGTTTCATAGAAATCGCCTTCACTTATTATATATAAGGATAGAAAAATGAAAATGATACAAGTAAAAAGTGCAAAAACAATTCCAAAGCACTTCAAGTTTCTTTGTTTTGTATGTATACCTTATTTAGGTTATTAAAAAGGACTAAGCTATGACGTACCTCGTCTTACAGTTCAACAGACAGATATACGGATATACAGGGTGAATCAGACCACCCGCGCACTACGGTTTATCACAACAAGCGTTAAAAAACACATTTTTATTCCAAATGTACCATTTAAAATTTTGTTTGTGGGTTACAATTTTGACATGTCTTGTTAGACACTTTTCTTTCAATGTTGGGATCATTTAAAGTGCAAATATATGTCCGGAAAGTAGTTAAAAAAATGAAAAAGGTCGAAAATCCAATAGATTTTACAAATTATAGGAGTAGGACGGGTTTTTGAAGGAGAAGGAGTGCGTTTTCGAAAAAGTCCTACGAGTGTTTTGTACAACATTTAATTCCTAGCCATGAATATCCTTTCAAATCCTTGCTAGCTCTAACTGTCTTTTAGGAATAGCCGTTTAAAACAAACGTGTTTTTCTCCAAAGAAGGGAGATTTACGGATATTTTTGGGGGTGGTTGTAATTTGAAAATGTAACATTTTTAGACTTGCTAGGGTAAGTAGGGTAAACTTTTGTATACCTGATCAGCGAGACAGTGAGTTACACAAGTGGCTGTATTTCCCGGTGAAGTATGTGTACAGGTGGTCTTATTCACTCTGTAGCGTTCAAATTCCACTATATGTAGTGGAACTATGTGTACTTAGCCAAATATGGCATTCTCAAGTGGTTAACAGAAACATTGTAGATATTAATTCCAAACCCTTAGCATTGTTTTGCAAAAATACAAGTTAAATACCCAATGAAATATGAGGCTTGTATGGGGCGATGACAAAGTATTGCGTCTGACATCAGTAATGAGTCTGTGTATTGGAAAGCCATAAAACAACATAACGACAGACATTAGTGGCGAAGCAGCGTGGGGGCATTAGTGAGGCAGACGATTGTTTCATTTAAAATTCATCCATAAACATTGTTTAATATTGCTAGACTTTGGATATTAAATCCCTAAACAGAACATTCAATTTATTTACACAAACATTTAAAAACGAAAACTACTTGTGCATAATTTCTATAATTTGCATGATCAAAATTTGTTTATTCTAACGTTAGATTATAAAAATGTAACACGAATTTACAAGTAAAGGTACTAATTAAGTAAATTCATAGTTTATTAAAATGTAATACACATTTCTGACAGTATTCGAAGCTAGTTATGCAAAATTTAATCAGTTTCATAGCATAACTGAATCAAATTATATTTGAAGAAAATCTTTTATGTTTGGTAGGTTTTGAGTAAAATATTGTTATTTTCATTAATGTTTTACACGAAATGAGGCTCATTAAAATTTTTAATTTAATATTTATCGTGTAATTTTATTTTTCTATCATTTAACCATCATTCATAATGTTTGTTGGTTATGTTTCAGTTTATGTATGGTGTCAAGGACTATTAACACATATCTAACACATTTAAGCTTTCTTACCAATTCATTATTTAACGTGGACAGTTTCTAACTTTGTCAATGATTGAGGCAGGACATTACTTCATATACTTATTCAACTTGTTTTGTTAACTCTGGCTTATAAATGATTTGATTTGATTGACTTAAAGGTTCCACTCTCATTGCTGTTTGGTGCTTTTCTGTTACTAAAATATCTAAAATAAAAAAATCATACTTGCAGGATTTGAATTTTCAGTTGATATTTATGAACATCTTCTGTGGCGTTAATTTAAGTAAGCAGCATTTTTTTTAGTAATATAAGGTTACTAGACCAATCAACTGCATTGTTAAATATTTAAGCGTTTGAGGGGAGCAGCTTTATTAAGTTAAGACAGTATGCAAGTAGTTTCTTGATTGCTTTTTCATATTTTAGGTAAGATAATTATACACATAATAGTAAGAATGTAAGGTTCTACTAAATTGTACTAAGCGGCTTATACTTAACGTAATAAATAAGATTTGTTGTTATTTGTTTGTGTTTATAGGCAAATTTTAAGAACCTTAAAAGTACCAAAAAGCTATAAAAGGCTGAAATCTACCTGATATTGTATCTTTTTCTCTAATGCAGTAGGCAAATGACAATAATCAAAATCGCGACCATTAAACACTATTGGCTACAGTACGACAGGAAGTACTGGTCAGTAATTGTCTATTAGTGTATCTGTCAAAATTTACTTGTTCATTAATTAGCTTATTTATATTTTTAAATTTTTCTTTGTAAATATACAATTCTTCTCTCCATAATAATATGTAAATGTACAATATACCCACTGCATTTCCTTTCTTACAATTCTTTAAAATGCATATATTGTCTTTCATTTTCCCTCATGAGTGACCATTATGTAATATTGTCGTATTTTGTAACCAATAGTATATGTGACCCGCCAAAGGGGAAAGAGACCTTAACTTCCATTTGTTCGAAATTGCGATATTAGTATATCTGTAGCCTACCTTAAAAACCAAACACACGGTTTGAAAGAATTTTCAAGATATCTTGAAAAAAGGCTGAGTTATGGATGTTTGAATTCAAAATATTAAAACTAGTAATTTTACGATATCGCGTTCCAAAGTTTCCAATTTTTGGAACAAAAATATTTTTTTGCCCCAAAGTACTATATACCATCTTTAACATATCATTTTGTCAGAAATTTAAAGGGGAATATAAATATACCATTATATTTGAGAAAATTCTGTGCACTTTTAGTCCAAACTCTGTTTAATGGATAGGGGTGGGTAAAAAAGACAGATAATTTTAAAAACAAAGTATATACTACATAAATTTACAAAAAAATAGTGAAACTTATTTATGAGACTTACTAATGAGATGGAAAACTTGTTAAAATCAGTTTTAATATTAATATACATCATATAAGCTTTATGTACTCTTTTTAGCGAATTTCCCTATAGGGAAGTAGCTATTACCGTAGGTGGCACGGTAAGACCTAGACCTGGGACCGATTTACTTTTTCATTTTGATGTCCCCAGAGGCCAAAAACACCATTCGTTAAAATGTTTATATATGTATATATATATATAGATTTATATATATATATATATATATACGTCCGTGAACACGATAACTTGAGTAATTTTGGTCCGATTTTGATGAAATTTGGTTTAAAGGTGTAAAGCGAGATAAACTTGAATGAGTTCGCGAACCAGCATGATCGGACCATGGGAACAGGGCTTTAGGGGGGGTTTTATGGGGTAAAAATTGGTTTTTCTCACTTTTGACCCTCAAAAAACAAAATTTCCCAATTTCTCTTTAGACCTTTTTAAAGACCTTAAAAAAACAAATAATTTAGTATATAAAAGTATTTTTGTTCGATTATTAGTAACGGAGAAAATTAAATAAATTGTAAATTTAAAATTCCCATGTTATTCTTAAGGAGAATATTGTCAAATGTTGTAATTTGCTTGTTTATGGATATATTTTGATCAAACTTGGCAAATTTATTTATTTTGTACTGTAAGGGTTCATATTATTCGTGAATATTTATAATCAAACTGAACCCTTACTAGCATAATCACCTCGCCAATTCGCCGTAGTTAAGTTCAAAAACGTAAACAAAACAAATTAGCAGATGACACAAGTTCAGCAACAGCTGATCTTGTGGTTCACCGCGGTACCACCAGGCCGCGCATCAGTCGCCCGCGCCTGCGCAGGAACCCCAGCCACAGCGCTGGATGTGCGCGGCGCTCGCAGAGACAGTGAGTCGGGGTCGGCGAGAGTCGACAGTCAGCAGGAAGCAGGAGCAGAGGCCTGAGCAATTAGGCAGAAGACGGACGCCCGACCCTACACTCTCGCTCACGCCAAGTAAGTGGACGCCATTCGCCGTTGTTAATATCCTAGGGCGCCTAGGATAACTCGACCTCACTCGCTATCGTTTATTTCCTGTTAATTAATTACGCTATTTAAGTCAAACGTCCGCGGGAAGTTTCGTCTTAAATTTAATTGAATTATTAACAGAGATTGATTTATTTAAACCGGTGAATATCTTTATCGTTTTACTATAACATAGAGTGTTATCTGTTTTGTTAAAATAACTCTGTAAATATATAACGATCAGCTTTGATTTTTGGAATATCTTAATTTCGTTCAATACATAATTTATAGACCGTGAGTTCAAAGAAGTAACGGTCAGAACGAGATCCGCCCGGTTATAATTCCTTTCTGTTTTAATTGTGTTGTTTTATTTGTATTGTTTAAATCTATTCAAGTTCGATCGGTTTCGGTCACGCAAGGTGGCTTTTCATATTCGTGTGTTTTTTTTGTTTGCTTTGTTTATCGCGTAGGTCCGTGAGAACACGGTGTTACCGGTACCTAAATATAATGTGTGGTGTTTAGTTTGTAGTCAATGTTGTTCGTAATTACTGTAGCAGCACTTCAGCTGTGAGGTATTTTATCTATGGGAATAAGAGTTAATTAATAGTGGATTTATTAGAGTGATTTTAATACTTTGTTGGCTTCTTTACTAACTAACACGCTTTAATTTGCTTGTACATATTTCAGAACTGTACTAACCATTGTAGCTATTCATTATCTTTTATACTAGAACCAGTGCACAGTAGTTATGTTCTATGTCGTTGCTTAGCCGCTATTAAGTGTTAATGTTCTATGTAGTTGCTTTACTATATTTGCCACTTCATTATTAATTATTCATGTAGCCTTCCACTAATTATTGATGTGTTGAACCATATGCATTTAAATATTCTAACTTATGATACGACACCGCTACTAACACACTAACCTTAGAAATTGCTTCAAATCTTAGCATAACGCTTAACCTTTGCTTAACCTTTGACTATTAACGCTTAACCAAGGCTTTGGGGATTCGTATTGGCTTTGGGAATTTTAATTCGCCGTGACGTTAGACAGTTAAGCCCCAACTTCTCTTTCCATTCTTTACCATTTCCTTGATTCCTGGACTGTTGCTAATTGAGTGATCTGTGTATCGTATGTGTTGTGTGTGTGCAGCTAACTGCTTTGGTTAGCTGTAGTTTGCTAAGTAGCTTTTCTTCTTTCTCTATTACTTCGGGCACACCGGAAATAAGTTAGTCATAAGTTAGCTTTAACCTATTCCGGAAACCCCGGAAATAAGTTAGTTATTAGCTAGATTTAATCTATTCCGGAAAACCCGGAAATAAGTTATTTATAAGTTAGCTTTAATTACTTCGGGCACACCGGAAATAAGTTATTTATAAGTTAGACGTAAGCTATCCCGGAAAATCTGGGAATAAGTTAGTTTTTAGTTAGGCTTAATCTATTTGAAATAAGTCTTTGTGTGCTCAATCTGTCTGTGTGTGTGTGTGTGTGTGTCTCGTATGTTACTCTTTCTATAACGACCCTTTTCCGCCCTACTCTGTATGTTCGTTTGCACCTTTCCATATTCCTACTCTCTCACGGGGCTTTGAACTAGTCCACTCGCCCGAAACGCATTGTATTATTTTAAATAATAAAGACGCATCTAAACTAATTCTGCTCGGTCCGTGGCGCATGGACGTAGGGTATTAAATTAAATAAATAATTAACACTCCACCGAGGAGGTTGTGAACAGAGTCGCGCACGAAGCTATAACTACGAAACAAAATATCGCCCTCCCTTTTTTATTCACTCGTTTCCTGGCAATGATGAGGCACGAATAAAGCCAAGAGGCAAAATATTCCCGCCTGAGCCAGGAAAACGACGTTAGGAGACAAAAGCGGGAAACTCGACCAAAATTGACCCCCGGAATAACCCAGCTCGGCTAGGCTATCAGGGACGCGTAACGCCCCGACCCGACAAATTAACGAAACACACCCGGAAGCGGGTTACAAAATGGCGCCCGAACAGGGACTTATCGCATAATATATTGTTTGAAATAGAGAGAAAAATGGCAGGCGCAAATGAGAAAAACGACGGGGTAACGCACGCGACCGTGAGTACGCCCGAAACGACTACGGGTCCACTTACGACCTTGTTGACGCACACGACGCAAACACTTACCGCTGTTTCCGTACCTTCAATAGGACAACCCCTACCAACGTTTACGAGTACCGGCGTGATCCCAAAACAAAGAATGGAATCAGGGCGCGACTTGTCAGACCTTACAACCTCGCGAAAAGTGGGTTGGGTCTATTATCTTAAGAAAAACGAATTAAAAGAAAAGATTAGCGAATACGGTCTAGACACTGAGGGTAACAGCGATACTCTCAGGAGCCGCTTTGTTGAATTCTTAAGACAATCAGCTCTGCCAGCGACAGAAGCCGGGCCGGAATTTAGTGAATTTATACCTCCAAGCGGACGTGGGGGTGATAATTACTTTACTAGTTATAGTAACGACGACAGAAACGCGACCAGCGACGAATCAGTCGTTGTAAGAGAAATGCTTGGCCTGCCGCCTGACGCGAGCTTGGACACGGTAAAACGAATGCTCTCAGTCATTTCCATGGCAAACAACGCCGCTCTTCCGCCAATGACATGTCATGAGGCCCATTACCCGTTGAACTTAAATACTTACACAAGTGTGTCCCCAGCAACGAATGTGCAAATGACTTCACGTCCTCAATATAATTACCAATCAAATAACGCACCTCTGCAGTATTCAAGGGAAACCAATTTCGCTAATCCGCTTTCCGCAGCAGCGATTTGTAACATTGCTAGAAAGTGGAACCTCCACTACGACGGAGACCGTAACCCCGTATCTTTTCTAGAGCGCTTAGAAGAATTAAGACAGTGTTACGAGATAGCGCCCGCTGATATTTTGAAAGCTCTTCCTGAGCTGTTGCGTGGAAACGCACTTCTATGGTACAGAAATAATAAGGATTTCTGGCAAACTTTTGAGGACTTCAAAGAATCTTTTGAGGTACAATTCTTGCCCCCGGGGTACAAAAGAAATCTAGAAGACGAAATTCGCTCGCGAACTCAAGGCGAAAATGAACCATTTCGCAGCTTTGTTGTCCCACTGACGACTCTTATCCGACGATGTGGTGGCTATAGCTTAGATCAAACCCTTGATAGGTTATTCCTCAACATGCGACCCGAGTATAAGCTGACACTGAGAAGAGACTCGTGTTCTAGCTTAGCCGACATGATTAAGGAAGCCGAAAGATACGAATCTTACATTAGAGATAGAAATCTCTACCGACCCCCACCGAACCCCGCACAAGCTCTCGTACCAGAGACTGCTTATTACGCTAAAAATAGGAATCCGCGAAACGTGAACGCAGTCGCCACTCCAGAGAGACCACAATTTTCCCCGGTGAGGAAACAAACTCCCACAAACATATTCCAAAGTAGGAACGTAGAGGGCGGCCCTCGACCCCAAAACCCACGCGCGGGAGGGTTCAATAATCCCCCAGACATTCCAGTTCGTAAGGATTGGCAAAAGCCGGTTCCTAATGCAAGGAACAATGATAGAGTTCCCACTTGTTGGAACTGCCGTGAAAACGGCCACCGGTTCAACGATTGTCCAAAGCCCAAAATAATAAAATGTTTTTATTGTCAAAAGGAAGGCATGCGAACAGTTAATTGCCCATGTAGGCAGGGAAACGCCGGGAGGGTCCCAGCAACGAGTGGACCGCTGGGGCCCACTTCGTCCAACAATCACCAGTCAAATTAGACAAACCAACTCCAACGATAGAACCAATGGCAAGCTGTGGATATTTGAGCACGCGAGACAATAGGCCCTTTGTAAATATCAAAATTCTAGGTGAAACCTTCAAGGCTCTTATAGATACAGGAGCTATGATTAGCATAATTGGGAAAAAAGTAAAAGATCATCTTCAAAACGCCGGCATAGTACCCGAACAAATAAGTCAACTCTTACAGTTGGCAAATGGAGTCCAAACGTCTGCCACAAGACGATATGATTTTACATTTGAATTTCCGTCGTCAGAATATGATTTATCAGCATTGTACTTACCCAATTTAACAGTCGATGTGGCATTAGGCATGGATATTGTAAATAAACTCCAATTAGTGAAATTTCTAATAAATCCTGAATATGGGTCAGGATTAAATGATTTAGACTCGCCATTTGACGCGATCGATGAGCAACAACAATTAGACTTTCAGATGCGCTACAGGAAAGGTTCCCTAAATAAAGTGGCTGACGCACCTTCTCGCAACGCACTCCCTGCAATCGACACTACTGAAATGAGTGAAGAGGTCGCTCAGATAAAACAGATTTCCCCGACCTGTTTAATTAATACACAAGACCCAGAGGAACCGTCCGTATCTCACGAAGAACAGAAAGACTGGTACTTCCGCATTCTTGGCAAGGTTCAGAAAACCCCTGATGATTTTGAGAACTACAGATTAACTGAGGATGGCAAACTCCTCCGTAAAATGTCGACGCGAAATCGTAACAATAATTACGACCCTACCACAGAGTGGAAACTTTGTGTTCCACCAAACCTTCGTCCGATGGTATTGGAAGAAAACCACGATCGCCCTGAAGCAGGCCATCTTGGTATTAGGAAAACCTTGGCACGGGTAGCCGCAAGGTACTACTGGCCTGGTTGGCAATCAAGCGTCAAGTCACACGTCCGGAAATGTTTGTCCTGTCAAAAGTACAAGGTAGAACATCGCAAACCTGCAGGGAAAATGTATTTTCGACGACCTCAGGCTCCTTGGGTCACGGTAACCCTTGACTTGATCGGTCCGTTGCCGCGCTCGAAAAAAGGAAACAATTTCGCCCTAGTTATTCAGGATAACTTCTCAAAATGGGTAGAAGTCGCACCACTGAGATCAGCAACCGCTAAACAAGTAGTAACTCATTTCCGAGAACTGGTATTATTTCGGTATGGGGCACCAGATGTGATCATCTGTGACAATGGGACGCAATTCACCTCCAACCTTTTTCGCGATTTAGCAAAAGAATGGAGCATTCGCCTTCAGTTCACAGCACCGTACTCGCCTCAGGAAAACCCGACAGAACGAGCAAACCGAGTCTTAAAAACGATGATATCGCAGTTCGTGAAAGACGACCATCGCGCTTGGGACGAGAAGCTCCCCGAATTCCGTTTTGCTCTGAATTCGGCGATCCACGACTCCACTAAATACTCTCCCGCAATGCTGAATCTGAACAGAGAAATAAAGATGCCGCGGGCACTTTATCGTGATACTCTGCAAGGCAGCAACGATCCACTCGAACCCCCACTTGAGGCGGTCATACTGGAGCGAAATGCTCGTATGCACGCGCTAATAAGGAAGGTAAAGGAGAATCTGGAGAAAGCGTACCAGAACCAAGCTCGATACTACAACCTCCGCTGCCGTGACAATCCGTTCAGAGTTGGCCAGAGGGTTTTAAAAAGAAATCACGTGCTTTCGTCCGCAGTAGACGCTGTTGCGGGTAAGCTAGCAGCGAAATATGAGGGTCCGTTCGTGATATCAGACAAAATAGGCGCAAACATCTTCATGTTAACAGACGAAAAGGGGAAGCCCGCGGGGCATGTCCATGTAAAGGATTTGAAGCTTTTTCACGACACATAAAGCACCTCACGTTACACTATTTTCACGCCAGCAGTAGGTTGTATAGAAGTAGGCCTACCTATCCTACTGAACATTCTCTAAGCCCAAGAACAAGTATTTTTTCTTTTTGGTCATTTTCTTTTTACTTTTTCCGAAGTGGGGAGGGAGTGTAAGGGTTCATATTATTCGTGAATATTTATAATCAAACTGAACCCTTACTAGCATAATCACCTCGCCAATTCGCCGTAGTTAAGTTCAAAAACGTAAACAAAACAAATTAGCAGATGACACAAGTTCAGCAACAGCTGATCTTGTGGTTCACCGCGGTACCACCAGGCCGCGCATCAGTCGCCCGCGCCTGCGCAGGAACCCCAGCCACAGCGCTGGATGTGCGCGGCGCTCGCAGAGACAGTGAGTCGGGGTCGGCGAGAGTCGACAGTCAGCAGGAAGCAGGAGCAGAGGCCTGAGCAATTAGGCAGAAGACGGACGCCCGACCCTACACTCTCGCTCACGCCAAGTAAGTGGACGCCATTCGCCGTTGTTAATATCCTAGGGCGCCTAGGATAACTCGACCTCACTCGCTATCGTTTATTTCCTGTTAATTAATTACGCTATTTAAGTCAAACGTCCGCGGGAAGTTTCGTCTTAAATTTAATTGAATTATTAACAGAGATCGATTTATTTAAACCGGTGAATATCTTTATCGTTTTACTATAACATAGAGTGTTATCTGTTTTGTTAAAATAACTCTGTAAATATATAACGATCAGCTTTGATTTTTGGAATATCTTAATTTCGTTCAATACATAATTTATAGACCGTGAGTTCAAAGAAGTAACGGTCAGAACGAGATCCGCCCGGTTATAATTCCTTTCTGTTTTAATTGTGTTGTTTTATTTGTATTGTTTAAATCTATTCAAGTTCGATCGGTTTCGGTCACGCAAGGTGGCTTTTCATATTCGTGTGTTTTTTTTGTTTGCTTTGTTTATCGCGTAGGTCCGTGAGAACACGGTGTTACCGGTACCTAAATATAATGTGTGGTGTTTAGTTTGTAGTCAATGTTGTTCGTAATTACTGTAGCAGCACTTCAGCTGTGAGGTATTTTATCTATGGGAATAAGAGTTAATTAATAGTGGATTTATTAGAGTGATTTTAATACTTTGTTGGCTTCTTTACTAACTAACACGCTTTAATTTGCTTGTACATATTTCAGAACTGTACTAACCATTGTAGCTATTCATTATCTTTTATACTAGAACCAGTGCACAGTAGTTATGTTCTATGTCGTTGCTTAGCCGCTATTAAGTGTTAATGTTCTATGTAGTTGCTTTACTATATTTGCCACTTCATTATTAATTATTCATGTAGCCTTCCACTAATTATTGATGTGTTGAACCATATGCATTTAAATATTCTAACTTATGATACGACACCGCTACTAACACACTAACCTTAGAAATTGCTTCAAATCTTAGCATAACGCTTAACCTTTGCTTAACCTTTGACTATTAACGCTTAACCAAGGCTTTGGGGATTCGTATTGGCTTTGGGAATTTTAATTCGCCGTGACGTTAGACAGTTAAGCCCCAACTTCTCTTTCCATTCTTTACCATTTCCTTGATTCCTGGACTGTTGCTAATTGAGTGATCTGTGTATCGTATGTGTTGTGTGTGTGCAGCTAACTGCTTTGGTTAGCTGTAGTTTGCTAAGTAGCTTTTCTTCTTTCTCTATTACTTCGGGCACACCGGAAATAAGTTAGTCATAAGTTAGCTTTAACCTATTCCGGAAACCCCGGAAATAAGTTAGTTATT
The DNA here is from genome assembly GCF_028750875.1 of Macrosteles quadrilineatus. Classification (NCBI taxonomy): domain Eukaryota; kingdom Metazoa; phylum Arthropoda; class Insecta; order Hemiptera; family Cicadellidae; genus Macrosteles; species Macrosteles quadrilineatus. Next base: position 2,382,401 of record NW_026542610.1, read on the forward strand.
AGCTAGATTTAATCTATTCCGGAAAACCCGGAAATAAGTTATTTATAAGTTAGCTTTAATTACTTCGGGCACACCGGAAATAAGTTATTTATAAGTTAGACGTAAGCTATCCCGGAAAATCTGGGATTGAATTATTCAGAGTCACCACTTAACGCGATTGCTGAGTTGCAACCAAACGAACGAAAGGAGCTGGATGAATTCCTAAAAGAGGAGTTGACACTTTTTGACGGAGTACCAGGTGTTACCACTTTGGCTGAACATAAAATCAAGCTCAAAACAATCGACCCAATAAAGCAAAGGCATCGTCCTTTAAACCCCCACATGCAAGGTGTGGTGGATGAACACCTTAAGGCCATGATAGCTCAGGACATAATTGAACGGTCCAAGAGTCCCTGGAGCAGCCCCATAGTGTTAACAAAGAAATCTTCCGGCAAATATAGGTTTTGTATTGACTTCAGATCAGTCAATTCTGTTAGCGAAAAGGATGCTTATCCCCTCCCACAAATAAATGCCACATTAGAAAAGCTCAAGGAAGCTAAGTATATATCGACTATTGACCTTAAGGATGGATATTGGCAGGTACCACTTCATCCTGACAGTAGACCCGTAACGGCCTTCACCATTCCGGGAAGAGGCCTTTTCCAATTCAAAAGAATGGCGTTTGGATTACACTCTGCGCCAGCGACCTTCCAAAGACTACTCGACACGGTCATTGGACCCGATTTAGAACCAAGAGCATTTAGCTACTTGGACGACATCGTACTAGTAACTCCAACGTTTGAGGAACATTTAGATCTTCTCGCAGAGGTCTTCAAACGGCTACGTAGTGCGGGCCTCAAGATCAACCCAGAGAAATGTCAGTTCTGTAAAACAGAACTTAGATATCTAGGTCACGTGGTTAATAATCGTGGTATCAGCACAGACCCCGAAAAAGTTCGAGCCGTATTAGAGTTCCCCAGGCCGAAATCTGTAAAGAATTTGCGGAGTTTCCTAGGACTCGCGTCCTGGTATCGCCGGTTCGTACCAAACTTTGCTAAACTTACTGCCCCACTGACCAAACTACTGAAGAAAAATATTCGATGGGACTGGACTGACAAACAAGAGTCAGCGTTTAATGAGATGAAAGAAAATCTCACCAATGCACCAACTTTAGCATGCCCTGATTTTAGGGAAGAATTTCAATTGAGTACAGACGCATCCAATGAAGGAGTAGGAGCCGCGTTGACTCAAAAGCAAGGAGGCGTAGAAGTGGTGATAGCATACGCTAGTAGATTGCTTTCTGACAGTGAAAAGAAATTCTCAGCTGTGGAGAAGGAATGTTTAGGTATAGTGTGGGCCACTCGGAAATTCCGCCCATACCTTGAAGGGTATCGTTTAAATAAGAGTTAATTAATAGTGGATTTATTAGAGTGATTTTAATACTTTGTTGGCTTCTTTACTAACTAACACGCTTTAATTTGCTTGTACATATTTCAGAACTGTACTAACCATTGTAGCTATTCATTATCTTTTATACTAGAACCAGTGCACAGTAGTTATGTTCTATGTCGTTGCTTAGCCGCTATTAAGTGTTAATGTTCTATGTAGTTGCTTTACTATATTTGCCACTTCATTATTAATTATTCATGTAGCCTTCCACTAATTATTGATGTGTTGAACCATATGCATTTAAATATTCTAACTTATGATACGACACCGCTACTAACACACTAACCTTAGAAATTGCTTCAAATCTTAGCATAACGCTTAACCTTTGCTTAACCTTTGACTATTAACGCTTAACCAAGGCTTTGAGGATTCGTATTGGCTTTGGGAATTTTAATTCGCCGTGACGTTAGACAGTTAAGCCCCAACTTCTCTTTCCATTCTTTACCATTTCCTTGATTCCTGGACTGTTGCTAATTGAGTGATCTGTGTATCGTATGTGTTGTGTGTGTGCAGCTAACTGCTTTGGTTAGCTGTAGTTTGCTAAGTAGCTTTTCTTCTTTCTCTATTACTTCGGGCACACCGGAAATAAGTTAGTCATAAGTTAGCTTTAACCTATTCCGGAAACCCCGGAAATAAGTTAGTTATTAGCTAGATTTAATCTATTCCGGAAAACCCGGAAATAAGTTATTTATAAGTTAGCTTTAATTACTTCGGGCACACCGGAAATAAGTTATTTATAAGTTAGACGTAAGCTATCCCGGAAAATCTGGGAATAAGTTAGTTTTTAGTTAGGCTTAATCTATTTGAAATAAGTCTTTGTGTGCTCAATCTGTCTGTGTGTGTGTGTCTCGTATGTTACTCTTTCTATAACGACCCTTTTCCGCCCTACTCTGTATGTTCGTTTGCACCTTTCCATATTCCTACTCTCTCACGGGGCTTTGAACTAGTCCACTCGCCCGAAACGCATTGTATTATTTTAAATAATAAAGACGCATCTAAACTAATTCTGCTCGGTCCGTGGCGCATGGACGTAGGGTATTAAATTAAATAAATAATTAACACTCCACCGAGGAGGTTGTGAACAGAGTCGCGCACGAAGCTATAACTACGAAACAAAATATCGCCCTCCCTTTTTTATTCACTCGTTTCCTGGCAATGATGAGGCACGAATAAAGCCAAGAGGCAAAATATTCCCGCCTGAGCCAGGAAAACGACGTTAGGAGACAAAAGCGGGAAACTCGACCAAAATTGACCCCCGGAATAACCCAGCTCGGCTAGGCTATCAGGGACGCGTAACGCCCCGACCCGACAAATTAACGAAACACACCCGGAAGCGGGTTACAGTACTAAGCTATCAATATTTTACTCATAAACACACTTTATTAGGTTCCTTGTAGCAGCAAACCTAGGTACTCGTTAAACCTAATGTTATTAATATATATTTAATTGAAAATCAATTCAGACAAATGGAAATTCGCTTAGTCGGCAGGTTTGCTGCGGCGGGGGTATTTTATTTTTTCGCCCTTCTGGTCCTTTTTTGGGGGGGGGGGCGTAGCTTCAATTGGACCAGCGCTCTAAAAAATTACGAGAAATAGGATTTTCTCGAAAATGCCCCAAACAATTTTGTTAAATATTTAGTATGTTGTCTCCCTTTAAATTCTGAACAAAATGGTATGACTCCCATTTTTATAAAAAGTCTGGTTCAAAAGTTATTGTAAATTATGTAATTTTCCCATGACGTAATCATTATTAAATAATTTCTCCACATTTTCTTGGATTTCAGGTTCAGAATCTGATTAATCAGAACTTACATTGCTAGCAAAATAATCATTACATACTTGACGTAAATCATCAGTTATTTCGCCAGTAAAAATACTATCATTAGCAATTTTTGCTATGTTATCCTCCATAGTTGCACAGAACAATGTTACTGTAGCAAGAGGACAACAGTGACTAATGGAAACAAAGTCTCACACTAGACAAGATAAGGAAAAGAAAGATAAGATGAGATAGTTGGCTGGAAGCCAAAACAGCTGTTTCTAAAGAGTTTAACTGATAATACTGTGTAATAGGACGCTCAAAGAAAAGGGACCTTAACTTCCAACCATATAAATAGCATTGGGGAAGTTAAGGTCCCTTTTCCCTACTTTGCAAGGGTTTGAAAAAAAAAATTAACCACGTTCCACATTAAAGGCAAGTGTATACTGGACGAAATGATGTTTAGAAACATACATAGACTAAAGAACAATAAAAATCTGAAAATTTGAAGGTTATTTAAAAAAAAATAGCAAAACGGCCATTGGTGACCTGTATGTTCATAGGATACACTATCAACCACTTAGCTAAAAGATTCGCCCAATCCGATGATTTCGAGGTGTATGTCTAAACCAAGGATTATGAACACCTCACTATGCCCCAGTGGTTGTAGTATATCGCTACAAACACACAGGTCACCAACTATTTGCCACACAGGACGGGATTCGAACCCGAGCAGACGAATGCCACTGGCAAAGTGACACACCCCCTAGCCTTCTCGGCTATCTGTGCTTGAAGACTGAGGAGTCAAAAACCGGTATTTAGGCTGAGGCCACCGATTGCGAACAGATAGTGCTGCAGATGGTTGTTCAATGCGTTACTAGGTAGCAGAACCAGTTAGTCACGGACTATTTAGATGAAATATTTTAGTTTAAACACAACAGTAATCATAAATGTGTTCCCGAGACTTTACTGCAAAACATTAGTTTCCCTAAAAGGGCTATATTACGATAACCTCGTCTAACTAAATCAAGGTTAAATTTAATATTAAATTGTAAACTATATGTCTATTGATTTTATGAGATTTCGGTTTAAAATAATGCTATCAGAACATAAAAATTTATAGGAAAACCAGAAAAAACAACAAAAACTAAGTTTCATTTAATGTTTACTACAAATACCGGGATTTATCCTTCTCTTATATTTTCTTATTGTGTTATTATTCAAAATAACCTAATTAATAAAGGGTTAAACCTGTTAAGGCAAAGCGTTGTATAATTCCATAGTCACTTGACATTTACCACACTCCACACCTTTTGCCTTTGCAACTTCCCTCCATTTCCTATACGTCGTAGACCTGTTTCCATCATTCCCTAAGCCTTATTAAGCATAAAAGAGTTGTAAACTTGTTTTAAAACGGTTAAAAACTTGTTTTAAAACAGTTAAAAAACTTATTTAAAACAATTGAAAAACTTGTTTTAAAACTTGTATTAAAACAATTGAAAAACTTGTTTTAAAACAAGTTTTATTAACTGTTTTAAAACAAGTTTACAACTGTTTTATTCTTAAAAAAAAAGGAGTATGGGTAATTTCAATTAACTGTAGAATAATAAAAAATGTCATGCTTAAAGAGCTTAGGGAATGATGGAAACAGGTCCACGACGTTGAGGAAGTGAAGGGAAGTTCCAAAGACAAAGGGTCCGGAGTGTGGGAAATGTCAAGTGAAAATGGAATAATATGGGAAAAACTTGTATTAAAACAATTGAAAAACTTGTTTTTAAACTTGTATTAAAACAATTGAAAAACTCGTTTAAAAACAAGTTTTTTAACAGTTTTAAAACAAGTTTACAACTGTTTTGAAACAAGTTTACAAATGTTTTATTCTTAAAAAAAGGATTAGGGAATGATGGAAACAGGTCCACGACGTTGAGGAAGTGAAGGGAAGTTGCAAAGGTCTGGAGTGTGGGAAATGTCAAGTGACTATGGAATAATACAACGCCATGCTTGTAAACGATTAGGGAATGATGGAAAGAGGTCCACGACGTAGAGGAAGTGGAGGCAAGCTGCAAAGGCAAAGGGTCTGGAGTATGGGAAATGTCAATTTACTGTAGAATAATACAAAGTCATGCTTAAAGAGGCTTAGGGAATGATGGAAACAGGTCCACGACGTTGAGGAAGTGGAGGGAAGTTGCAAAGGCAAACGGTCTGGAGTATGGGAAATGTCAAGTAACTATAGAATAATACAAAGTTATGCTTAGAAAGGTTTAGGGATTGATGAAAACAGGTCCACGACACAGATTAAGTAGAGGGAAGATGCAAAGGTAAAGGGTCTGGAGTATGGGAAATGTCAAGTAACTATAGAATAATACAACGCAATGCTTAAAAAGGCTAGGGGAGTGATTGTAACAGGTCCGCGACGTAGAGGAAGTAAAGGGAAGTTGCAAAGGCAAACAGTCTGGAGCGTGGGAAATGTCAAGTAACTAGAGAATAATACATGGCCATGGTTAAAAAGGCTAAGGGACATTGTAAAAAATGCTTACAACTTCATTTATTATTTATTTAAATTTATAAGAAAACCATGAAAATTACAACAAAAACTAAGTTTTATTCAATGTTCACTAGAAATACCGGGATTTATCTTATATTTATATCTTCCGGACATTTTATAAAATGTCTAAGGGATATAGAGGAATGTCTAAGTGACATCACGACGTTGAGGAAGTGAAGGGAAGTTGGAAAGGTCTGGAGTGTGGGAAATGTCAAGTGACTATGGAATAATACAACGCCATGCTTGAAAACGATTAGGGAATGATGGAAAGAGGTCCACGACGTAGAGGAAGTGGAGGCAAGCTGCAAAGGCAAAGGGTCTGGAGTATGGGAAATGTCAATTAACTGTAGAATAATACAAAGTCATGCTTAAAGAGGCTTAGGGAATGATGGAAACAGGTCCACGACGTTGAGGAAGTGAAGGGAAGTTGCAAAGGCAAAGGGTCCGGAGTGTGGGAAATGTCAAGTGACAATGGAATAATATGGGAAAAACTTGTATTAAAACAATTGAAAAACTTGTTTTAAAACTTGTATTAAAACAATTGAAAAACTTGTTTTAAAACAAGTTTTTTTACAGTTTTAAAACAAGTTTACAACTGTTATGAAACAAGTTTACAAATGTTTTATTCTTAAAAAAACGATTAGGGAATGATGGAAACAGGTCCACGACGTAGAGGAAGTGGAGGCAAGCTGCAAAGGCAAAGGGTCTGGAGTATGGGAAATGTCAATTTACTGTAGAATAATACAAAGTCATGCTTAAAGAGGCTTAGGGAATAATGGAAACAGGTCCACGACGTAGAGGAAGTGGAGGGAAGTTGCAAAGGCAAACTGTCTGGAGTATGGGAAATTTCAAGTAACTATAGAATAATACAATGCAATGCTTAAAAAGGCTAGGGGAGTGATTGAAACAGGTCCGCGACGTAGAGGAATAAAGGGAAGTTGCAAATGGCAAACAGTCTTTAGCGTGGGAAATGTCAAGTAACTAGAGAATAATACATGGCCATGGTTAAAAAGGCTAAGGGACATTGTAAAAAATGCTTACAACTTCATTTATTATTTACTTAAATTTATAAGAAAACCATGAAAATTACAACAAAAACTAAGTTTTATTCAATGTTCACTAGAAATACCGGGATTTATCTTATATTTATATCTTTTGGACATTTTATAAAAACGCCCTAGCCTTCTCGGCTATCTGTGCTTGAAGACTGAGGAGTCAAAAACCGGTATTTAGGCTGAGGCCACCAATTGCGAACAGATAGCGCTGCAGATGGTTGTTCAATGCGTTACTAGGTAGCAGCACCATTTAGTCACGGACTATTTAGATAAAATCTTTTAGTTTAAACACAACAGTGATCATAAATGTGTTCCCGAGACTTTACTGAAAAACATTAGTTTCCCTAAAATTGCTATATTACGATAACCTCGTCTAACTAAATCAAGGTTAAATTCAATATTACATTGTAAACTATATGTCTATTGATTTTATGAGATTTCGGTTTCAAATAATGCTATCAGAACATAAAAATTTATAGGAAAACCAGACAAATTACAACAAAAACTAAGTTTCATTTAATGTTTACTACAAATACCGGGATTTATCTTTCTCTTATATTTTCTTATTGTGTTATTATTCAAAATAACCTAATTAATAAAGGGTTAAACCTGTTAAGGCAAAGCGTTGTATAATTCCATAGTCACTTGACATTTACCACACTCCACACCTTTTGCCTTTGCAACTTCCCTCCATTTCCTATACGTCGTAAACCTGTTTCCATCATTCCCTAAGCCTTATTAAGCATAAAACAGTTAAAAAACTTGTTTTAAAACAATTGAAAAACTTGTTTTAAAACTTGTATTAAAACAATTGAAAAACTTGTATTAAAACAATTTAAAAACTTGTTTTAAAACTTGTATTAAAACAATTGAAAAACTTGTTTTAAAACTTGTATTAAAACAATTGAAAAACTTGTTTTAAAACAAGTTTTATTAACCGTTTTAAAACAAGTTTACAACTGTTTTATTCTTAAAAAAAGCAGTATGGGAAATTTCAATTAACTGTAAAATAATAAAAAATGTCATGCTTAAAGAGCTTAGGGAATGATGGAAACAGATCTACGACGTTGAGGAAGTGAAGGGAAGTTGCAAAGGCAAAGGGTCCGGAGTGTGGGAAATGTCAAGTGACAATGGAATAATATGGGAAAAACTTGTATTAAAGCAATTGAAAAACTTGTTTTAAAACTTGTATTAAAACAATTGAAAAACTTGTTTTTAAACTTGTATTAAAACAATTGAAAAACTCGTTTAAAAACAAGTTTTTTAACAGTTTTAAAACAAGTTTACAACTGTTTTGAAACAAGTTTACAAATGTTTTATTCTTAAAAAAAGGATTAGGGAATGATGGAAACAGGTCCACGACGTTGAGGAAGTGAAGGGAAGTTGCAAAGGTCTGGAGTGTGGGAAATGTCAAGTGACTATGGAATAATACAACGCCATGCTTGTAAACGATTAGGGAATGATGGAAAGAGGTCCACGACGTAGAGGAAGTGGAGGCAAGCTGCAAAGGCAAAGGGTCTGGAGTATGGGAAATGTCAATTTACTGTAGAATAATACAAAGTCATGCTTAAAGAGGCTTAGGGAATGATGGAAACAGGTCCACGACGTTGAGGAAGTGGAGGGAAGTTGCAAAGGCAAACGGTCTGGAGTATGGGAAATGTCAAGTAACTATAGAATAATACAAAGTTATGCTTAGAAAGGTTTAGGGATTGATGAAAACAGGTCCACGACACAGATTAAGTAGAGGGAAGATGCAAAGGTAAAGGGTCTGGAGTATGGGAAATGTCAAGTAACTATAGAATAATACAACGCAATGCTTAAAAAGGCTAGGGGAGTGATTGTAACAGGTCCGCGACGTAGAGGAAGTAAAGGGAAGTTGCAAAGGCAAACAGTCTGGAGCGTGGGAAATGTCAAGTAACTAGAGAATAATACATGGCCATGGTTAAAAAGGCTAAGGGACATTGTAAAAAATGCTTACAACTTCATTTATTATTTATTTAAATTTATAAGAAAACCATGAAAATTACAACAAAAACTAAGTTTTATTCAATGTTCACTAGAAATACCGGGATTTATCTTATATTTATATCTTCCGGACATTTTATAAAATGTCTAAGGGATATAGAGGAATGTCTAAGTGACATCACGACGTTGAGGAAGTGAAGGGAAGTTGGAAAGGTCTGGAGTGTGGGAAATGTCAAGTGACTATGGAATAATACAACGCCATGCTTGAAAACGATTAGGGAATGATGGAAAGAGGTCCACGACGTAGAGGAAGTGGAGGCAAGCTGCAAAGGCAAAGGGTCTGGAGTATGGGAAATGTCAATTAACTGTAGAATAATACAAAGTCATGCTTAAAGAGGCTTAGGGAATGATGGAAACAGGTCCACGACGTTGAGGAAGTGAAGGGAAGTTGCAAAGGCAAAGGGTCCGGAGTGTGGGAAATGTCAAGTGACAATGGAATAATATGGGAAAAACTTGTATTAAAACAATTGAAAAACTTGTTTTAAAACTTGTATTAAAACAATTGAAAAACTTGTTTTAAAACAAGTTTTTTTACAGTTTTAAAACAAGTTTACAACTGTTATGAAACAAGTTTACAAATGTTTTATTCTTAAAAAAACGATTAGGGAATGATGGAAACAGGTCCACGACGTAGAGGAAGTGGAGGCAAGCTGCAAAGGCAAAGGGTCTGGAGTATGGGAAATGTCAATTTACTGTAGAATAATACAAAGTCATGCTTAAAGAGGCTTAGGGAATAATGGAAACAGGTCCACGACGTAGAGGAAGTGGAGGGAAGTTGCAAAGGCAAACTGTCTGGAGTATGGGAAATTTCAAGTAACTATAGAATAATACAATGCAATGCTTAAAAAGGCTAGGGGAGTGATTGAAACAGGTCCGCGACGTAGAGGAATAAAGGGAAGTTGCAAATGGCAAACAGTCTTTAGCGTGGGAAATGTCAAGTAACTAGAGAATAATACATGGCCATGGTTAAAAAGGCTAAGGGACATTGTAAAAAATGCTTACAACTTCATTTATTATTTACTTAAATTTATAAGAAAACCATGAAAATTACAACAAAAACTAAGTTTTATTCAATGTTCACTAGAAATACCGGGATTTATCTTATATTTATATCTTTTGGACATTTTATAAAAACGCCCTAGCCTTCTCGGCTATCTGTGCTTGAAGACTGAGGAGTCAAAAACCGGTATTTAGGCTGAGGCCACCAATTGCGAACAGATAGCGCTGCAGATGGTTGTTCAATGCGTTACTAGGTAGCAGCACCATTTAGTCACGGACTATTTAGATAAAATCTTTTAGTTTAAACACAACAGTGATCATAAATGTGTTCCCGAGACTTTACTGAAAAACATTAGTTTCCCTAAAATTGCTATATTACGATAACCTCGTCTAACTAAATCAAGGTTAAATTCAATATTACATTGTAAACTATATGTCTATTGATTTTATGAGATTTCGGTTTCAAATAATGCTATCAGAACATAAAAATTTATAGGAAAACCAGACAAATTACAACAAAAACTAAGTTTCATTTAATGTTTACTACAAATACCGGGATTTATCTTTCTCTTATATTTTCTTATTGTGTTATTATTCAAAATAACCTAATTAATAAAGGGTTAAACCTGTTAAGGCAAAGCGTTGTATAATTCCATAGTCACTTGACATTTACCACACTCCACACCTTTTGCCTTTGCAACTTCCCTCCATTTCCTATACGTCGTAAACCTGTTTCCATCATTCCCTAAGCCTTATTAAGCATAAAACAGTTAAAAAACTTGTTTTAAAACAATTGAAAAACTTGTTTTAAAACTTGTATTAAAACAATTGAAAAACTTGTATTAAAACAATTTAAAAACTTGTTTTAAAACTTGTATTAAAACAATTGAAAAACTTGTTTTAAAACTTGTATTAAAACAATTGAAAAACTTGTTTTAAAACAAGTTTTATTAACCGTTTTAAAACAAGTTTACAACTGTTTTATTCTTAAAAAAAGCAGTATGGGAAATTTCAATTAACTGTAAAATAATAAAAAATGTCATGCTTAAAGAGCTTAGGGAATGATGGAAACAGATCTACGACGTTGAGGAAGTGAAGGGAAGTTGCAAAGGCAAAGGGTCCGGAGTGTGGGAAATGTCAAGTGACAATGGAATAATATGGGAAAAACTTGTATTAAAGCAATTGAAAAACTTGTTTTAAAACTTGTATTAAAACAATTGAAAAACTTGTTTTTAAACTTGTATTAAAACAATTGAAAAACTCGTTTAAAAACAAGTTTTTTAACAGTTTTAAAACAAGTTTACAACTGTTTTGAAACAAGTTTACAAATGTTTTATTCTTAAAAAAAGGATTAGGGAATGATGGAAACAGGTCCACGACGTTGAGGAAGTGAAGGGAAGTTGCAAAGGTCTGGAGTGTGGGAAATGTCAAGTGACTATGGAATAATACAACGCCATGCTTGTAAACGATTAGGGAATGATGGAAAGAGGTCCACGACGTAGAGGAAGTGGAGGCAAGCTGCAAAGGCAAAGGGTCTGGAGTATGGGAAATGTCAATTTACTGTAGAATAATACAAAGTCATGCTTAAAGAGGCTTAGGGAATGATGGAAACAGGTCCACGACGTTGAGGAAGTGGAGGGAAGTTGCAAAGGCAAACGGTCTGGAGTATGGGAAATGTCAAGTAACTATAGAATAATACAAAGTTATGCTTAGAAAGGTTTAGGGATTGATGAAAACAGGTCCACGACACAGATTAAGTAGAGGGAAGATGCAAAGGTAAAGGGTCTGGAGTATGGGAAATGTCAAGTAACTATAGAATAATACAACGCAATGCTTAAAAAGGCTAGGGGAGTGATTGTAACAGGTCCGCGACGTAGAGGAAGTAAAGGGAAGTTGCAAAGGCAAACAGTCTGGAGCGTGGCAAATGTCAAGTAACTAGAGAATAATACATGGCCATGGTTAAAAAGGCTAAGGGACATTGTAAAAAATGCTTACAACTTCATTTATTATTTATTTAAATTTATAAGAAAACCATGAAAATTACAACAAAAACTAAGTTTTATTCAATGTTCACTAGAAATACCGGGATTTATCTTATATTTATATCTTCCGGACATTTTATAAAATGTCTAAGGGATATAGAGGAATGTCTAAGTGACATCACGACGTTGAGGAAGTGAAGGGAAGTTGGAAAGGTCTGGAGTGTGGGAAATGTCAAGTGACTATGGAATAATACAACGCCATGCTTGAAAACGATTAGGGAATGATGGAAAGAGGTCCACGACGTAGAGGAAGTGGAGGCAAGCTGCAAAGGCAAAGGGTCTGGAGTATGGGAAATGTCAATTAACTGTAGAATAATACAAAGTCATGCTTAAAGAGGCTTAGGGAATGATGGAAACAGGTCCACGACGTTGAGGAAGTGAAGGGAAGTTGCAAAGGCAAAGGGTCCGGAGTGTGGGAAATGTCAAGTGACAATGGAATAATATGGGAAAAACTTGTATTAAAACAATTGAAAAACTTGTTTTAAAACTTGTATTAAAACAATTGAAAAACTTGTTTTAAAACAAGTTTTTTTACAGTTTTAAAACAAGTTTACAACTGTTATGAAACAAGTTTACAAATGTTTTATTCTTAAAAAAAGGATTAGAGAATGATTGAAACAGGTCCACGACGTTGAGGAAGTGAAGGGAAGTTGCAAAGGTCTGGAGTGTGGGAAATGTCAAGTGACTATGGAATAATACAACGCCATGCTTAAAAACGATTAGGGAATGATGGAAACAGGTCCACGACGTAGAGGAAGTGGAGGCAAGCTGCAAAGGCAAAGGGTCTGGAGTATGGGAAATGTCAATTTACTGTAGAATAATACAAAGTCATGCTTAAAGAGGCTTAGGGAATAATGGAAACAGGTCCACGACGTAGAGGAAGTGGAGGGAAGTTGCAAAGGCAAACTGTCTGGAGTATGGGAAATTTCAAGTAACTATAGAATAATACAATGCAATGCTTAAAAAGGCTAGGGGAGTGATTGAAACAGGTCCGCGACGTAGAGGAATAAAGGGAAGTTGCAAATGGCAAACAGTCTTTAGCGTGGGAAATGTCAAGTAACTAGAGAATAATACATGGCCATGGTTAAAAAGGCTAAGGGACATTGTAAAAAATGCTTACAACTTCATTTATTATTTACTTAAATTTATAAGAAAACCATGAAAATTACAACAAAAACTAAGTTTTATTCAATGTTCACTAGAAATACCGGGATTTATCTTATATTTATAACTTTTGGACATTTTATAAAAACGCCCTAGCCTTCTCGGCTATCTGTGCTTGAAGACTGAGGAGTCAAAAACCGGTATTTAGGCTGAGGCCACCAATTGCGAACAGATAGCGCTGCAGATGGTTGTTCAATGCGTTACTAGGTAGCAGCACCATTTAGTCACGGACTATTTAGATAAAATCTTTTAGTTTAAACACAACAGTGATCATAAATGTGTTCCCGAGACTTTACTGAAAAACATTAGTTTCCCTAAAATTGCTATATTACGATAACCTCGTCTAACTAAATCAAGGTTAAATTCAATATTACATTGTAAACTATATGTCTATTGATTTTATGAGATTTCGGTTTCAAATAATGCTATCAGAACATAAAAATTTATAGGAAAACCAGACAAATTACAACAAAAACTAAGTTTCATTTAATGTTTACTACAAATACCGGGATTTATCTTTCTCTTATATTTTCTTATTGTGTTATTATTCAAAATAACCTAATTAATAAAGGGTTAAACCTGTTAAGGCAAAGCGTTGTATAATTCCATAGTCACTTGACATTTACCACACTCCACACCTTTTGCCTTTGCAACTTCCCTCCATTTCCTATACGTCGTAAACCTGTTTCCATCATTCCCTAAGCCTTATTAAGCATAAAACAGTTAAAAAACTTGTTTTAAAACAATTGAAAAACTTGTTTTAAAACTTGTATTAAAACAATTGAAAAACTTGTATTAAAACAATTTAAAAACTTGTTTTAAAACTTGTATTAAAACAATTGAAAAACTTGTTTTAAAACTTGTATTAAAACAATTGAAAAACTTGTTTTAAAACAAGTTTTATTAACCGTTTTAAAACAAGTTTACAACTGTTTTATTCTTAAAAAAAGCAGTATGGGAAATTTCAATTAACTGTAAAATAATAAAAAATGTCATGCTTAAAGAGCTTAGGGAATGATGGAAATAGATCTACGACGTTGAGGAAGTGAAGGGAAGTTGCAAAGGCAAAGGGTCCGGAGTGTGGGAAATGTCAAGTGACAATGGAATAATATGGGAAAAACTTGTATTAAAGCAATTGAAAAACTTGTTTTAAAACTTGTATTAAAACAATTGAAAAACTTGTTTTAAAACTTGTATTAAAACAATTAAAAAACTTGTTTTAAAACAAGTTTACAACTGTTTTGAAACAAGTTTACATATGTTTTATTCTTAAAAAAAGGATTAGGGAATGATTGAAACAGGTCCACGACGTTGAGGAAGTGAAGGGAAGTTGCAAAGGTCTGGAGTGTGGGAAATGTCAAGTGACTATGGAATAATACAACGCCATGCTTAAAAACGATTAGGGAATGATGGAAACAGGTCCACGACGTAGAGGAAGTGGAGGCAAGCTGCAAAGGCAAAGGTTCTGGAGTATGGGAAATGTCAATTTACTGTAGAACAATACAAAGTCATGCTTAAAGAGGCTTAGGGAATGATGGAAACAGGTCCACGACGTAGAGGAAGTGGAGGGAAGTTGCAAAGGCAAACGGTCTGGAGTATGGGAAATTTCAAGTAACTATAGAATAATACAATGCAATGCTTAAAAAGGCTAGGGGAGTGATTGAAACAGGTCCGCGACGTAGAGGAATAAAGGGAAGTTGCAAATGGCAAACAGTCTTTAGCGTGGGAAATGTCAAGTAACTAGAGAATAATACATGGCCATGGTTAAAAAGGCTAAGGGACATTGTAAAAAATGCTTACAATTTCATTTATTATTTACTTAAATTTATAAGAAAACCATGAAAATTACAACAAAAACTAAGTTTTATTCAATGTTCACTAGAAATACCGGGACTTATCTTATATTTATATCTTTTGGACATTTTATAAAAACGCCCTAGCCTTCTCGGCTATCTGTGCTTGAAGACTGAGGAGTCAAAAACCAGTATTTAGGCTGAGGCCACCAATTGCGAACAGATAGCGCTGCAGATGGTTGTTCAATGCGTTACTAGGTAGCAGCACCAGTTAGTCACGGACTATTTAGATAAAATCTTTTAGTTTAAACACAACAGTGATCATAAATGTGTTCCCGAGACTTTACTGAAAAAAATTAGTTTCCCTAAAATTGCTATATTACGATAACCTCGTCTAACTAAATCAAGGTTAAATTCAATATTACATTGTAAACTATATGTCTATTGATTTTATGAGATTTCGGTTTCAAATAATGCTATCAGAACATAAAAATTTATAGGAAAACCAGACAAATTACAACAAAAACTAAGTTTCATTTAATGTTTACTACAAATACCGGGATTTATCTTTCTCTTATATTTTCTTATTGTGTTATTATTCAAAATAACCTAATTAATAAAGGGTTAAACCTGTTAAGGCAAAGCGTTGTATAATTCCATAGTCACTTGACATTTACCACACTCCACACCTTTTGCCTTTGCAACTTCCCTCCATTTCCTATACGTCGTAAACCTGTTTCCATCATTCCCTAAGCCTTATTAAGCATAAAACAGTTAAAAAACTTGTTTTAAAACAATTGAAAAACTTGTTTTAAAACTTGTATTAAAACAATTGAAAAACTTGTATTAAAACAATTGAAAAACTTGTATTAAAACAATTGAAAAACTTGTTTTAAAACTTGTATTAAAACAATTGAAAAACTTGTTTTAAAACTTGTATTAAAACAATTGAAAAACTTGTTTTAAAACAAGTTTTATTAACCGTTTTAAAACAAGTTTACAACTGTTTTATTCTTAAAAAAAGGAGTATGGGAAATTTCTATTAACTGTAGAATAATAAAAAATGTCATGCTTAAAGAGCTTAGGGAATGATGGAAACAGATCTACGACGTTGAGGAAGTGAAGGGAAGTTGCAAAGGCAAAGGGTCCGGAGTGTGGGAAATGTCAAGTGACAATGGAATAATATGGGAAAAACTTGTATTAAAGCAATTGAAAAACTTGTTTTAAAACTTGTATTAAAACAATTGAAAAACTTGTTTAAAACTTGTATTAAAACAATTAAAAAACTTGTTTTAAAACAAGTTTTTTTTAGTTTTAAAACAAGTTTACAACTGTTTTGAAACAAGTTTACAAATGTTTTATTCTTAAAAAAAGGATTAGGGAATGATTGAAACAGGTCCACGACGTTGAGGAAGTGAAGGGAAGTTGCAAAGGTCTGGAGTGTGGGAAATGTCAAGTGACTATGGAATAATACAACGCCAAGCTTATAAACGATTAGGGAATGATGGAAACAGGTCCACGACGTAGAGGAAGTGGAGGCAAGCTGCAAAGGCAAAGGATCTGGAGTATGGGAAATGTCAATTTACTGTAGAATAATACAAAGTCATGCTTAAAGAGGCTTAGGGAATGATGGAAACAGGTCCACGACGTAGAGGAAGTGGAGGGAAGTTGCAAAGGCAAACGGTCTGGAGTATAGGAAATGTCAAGTAACTATAGAATAATACAACGCAATGCTTAAAAAGGCTAGGGGAGTGATTGAAACAGGTCCTCGACGTAGAGGAAGTAAAGGGAAGTTGCAAAGGCAAACAGTCTGGAGCGTGGGAAATGTCAAGTAACTAGAGAATAATACATGGCCATGGTTAAAAAGGCTAAGGGACATTGTAAAAAATGCTTACAACTTCATTTATTATTTACTTAAATTTATAAGAAAACCATGAAAATTACAACAAAAACTAAGTTTTATTCAATGTTCACTAGAAATACCGGGATTTATCTTATATTTATATCTTTTGGACATTTTATAAAAACGCCCTAGCCTTCTCGGCTATCTGTGCTTGAAGACTGAGGAGTCAAAAACCGGTATTTAGGCTGAGGCCACCAATTGCGAAAAGATAGCGCTGCAGATGGTTGTTCAATGCATTACTAGGTAGCAGCACCAGTTAGTCACGGACTATTTAGATAAAATCTTTTAGTTTAAACACAACAGTGATCATAAATGTGTTCCCGAGACTTTACTGCAAAACATTAGTTTCCCTAAAATGGCTATATTACGATAACCTCGTCTAACTAAATCAAGGTTAAATTCAATATTACATTGTAAACTATATGTCTATTGATTTTATGAGATTTCGGTTTCAAATAATGCTATCAGAACATAAAAATTTATAGGAAAACCAGACAAATTACAACAAAAACTAAGTTTTATTTAATGTTTACTACAAATACCGGGATTTATCTTTCTCTTATATTTTCTTATTGTGTTATTATTCAAAATAAAATAATTAATAAAGGGTTAAACCTGTTAAGGCAAAACGTTGTATAATTCCATAGTCACTTGACATTTACCACACTCCACACCTTTTGCCTTTGCAACTTCCCTCCATTTCCTTTACGTCGTAGACCTGTTTCCATCAATCCCCAAGCCTTATTAAGCATAAAACAGTTAAAAAAACTTGTTTTAAAACAATTGAAAAACTTGTTTTAAAACTTGTATTAAAACAATTGAAAAACTTGTATTAAAACAATTGAAAAACTTGTTTTAAAACTTGTATTAAAACAATTGAAAAACTTG